>NC_134268.1:206916472-208116472 GCF_031893055.1 Leptodactylus fuscus | reverse complement strand
ATATTGTAATGTTACACCTCCCCGGCCTACTCCATGGTTTGCCCAATTCCTGGAATCCCCTTACGTATTACATGACGATATAAATACACAATATATAGACAACTAATAACACTGTCTGCCCTGTGCAATTCTTGCAGAATCCTGTTACCTTGCTGAATAAAGTTGCTGAAGCCACGGCCTGTGGTCACACGCTGGTCAAACCTAATTGATTTTAAGAGGCTGCTCAGGGTTTGCAAATCAGCTGGTCACGACAGCAGCGAGCGCCGGGGTTTTCTGCACTTTCTACAAAATACTTGTCAGATTTCTCTGATGCAAATTTTGCAAAAAAAACTGAATGTTTGTCTCTAGCATAAGATTTAATAAATGGGCCACATCTAGTGAGAGATCAAAATTCTACAACTTGCTAGATAAGTGGGTGTGGCTTTCCTGGGGAAGGGGTGTGGCTTAAATGTGGCAAATGTCAGACAATATTTTGGCTTTAAATTCTGCTGCGAAGTTATTCAACTAATAAGTGATGTAATAATAGACAAAGCAATGCTGCAGCATCAGTGTCTGTGATAGTGAGGATTAGTAAATCTGCCCCAGGGTCTCCTGTATAATGTCAGATATCCTGGATGGCAGCCTGTGGCGTCTGGTTGATACCCAGCTTTCCCAGAACCAGACATAACCAACCCTAAGTCCAGGTCTGCTATTTAGCTCATCTTTGGTTATGGTTAGGCAATTGACGTAATACAACAATCTTCATATACAGTCCTATGAAAAAGTTTGGGCACCCCTATTAATCTTAATCATTTTTAGTTCTAAATATTTTGGTATTTGCAACAGCCATTTCAGTTTGATATATCTAATAACTGATGGACACAGTAATATTTCAGGATTGAAATGAGGTTTATTGTACTAACAGAAAATGTGCACTATGCATTAAACCAAAATTTGACCAGTGCAAAAGTATGGGCACCTCAACAGAAAAGTGACATTAATATTTAGTAGATCCTCCTTTTGCAAAGATAACAGCCTCTAGTCGCTTCCTGTAGCTTTTAATCAGTTCCTGGATCCTGGATGAAGGTATTTTGGACAAACAATTCAAGTTCAGTTAAGTTAGATGGTCGCCGAGCATGGACAGCCCGCTTCAAATCATCCCACAGATGTTCAATGATATTCAGGTCTGGGGACTGGGATGGCCATTCCAGAACATTGTCATTGTTCCTCTGCATGAATGCCTGAGGATTTGGAGCGGTGTTTTGGATCATTGTCTTGCTGAAATATCTATCCCCGGCGTAACTTCAACTTCGTCACTGATTCTTGAACATTATTCTCAAGAATCTGCTGATACTGAGTGGAATCCATGCGACTCTCAACTTTACCAAGATTCCCGATGCCGGCATTGGCCACACAGCCCCAAAGCATGATGGAACCTCCACCAAATTTTACAGTGGGTAGCATGTGTTTTTCTTGGAATGCTGTTTCTTTTTGGACGCCATGCATAACGCCTTTTTTTATAACCAAACAACTCAATTTTTGTTTCCAAAATGAAGCTGCCTTGTCCAAATGTGCTTTTTCATACCTCAGGCAACTCTATTTGTGGCGTACGTGCAGAAACGGCTTCTTTCTCATCACTCTCCCTGACAGCTTCTATTTGTGCAAAGTGCGCTGTATAGTTGACCGATGCACAGTGACACCATCTGCAGCAAGATGATGCTGCAGCTCTTTGGAGGTGGTCTGTGGATTGTCCTTGACTGTTCTCACCATTCTTCTTCTCTGCCTTTCTGATATTTTTCTTGGCCTGCCACTTCTGGGCTTAACAAGAACTGTCCCTGTGGTCTTCCATTTCCTTACTATGTTCCTCACACTGGAAACTGACAGGTTAAATCTCTGAGACAACGTTTTGTATCCTTCCCCTGAACAACTATGTTGAACAATCTTTGTTTTCAGATCATTTGAGAGCGGGCTGTCCATGTTCGGCGACCATCTAACTTAACTGAACTTGAATTGTTTTGTAGAAAGAAATGGTCCAAAATACCTTCATCCAGGATCCAGGAACTGATTAAA
Organism: Leptodactylus fuscus; assembly: GCF_031893055.1. Taxonomy (NCBI): domain Eukaryota; kingdom Metazoa; phylum Chordata; class Amphibia; order Anura; family Leptodactylidae; genus Leptodactylus; species Leptodactylus fuscus. The sequence continues at coordinate 208,114,423 of NC_134268.1, read as the reverse complement.
AGCTACAGGAAGCAACTAGAGGCTGTTATCTTTGCAAAAGGAGGATGTACTAAATATTAATGTCACTTTTCTGTTGAGGTGCCCATATTTTTGCACCGGTCAAATTTTGGTTTAATGCATATTGCGCATTTTCTGTTAGTACAATAAACCTCATTTCAATCCTGAAATATTACTGTGTCCATCAGTTATTAGATATATCAAACTGAAATGGCTGCTGCAAACACCAAAATATTTAGAACTAAAAATGATTAAGATTAATAGGGGTGCCCAAACTTTTTCATAGGACTGTATATCCCCTAAATGTGCTGGAGGGTGCACTGAGCACAACCTCTACATCTGTGTTTGCGCCCCCTTTAGTACTGTAGAATGATTTTGCAGAAACCTCCAAACCGGACCGACATCCTGGCGCCCCCCATAACCTCTCATGTGGCTCCTACTCCATACCTCCCAACCGTCCCGATTTCTGCGGGACATTCACGATTTGGGTGACATGTCCCGCGGTCCCGGTTGGAGGGAGGTATGTCCCGATTTCAACTCAGATCTGCGTCCAGAGGACGCAGATCTGAGTTAAACACATGCGGCTGTGTCAGCTCCTCGCTTTGCCGCTGCGCGCCTCTCTCCCTGACACATATGCGGCTGAAGCAAGGAGCTGACCTGTGCCAGCTCCTCGCTTCGCCGCTGCCGCCAGCTACTGGCTTGTAAACGCGATGTGATGATCGCGTCTACAAGCCAGTAGAGGCGGCAGCGGCAAAGCGAGGAGCTGACACAGGTCAGCTCCTTGCTTCAGCCGCATATGTGTCAGGGAGAGAGGCGCGCAGAGAGCGGCGAGGAAGGAAAAGGTAAGTGTAAGTGTGGAGGTGGAACGTGAAACTGGGGGCAGCTGAAGGAGAGGACGGCATGACACTGGGGGCAGAGATGGAGGGGACATGAATCTGGGGGCAGAGATGGGGGGACATGAATCTGGGGGCAGATGAAGGGTGTATATGAAGCTGGGGGAGAGACGGAGGGGGGACATATAATTTATGGGTGACTGTAGGAGGATTATACTGTGTGCGGGCACATGAAAAATTAATGAGTGGACGGAGTCAACACAAAAGTGGGCGGGGATAAATTTGCTGCGGCGCGCTGCACATTTTGTCCCTCTTTCGGTTCTTCAAAAGTTGGGAGGTATGGATAGGGTAGGTGATAAAATCCAAAACCCTGTAGACCCCTTTACCTCAGCTATCTCTGGTGTTTATTTAGTAACAGTGCACCGGTGTTATTTAACCCTTGTAGATGGAAATTGTCCATGAGCTTGTTACAGACCAGACATTATTGTACAGATATGGTTGGTTTTATTATAAATCCATCATTTCAGAGATCATTTTGGCCAAAGTTGTGCACTAAGATGGCTTCATCATGTGTGATATCTGCACAGCTCCTGTCCATGTATATTCTAATGGTGACATCACTTTCTGGTTGCGCCGTGTTCCGTTTTCTCCTATATATAAAGATTACTCCAGCGGCGACTCCAGCAATGACCAGAATACTAAGAAGAACTACAGCAGTGGTCAGGCCATGTGAGGACCTTTCTTCTGTAAAGACAAATATAGTTATTACAGTGACAAATCCTACAGACAGAGGTGACAGTAAATGAGTAATAATCCATCACTGTCAGTAGTCGTCACTTCTGGTCACTACTGTCATTACATCCCTCTATTACATCACACACTGAGGCTATGTTCACACTGCAAATCCACCATTTATACATTACTGGCTATATGGCAGAATTCCATGGCTTACGCTCTGATTCCTGACATGGATTTGCAGTATTATTAGCCCCATTCAATCCAGACCGAGCTAATCTGTAGGTATAAATATCCCACCGAAGCCCAGAAACCCCTTATAATGTCCTTTATAATATCCCAGATAATAGCGGGAGATAAGTGATACTGTACCTGTGGTCTCTAGTAGCTTCTCTGGGGGCAGCGGAGCTGAAAACACATCAGACAACAGGTTAGAAATCAGATTTTTATGTATTTTATATGTAGAAATGAGATGGTTTTGTATTTCATTGTGTTTTATCATTTGTATGATTGTATGGTAGTGACGGTATTATGGCTCTCTGGTATTTCATTGCAAAACATGACATTACTTCTTATCTGTGGGCAGCTTACTGCTACATATACAGTACTGTGCAAAAGTTTTAAGCTTCAAAAAATAGAAGGGTTAATGTTTTATTTTTGTCAGTTAATAAAATGAAGTCACTACTTGCAGACAGTTTTCACCAGAACTGGGCAGGGAGGTTGTCCCTGCCGCCATCTTGGAAAACTAAGCACAGATCTTCTGTGGATGTAGGCTTGCTCCAAGCCATCAAAAACATCAGAATTATCTTGTGTATGTCAGAAATCTTGTGCAAAAATTGTGGCTTATTCACTTCTCAGGTCTCCCTGTACGCCACTTTCCTCCAAGGGCCCCCTACTCAGATTGAGTGTGACAGTTCTGGGTGGCAGGTAGTGATAGTGCAGGCAGAATTTGCGTTTCACAATGTGAAAAGAAATCATGGAATTGCGCGCATGCGCAGTACACTCTGTTCGGCAAATACTTGGCAGAGCGTACTGCGCATGCGCGCAATTCCGGCCTTGCAAATATGGCCGCCGTCCATCCGGCATGCGCAGTCGGCTCTAACAGGCTCTCGCAGCCAGAGCCGACTGCGCATGCGTCATCCATGACGCCCAAACAAGACGACACAGAAGGGGAGGACGCAGCTCAGGCAGAAGGCGGCGCAGGATATGGCAGTTCCGGCAGCAATGGGGACGCCTTCATCGGCGTATGAACGCTGGGGCCCGCCCTCATTGCTGCCGGACACTCATTAGCATACCGGGAAAAAACGCTATTTCGGAGGATCGGCGCGGCGGAGACCACAGCAAAAGGTAGGAGATGAATAACCTTTTTTTAAGGCTATTCCGACGAGGTCAAGAGAAAAAAACTTCTTTTAATGGTAGAATCACTTTAAGCATCTTTTTAAGCCAATTCTTTATCACTTTTCAAGTTGGCTTAGAGTCACAAATTTGTTTCCCAAATAAACATATAAGCCTATAGCACTTAAAAGCCATCAAAATAGGCTAATATTTTTTTTACAAAACCTTTACTATTTGCAATGTAACTGCCACTTGTGTATAAAAAAAACCCCAACAAGCAGATTTTAGCCCAAAAAAGGGTCATCATCGGAGTGTTTAAACCCCTTCCCGACATGCGCCGTAATAGTACGGTGCGTGTCGGGTCTGTAACTATGGCGACCGCCCGGGAGCCGGGCGGCCGTCATAGTCGCCGGGTGTCTACTGCTTCAAGCAGTAGACAACCGGCTAATGCCTCCGATCGGTCCCCGGACCGATCGGAGGCATTAACCCCTCCGGCGCTGCTGTCAAAGGCGCCGGAGGCGCCATCTTCCCGGCGGCACATGGGCACCGCCATTTTGGCAGGGATCGCCGGCTCCTGGAGCATGCTCCAGGGCCGACCCCGCGTTGCCATGACAGCCGGGAGCCTTGTTAAGGGCTCCCAGCCAGTCTGCAAATTCTCTCTTTTGCAGGCTGGTGTATACAGCCTGCAAAAGAGATGATGATTTTTTGCAATGCATTGCAATGCATTAGCATTGTAATGCATTGCATTAGTGATCAGACCCCCTGGGGTTCAACACCCCTAGGGGGTCTAATAAATGCAAAAAAAAAATAAAAAAAAAGTTAAAAAAAATATAAAAAAATATAAAAAGTATTAAAAGTTCAAATCACCCCCCTTTCCCTAGAACAGATATAAAAGTAGTTAAAAACTGTGAAACATATACATGTTAGGTATCCGCGCGTCCGAAATCGCCCGCTCTACAAATCTATACAAATATTTTTCCTGTTCGGTAAACGCCGTAGCAGGAAAAATAGTCAAAAGTGGCAATCCGCCGTTTTTTCACTGTTTTAATTCTGCTAAAAATTTGAATAAAAAGTGATCAAAGCAATAACATTTCCCAAAAATGGTAGAACTAAAAAGTACACCCGGCCCCGCAAAAAAAGACGCCCTATGCATCCCCGTACACCTATGTATAAAAAAGTTACGGCCGTCGGAATATGGCGACTTTTAGAAAAAAAATTTTTTAACACCGTTTTGGAATTTTTTTTAGGGGTCAAAATGTAAATAAAACCATATAAATTTGGTATTCCTGGAACCGTACCGAAACACAGATTATAGGGGACATGTCATTTTGGCTGCACAGTGAACGCCGTAAAACCAAAGCCCGTAAGAAAGTCGCAGAAATGCATTTTTTCTTCAAATCCACCCCATTCTGAATTTTTTTCCTGCTTCCCAGTACATTATATAGAATAATTAATGGTGGCATCATGAAGAAAAAATTGTCCCGCAAAAATTAAGACCTCATATGACTCTGGGAGCGGAGAAATAAAAAAGTTATGGGGTTTAGAAGGAGGGGAGTCAAAAACGAAAAACGAAAATCAAAAAATGCCATCGGCGGGAAGGGGTTAAATGTTAAAATGCATAAAAGCTGATGTCAGTGCAAAGTATGGTTACACTCAGAGTCTGTACTTTCTTCTTAGGGAGCGTTCATACTACCGTTAGTGTCCAATGCTAACATGTAGGTTTTTGGTGTCCGCTCGAAAAATCGGACATCTTTGTCAACGGACAGTTAAGGACACCCACGGACAGTAAAAGAACACACCCGATGTCCATTTAAATAAATGCAAAATGTAACGGACACAGCTAAGGACAGTGTACACAACTTTATATATGTTAGGACTATGCAGCAGGTGCGGCCATGATATCAGAGTCGCAGCCTGTTCCACTGTTTCAACTCTGTCCAGCATGCATGGGGTTAATCTCCTTGCAGCTGATAGCCGTAGTTGGTCTGCTGATGACACTGGTGTCAGCCTATCGGCATTTGGCTTGAGGACCTGGGCAGGATGATCGGTCCCGCCTTCCCTGTATTTAAGGAGGCTGGTTTGGACGCCCAGGACTCTATCCTTATCTCAAATACTACATGCTGCACACCAGTGCAGTACTTAGTTTGGCAGAGTACTGCCTTAGCTAGGTAGGTGTGTAGTTAGAATTTGCCCTACAATTGCCCAGGGAATTCCCACCTAGCTAGCCTCTAATCTCCATTGTTTCATGTGCTGCGGCTGTATGTTTGGCCCAGCACTGGTATATGTTGCACAGTCTGTCAGTTCCTTAGGCAGGGGCTGTAGCCTGGGTGCGGCTCAGTAAGCTGCTGAGAGCACACGCTCATTGTTGGTAGTTTTGTCTAGTGGTGAAGTAACCACTAAGACTTTTGTATCCATTTAGCGGCCGCTTGGTTCTGCAGCACTCGGTGGTAAAGCCCAGTAGTGAAGTCTACTGTCGGGCCTTGTTCACATCTGTACGCCCTGCAGTTCTGAACCCAGTGGGCTCTGCAGGATATATTTATTTAGTTTTTTTAACTATATCCTGCAGACCGTAACAATACGCTCAGATTAGATGGATATTCTATGCCATTCCAGCTAGGAACCTATTCCCATGTCCCAATAATAACAATGATCTGAATGCCGGTGATAATCCTGTGTGATTTCAGCTTATTTTTACCTTAACAAATAATAGCTGCAGGTTTCTGACGACTTACTTTTTAAGGCCTTACATATGTACCCTCTGCGCTGACTGCACATTACGGTATTCCATGTTCCTTTTAGGGCATCCATCGTCACACACATTGAAGACGCATCTTTATAGGATTGTAAGGTGTCCCGGTCTGTGCGCCTTTCATCACTTCTTTCATCATTGGGTTTCTCACTGTTCCAGTTTACAAAGTCAATGGGGGTCTTGTCTAACCAAATCCAATTGTCTACAAAAACAAAGATTTCCATCATTTTCTACAGTATAACATGCAATGTATTGTAAACCACTTCCTGTCTGTGGCACTTTTCCATTTTTGTTTTCTTACTCCCCGCCTTCCAAATGCCATAACGCCTCTATTTTTCCATGTAAAGAGCTATATGAAGGATTAAAGGGGCTCTATCATTGGAAAAAGTCATTTTTCACTAATCACCTCCTTGCATAGCCTATAGAAAGGGTATTTCACATGTACCTTTTGTATGTAAATTGCCTCAGTAAATTTTGAATAAGTCCATTTTTATTCATAGGCTAATTAGCTTCTCCGTGCACCCCGGAAGTCTCTTTGTGCACTGTCTACTGTATATACAGCACAGGCTGCGGCTGCTGCTGACTCCTCCCTGCTCTCACACACAGCAAACAGTAGGGGGAGGAGAGCTGGCTGACAACTTCCTGTGCACCGAGAAGGTTAATTAGCTTACACATAAAAACGGAATTATTCAAACACTATTGAGGCAATGTATTCTCTTTTTAAAAAAAAAAAAAAAAAAAAATTTCATGAAATACATAGAACTAACAGCAAAATGCTGATTCCACCTGTGCTAATCTGAAAAAAAAAATATTCTAAGCATTTTTTTTTTCCCCAATAGAGATGAGCGAATCGAAGCTGATGAAGTGGAATTTGATCCGAATTTCAGAAAATATTTGATTTGCATTACCAGATTTCCTCACGCTTCATGGTAACGAATTGCATTTTTCCTAAAATAGCTGCTGCTCATGTTAGGACAAAGGCCAAGGAATTAATTTGGATCAAATAGTTTCGGAAAATTCAGCTAAGCAACTGAATCTCATTTTTAAAAAATTTGCTTATCTCTATTCACCAATACAGTTTCACAACCTATTCTAATCTGAAAAAAAACCCTGTTATTTAAAGGGGTATTCCCACGTCGCATACTCACCAGTCTTCACTGCTGTAAAATCTTCTTTCTTCCTGGTTTCTTGCATCATTTGGTGGGCGGGGTTTCACATGCAACCTGCCGTTTAGCTCTGCCCCCAAATTAGCATGTAGCGCCCACCCATATTGGACAATGAAGTACAGGCAGCAGCAACTCCATTCTGAGTTACATACAGAGACTGCCTGTCTCTGCCATAATGAACACAATTGAATTAGCTAGCCTGATAACTGGGAGAACAGAAGAAATTAAAGCAGCTCCTCTCCCCTATCTGAGAGCAGGAAGCTAGGTCACATGGTGTAGACACAGGAATAGCTAGAAACACAGGCTGGCTCCTTGCACTTAGCCCCTCCTCCCTCCCCCCTGAGAGCGGCAGATACATCACTTGACTTTTGAGCAGATAAGTCAAGGGCTGTGTCAACATTGAATTGAGTAAAGTAAGATAGTGGACAAACAAAGCAGTTTTGCTGAAGCAGTGTATTTAGGAAAAGTCTTACATCCACATTAACAAGAGGTATAGATAGGATCCTTGTGATGGGACAACCCCTTTAAGGATTTTTTGGGGGTGCTCTACTGCTTACATAAAACACAATGTGACAAAATGTGCTAACCTGAAAAAATAATATCTTAGGGCCCGTGCACACGGAGTAAACGTGCGCTCATTTTTGCAGAATACACGTGTAAAGAATACACGTGTAAAAATCAGACTCCCATTGACTTCAATTACATTTCTTACACGTGTAAAAAATGTGCCAAAATACGCTCAAATTTTTTTTTAGCTTTTTGACGTGTTTTTTACACGTGTAAAAAATGTCATTGAAGTCAATATGAGTGTGATTTTTACACGTGTATTATGCAAAAATGAGCGCGCTTTTACGCCGTGTGCACAGGTCCTTAAATAGTTTTTTGTTGCTCATGTATAGTCTAACAGCCTGCACTAATCTAAAAAGAAACCTGTTATTTAAGGATTATTTTCAGCTCTGCTCACTCAATTCACAGTGTGACATAATGTGCCAATTTGAAACAATTTTTGTTAATAATTTTTTTTGTTGCTCATATATACAGTGTTTGTATACAGTGTACAGATTGCGCTAAAAAAAAAAACTTGTGCTCTTGACAGCCCTGCCAATAGCCACAATGTTATACTTCCAAAGAATACAGACATTTTTGAAACCACAAATTTTGAGTCAGGGTTGTATGTTTGTTCATCCTCTCCCTCTGTTGCAACACATAATCTACCATGCAGTCTTTCTGTACTGTCAACCATGTCTATTATAGGGTTGAGCGATCGTGTTCGAGAATTCCGAACGCAATCTTTTTAGGTGGGATCGAGATTGGTGATTATTTCCCACAATGCTTTGCTACTGGCCAAGCATTGTGGGAAAAGCTAACAATGTTAACGTTTACACTGAGTATACGCTCCGCTCATTCTGAGTGGAGTGTATACTCAGTGTGAAGGCTCACTGTGGTTCCATAGGAATGAATGGAAGCATCCGGCACACAGCCTTAACCCCTTGCACGCCGGCTGCATCCATTCATTCTAATGGGAGACTAGCTAATATCTCTAGTAGCTACTTACCTGCAGAGATGGCTGGTCCGGTGCCCGGTGTTCTCGGTCTTCTTCGCCTTGCTGCCCCCGCCTCCCAGGTTAGTGTTAAAGAGCTAGGAAGAAGGTGGGCTTGTGGCTTAGGAGAGTGTGGGCGGGTACAGGGCAGGGAGACGTGACTGCCCCCCTCCCAGTACCCGCCCACACTCTCCTAACCTGGGAGGCAGGGGGCAGCAAGGCGAAGAAGAACGAGAACACCGGCACCGGACCAGCCATCTCTGCAGGTAAGTGGACACCAGGGGGGACTAAGTAGCCAGAGGATTAAAAAAAAAATCCTCTGGCTATTTTAGTGATTTTTTTTAATCACTACACAGCGTTTATTCTAACAATTAAAGCGTTCAATTGTTAGATTCCATGCTGTATAGCAAATAGGATTGTTTTGAAAATCCGATCTCCGATTAGTAAAAAAATCCCATTGACTTGCATTGGGATCGGAATTGGGATCGAGATCAGGTTCGAATGAAAAATGATTGGAAATCGGATTATAAAATCGATCCTGAAAAGTCAAGATCGGCTCAACCCTAGTCTATTACACTGACAGAGATCCCATTCTCTAATAGTCATGTGGCATCAACTGAGAGAGATATTCCTCATAGCCTATGACTTCCTCTTCTTCCCCTTCTTGATGATTTGGATGAGAACTACCAGTGTTTTTTTGCATGTAGATGAGGTATAGCTGGAAGACATGAGTGTTGGATAAGGTAGTAGTGACAGTGGGTGTGCTACTGTTGGTATTGCTGGAAGGGGAATTAGGGGGACATGTGTTAGGTATTGTGAGGGTGCAGAGTAATCCCATTGCCATGATGAGTCCCAAACAATGGGGAAGATTATGACATTACTGAATCTGATGATTGTTCTACAGACCAGGAAGAGAGTGGTTGCTACTGTAATAGTAAGAACTCAACCCGATGTGCAGTAGCAACATCCTAAAAGACCTGCCTGGGGTAGATCTAAGGCAAACCTTGGTGGTGGCACTGGCTGACTTTTCCACTGCTACCCGATTCCTATTCCCTCTCTCCACGATTGCCTTTGTTGGCAAACCACATTCACACTTAGCATATGGTCAACATCATTATCTTTATCTCTTTCTCCTCATCTTCTTCATCCACACCATTAGTCATTATCCATAAAGGAATGTGTGTCCAGTAAACAGCAATCTGTACCCCATCCTCTGGCCGGTCTGCAACTTTAACTCTCACTTGGCCAAGTTATTGGAGGTTTAGTCGCTACCATGTCATTTAGAGTTCCACAAATTTTTCTTCAAATTATGACATAGGAAGAAAATCATAAAAAACCCAACCCCACCATTGCTGATTCCAAGCAGCTTTCCCCAGAAAAGGGTAATTTAATTTGAGTTTATATCAATTTGTTTTCTGATAGACATACACGTCACATTCACTTTGACATAACTTTTGCTATGTTTGTCTTAGCCTTAGATCCCCTTATTTATATTTTGAACCTCCCACCCAGGCACCTCGGTAATAAGACCTCCAGACTGTTTCTTCACCTCTGCAAGGCTGCAAAGACCCATATTGCATTGGGAGAGCCCGAATCCCCCCTTTGGCACAAAACTCTTGGCCCGCACCAAGGATGTATGGAGCCTTGAATTTCTGACGGCCAGTCTCAACAATACATTGAACGCTTTCAACTCCATTTGGTCCCCTTGGGATGCCTATTGCGCACAGCGAGGCCTGTGACCTAGTATTCCCCCCTCACTTTCCCCCCACCCCCTTGTCTTTGTCTGTCTCCCCCAGTATTCTTGTTTCTCATTGCACTTCCTTAATATGACTCTTTGTGTTGTTATGTACTGCAGGATTGGCGGTGTAGCCTCTCCCTTATTTTCGTCTTCCTCTTTGCAATTGTTTTCTCACTTGTTATGTTAAAATTTTCAATAAAAATTACAGTTTTAAAAAAAAAGGTAGAAATCGTCAGGGCTCCTTGAACCTATCTGACCAGTGTTATACACTATTTTTTAACCGTTTAAGATTCATACTAAACTTGTTCGATCCAAAACGAATCTGGGATCTGAACCACCCAAACCCAAAACTAAACGATTCTTGAGTAGTTCTTTCATCTTGACTCTTGGATGCAAAACAGCTGTGAAAATAATGGACCCTTCACCCATTTTTTACAGCCATGTTTTTTCAGGGGTCGTGTGAATATAGCCCAGTGTTCTGATACTATACCGCTCTCATTCTTGTAAAGTCCGATCCAAAATGTATCTTGTTGGTTGCTGAGTAGCTCAGTATGATGGAGGAGGAAATCCACTTCAGTAGAATCTTCAACTGACGTTAAAGTGGCACCTAGAAAATTGTCATAGTGAATAATTCTGTTTGCTTGGAATTCATTCCTCCAGGTTATGGCACAACATAGTCAATGATCTGATGCTTCCTTACATATAATTTATGTCTAACCCTTTCAGGATCAATGCCTTCACAATACCCACCACCAATATTCACCATTGAGAATACTTTATTCTATGGTTGATTATGATGTTCGATTGATTTTTAGATAAATAATCTATTTGAATTCTTCTCTCTTCATTGATCACAATGTCCACTATATAGTTATATCAGCGCCAGTCACCGCAACTAAAAATTCAATTTTTACAATAATGTATATGTAGGACTTACCATACTGAAGACATTGTAAGGTTGCCTTGTACCACCAAGTGGGGGATGATGATTCAAAAATATAACAATGGTTACGGAAGGAAATCCAGGCCCTCGAAGTTACGTTTGGGCAGGTTCCGGGTGTTTCAGGTGGGTCAGTGGGAGGGAGAACTTTAAGACCAAAAGTTAGAAGACAAAATAGCTACACGGTCAGATATAATAGATTAGGTATAATCAGGGCCGGTATTAGACGAACTGTGACCCTGGTCAATATTAACAGCAGGGCCCCAAATGCTGATATACCAATAACGCCATCATATTTCCAGTGGCAGCACCTTTAATAACACCCCCTTTCTGCCCCCTTATATGTAATAATTTCCTCTTATAATAGCCCCCTTATATTTAAGTTTCCTCCCGTATACATAACACCCCTTATATATGTCTCTTATAATAATCAGCCTTGTATAGGAGTTCCCCCTTATAATAACCCCCTCATATATAGCAGTTTCCCCTTATACAGTCCTATGAAAAAATTTGGGCACCCCTATTAATCTTAATCATTTTTAGTTCTAAATATTTTGGTGTTTTCAACAGCCATTTCAGTTTGATATATCTAATAACTGATGGACACAGTAATATTTCAGGATTGAAATGAGGTTTATTGTACTAACAGAAAATGCGCAATATGCAATAAACCAAAATTTGACCGGTGCAAAAATATGGGCACCTCAACAGAAAAGTGACATTAATATTTAGTAGATCCTCCTTTTGCAGAGATAACAGCCTCTAGTCGCTTCCTGTAGCTTTTAATCAGTTCCTGGATCCTGGATGAAGGTATTTTGGACCATTTCTTTCTACAAAACAATTCAAGTTCAGTTAAGTTAGATGGTCACCGAGCATGGGCAGCCCGCTCTCAAATGATCTGAAAACAAAGATTGTTCAACATAGTTGTTCAGGGGAAGGATACAAAACGTTGTCTCAGAGATTTAACCTGTCAGTTTCCACTGTGAGGAACATAGTAAGGAAATGGAAGACCACAGGGACAGTTCTTGTTAAGCCCAGAAGTGGCAGGCCAAGAAAAATATCAGAAAGGCAGAGAAGAAGAATGGTGAGAACAGTCAAGGACAATCCACAGACCACCTCCAAAGAGCTGCAGCATCATCTTGCTGCAGATGGTGTCACTGTGCATCGGTCAACTATACAGCGCACTTTGCACAAATAGAAGCTGTATGGGAGAGTGATGAGAAAGAAGCCGTTTCTGCACGTACGCCACAAATAGAGTTGCCTGAGGTATGCAAAAGCACATTTGGACAAGGCAGCTTCATTTTGGAAACAAAAATTGAGTTGTTTGGTTATAAAAAAAGGCGTTATGCATGGCGTCCAAAAAGAAACAGCATTCCAAGAAAAACACATGCTACCCACTGTAAAATTTGGTGGAGGTTCCATCATGCTTTGGGGCTGTGTGGTCAATGCCGGCACCGGGAATCTTGTTAAAGTTGAGGGTCGCATGGATTCCACTCAGTATCAGCAGATTCTTGAGAATAATGTTCAAGAATCAGTGACGAAGTTGATGTTACGCCGGGGATGGATATTTCAGCAAGACAATGATCCAAAACACCGCTCCAAATCCTCAGGCATTCATGCAGAGTAACAATTACAATGTTCTGGAATGGCCATCCCAGTCCCCAGACCTGAATATCATTGAACATCTGTGGGATGATTTGAAGCGGGCTGTCCATGCTCGGCGACCATCTAACTTAACTGAACTTGAATTGTTTGTCCAAAATACCTTTATCCAGGATCCAGGAACTGATTAAAAGCTACAGGAAGCGACTAGAGGCTGTTATCTTTGCAAAAGGAGGATCTACTAAATATTAATGTCACTTTTCTGTTGAGGTGCCCATACTTTTGCACCGGTCAAATTTTGGTTTAATGCATATTGCACATTTTCTGTTAGTACAATAAACCTCATTTCAATCCTGAAATATTACTGTGTCCATCAGTTATTAGATATATCAAACTGAAATGGCTGCTGCAAACACCAAAATATTTAGAACTAAAAATGATTAAGATTAATAGGGGTGCCCAAACTTTTTCATAGGACTGTATATAGTAGCACTCATAAATATAGTAGTTTCCCCTTATATGGTATATAGCAACCCCCCTTCTGTGTAACAGTTTCCCCTTGCATATAGTAGTCCCCTTATGTATAACGGTTACTCCTTAATAATACTTCACCCTTGTAATAGCCCCCCTTATATTTAATAGTTCCCCCACTATAAATATTAGACCCCTATAAATAATAGTTTGCCGACTTTTCAGATTCCTTTCCCTTACCAGAAAACAATAAATCTTGTACTCACCTTAGGGTGCGTTCACACGATTTAAAATTGAGCGTGATCCGGCACGTATACAGCATGTCAGAGTTTGAGCGCTCAAAAAGATCCCATTGATTTCAATGGGAGTTACGAGCGTATACACCATGTTATTTTGCACCCGTGATTTTGCAAAATCACGGGCGCAAAATAACGCGCAAGATAACGCTCTGCACTATCCGGGATGTCATGTGATCGGGGGCCCTGCGTTGCAATGCATATGGACGGGTCATGGGACATCAGGCATGACACGCAAGTAAGCCTGCCTGGAGCCCATAGAGATAAGTAATACCATTTTTTTTTTTATGTTCCCTTACCTCTCCTGGGCCTCTGATCATTATAGTTGGAGGTCCGAAAAGACCTCCAAGTATAATAGTGCTTGTGGGGCCCACGGTGTCACTTATTGATCCCGGCCCCTGCCAGGATCGGTAAGAAAGTAAGGCCCATTACCGGCTGGAATTACTCCAGCCGGTAACGGCCTATTAAAAAAAAAAAAAAATGCAGCAGTAGCGGCTGTCCCCGGGCCCCCTAATGTCACAGGCCCTAACACAACCGCTGCAACCCTGGTAGTTACACCCCTGAAGCCAACTAATAGGAGGTGTACAGTTAGGCTAGAGAGTCTCAAAATACACCAGATTTATCAATTTACTTTTTGAAAATATTAGCCCCAGTATTCTAGCTGTGGTCTCACCAGCTCTATACAGCTGGATCACAATCTGTCTCTTCCTATTAGTTATATCTCTAGCTGTACAGCTGAGCATCCTATTGGCTATACCTCTAGCTGTACAGCCGAGCATCCTACTTACATTCCCTGCTGCCTGGCTGTAATGTACAATCATACTGAAGCTGTCTGATATCAGAACCCCTAGATCCTTCTCTTCTGAAGTCTTGGCTAACACATATCTATGACTATGTCTATGAAGTCTATGTTAGCTAACACCTATTCATGTCTTTTGTAGGTGGTGTCTCCAGATCTAGACAAAATGTTTCAGATGTGGTCTCACTAGTGCTCTATAGCAGGATTACAATCTCTCTTCCTTCTATATAAATCTCTATACAGCTGAATGTATGACTGGTTATATCTCTAGCTCTACAACGAAGAATCCTACTTGCTGTCCCTGCTGCCTGTGGATTCAATTTGAGATTGTAAGATATTGGGATCCTTCTCTTTTGAAGTCCTGGCTATCACAGAACTGATAAAATGATTTGGAAACACTGAGCTGCAGTTTCCATTGTTTGGACCATTCATCCAGTAAGGCTAAATCTTTTTCTATGTTACAAACCCCTCCCGTAGTAGTAAGCCTATTACCCACTTTTGTGTTATATGATTCTATGTTTCTATGATATGCAATAAATGTCCTATATGGGAAAATCCATTTAAGCTGCTGTAGTGGTGACACTAGACACGGTGAACTAAAAAAAAACACAGCTCCAACCTCTATGAAGATGTAATGAGAAAATGATCATGTCAGATCAGAATGTTTGACCGATATATGATACATGAAATGATAGATAGACTTCATTTAGACATCTTACCACTTGTATGTTTGCAGATAGAAGGATAACTCTCATTACAGGACGACGTCTTCCACTGACCATCTATATCCACATATACACAGGATGTGCCCATTCTTGGCTCCCCAGCGGCCCATCTAGTGTAGCGCAGTTTCCAGTTATCAACCCACTTGTATGTATTTCCAGTCTGAAATACCAATGGGGAGTCAGTAAGATATTACATTACGTCTTTAATAATATTATACAATTCTAAGCTATTTTTACATGTTTTAGGGGATGGACAACCCCTTTAATGACTAGCTTTGATACCAATTGGCACAATATCTAGTAACAGTGTGCCTTATGTACGAGAACCAAAAAGGAAATGACAATGGACTCCTGATTATGGGTTAGCTGTATGTATGAGCCTATCAGATGGGGGTAGTGGAGTCATCCAGAGCGGGAACCTTCTCTCATAGTTATTGTCCTCATGTATGGTCTGTAGACTTTAGCGTTGCGGCATCTTGCTTGTTTACACATCTCCACATTTCTATTCTAATTTTATTAAAAATTAATGTTAAATAATAAAAATATTCCCACCTCGTTCCTACTATACAGGCCAATCCAAAAAGGCTTATTATGTTTAGCCAGGTGAACTCTTAGGAAAGATGTGGTGTACCCGTCCAAGATGCTGGCTAGCTGTGAATTATCCTTCAGACACTCCTGACCGGCCTCATCCCAGGTCCTTTTGGTTGTATCAAACTTGTAGGTGGCGTCTCCATATTTATAGTGATCTGAGGGACTGGTGGGGATAACTGGTAGACTCGGATCTAAAGACGAAATGAAGATAAGAGAGTTACTGTACATGTAGTGGAAGACGACAGACTATTACCTGGAGGGGAGTTTCCAAAATGGAATTTTGTAGAAAAAACGCACTGCAGTTTTTTATTCAGTTCTTTGAACCCAAGGCAGAGAGAGATACTGCAGAGAAACGTAAGATCTTCCTCTGTATTTCCCATTTATTTTGAAATAATGAGATGTGATTTTCCAAAAAATTCTGTGTGTGAATAAGGCGAGGTTCACATCTGCGTTGGAGACACCAATGCAGATTCTGCCTAATCAGTATAGTATCAGTATATTTCAGTTTAAAACAAACAGAAACCCGATGGGCACCCGGTGGACTCCATTATAGTCTATGGGGTCCACGGGTAACCACTTTTTTAGCGGACGAGTTGGAGAGACCAATGTTAGTGTGAAACTAACATAATCCTTAGACTAAGGGAGCATTCACACTGCGTAACGTGCCGCGAGATTTGGCACGTGTACGCCGCGTGACCCTTTGCGTGCCGTACACGCTCCCATTCATTTCAATGGGAGCGGGGAGCGTATGCGCTGTGCTAGTTTGCGGCCGTCCATTTATTCACGGCCACAAACTAGCGCGGCGCATACGCTCCCCGCTCCCATTGAAATGAATGGGAGCATGTACGGCACGCAAAGGGTCACGCGGCGTACACGTGCCAAATCTCGCGGGACGTTACGCCGTGTGAATGCTCCCTAAACACTAAAATCCCATCCACTTTGCAGGGACTGGCAAACGTTGCATTTTTTTGCAGCGGCATTTTTGCTGTGGCCAAACCACTGCGTTAACGCCACATGGTGCCCCGGCTAAAAAGTGCTTGTGTTTTCACTGCTTTTCACTTTTCATTTTTCTAAATCTCATTCACTTTCCTGGGACAGTCAATGACAACATGTTTTTCTGCTCTACTGATAACAGCCATAAAATCTGCATTTACGCAAAGTTTGGTGGCAGCTATGAAGTGACAGGAGCCACAGTTGGTCTATGACTGTTTTGTGTAGGTCCTGATTTACCAATCCCATAACCAACAAGTTTGGAAAATTCTCTGAGCCAGTCCTGTACTCTCATAAACACATGTATTATGATAGGGATCCATAAAAGAAGGCCACTGGGGGCAGCATTGAGGTAGGTCCCACCTGCAAAACCTCCAGTGTACTTGTATTGCGTCCCCCAGTGTGACCTGCCCTAATAGATGACGTCTCGCTGATGGAATTCCGCACTGCTGATCTCTGACTATGGGGAAAAGTCTCCCCGATTAGAGCAGCAGATAAAAGAAATGTCTCCGCCATAACTGATCTTACCCTTAGATTTCTGGCAGATGTATCCTCTGTCCAGACTACAATCCTGCGCAATCCACGTGCCAGCGTTCAGTAAATTCCCACGTTGCAAAGCCACACAACTTTTCTTAAAAAGATGAAATTATTAAAAAAATGACTTTAGAAAAATGACACAATCTCATGAACAGTACAGTACTAAAGTTTTAGGCAGGTTTGGAAAAAATACTGCAGAGTAAGAATGCTTACAGAAATATAAGGATTAATAATACAGACTGGATTAGCTCCATATGGTTATAGATTTGTTGTGAAATCCACAATAAAATTCTATTAAAAAGTTCAGTACAATGCATAGGATTTAGAAAACTGAAGGTGAACATGGTGGGTGCCCAGGTAACCCCTCCCCTGCCTCCTGCTTGTAAGATCACACAGGAAGAAAACTATCTCACAAGTGCAAACTGCAGTGTAAGATATGGGACATTTTGGCAAATATAATTTTTTTTCATGTAAATTATTCAACTCACTGGAGAGGTAAAGTTACACTAGACAGTCTAACAAAGCAACAAAGAGCGTCACTGAAGGAGTAAATATGAAATATCAAATATAACCGATGCAATAAAACTCCTAACACTCAGTGGTGTCCAGTGACACATTTCTAAAAACCATTCTAATGGGGCAACCATTGATGTGAGATTTGTGGACATAAGGTGTAATACAGCTGGGGTGAGTTTGTGAGTTAATTTTGGAGCTATATATACCTTGTTTGTTTGATCCACCTTTGTCCCTGGACGAAGCCCCATTAGGTGGTGAAACGCGCATAGGATAAACAACTAGTAGATATGGACAACTAGTAGATTACCCGGTGGCTTCGCTTGCGGAAAATGTGTTAAATTATAAAGGTTATGCTAAAGTAAAATTTTCAGTGTCACAGTAAAAAATGTTTCCACTTAAAATTTTTATTTTGGCATTTTACTAATCTGTCGTAATATTGACATGAACGTTTTTTTCATTTCACCTTTTTTTTTTAATTGATTTTACATAGTCAATACATAATACTGTGTGCAGGGGCCACTATGGGGCATAATACTGTGTGCAGGGGCCACTATGGGGCATAATACTGTGTGCAGGGGCCACTATGGGGTATAATACTGTGTGCAGGGGCCACTATGGGACATAATACTGTGTGCAGGGACCACTATGGGGCATAATAGTGTGTGCAGGGGCCACTATGGGGCATAATACTGCGTGCAGGGGCCACTATGGGGCATAATACTGTGTGCAGGGGCCACTATGGGACATAATACTGTGTGCAGGGGCCAGTATGGGGCATAATACTGTGTGCAGGGGCCACTATGGGGCATAATACTGCGTGACAGGGGCCACTATGGGGCATAATACTGTGTGCAGGGACCACTATGGGGCATAATACTGTGTGCAGGGTCCACTATGGGGCATAATAGTGTGTGCAGGGGCCACTATGGGGCATAATACTGTGTGCAGGGACCACTATGGGGCATAATAGTGTGTGCAGGGGCCACTATGGGGCATAATACTGTGTGCAGGGGCCACTATGGGACATAATACTGTGTGCAGGGGCCACTATGGGGCATAATACTGTGTGCAGGGGCCACTATGGGGCATAATACTGCGTGCAGGGGCCACTATGGGGCATAATACTGTGTGCAGGGACCACTATGGGGCATAATAGTGTGTGCAGGGGCCACTATGGGGCATAATAGTGTGTGCAGGGGCCACTGAGGGACATAATACTGTGTGCAGGGGCCACTGAGGGACATAATACTGTGTGCAGGGTCCACTATGGGGCATAATAGTGTGTGCAGGGGCCACTATGGGGCATAATAGTGTGTGCAGGGACCACTATGGGGCATAATACTGTGTGCAGGGACCACTATGGGGCATAATAGTGTGTGCAGGGGCCACTATGGGGCATAATACTGTGTGCAGGGACCACTATGGGGCATAATAGTGTGTGCAGGGGCCACTATGGGGCATAATAGTGTGTGCAGGGGCCACTATGGGGCATAATACTGTGTGCAGGGACCACTATGGGGCATAATAGTGTGTGCAGGGGACACTATGTGACATTATACTGTGTGCAGGGGCCACTATGGGGCATAATAGTGTGTGCAGGGGCCACTATGGGGCATAATACTGTGTGCAGGGGCCACTATGGAGCATAATAGTGTGTGCAGGGGCCACTATGGGGTATAATAGTGCGTGCAGGAATGCGCTGGGGTGAGTTGGTCGGGGTCTTCAGTTTTGAGGGGGTGGGGGGGCACGTCAAAAGTTCGCCACAAGGCCCCGCTATTCCTGATTATGCTACTGATTTACACCCAATTAACAACATAGTGCAGCCCTTCCCCCTCTCCCTCCAGTGTCATCTATAAGTAGTTCAATGGCAAAAGAGTAAAATTGTTTTACAGTTACACAACTATCTATTGCACTGCTTCAGTGATGAAAGCTCCTGTATAATAAGCAATAATGACAATCTTACTTTCAGGCAGTTTTTGTCTGACCCATATTGCTGCTCAGTAAGGCTGCTTGCACACTACAGCATCACTACGGTCTACGGGCCATGGATTGTACATCTCCATAGACTTGTATGGAGCCTGCAAAATTCATAGCGTTGTGCACAAAGAAGTCTATGGAACCGCCAAAGCCATGGCCTTGAGGCCTGTGAAAAATACTAGTGTGCAAGCAGCCACTAAGGATACCAGACGTGTTTTGTCATTGCATGCGTGCGTGTACATGTGTGTGATCCATCAGTATGTAAGCGTGAGTGCATGCACATGTGTATGGTCCGTGTATATGTATGGGTGTTTGTGTGTGATCCATGTGTATGTTTGCATGTGTGCATGCACGTGTGTGTGGTCCATGTATATGTGTGCGTGTGTATGCTCACGTGTATGTGTGTGATCCATGTGTATGTATGCGTGTGTGCATGCACGTGTGTGTGGTCCATGTATATGTGTGCGTGTGTATGCTCACGTGTATGTGTGTGATCCATGTGTATGTATGCGTGTGTGCATGCACGTGTGTGGTCCGTGTATATGTATGCGTGCATGTGCGCATGTGATCCATGTGTTTCTGCTTGCACAGAGCAAGTGTCCATGTGTGCGGTAGCTGTGTGTGAGTACGCATGTGCTCTGTTCTTCCGTGTGCATAGTGTGCATCCATCTGAGTGTGTTTGCATGTGTGTGTGGTTCATGCGTGTGCGGTCCGTGTGTGTGGTATTTATGGGGTGGTGTGGTATTTGTAGGGTGGTGTTTGTGTTGTGTGTGTCTAGAGTGCTCTGGTGTTTGTGTGGTGTGTTGTGGTATTTGTGTGGTGTTGTGCTTTTGTGTTGGTGAATGTGTGCTGTCTGTGTGATGTATATATGGTGTTTGTGTGTTGTGTCTGGTGGTGCGGCCCCTTTAGCAGCGACTCTTTGGCGCCGTCGCTGTAATCCGTCCCTGTCAGTCACAACTGTTGTCTTCCCCTCAGCGCTCTCACTTTCACTTTTCCCCATTATATGTATAGGGCCTAACTCTGGGGCTCCTATCTTATGACGGGGGGGGGACACTAGCGAGATATAACGTGCGCAGTATTCCGATCCTGTGCGTGGAGAGGGGGCGTGCCAAATTTCAGCCAAATCAGGCGAGAACTGTGGATTTGTATAGAGCAGACTACTACAGATATTGAGTTATATATATATATATATATATATATATATATATATATATATATATATATATATATATATATATATAGACTATGGTATTCACCAATTCTAGGATCTTTTATTTCACTATAGATTACCTAATTGTGACATTGAGTATATTTCTATTCTCTACCACTCACCGGTGTGGCTTACTGGCAGTATGACTTCATTGTTTTCCCCCTTTGGGGGCATTCACACTGAGTAAACGCTAGCTTATTCTGAACGTAAAACACGTTCAGAATAAGCGGCGTCTAAAGCAGCTCCATTCATCTCTATGGGAGCCGGGATACGAGCGCTCCCCATAGAAATGAATGGGCTGCTTCTTTCACTCCGAGCAGTCCCATTGAAGTGAATGGGAAGTGCCGGCGTGTACGCTCCGGCATGAGCAGAGCTTGCCGTATACGCCGGCACTCCCCATTCACTTCAATGGGACTGCACGGAGTGAAAGAAGCAGCCCATTCATTTCTATGGGGAGCGCTCGTATCCCGGCTCCCATAGAAATGAATGGAGCTGCTTTAGACGCCGCTTATTCTGAACGTGTTTTACGTTCAGAATAAGCTAGCGTTTACTCAGTGTGAATGCACCCTTAATGTGTATTTTTGTTTGTACTTTTTTGCATCCATGTTTTTAATTCCAGAAACTAATACATGTTATTAGTTTTATTATAAAGTGTGGTTGTTCTACTCATTTTCTATGGTGTAGCAGTCATCCCTCTGCCAAATGGTGACAATTTGTGACCATTTGTGCAAGTGACTTAGAGGGACTCCCTGCACCATCTCCACTGCAAATTGTCATGGTGTGACTGGGTCATCTGCCTCGTCTTCTTCACCTCCCTCTTGCTCTTCTGGCTGCTCCTGTACCTCCTCTCCTGTCACCTGCGTAGAAAAACCACCCATTTCTCTAAACCTTGCTTGTTCTTCAATGGCCTCCAGTTCATCCCCCACATGGCTCATGTGGCCAGTACATGTAGGTGCCATGTCTGCAGTCCCCTGACCAGCCACATTTGCCAGCATCTTTTCCAGGATATGAATCAATGGTTTATCCTGTAGTCCTGGTGACTGACAAAGTGGCCTCCTCAAAGGGCACGAGCAAACAGCAGGTGTCATGCATGAGCTGCCACTGGCTAACATTGAAGTTACAAAGGGGAGTGCCTCTGTCTGTTTGGCTCAGCAAGAAATTTTTTACAGCCTCTCTCTATTTGTACAGTCAGTCCTGTTGCAGAGTGTGAGTGCTGGATGTTGCAAAGACAAAGCTGACTGTTGTATGTCTCCAACAAGTCCAACATATGGAGGGTGGAATTCTGTTCAGCCAGAAATAGTCCCTTCCATTGTTAATTAATATGGTTGTACATATATGTAATAAAAATTACTTACAGGTAAATCTTCAGACTTCCATGGATATCCTTTGGCCCAGTTTGTATAATACACTCCACTTTGATCTATCCAGAGAAAGTTGCGGATATTACCTTTGTTGTGTAATCCGATCCAGACATCGACCGTAATGTTTATTAAATGAGACATCAGAAAAGCTGTAATAAAACATATGATATGTATGTATTATATATGTATCACCATGTAGGGAAACACAATGCAGTAGAGCCAATACAGAGGGGCGTAAGGGCAGGAGGTTGTAATTGACCATAAATGAAACCCAAATAAGAGGAATTGTCAATATTTTATTTATTAAACCGGAATCTATCACTTTTATTCTAATCTCTTTTTATTTGCTGATTGCTTATTATTTTTATTCTATTTCCAGTACATGACTACGGGGGCAGCAGTGTTCGGGAAAATACTTTGGGAAAGTATTTTAAATACAAAATACTTATGACTGAAGTATTTTAAATAGAAATACTTGAAAAAAATTAAACAAAAAATTTAATAAAAACAAAAAATGGAACAATTGAACATAAGCTAAAAGAAGCTAATTTACTTTATTTCATGACAATCATACAGTAATATATTCCTGATCGGATACTTTAAAAAACAAAAACAAGTAAATAACATGTTAAAAACATAGAAATTGTTCGTTTTTATTAGAGATGAGCGAGTAGTGTTCGATCGAGTAGGTGTTCGATCGAATACTACGGTATTCAAAATTCTCGTACTCGATCGGACACTACTAGCTGTTCGAAGTTTAAGGTTCGATGCAGAACCAGCGTTGATTGGCAGAATGCTATACATTGCCAATCAGCGCTGGTTCTTCTCTTACCTTTCCGAAGAATCCAGCCCGACCGTCACTGGTGGACTTGGTAAGTATGATTTTATCGAATTTTGCGTACATTTCTTCACTTGTTCAATAGGGGGACATGATCTTCACTTAATCTATATACAATATAGGGAGTCTGTCACCAGAACCCAACTCCACAGATAGATAGGTTAGGGTCACCTGTGTTCTGCCCTTGTGAATCATTGCCTAGATATCTCTGGCTTAGTCAATATGCACATGAGGTGTGAGGCTCAGCAAAGGAGACAGGGATTCACAAGAGGAAAAATACTATTTGATTCAGGTGACCCTAACCCATCTCTCTGTGGGGCTGGAGGGATAAGCTGGGTCTGGTGATGTTCCTTTAACAAAAAAAAAAAAAAAAAAAGAACTGTACAATATACAGTACATAGAAGTCTGTCCATTACTTACATTGTAGCAAATCATCATTTATAGTCACCAGATTTCCTCCCGAGGACTGACAGGCACGTCTGGCATTATCCCAGTGAACCCCTTCATCGTCTCCTGTGCCAAATATCCCGTAACACTTAAAAAGAATATCAGAATACGATTATGACATAAAGATGATGATACAAATAAATATCACAATAAAGCCATAAGGTAACAGAAATAAGTCTTTGGTTACATTGTATGACATATACAAAACGTCCCCAGTATACCCAACATCTATCAGACATTCGGAAGAGTTCTCTTTATAGGGTATTCCCATTGTGAACATAAATGTCTGATAGTTGGGGATCCTATTTCTGAGACCTTCACATATACCAAGAACTGGTGTATCCTGATGTCTCCCGCTTGTTGTGACTGGAGAGGTGGGCGCACACTTTTATGAGAATTTAGTAAAACAAACGAGCAAACATGTTTGGAGGTGCCCGTATGGTTTGGAGGAAGGGTTACATGGCTACAGATGGGTGAATGGAGAGAGGTAAAGTTAGAGGACATGTGAGGTTTCCTTGGAAGAGTCAAGAGTAGGGTTGAGTCGATCTTGAGATTTCAAGATCGTTTTTAAAATCTGATTTCCGATCATTTTCCATCCGAATCCGATCCCGATCCCAATTCCGTTCCTAATGCAAGTCAATGGGATTTTTTAATGATCGAAAATCAGATTTTAAAAACGATCCTATTCACTACACAGCGTGGAGTCCAAAAATTGAAGGCTTCAATTTTTGGACTCCACACTGTGTAGTGGTTAAAAAAATCTGCCGGCTACTTAGTCCCCAATACTGTCCAGTTACCTGCACAGAACCGCTGCTACTCCCCGGAGCTCCCAGCCGTTGTTCTCTGTCTTCTCCTTTGTCATTCATCACTCACGTCTCCCCTCCCAGTACCCGCCCACTCTCTCCTAAGCCACAACAAGCCCCGCCTTCTCCCAGCATCTGTAACACTACCCTAGGGAGGCAGGGGCGCGCACGGTGCTCTGCCAGCGTGTGAATGACAGAGGAGAACACAGAGAACAATGGCCAGGAGCTCCGGGGAGCAGCAGCAGTTCTGTGCAGGTAAGTTTGAGCGATCGGGATCGGAATTCCATTCCCAATCTTTTTTAGGCGGGATCGGAACCCGATCACGATCGTGAAATTTACTCGATCGCCAATTGGGATCCAATCTTTTCCGATCCCTCAACCCTAGTCAAGAGTTAAGCGTAACCAATGCTACCTAGTTACAGATGCATTGTCAGGGACAGGGACAAATGGAGGGGGGTGCAATGTTAGCAGGCTCACCTGTGTCATTGGTACTAAGGAGGATAAAAGGTGGGAGGCTTTCCCTTAGGGCTCAATATCTGGCATCTGCTTAGAATGTTCCATATTTTAGCCAACAGAACAGAGTCCGACCGCACATGACAATTCACTGTAGCTTATATTTAGGGCTGGATATACAAGTTACTATTGTAGTTCTGTATGTTCTATATTCTATATCCTGAATATTGATGAAATTACCTTCTGTCCAAATGGCATCCAGTTTTCTGGACATCCACCTTCTGGGGCAGGAAGAGTTGGCGCAAATGTGGTATCAATGGTACTGTTGGTCCTTTCACAGATAAATGCATTATTAAAGCCACAATTTACATAATTCCATAACCCTATAAAAATGGAGCAATGGAAAATAACGTCATATTAGTGATGGCAGGAAAGAGGACCCCTGACTGCTGAGGGTGGTGGGAGAACAACTAAGGGAATCAGACACCTCTGCTGGTCCTGGGGGCTTATTGTCAAGCCCTTTTGGTAACTACAATACAGTGTAAAAGCTTTAGGCAGGTGTGGGAAAATGCTGCAAAGTCAGGTCCTAATGCTTTTGGCTAGCACCCTGGCCCATTCATCTCTATGGCATCAAACATACATCCATGTATTTTCTCATCCCATGTATGTGGCAGTGACCCCTGGGCAAAACTTAAAACAGGTCCTAAACCAATCCAAGTATGTGGGCTGGGCTCACTGATGAGCGAAGTGAATGGGGTCATGGAGAACAGGCAGCCCACAAATGTCATCCATTTTCCCTCTATGTAGGTCAATCATGAATATTCATGCACATGTAGTCTTAGGAGTCAGTTTTGTTACTTTGTATTTTGGAACAATTTTAATATAAAATCTGCCCCCCTAGTGTGCAGGAAGTGAGGGATAAACCAACTCCCCTTTCTCCCATACCAAGCAAATCTGTACTCCTGATATAATTTCATACAGAAATGTCATTATAAGCTTAACCCATACCCAATGGTGGTCGCATCTCCGTGCAAAACTCCTCATTATTGGGAAAGTCCGGCTGATTTGACTCCCAGGTGACAAAGTCAACTGGAGAACCGTCCATCCATCTAATAATAAAGAAATGGCGTCAATAAGATTATAGTGTAATACACATGCTTAAAGGAGAATGATCGGACTAAATACTTAAAAAGGGTGTATGACATCACTAGGCCAGAAGCTACGAGGAGCCCCAAAAGAGGTGAGAACATGAGTCTAAATGGTTTTTATTTTATTTTTTTTTCTTCTCTCCTGGGCCAGCACCTATGATATGGGGACTGAAGAGACCTCAGAGTATAATAATTTAGCATCATGCATATCATGCCATTTAAGTTCATCCAAAATGAAACCCCAATTTGTGAGAAAGGCTCGCCCATCTCTAGCACTGATATGTCAGTATGTACTGGCCAGGCTGGTAGTTTACCGGTCAGGTGTGGCCTATTCTGCTTTTGTTTTCAAGTACTTGTAGTCATGACCATATGGGGCTATAATGTATGGAAAAACATGGCAGCACCACAAAAATTGCCCCACCCCCCCGCCCATTGTATTGGATGTCACTTCAGACTTCTCACTTCTCAGTGTACGTCAAGTATACAGACAACAGCTATAATCAGTTTAATGTCACTTTCTCCATCAAGCACCTACTTAGATTCTTTATCCGGTCCGAAACGTTGTAGGCCGATGTAATAGGTAAACATCATTCTTCTTTTGTCGGATGAAATCTAAAAAAAGAAAATAAAAGATCAAAGGGATTAAGGCTCTGGTCACATTAGAATTATGGCTGTTTTTAATTCATTTTTTAAAGACTGGGATATTTTGGACCATGTGGACCAAGGAATTGTTTTTCTCATTTTCAAAAACACATTCTAAGAGTAACAACTTCTTTTACTGTTACATTTAGTGAGTTGTAGTTTTTATTGCTATCATTTTAGGGTAAATCAGAGGCGTAGCTGCTAGTGCACACAAAAATTTCAACTGTATCGACATCTACAAGACACTGATGCACTTGAAAAACATGCTAGAACAGAAACCTATTAGCTTCTAGAGATGAGCGAACACTAAAATGTCCGAGGTTCGAAATCCGATTCGAACAGCCGCAAACTGTTCGACTGTTCGAACGGATTTTGAACCCCATTACAGTCTATGGGGTGAAATGCTCGTTTCAGGGGTAGGCAAAATTCGATAAAATCATACTTACCAAGTCCACGAGTGACAGTCGGGCTGGATTCTCCTTGAAGTCTTCTCCCGGCGCAGCGTCCCCGCGTCTTCCTCCGGCTGGAATTCACTCTGCCTAGGCATCGGGGCCTAGGCAGAGCCGACTGCGCATGCGAGGGCATGCCCGCGCATGCGCAGTTGGCTCTGCCTAGGCCCCGATGCCTAGGCAGAGTGAATTCCAGCCGGAAGACGCTGCCGGGACGCTGCACGGAGAAGACTTCTAAAGGTAAGAGAAGAACCAGCATTGATTGGCAGAATGTATAGCATTCTGCCAATCAACGCTGGTTCTGCATCGAACCTTAAACTTCGAACAGCTAGTAGTGTTTGATCGAGTACGAGTATTTCGAATATACGAATACTCGCTCATCTCTATTAGCTTCCTGTTCTGCTATCTTATAACCTGTACTTACAGAGCAGTGATGGGGTGAGCAGGATCTCCTCCTGCACAGCCTGTGCACATCTATTTACTTGCAGGTAGTACCATAGAATAGGAAATTGAGGTTCCATTAGGAAAGTAGAAGATGCGTAGAGGCTGTGTGCAGGAGGAGAAGCGGAACCTTGATATCTATTCTATGTTTGGAAAATTTTTATAACACTTGCAATTCCTTCATTTACTTAAAGGGATTCTACCATTAAAACTCTTTTTTTTCTCGTTCACACGTTGGAATAGCCTTAAGAAAGGCTATTCTTCTCCGCCTCACTGTTCGGTTAAAATCTCGCTTTTTTTCAGTATGCAAATGAGTTCTCTCACAGCACTGGGGACGGGCCTCAGCGCTCAAACAGCACTGGGGGCATCCCCAATGCTGCGAGAGAACTCTCTCCAGCGACGCCTCCATCTTCTTCAGCAACCGCCTCTTCACTGGTCCCCTTGCAGCTGGGGTCACACTTTGATGCCTTTCGCAGTTGGCTCTGCCATTGGGTTGCTGGCAGAGTCGAGTGCACATGCCCGCGGCCATTTTTTTTGTGGCCACTTACGCGAGCATGCGCAGTACGCTCCTGTAGTTCTATGGAGTACAAAGCGTACTGCGCATGCTCGAGTAAGCGGCCACATAAAAATGGCCGCCCACATGTCAAAATTCAATGCATGCGCAAGTTGGCTCTGCCAGCAGGCCTTGGGCAGAGCCGACTTGCGCATGCATTGAATTTTGACCCCCCCGCACACCGGAAGAAGACGTGTTAAGAGGCCATTGCTGAAGAAGATGGAGGCGGCGCTGGAGAGAGTTCTCTTGCAGCATTGGGGACGCCCCCAGTGCTGGGAGAGAACTCTTTTCCATACCGACAAAAAACGGGATTTTAACCGAATGGCGGGGCGGAGATGACTTTTAAAGGTAGGAGAAGAATAGCCTTTCTTAAGACTATTCCGACGTGTGAAAGAGAAAAAAAAGAGTTTTAATCCTTTTAAAAAAAAAAATAATCGGTCACCAGGTCCCAGCATATAAACCCAGTCTCACATGTAGATAGGTTAGGGTCACCTGAATCAGACAGTGTTCCCTCCTGTGAATCGCTGCCTCCTTTGCTGAGATATCCAGGGTGTTACCATGTCCCTCTTTGGAGCAAGGCCAATGCCCTAGTTGCTCATTTGCATATTGACCAAATCAGCAATATCTAAATGGAGGCAGCAATTCACAAGAGGGAAACAATGTCTGATTCAGGTGACCCTAACCTATCTATCTGCGGAGTTCTTGTGGGTTCTTGTTCTTGTGACAGACTCTCTTTAAAATATTGGATTATTAAAAATGACCGTGGACCCCGTAGTATAAAATAAGAAGAATATTTGTATTCACACTTACGTATCTCCAGAGGAATCTCCGCTCTGATTCACTATTAATGGTGACAAGATGAGAAGAATTGTGTTTGCAAAATTCTTGAGCTTTCTCCATCGGCACTCGATCTTCGCTAACATAGTATTGGCTGTCATTGTAGATCAGCCAACCATCACTTGTAACTTCATATTCTATGATATAAAGGAGATACAAATATATTATTATAATATACAAGTGGGAAGGATTGACACAAATACCTCATATATGTACCAGGGATCATGGCAGCACAGGGAGCAATGTATTGTGGTACATGTTGTGTATTCTGCCATTTTTCAATGCATCTTTTTCTTACTAGCCATGGGCAAAGGCCAAAGTGTCAGCCGTAGACAGAAGGACTGATTAAGGGTATAAGGGTATTTGCCCCTCAAACATATTGCCCTAGAAAGAAAAACATGCATTGTGGAATTTCCATTTAAATTTTTTTCTGATGCTCTTGTAGATACGTCCCCACTGCAAACACCTACCTCTCCTTGTTTTTACAAGGTATTTGGGCTGGGGTCTGCAATTATCTAGGGGGTATTTATCATTGGTTCTATAGAGGGTTTGCACTTAAATGTTCTGTTTAAGTTTAAGGCTGTTTTTACACAAGCGTAACTTAAGTCCGCAAATGGTCCACAATTGCGGACACATTATATTCAGAGCGGCCTCTTACAACACCGAATCATTCATGCGGGCAGTGTGCGGCAAGCACACGGAGCCCATTGTAGTCTATGGGGTCTCCTTCTGGATGGAATACAAGCACTATTGTGAACCAACCCTTGGGGTTGTTTCACACAATGCCAGTTTTTGTGGAAGTTTTCCATTGGGTATGGAAAATTTAGAATTAGAACATACATTTCTCCTTCTTACTGCATCTACTGCTGACTTGATTCAAAAAACTGCATCAAAAACTGTAGTTGTGTTTTTCAAAAAAAAAATTACTGTGTGTGAAACTCCCCTTACAGAATGAGAAATAAGTAACTTACGAATAGGTTTTGGTTCTTCCTTTAATTTTGCTCCTAGAAACAAGAAGAAAGACAAAATTAACATCTTTGCCCATCCAGGCTTTGGCACCATCCTCTGGCCACATGCTGTGGCACAGGAGACATGCCCGGCTGTGATTTCTTCTTTTGGGTTCTTCTTGTTTTGTCTGAATACTGTCTTATTCCCTTCACCTTGGTTTCCCTCTGCTCCTTAAATAGTTAATTTTAGCCTTGCCTGTGTGATTGACAGTCCATCTTTCTATCAAATCTTGGGCAGGATCTTAGTCCCTATTTATTTTTGGCTCACATTCACATTGGCGCTTGCTATTGTCTCAGGTTTGCTGGAGTTCCTCTTGCTGTTTGTTTCTTGTATTCTTATTCCTGACCTCTGGCTTTACCATTGACTATTCTATTGGATTACGATTCTGTACTGCGTTGCTCGACTGTTACTGAACCCTTCGGTAGCTGACTTCCCTTTGTTCTGGTTTTATCTTGTCTGCTTTCTGTGTCATCACTTATTTCTAGGTCAGGTTTTACTGCCCAGTTGTCGCCTGTTACTTAGGACAGGACAGGCAAGTAGGAAGGGACTGGGGGGGGGGGGTGTTCAGCTTAGGACTCACTGTCTTCTTGCGCTTGCCTCTCCCCCCCCGGGGATCTCATCACTTAGAAACGGTATTCAGCAATGCTGTTCAAAAAGCTGGACCCTCATAATGGTGATAATGCTTGATGAAGGTAGAGGAAGAACTCGAAGGAGCAGAATTACAAATATGCAGAATAGATACTTGTGCGCTTTCAGCCCATGACGTTGCCGTGGATCTGCAGATATTAGAAGGCCCCTGATGCTTTTCTTTTTTAAAATACCGTATATACTTGAGTATAAGCCGACTTTATCAGCATAGTTTTTATGCTGAAAAAGCCTCCTCGGCTTATACTCGAGTCAGGATCCCCGGAGCACAGAAAATTGAAGGACGTGCGTATAATAAATGAAGGGGGAGGTCCTTTAGTGCTCTGTGATTGGCTTATCATGTGAAAGGTCACGTGACTGTAATGTCATCAAAGGACTTGTAGAAACTAGAATGTAACATCTGCAGATAAGTCAGTGGCCAGGATTCATTGTGTCTTATAGAAGATGTCCGTGGTATGGAAGAGAGGAAGCTACAGTAAAGTGAAAGTAACACACAGGTACCTGCCGGAATTACTATTCCTATTAATGTCAGGCATTTGGGGTTATTAATTTAGTTTCAGTAACTCCATGTGCCTCACTTTAATAGTAGTTAACCCCATCATGTCCCTCATAGTAACCCCTGTGTGCCCCATATAAAGGTTACTAATATGTGAGACACATGGGGGTACTAATAAAGGACCTTAATTATGAAGATGCCTAATTATTACCTCCATATGTCCCACATATCAGTAACTCTGATGTGAGGCACACAGGGGGTTAATGTGAGGGACATGATGGGGTGAATTGCTTTTACTATGAGGCACATGGAGTTACTAAGCAGTAATGCACATGACCAGACTTTTTATCTGCAATGATGGATTCCCCCCCCCCTCCCCCAGGCTTATACTTGAATTCATGCCGTGCCGTTCATACCACAGTTTTCCCAGTTTGTTTTGTAAAATTAGGGGTCTCGGCTTATATTCGAGTTGGCTTATACTCGAGTATATACAGTAGGCCATTATCTGCTCAAGTGGCATCGTGCCACATATGACACCGGCGTAAGCCACGTCTGTAACATCACTGAAGAGGGCCGAAAGCAGCAGGCAGTGTGCCCGGAGCCCAAGAGGTTTTATTTATATACTTCCGTCCCTTAGCAGCATGATTATTTTTTTCTGCAGCTACTGTCTCCCATTGAAATTAATGGGAGACAGATTTCAAGCGGATTTTGAGGCGGATTCTGCGTCAAATTCCTACATGTGAACCCTCTTACTGATACATTTTGTTAAAGTACCACATTGAAACCTCTCTGAGAGTTTCTGATTCAGCATGCCATGTGATTACACTAGGGCTTGTATCTATAAGAGGAAATTATCTTTATTTCTAATATGTTTGTACCTTTTTTTAGCTTGCAAATCCATTCAAAAAAATTATCACAGTGCCGTTCATACCACAATAATGTAAAACCACTTGCTGCCCCACAAAACTCTGCTTTGTCGTTGTCAGGTTTCCGATGGCCCCAGTATTCATAACGCATCTAATTAAAAGAAGGAAAATATCTGCACAATGACCACAAAATCACATTGATAGTTTTTATACTTCACTACATGGTTAATGCATTGACATTGTGTCGACATATTCTGTAGTTTTAATTGGTACCATATTGGGCTGCGTACAATGTTGTGTTCCAATAATTTGAAAATTGACAATAAAACGAATTCAAATTTTCATATGTGAAAAAAAATATGGAAATAATTATCCCTAAAGGTAAATTCCATAGTGGGAAAAAATAATCAAAATAGCCAAATCTCAGTTTTTTCATCGTTTTGCCCCCCCCCCCCCCCCAAAAAAAAAAAAAAAATGTAATAAAAAATATCATTAATGCTAAGGCCCCACGGAACACATCGCGGTTCTTCCCGCAGCGCTTTGAACAGAAAGTTGACAGAGTATTCCTTTGCGGACTTTGTTACAATTATATCTACCGAAAAGCCGCCAGAATTTCCGTAGATATAATTGACATGCTGCGATTTCCAAAATCGCGCCAGTTCTGGATATCTTAGCCTGTTCAGGCTACGGATTTTAGTGCAAAGTGGGCATGGGATTTGCTTGAATCCCATGCACTTTGCTGTTACTGTATAATGCCTTTTCCCCACACTTTCACCGGGCACTGTATGGCCTGCTACTGCCACCTATACACTCAGTCTTTGGGTACTCTATGGCCTCCTAAGGCTGCTGCAACCTCCACATTATACCACGTTACCACCTTATGGCCTCCTCACGCTTCTACCATAAGCACTGCATAAACTCCTAAAGCTGCTGCTACCTGGACATTATGTCAATGGTTACTGTATGGCCTCCTCACACTGCTGTCACCTCAACACTCTGCCACTGGGTATTCTAAGGCCTCCACATTATGTCACCTTGCCACTCTGTGACCTCCTCGCGCTACTGCTCCCCACTTTGTCACTGGGTCACTTTATGGCCTGCTAGGGTTTATACAATATGTCACCTTGACACTCTGTGGCTTCCTTACACTGCTCCCACCTCCACACTGTCAGCGGGTCACTGTATGACCTACTAATGCTACTGAAACCTACAGGTTATGTGACTGGGCACTGCATGACCTCCTCTCACTGCTGCCACCCCCATACTCTGTCACCGTGTCATTGTATGGCCTCCTAAGGCTGCTGCTAACTCCACATTATGTCAATGGGCACTGTATGGCCTCCTCATGCTGATGCCACCTGTACACTCTGTCACTGGGTCACTCTTTTGCCTCCTAAGGCTGCTTCTATCTCTACATTATATCACCTTGCCACTCTGTAGCTTCCTCATGCTGCTGCCCCCCCCCCCACCCTCCACTCTGACTCTGGGTCATTGTATGTTCTTATAAGGCTGCTGCAACCTCCAAATTATGTCACCTTGTACTCTGTGGCCTCCTCATGCTGCTGCCACCGGGTCACTATATGGCTTCTTAATGTTGCTGCTACCTCCACATTATGTCACCCTGCACTCTGTGGCCTCCTTATGCTGCTGCTACCACAACACTATGTCACAATGATGCCCTCTCCACTCTGTCAGGGGCCTCTACTTGTAAAAGTGCTTACTAAAACAGGTTCTGCAGATATCCTTGAGGAATTAGCTGATGAGGGTGTCAATGGAGTGCGCTTTTGCACGCTACAGTAGGATCTTGGACCTCTGCATGGTTCTTTATATCTGGCAATGATATCAATGTTTAACACTTGAGTTAGTTGGTCAGTTTTGGCCCCGTAACTGGCCAAATAAGTGAAGTGTGCAGTGATTCTAAGAGCAAAGCCTGTCATGTGCGTGTCATTCTGACTCACTGTATTGTTTCACTACCACCCCAGACTCCTTATGCCTGTTCCTGTAAAGCAGTGTTCTACACCACGATACAGGATCTCTGCAACCAGGAAAGAGCTATTTTTTTTAACGCTATTCGCCGTGAATTAAGTTGGATAGAATCAAATCTTTTTGTGAAATGCAGCAGAATCGAATTTTTGAAAACTTTGCTCATCTCTACTTGCTTTGTCTAAGATACTAAGGTACACCAACGGTTCCTAAACGTGCACCAACGTCCACTTCAATTGTGTTTGCATTGTTGCAGCCGTTAATGCCTTTGGAAAGTTCTTACCAGTAGGAAGTGTAGAAGAGGTAACCTGGTGGCTAAGCATGCTCGGACAGGTAGAATGCCAGACCAGTCAACATGAGTGACAGGTTCCCTTTGTGTGAAACAATACACAAGATATTACTTACAGGTGAGCCATCTGACCATACGAAGCCTTTACCCGGACCATTCTTCACTAGACCAATCCAAATACGTGCAGAGAAATACATTCTAGGTCTAGTATAAAAAAAAAAAAAAAAGATATATAGATGAATATACTGCAATGCACCTAGATATATCCTTTTACTTTTACGTAAAATTTTTGCATGTATAACTTTATATTAAGGTTTTTTGGGGGTTTTTGTCCCGTTTGGCTGTACAATCCTCTGATTGCTAATAATGTGTTACTCAGCGCCGCACCTCCCATGAGGCGACCTGAAGCGACCGCTTCAGGCGGCGCTATGCCAGGGCCACGGGGAGGGCGGCATTGTTGCGGACCTAAGCCAGTCCAGGACAAGCTGTCCTGGACTGGCTTACGGTCACCGTCACTGAGCGGTGGATCGGGGAGGCTGCTGGAGCAGCGCTGCTCCAGCGGCCACCCCTCACGCTCAGGCAGAGAGTAGGTCCTCTCCCTGCCTGCTAAAGACGCTCACTCCGCTCGGCCCCGTCCCCTCCGTGCGGCACCGCCCCACCCCCTTCTGCTCAGCCCCGCCCCTCAGCCCCTCCCCCTCCTCCAGGGGGGGGTGGAGGCGGCTTTCTGACTTCCAACTCAGGTGGCAGAAAACTATGGTTCACCCCTGGTGTTACTGATGCAGTTTATTACCCGCAGTCAGTGTTTTATTGACCTACGAGGTCCTGGCTGCCATATCAACCCATCAATCATATACAGGGCCTATTAGTCAAATAGACGTGGTAGACACCTCTGATGCTGGAAATTCAGGATGAGGTGGAATTGATGAAAAACTGCTTGTGGGAATTTCTTGCTGTCTTTGTTTTTACAGGGTTCACTGTGCAGCCAAACTCCTGTCACCTGTATTCTATGTGTTGGTGCAATTTCGGGGAAACCAAATTTTATAGTTTTATTTACATTTTAAACCCTTAACATAGATCTAAAACTTTGCAAAAAAATTTTTTTCTTAAAGTCCCCATATTCTGACACCCATAACATTTTTTTATGTCTGTGTATGGAGATACATAGGGTTCCTTTTTTGCAGGGTAAGGTGTACTTTTTAGCTACACCATTTTGGGGAATTGCTATTGCTTAGATCAGTTTTTATTAAAAAATTTTATCATTGGCCAAACAGAGAAATAAGCAGTGTTTTGGCAATTCTGATTTTTTTCTCTTCAGCGTTCACTATATGGGTAAAAATTAATAAAATAAAATTTTTTTATATATTTGTAAACCAGGTGTTTTCAGACATAGGAATACCTAATGTGTATGGGTGAGTTGAACTTTTGCCGAAAGACTGAATTGCAGGGCAAAGCTACATGACAAAAGAACCCCCCTTCAGCTCAGAGAAAAATCGATTGTTCCAGAGAGAAAAAAAAGTGTTTACACAGGAAGCTGGGGGCAGAAGGAGTCACATGTGATGCTGAGAGGTCCTGTTGCTGTCTGCCCTGCCACTTAAGCTTTACCTTCAGTACTCAAGGACCCTGAGAGATTTTGCTATTCCTGCCTTGTGATGGCCTGTCAATGGAGGTATGTAGGTGTGCGAGTAGAGTGAGGAGCCATACACCTGAGATATTGTAGTAATACTGTATATACACTGACAGATATGATGAGAGTATGCTATAGTAATACTATATATATGCTGACACACAAGATGAGATAATGCTATAGTAATGCTGTATGTATACATCAACAGACATGATGCTATACCGTAGTAATACTGTATATACACTGTCAGACCTGGTGAGATGATGCTGTAATAGTATTAAATATACACTGACACACATGAGATGCTGTAGTAATACTTTATATACACTGTCAGACCTGATGAGATGCTGCAGTAATGCTGTATATACACTGACAGACATGATGAGATGATGCTATAGTAATACTGTATATATACTGACAGACATGATGAGATGATGCTATAGTAATACTGTATATACACTTACAGATATGATGAGATGATGAAATAGAAATATTGTATATGCACTGACAGACATGATGAAATGATGCTATAGTAATATTATACACTGGGTCACATGAGATACTGTAGTAATACTGTATATACACTGTCAGACCTGATGAGATGATGCAATAGTAATACTGTATATAGACTGACAGATATGATGAGATGATGAAATAGAAATATTGTATATGCACTGACAGACTTGATGAAATGATGCTATAGTAGTATTAAATATACACTGACACACATGAGATACTGTAGTAATACTGTATATACACTGTCAGGCCTGATGATATGCTGCTATAGTAATACTGTATATACACTGACAGATATGATGAGATGATGAAATAGTAATATTGTATATACACTGAGAGATATTATGCTTTAGTATATCTGTATACACTGACAGACCCGATCCACAATCCATACCACTTCCAGGCCTCCATGGTGAGACACTTAACTGATGTTTCAAGCTTCACCCACATTGGGCGGCTGCCACTAACATGACTAGGCATATCTGGGGAGGGCCTCGAAGCACCTCTTACTTCAATTTGCCGGTATCATAGACAGCTATGCCCCCAGGGTCTTGGGCTATATATTTTAGACTTGTGGGGGCTCTGTTGCGGTCAGTTTAATACTAACTTGAGGTGTGGTGGTAGTGCCACTGGACGGTGGATATCTCCATAGCCCTCCTAAGCTCTCTTTTTGTTTTCTCTCTGTCTTACCAGATGGTCCCTTGATGAAGCGTTTAATTCAGTGAAGGTACAGCTACTGATCATCAGATTGGGTCATCATTACCTACTTCTTTTAGGCAGAATGGTTAAGATTCATTGAGAGTAATAGTCCGCATAGTGTTGAGCGCTACAGCTGTCCAGTGGAGATCAAATGTAACTATATAACAAGACAAACTAGTATCTATTATTGCATTGATGAACACAGCTGATATATTACTGCTGCTATAATCTGCTCACAAACAGCAAATATAGGGCGGTGTTAACTTTTGTCACACTCCTAGGTTCGCTTCACAGACTGACCTGGGTAGATATTATAGTTGACTCCAGATTCCTCAGACCATGACATGTCTTTAGAAGTTATTTTATAGCAGCTCATTGGATTCATTTGGCTTTTGGGTTTATCACAACCACAATCCGTTAGCCATTCATCACAATATATTTTTATCATAATAACCTATTTAGTAAAAGTTAAGTTTTAGATTCTTAGTTTCTTACTCTTCAGACTACTTACGTAGCCACCGTTTCCACTGCCTTCTCTTCCTCCTTGCTGGTGATACTGGCTAAATCACCCCCTATAGTTTTGCAAAAATCTCTTGCTTCAAACCAGGTCTTTGTAGCAAACAGTCTTGCAGAGAAAAACTGTTGGAAAACCAAGTAAAGCTTGTAAAATATTTATGGATTATCCTATAGATTTGCTGCAGAAATAAAATAGCCTTAGTTTATGAAACTTTTCCTTCTGGGTAAAAGCTCAGTTTCACTCTACATAGCTCTGTATGTCCTGCTCCTTCCTGGGCAGGGTGAAATACAAGATTTTCATTGGTATTAATTACCACTAGAGGGAGCAAGCTGTATCACAGTCCCAATGAGCTACCTGATTACTGAAAGGGACAGGGATTATGGGATGTACAGTACTTGATCTGCATCAAATGGCATAGTTAAAGGAGTTGTCCAGGAATTGCAGTTTTGGGCCAGTAGGCTGAAGTTGAGGCATAAAACCTCCCATAATCACCTGTCCCCGGTACTCAGATATGGGCTTGTTTATGCAATAGTCCTTGCCGCACATGACTGCTGAGGCCAATCAGTGGCCTCTACGGTCACAGGAAAGGACCAAGATGTCACTCCCATATGCCCAAAATACTCTTTTGATGTACAAGGTGGGTATGAAAGTCTATGAGCACATTGTCATGTATGTTCTGAAGTCAAATTTTAAAGTATCTCCAACTAAAACTACAACATAGGGTTTTATAATGTAATTGTCACATGGAGAGATTTCTTTACCTTGAAACATGAATGGTCTGATGGAGTCCAACCACTTGGACATGTTGGTTCTGGTGTTGTTGTTGGGATGGGTGGCGGTGTCACTCCTTGAGCCCACTTCTTGCACACATACTTAGCTTTCTCTTCACAGTTTATAACATCCCATAATCCAGCTTTGTTTCCAGTTGCCATAGCAACACAGCCCTGTGTTCTGCCTTTAAAATGTAATTAAAGGGATTGTCCAGAGGAATAATTTTGTCTTTAATATTGACCAGCATGGCATAAGAAAATAAATAATAGCAATTCCTACCACACCAATGCCTTGGTGCTCCAGTTCCAATGATGTCTGATCCCCGCTGGTCTCTACTTCCTGGTCCAGTCTTTACACACAGGAAATGTCCTCTCGGCCAATCAGTGGTCACAGCAGTGAAGAGCATTTCCTGTGTCTCCAGATGGGACCAGGAAGTAGAGACCAGCCGGGAAAATGTGATCCTGTATGCTAAAAATGTAACTAATTCACATAGAAGGCTCCAAGATAAACTAATATCTATTATACGTTTGGATATACCTAAAGTATATGTCCTGATGCAGAGTCCCAGAGTGTCACTGCTTAAAAAGCCTTATGTTTTGTATTCTCAGTGTGTGTGAGTCTAGCAGTGAGTTTCGCACTGTGACACTTTGCCCTGCAGTTCTAGTCAGCCACTGAGGGAGAGAAGTCTACAGCCCAAGGCCTTGCACAGACAGCCCTGAGACAGAGAGGACCTGACTGTCTATCAGACACTGTCCCGGGAGGATAGAAGGAGTCCTGTTTGCCAGGAGTTATATATAATTGGGCCCAATGGGGACTTCCTTATTACCAGCCCCAGAACTCGCTGACGCTGGGATACCTAGAGTTATTGGAGTAGAGTTCAATGCACTTTACTATCATTACAGCCTGGGAGAACCCAACAGTTGGGAGATTACTAGAGATGAGCGAACACTAAAATGTTCGAGGTTCGAAATTCGATTCGAACAGCCGCTCACTGTTCGAGTGTTCGAATGGGTTTCGAACCCCATTATAGTCTATGGGGAACATAAACTCGTTAAGGGGGAAACCCAAATTCGTGTCTGGAGGGTCACCAAGTCCACTATGACACCCCAGGAAATGATACCAACACCCTGGAATGACACTGGGACAGCAGGGGAAGCATGTCTGGGGGCATAAAAGTCACTTTATTTCATGGAAATCCCTGTCAGTTTGCGATTTTCGCAAGCTAACTTTTCCCCATAGAAATGCATTGGCCAGTGCTGATTGGCCAGAGTACGGAACTCGACCAATCAGCGCTGGCTCTGCTGGAGGAGGCGGAGTCTAAGATCGCTCCACACCAGTCTCCATTCAGGTCCGACCTTAGACTCCGCCTCCTCCGGCAGAGCCAGCGCTGATTGGCCGAAGGCTGGCCAATGCATTCCTATGTGAATGCAGAGACTTAGCAGTGCTGAGTCAGTTTTGCTCAACTACACATCTGATGCACACTCGGCACTGCTACATCAGATGTAGCAATCTGATGTAGCAGAGCCGAGGGTGCACTAGAACCCCTGTGCAAACTCAGTTCACGCTAATAGAATGCATTGGCCAGCGCTGATTGGCCAATGCATTCTATTAGCCCGATGAAGTAGAGCTGAATGTGTGTGCTAAGCACACACATTCAGCACTGCTTCATCACGCCAATACAATGCATTAGCCAGTGCTGATTGGCCAGAGTACGGAATTCGGCCAATCAGCGCTGGCTCTGCTGGAGGAGGCGGAGTCTAAGGTCGGACCTGAATGGAGACTGGTGTGGAGCGATCTTAGACTCCGCCTCCTCCAGCAGAGCCAGCGCTGATTGGCCGAATTCCGTACTCTGGCCAATCAGCACTGGCTAATGCATTGTATTAGCCCGATGAAGTAGAGCTGAATGTGTGTGCTTAGCACACACATTCAGCTCTACTTCATCAGGCTAATAGAATACATTGGCCAATCAGCGCTGGCCAATGCATTCTATTAGCTTGATGAAGCAGAGTGTGCACAAGGGTTCAAGCGCACCCTCGGCTCTGATGTAGCAGAGCTGAGGGTGCACAAGGGTTCAAGTGCACCCTCGGCTCTCCTACATCAGAGCCGAGGGTGCGCTTGAACCCTTGTGCAGCCTCGGCTCTGCTACATCAGAGCCGAGGGTGCGCTTGAACCCTTGTGCACACTCTGCTTCATCAAGCTAATAGAATGCATTGGCCAGCACTGATTGGCCAGAGTACGGAATTCGGCCAATCAGCGCTGGCCAATGCATCCCTATGGGAAAAGTTTATCTCACAAAAATCACAATTACACACCCGATAGAGCCCCAAAAAGTTATTTTTAATAACATTCCCCCCTAAATAAAGGTTATCCCTAGCTATCCCTGCCTGTACAGCTATCCCTGTCTCATAGTCACAAAGTTCACATTCTCATATGACCCGGATTTGAAATCCACTATTCGTCTAAAATGGAGGTCACCTGATTTCGGCAGCCAATGACTTTTTCCAATTTTTTTCAATGCCCCCGGTGTCGTAGTTCCTGTCCCACCTCCCCTGCGCTGTTATTGGTGCAAAAAAGGCGCCAGGGAAGGTGGGAGGGGAATCGAATTTTGGCGCACTTTACCACGCGGTGTTCGATTCGATTCGAACATGGCGAACACCCTGATATCCGATCGAACATGTGTTCGATAGAACACTGTTCGCTCATCTCTAGAGATTACTACCCCCATTGGGAAGCTACATCTATTCATGGTTTGCCGCAGTAAAGTTTACTCTGTTTCTACTACACCACTGTCTCCTGAGTTATTCCTGCATCAGGGCCCTTCCGAACACCATCACATGGCTCAGTCTTAGAGAGGACCCCTCTCCAACTGGAAGAGCCCTAGAGGAACTACTACCACCACTATCTGGTAGCAAACAGGCCGCCCCTGTCGGAGCCTGGCCTAGTAGGTTTGCTGGAGGAATTTGGTTGAGGGCATTCAGCCTGTTCAGTGACATCACTATGGACACTACTACTCCCATCCTCAGCAATACAGATAGTCAATATGCTTTGGCATTCCAGCTGTTTTGAAACTACTGCAGCATCCTGGAGCAGCTGCTATTTTTGTTATTTGTCTCTTATCCTCCCAGGTTGTGTTGGTATGTCCCATCTTACATGTTTTATATGTAATGTCAGTGTTATGCAGCTTTTCCTGCATATTTTTCCCCCTTTCAGTTTGAATCTTGTGCCTTAGTTCAGCCCTGGACAATCTCAGGTCACTGGGCGAGGTTGTAAATATACTATAGTATTTCCAGTGACCGTTACAGTCAGTCTAGTGTGAGCAGCCATCCTGCACAGTGCATGCTGTGC
Organism: Leptodactylus fuscus; assembly: GCF_031893055.1. Classification (NCBI taxonomy): domain Eukaryota; kingdom Metazoa; phylum Chordata; class Amphibia; order Anura; family Leptodactylidae; genus Leptodactylus; species Leptodactylus fuscus. Next base: position 208,072,945 of record NC_134268.1, on the reverse strand, counting down.
TGTGCAGAGAGAGAATCTAGAAAGTACTCTAATGGTTACCAGGATAGCCTCTAGAAGACCTTCTTCATACCCCAGGTTCATCCAGAGACAGTCCCTGAGACAGGGAGAATATATGGTGCGTCTCAGAGACATCAGCCAGCCGTACCTTTAGGAGCAACGGAGGACCCTAACAGGAGTAACTCATTTGGGTCTAGTCTTTAGGTACCCAGATCCCTGTCAGGTCTCTTTGCCCTATTACAGCCCCTGTCATCTTACACAGTGAGTGGTATGAGAGGAGGCGTATTATCGCAGCGTCCGTGACTTCCCTGGGCAGCCTCTTGGACCAAGGCAGGGGGACTGAACTGAAACTACTACCCTCATCTGCAAGCTGGTGGTTTACCTATTGTTCCAGTTAATAAAGAGTTCTCTGGTTTACACTGCAACCTGGACTCCTGAGTCGTGCCTGCATCACTATCAGGGTCCTTCTGAACACCACCACACCGGCTCAGGAAGGAGAGGTCCCCTCTCCCAACTAGAAGTGCCCCGGGGAAAATACTACTACTACTACCACCCATTTGTGCTGTGTGCTGCAGACCCCCCTTGACTGTGTCCAGCTCTAGAGTGGGATTGGGGTTCATGTGGAGTGTGCTTGACCTTTCAGGTGGCACAGCCAATTACACTACTACTCCCACCCTCCAGTCTCCTCCCCTGGGTTGCGGCACTACAACACCCAACACGCTCCATTTGCTTCCATAAGAGTAACAAGAACAGCAGAGCCAGTATGCATGCTGGGAGATGTAGTTTTGCAGAAAGTTTTCTACCCATGCACTAGACTTTAGTTGACTGAAGTGACTAATTTTGGCCATTTCACCTGGCAATTGTTTAAGAAACTACTTTGACTGCTGATGGCAAACTTTTGTATACCAAAAACATTCAAGAAATTTTTGGCCATGGGCCAGCCAAAGTAAGGTGCTAGCATCAGTTGGCACAGACAAATATTTTTGTTAATTGCCCATCTGATTGGGTAGTTTGTGGGTTCAACATAAAAAAGTATTTTGGTTAACAGCCCTTTGGTTGTCAGAACAGCTATAGAAGTGTCATGCTACATGTGTGTGAAAACTGACAATAAAAATGGAGATAAAGTCTGGAGAATGGACTTACCTGGCATGTCTTCATTCCAGTTAGTGTACAAAACTTTCTGCCCATTGGCCCATGTAAAAGTGTTCCTGTCCCTGGTATCTGAGAGCCCTGTCCAGAAATATTTCTCTGGTCTAAACCCGATCAAGCTTGTTAGAAAGGCCTGTTCAAACCTGCAAGAAGTCATCATTACATATGTCACATTTACATTTATCACAAAGGACTTATTTATTACAGGATGAGTTGCATTTCCAATGGCACCATTTGGGGCACATAATCCCAGCAAAATGTGGTGTAAGTGCCCTTTGGAGGAGGAGTCCTGGAAGTGATGATATGGACCCACAGATTTATCCCTGGTCTCACTGTCATCTAGTCTGTCTGAGGTTACATGAAAAGACAGAGGGATTAGATCAAGTTTACATCCAAGATCTGTGCATCTCCAAGATGGTGGGAACAACCTCCCTTCCAAGTTCTGCCAAAAACTGGAAGTGTACCGAGAAGAAGTGATGGAAGGCAAAGAGCGGGTAAATCAAATATTGTTGGAATTTGGACTTATACTTTGTTCATTCTTTTCATTATAATTTTTTTTTTTTTTTTTTTTTTTTTTTTGGGGGGGGGGGGTATATTACTATAAATGTCTTAGGGGACTTGAAGCAGTGAACATTTGTATGTTCAATCTTTCACATAGCATTACAAAGCAGTATTACAATGACAGACAATCTAAATTCATGACTTAATAAGCGATGGTAGAAAACCGCACCTCCTTATTCCACCTCCTCAAACTAGGAATAATCATCTTATAGCAATATAACTCCCATAACAAGCCCCTGCTAATCACATGGCCATAACTCGCCCGTACTATGTATAAGTAATAATCACCTGTCTTCTACAGTCAGCAGGAAGGCTCCATTATTATTACATGTGCGGCTCGCTTCTGTAAATGTACCAGGAGATTCCCCTATTACATAGCAGTAGTAGCCGTGTCTCTTCTCGCCCTGGTTACAGAGAGATCAATAAGAAATCCATTTAATGCAATTGGATGACATTATTTCTTTCTATTGACTCCCCATAAACTTAAATGGTCAATAAATATTCAAGAAGCTTAGAACAGACAATTATAAGAAACTTCTTAATACATTTTAGCATAGAAAAATACTTCTTTCTGTTCTGATCAGCCAGTTTCCCTGCTCCCCTCCTCTGAAAAATGGAGTCCTGCTGTGTCAGACATATGAAGGACTGCACTCACATGATTCAGGTTACATATATCTATAGAAGTCTATGGAGAGGGGAGGAGGAGAAGTGAACAGGAAGTACAGGAGATAAGAGAAAGAATAGAGGTTTAGTCTGATGCGGAGGCTAAATAGGAGCTTTCTATCCCAACCAAAGCACTTTACTCATATCAGTACAGTCAGTATTCTCTATATATGTCCAGGATAATTTTTGGACTGTTTCTGAGTGAGAGAGATGGTTATGGAGCAGATTCTCCTTTACTAACTGTGTGCAGTACATGGCAGCCAGTCTTCCCCCACCAGCTCAAGGACAAGTGCAAGTTACAGATTTATTTTAATTTCTGCACATTCTTAGATTAATAGTCCAGTGGGTGGTCACACTCAAGAAACAACAGCTATGTCTTTATGCACTTAAACAAGGACGTGTATCAGTCACTAAGTAGGACTACCCATTGGGCTATTAAACTCAATGTAACATCTTTGCCCGTCCAGGCTTTGGCATCATCCTCTGGCCACACGCTGTTTATCTATTACCTGAACTCATATTATTGATCTTTAGCCTTACCTTTGACTATTCTCTTGGATTACGATTCTGTACTGCGTTGCTTGACTGTTACTGGACCCTTGACTAGCTAACCTCTCTTTAATGTTGTTTGTCTTACCTATGTTCTTTGTTGACCAGCAAGCAGGAAGAGACAGCGGGGGGTTTCAGGTTAGGGCTCACTGTCTATTGTGCCCCTTGCCACAGGGTTCACCAGCAGCTACTGGAGAATTGCTGCTCTAGCAATTCCGTTACACCCAAAATGAGAAGGAATTAATCTATAAAGTACAGGATATATTGACCATTTTCCTCACACCATTATGTATCAATCTACTTAGCTCCTCCTGTTCTGTATATATATATATATATATATATATATATATATATATATATATATATATACATACACAGTCCTATGAAAAAGTTTGGGCACCCCTATTAATCTTAATCATTTTTTGTTCTAAATATTTTGGTGTTTGCAACAGCCATTTCAGTTTGATATATCTAATAACTGATGGACACAGTAATATTTCAGGATTGAAATGAGGTTTATTGTACTAACAGAAAATGCGCAATATGCATTAAACCAAAATTTGACTGGTGCAAAAGTATGGGCACCCTTATCATTTTATTGATTTGAATTCCCCTAACTACTTTTTACTGACTTACTGAAGCACAAAATTGGTTTTGTAACCTCAGTGAGCTTTGAACTTCATAGCCAGATGTATCCAATCATAAGAAAAGGTATTTAAGGTGGCCAATTGCAAGTTGTTCTCCTATTTGAATCTCCTCTGAAGAGTGGCATCATGGGCTACTCAAAACAACTCTCAAATGATCTGAAAACAAAGATTGTTCAACATAGTTGTTCAGGGGAAGGATACAAAAAGCTGTCTCAGAGATTTAACCTGTCAGTTTCCACTGTGAGGAACATAGTAAAGAAATGGAAGACCACAGGGACAGTTCTTGTTAAGCCCAGAAGTGGCAGGCCAAGAAAAATATCAGAAAGGCAGAGAAGAAGAATGGAGAGAACAGTCAAGGACAATCCACAGACCACCTCCAAAGAGCTGCAGCATCATCTTGCTGCAGATGGTGTCACTGTGCATCAGTCAGCAATACAGTGCACTTTGCACAAGGAGAAGCTGTATGGGAGAGTGATGAGAAAGAAGCCGTTTCTGCAAGCACGCCACAAACAGAGTCGCCTGAGGTATGCAAAAGCACATTTGGACAAGCCAGCTTCATTTTGGATGAAGGACTGATGAAACAAAGATTGAGTTGTTTGGTCATACAAAAAGGCGTTATGCATGGCGTCCAAAAAAACAGCATTCCAAGAAAAACACATGCTACCCACTGTAAAATTTGGTGGAAGTTCCATCATGCTTTGGGGCTGTGTGGCCAATGCCATCACCGGGAATCTTGTTAAAGTTGAGAGTCGCATGGATTCCACTCAGCATCCGCAGATTCTTGAGAATAATGTTCAAGAATCAGTGACGAAGTTGAAGTTACGCCGGGGATAGATATTTCAGCAAGACAATGATCCAAAACACCGCTCCAAATCCTCAGGCATTCATGCAGAGGAACAAGTACAATGTTCTGGAATGGCCATCCCAGTCCCCAGACCTGAATATCATTGAACATCTGTGGGATGATTTGAAGCGGGCTGTCCATGCTCGGCGACCATCAAACTTAACTGAACTTGAATTGTTTTGTAAAGAGGAATGGTCCAAAATCCCTTCATCCAGGATCCAGGAACTGATTAAAAGCTACAGGAAGCGACTAGAGGCTGTTATCTTTGCAAAAGGAGGATGTACTAAATATTAATGTTACTTTTCTGTTGAGGTGCCCATACTTTTGCACCAGTCAAATTTTGGTTTAATGCATATTGCACATTTTCTGTTAGTACAATAAACCTCATTCCAATCCTGAAATATTACTGTGTCCATCAGTTATTAGATATATCAAACTGAAATGGCTGCTGCAAACACCAAAATATTTAGAACTAAAAATGATTAAGATTAATAGGGGTGCCCAAACTTTTTCACAGGACTTATATATATATATATATATATATATATATATATATATATATATCACTGAGTGTGTCTATATAACAAGTGAATGGGCCAAGTCTACCAAAGACAGACATGATCTCTTATGATCCCCCTATACACTAATAGATCCTCATTATATAACCCCACATATAATGTTCTTTACCTTATCACATCCAGGGTTGACATTGATATCTTGCTCTGGACCATTTGGCAATGATTTTCTTTTACAAATATATGGAAACTTTTTCTCACATGTCTGGTCTGACCATTGTCCGTCCTGTGTAAGAATGTATTACAAGGTGAGAACGTTCCCATCATCTTCATCTTCATGGTCTCCAGGTGCACAATGTCCTACCTTAGTGGATAAGGCCACACAGTCCTCTTGTCTATTATTGAGGTGAGATGGTTCTCCTCTCTGCCATGTTGTATATGTCACCCGGGATCCATCACTCCACTCAAAATATAGCTGTATCGTCAAGTCATTCAACCCAAGCCAAACATACTCTGCATCACCTAGAAGAAATATTATATATGTGTAATAGTTACATGTGGTCATGTGCCCTCCACCAGATGGCCATACTAGTATACAAGGCTGCACTTATAGGGAGTCTGTCACCAGAACCCAACACATCAACCCAGCCCTGCAGATAGATAGGATAAGGACACTGATACAGGTAATCCTAACATATCTATCTGCGGGGCTGGGTTGGGCTCTACTGACAGACTCTGTTTAAGGCAAATCCATGGGTTAGGCCTGTATGATGTGTTTTCGGGGACTGTAATTGTATTAGGACTGGGACACATTAGTGAAAGTTAATGTTCTAGTTTTACGTGCTAATGTGTGAGATGTCAGCCATATTGTGGTGACCATTAACTGAAGTTAATTCATAGCCCGCCCTCCCCAATTTCTTTCACTTGTGATCTTTAACAGGTGAATGTAATGGAATAGATTTGGTTGGTTGTGCTGGGGTTAATTTTGTCACCCCAGCATTGGTGGAGGTGGGTATTGTTCCTTGAGAACAAAATCTATAGTTGTGGAGGTTGGCAGGGGGATAATGATGTAAATTGTATTGATGTTCGGAGCTGCAATCCGCTGCATTTCTTAACTAGCCAAGTCCTGGTCACCAGAATGGGATTTAAAGGACAAGTTTGACAATTGGAGTCAGTGCAAATTGACCTGAGCTCAGATCTTGCAGCGCTCCCTGCTGGCTCAATGTCTTCTTGCTCTAGAGTTTGCATTCTGGGAAAAACAGTCCTTACACCAGAGACTGTACAGTAATGTGATGTGTTCATAGACTAAACCTTTCCATTCATTGGAGCCGAAAGAACAGAGTCAGGGAACCTCTAGTCTCCAGATATGTGTGATCTACAGAGATAGGGTATGCTATAAATATATGGGATTGACCATATAATGTGTATGGTGATGTTGGGTAGATAACCCCCCCCCCCCCCGGTAGAGGTGTCCGGCAGTAGCTTATTCCTCTATCCCTATTAAAAACACATGTACACCCAAGTTGAATATGTATGGAGGAATAGATGTTCACTTTTAGATACTCACCAAATGTAAGCTGTGAGGTGATAGCACTCGCTTCTTCAATATTATGCAAACTTGCAAGATCTCCCTCCTCGCTTCTACAAGATAACATGGCCTCCTTCCAAGTCCTAGCGTTCCTATCCAAGTAATAGCAGTGTCCATTGTAAGGAATCCATGATGAAGGACAAAAGATGGGGTCACTGGTGCCTGTAACAGGACAGAAGAACTTCCTGACCATCATATGTAAGTGACATGTTTATTGGAATTCTAGGGTTATTCTGGTCCAAAATTATGCTGAGGCCCCACATTGTGGAAACACAGTATTTTATTGCAGATTTTGCTGCTATTTTCTTGAGCCAAAGCCAAGACTGGCTATAAATGGAATGGGAAATATATAGGAAGTTCTTATACTTCTCCTTACTGCTCAATTCACTCCTGACTTTGGCTCAAAAACTGCAGCAAAATCTGCCACAAAAAAAAGCTGCGTTTCCACAACTTGTGGCCTCAACCTAACAGTATATTGTGCAAAAGCTTTAGGCAGATAACCTTTGCCTTTTGGAGGAGGAGTTCTGGACTTCATTATATTAATTCCATGATGCTGGACATTATTTTATTAATTCCATGGCGTGCTCTACATAATTATATTAATTCCATCGTGCTGTACATTATTATATTAAAACCAAGGTACAGCAAGTACAAGGGTAGTCTGAAAAGTTTCCGACCTCCGCATGTAGATGGCAACAATCGTCAACAAAAGTTTTGAAATGTGTTCGCGCATGCGCTGGAATGTACTCACAAAAATTTCAGCCATTTTGCACCAGCGGTTGTAGTGAGTCAATGCGAGTGATTTTGTGAAAAAGGATAAAATCGAATATCGAGCTGTCATTAGATATTTGTTTTCGAAAGGCAATAAACCTTCGCAAATTAAAGACAAGTTGAACGCTGTGTACGGGAATTCTGCACGATCATGTACCACCGTCAAATTGTGGGCAGCTGAATTTAAACATGGCCGTACCAGCTTGGTTGATGATGAATGTTCGGGACGGCCAAAAACTGCAACCACAAACGAAAACATTGCTCAAGTTCACCAAATGGGGATAGAGAGTCTATCTCTCTAACCTTCATTCGATGGTTCTTTAGCATCATTTGTCTGTCCCGAATGTTCATCGTCAACCAAGCTGGTACAGCCACGTTTAAATTCAGCTGCCCAAAATTTGACGGTGGTACATGATGGTGCAGGGTCCCCATACCTGGTCCAACTCATCTTTAATTTGCGAAGGCGTATTGCCTTTCAAAAACAAATATCTAATGACAGCTCGATATTTGATTTTATTCTTTTTCACAAAATCATTCGCATTGACTCACTTCGACGACTGTCAAAGAAAAACCGCTGGTGCAAAATGGTTGACATTTTAGTGAGTACATTCCAACGCATGCGCGAACACATTCCCCAACTTTGGTTGACGATTGTTGCCATCTACATGTGGAGGTAGGAAACTTTTCAGACTACCCTCGTACATTTGAGTTTTTATCTACAATACATAAAATACACAAGCCAAGTACAATACTAATAGTGACTGACTGGTACAGTGGGGTAGAGGGCCCTGCTCGCAAGAGCTTACAATCTAGGCGAGAAAGAGGGGATAGAAACAGTAGGTGACGGTAGAAGCTGTTCAGATGGTGGTGTGGTGTCAGTAGGATTATTGAAGATTGTAGGTCTTCCTGAGTCTTCAAGGTCTTCCTGAAGATTGTGATTGTGGGTGACAGTCTTATGTGTCGTGGTAGTGAGTTTCAGAGTATGGAGGATGTACAGGAGAAGTCTTAGAGACGACTGTGTGAAGAATGGATAGAAGCAGAGGAGAGTAGGAGATCTTGAGAGGATCGGAGGTTATGTGTGGGCAGGTTGCAGGAGATTAGGTCGGAGATGTATAGAGGGGACAGGTTGTGGATGGCTTTGTAGGTCAGTGGTAACATTTTAAATTATTCGCTGGGTGATGGGTAGGCGGTGAAAGGATTGGCAAATGAGAGTGGCTGATGTAAAACGGGAGGAGAGGTGGATTAAGCAGCAGCAGAGTTAAGGGTGGATGAAGGAGGTGAAAGCACTTGCTGGGAAGCTGTGGAGAAGGATGTTAAGGTCCCCACAGATATAAGGCCCCCTGATATAAACATTATACAGTCTGTCTGGGATGACATGAAGAGACAGAAGGATTGGAGCAAGCCTACATCCGCAGAGGAGGAAAAGGGGACCAAAGGTCCGTTGAGGGAGAACTGCGCACACTGGTATGTTTAAGAAGATGGTAAACCAGGGTCCAATCACATAGGGTTTATTGGGTAGTTAAAAATACAGCATATAGCACGACGCGTTTCGGGCCTTACACTGGCCCTTTCTCAAGTGCAAAAAACAAGAGCTGTAGGATGATACAATAAAACATACTAAATAAAAACATAAAATAATATAAGGGGACCATCAAGGTATAATCAAACAAACAAGAGGGCGTCTGACCCATTAGAATGCATCAACATATATTGAAAGATATATATGTATACATTTAAAGGAAACATAAATTGGTTTTGACATTCTGTAAAAAAATTAATTAGATGACAAGTAGCTCGAAGGAGGTAACTATAATAGGTGTGACATTAGGTATATATTATAGATTAAAAATTATATTGCAAACAGCAATATAGATATACCTACAAGTGTGCCATATCTTGTAATGATCAAAATAGTGATCCAACTGGTGGATAGTGCGCACCCACAGTCAGTATTATGAATGAATAGAATGCAAATAAATATAAAACTTTAGTGGTGAACATGTAACACACTAGCAAATTGTGCTCTAGATGGATATAAATTGATACAAATGACATTGGTGTTCGCTAGATACAAAAAAGTTGAAGATTGAAATCGCCCACAACCCAGTGGTTGATGAAGGGTCAATGACAGAGGGAAATGGAGGGCGAGGAAATTCATAGCCACATGCATAGATAATAAAATATGGGTAACTGAATATATGGGGAATTGAAAATAAGGTCCTAGTGGGGACCACTTGTAAATCACATTTAGAGGAGGGAAGGGGATGGGGTGAAGTGATCCCCCAGGTGCCACATCCTCCCTCACAATATCCACAGATCTTAAACAAAATGTAGCAAAGCTTAGTATAGCATGATAGAACATAACTTACCAGGTCCCGTCAGGTCAGACGCTTGTCCACCCAACAGCAACCTGAGTATTTAACACATTGGTAGATGTGGGCGGGAAACTACTTCCTGTGTGCGCGCCTGTTTACCGCCCCCCCCACGTGGAGTATGTGAGTGACGGTGTTCTATGGAACCTGGTGCGCATGTCCAGTCAGTCCTGGGATGGTGGTGATGTCAAATTTGTCAGCCCATAAGGGACTGCTAAGCAGGCAAAGGATGGCTAACAAACAAATGGGAGACTGCTTACACCAAAAGCAAAACTGAGTCTGTGGGGGTCAAACCACCTAAGAATCCATTATAAGTCTTACAGTGTTATTTCATTATGCAGGACTGTTAGTGGTTAGAGGACCACTTGAATTAAATGGATGTAGGGGACTCATTTTTGTTTTATACATCCGCAGAAGATCTGTGTCTAGTTCTCTAAAATGGTGAGAATAACTTCCTTGCCGAGTTGTTTCAAAAAACTGTATAAACTTTACTCAGCTTTCCCTGGACCTCCATTTTCAACGGTGGCCGGTCAGTTCTGTAAAAAGGAGTTTGACCAGGGATGACCCTATTGAGTTACGAGTGCTGCAGCCAATCAGAGGCCTCAGCAGTGACCTCTTCACCAATGGCACGTGACTGCTGTGATGTGCCCAATGTGAACAGGTAACTGCTGAGGCCTGTGCTTGGCTGCAGAGGTCACCTGGCACCTGTAAGCTGAAGACCGGACCTGCCAACACTAGAAATTGAGGCTTGGGGATTGTGGCCCCTTTAGTAGCTCTATTAAGCAATAAAAAAGAGTCAGAGATCCCCTATAAATCTGCTGTTCTCTGTAAGCAACCACTTGTAACTGACAATAGTCCGCTCTTCTTCAGTGTGACAGAAATCCCCGAGATCTTCTGTCCCTTTATCACTAGAGATGAGCGAACAGTGTTCTATCGAACTCATGTTCGATCGGATATTAGGCTGTTCGGCATGTTCGAATCGAATCGAACACCGCGTGGTAAAGTGCGCCATTACTCGATTCCCCTCCCACCTTCCCTGGCGCCTTTTTTGCTCCAATAACAGCGCAGGGTAGGTGGGACAGGAACTACGACACCGGTGACGTTGAAAAAAGTAGGCAAAACCCATTGGCTGCCGAAAACATGTGACCTCTAATTTAAAAGAACAGCGCCGCCCAGCTTCGCGTCATTCTGAGCTTGCAATTCACCGAGGACGGAGGTTTCCGTCCAGCTAGCTAGGGCTTAGATTCTGGGTAGGCAGGGACAGGCTAGGATAGGAAGGAGAAGACAACCAACAGCTCTTGTAAGAGCTAAATTCCAGGGAGAAGCTTGTCAGTGTAACGTGGCACTGACGGGCTCAATCGCCGCAACCCAGCTTTCCCAGGATCCTGAATGGAATACACTGTCAGTGTATTCCCGTATACCCGATATATACCCCGATACCCGTTCCAACGGTGTGCCCCCCCACCTTCACCCCAGAAATACCCTGCAAGTCCCCTAGCAATAGAATTGGGGCTATATACACCCACAATTTTTACTACTGGTATACAGTGCCATTGTCTGACTGGGAATTCAAAGAATATATTGGGAATACAAATACCCTCATTTCTTGCTACTGCCATATAGTGCCAGTTTCTGACTGGTAATTCAAAGAATATATTGGGGTTACGTGCACCCACAATTTTTACTACTGGTATACAGTGCCATTGTCTGACTGGGAATTCAAAGAGTATATTGGGAATACAAATACCCTCATTTCTTGCTACTGCCATATAGTGCCAGTTTCTGACTGGGAATTCAAAGAATATATTGGGGTTACGTGCACCCACAATTTTTACTACTGGTATACAGTGCCATTGTCTGACTGGGAATTCAAAGAATATATTGGGGTTATAAATACCCTCATTTCTTGCTACTGCCATATAGTGCCAGTTTCTGACTGGTAATTCAAAGAATATATTGGGGTTACGTGCACCCACAATTTTTACTACTGGTATACAGTGCCATTGTCTGACTGGGAATTCAAAGAATATATTGGGAATACAAATACCCTCATTTCTTGCTACTGCCATATAGTGCCAGTTTCTGACTGGGAATTCAAAGAATATATTGGGGTTACGTGCACCCACAATTTTTACTACTGGTATACAGTGCCATTGTCTGACTGGGAATTCAAAGAATATATTGGGGTTATAAATACCCTCATTTCTTGCTACTGCCATATAGTGCCAGTTTCTGACTGGTAATTCAAAGAATATATTGGGGTTACGTGCACCCACAATTTTTACTACTGGTATACAGTGCCATTGTCTGACTGGGAATTCAAAGAATATATTGGGAATACAAATACCCTCATTTCTTGCTACTGCCATATAGTGCCAGTTTCTGACTGGGAATTCAAAGAATATATTGGGGTTACGTGCACCCACAATTTTTACTACTGGTATACAGTGCCATTGTCTGACTGGGAATTCAAAGAGTATATTGGGAATACAAATACCCTCATTTCTTGCTACTGCCATATAGTGCCAGTTTCTGACTGGTAATTCAAAGAATATATTGGGGTTACGTGCACCCACAATTTTTACTACTGGTATACAGTGCCATTGTCTGACTGGGAATTCAAAGAATATATTGGGGTTATAAATACCCTCATTTCTTGCTACTGCCATATAGTGCCAGTTTCTGACTGGGAATTCAAAGAATATATTGGGGTTACGTGCACCCACAATTTTTACTACTGGTATACAGTGCCATTGTCTGACTGGGAATTCAAAGAATATATTGGGAATACAAATACCCTCATTTCTTGCTACTGCCATATAGTGCCAGTTTCTGACTGGGAATTCAAAGAATATATTGGGGTTACGTGCACCCACAATTTTTACTACTGGTATACAGTGCCATTGTCTGACTGGGAATTCAAAGAATATATTGGGGTTATAAATACCCTCATTTCTTGCTACTGCCATATAGTGCCAGTTTCTGACTGGTAATTCAAAGAATATATTGGGGTTACGTGCACCCACAATTTTTACTACTGGTATACAGTGCCATTGTCTGACTGGGAATTCAAAGAGTATATTGGGAATACAAATACCCTCATTTCTTGCTACTGCCATATAGTGCCAGTTTCTGACTGGGAATTCAAAGAATATATTGGGGTTACGTGCACCCACAATTTTTACTACTGGTATACAGTGCCATTGTCTGACTGGGAATTCAAAGAATATATTGGGGTTATAAATACCCTCATTTCTTGCTACTGCCATATAGTGCCAGTTTCTGACTGGTAATTCAAAGAATATATTGGGGTTACGTGCACCCACAATTTTTACTACTGGTATACAGTGCCATTGTCTGACTGGGAATTCAAAGAGTATATTGGGAATACAAATACCCTCATTTCTTGCTACTGCCATATAGTGCCAGTGTCTGACTGGGAATTCAAAGAATATATTGGGGTTACGTGCACCCACAATTTTTACTACTGGTATACAGTGCCATTGTCTGACTGGGAATTCAAAGAATATATTGGGGTTATAAATACCCTCATTTCTTGCTACTGCCATATAGTGCCAGTTTCTGACTGGTAATTCAAAGAATATATTGGGGTTACGTGCACCCACAATTTTTACTACTGGTATACAGTGCCATTGTCTGACTGGGAATTCAAAGAGTATATTGGGAATACAAATACCCTCATTTCTTGCTACTGCCATATAGTGCCAGTGTCTGACTGGGAATTCAAAGAATATATTGGGGTTACGTGCACCCACAATTTTTACTACTGGTATACAGTGCCATTGTCTGACTGGGAATTCAAAGAATATATTGGGGTTATAAATACCCTCATTTCTTGCTACTGCCATATAGTGCCAGTTTCTGACTGGTAATTCAAAGAATATATTGGGGTTACGTGCACCCACAATTTTTACTACTGGTATACAGTGCCATTGTCTGACTGGGAATTCAAAGAATATATTGGGAATACAAATACCCTCATTTCTTGCTACTGCCATATAGTGCCAGTTTCTGACTGGGAATTCAAAGAATATATTGGGGTTACGTGCACCCACAATTTTTACTACTGGTATACAGTGCCATTGTCTGACTGGGAATTCAAAGAATATATTGGGGTTATAAATACCCTCATTTCTTGCTACTGCCATATAGTGCCAGTTTCTGACTGGTAATTCAAAGAATATATTGGGGTTACGTGCACCCACAATTTTTACTACTGGTATACAGTGCCATTGTCTGACTGGGAATTCAAAGAGTATATTGGGAATACAAATACCCTCATTTCTTGCTACTGCCATATAGTGCCAGTTTCTGACTGGTAATTCAAAGAATATATTGGGGTTACGTGCACCCACAATTTTTACTACTGGTATACAGTGCCATTGTCTGACTGGGAATTCAAAGAATATATTGGGAATACAAATACCCTCATTTCTTGCTACTGCCATATAGTGCCAGTTTCTGACTGGGAATTCAAAGAATATATTGGGGTTACGTGCACCCACAATTTTTACTACTGGTATACAGTGCCATTGTCTGACTGGGAATTCAAAGAATATATTGGGGTTATAAATACCCTCATTTCTTGCTACTGCCATATAGTGCCAGTTTCTGACTGGTAATTCAAAGAATATATTGGGGTTACGTGCACCCACAATTTTTACTACTGGTATACAGTGCCATTGTCTGACTGGGAATTCAAAGAGTATATTGGGAATACAAATACCCTCATTTCTTGCTACTGCCATATAGTGCCAGTTTCTGACTGGGAATTCAAAGAATATATTGGGGTTACGTGCACCCACAATTTTTACTACTGGTATACAGTGCCATTGTCTGACTGGGAATTCAAAGAATATATTGGGGTTATAAATACCCTCATTTCTTGCTACTGCCATATAGTGCCAGTTTCTGACTGGTAATTCAAAGAATATATTGGGGTTACGTGCACCCACAATTTTTACTACTGGTATACAGTGCCATTGTCTGACTGGGAATTCAAAGAGTATATTGGGAATACAAATACCCTCATTTCTTGCTACTGCCATATAGTGCCAGTGTCTGACTGGGAATTCAAAGAATATATTGGGGTTACGTGCACCCACAATTTTTACTACTGGTATACAGTGCCATTGTCTGACTGGGAATTCAAAGAATATATTGGGGTTATAAATACCCTCATTTCTTGCTACTGCCATATAGTGCCAGTTTCTGACTGGTAATTCAAAGAATATATTGGGGTTACGTGCACCCACAATTTTTACTACTGGTATACAGTGCCATTGTCTGACTGGGAATTCAAAGAGTATATTGGGAATACAAATACCCTCATTTCTTGCTACTGCCATATAGTGCCAGTTTCTGACTGGTAATTCAAAGAATATATTGGGGTTACGTGCACCCACAATTTTTACTACTGGTATACAGTGCCATTGTCTGACTGGGAATTCAAAGAATATATTGGGGTTATAAATACCCTCATTTCTTGCTACTGCCATATAGTGCCAGTTTCTGACTGGTAATTCAAAGAATATATTGGGGTTACGTGCACCCACAATTTTTACTACTGGTATACAGTGCCATTGTCTGACTGGGAATTCAAAGAGTATATTGGGGTTACAAATACCCTCATTTCTTGCTACTGCCATATAGTGCCAGTGTCTGACTGGGAATTCAAAGAATATATTGGGGTTACGTGCACCCACAATTTTTACTACTGGTATACAGTGCCAATTTCTAACTAGGAATTCAAAATGCGCAAGGCTCCCGGAAAGGGACGTGGACGAGGCCGTGGGCGAGGTCGGGGGAATGGTTCTGGGGAGCAAGGTAGCAGTGAAGCCACAGGGCGTCCCGTGCCTACTCCTGTGGGGCAGCAAGCATTGCGCCACTCCACAGTGCCAGGGTTGCTTGCCACATTAACTAAACTGCAGGGTACAAACCTTAGTAGGCCCGAGAACCAGGAACAGGTCTTGCAATGGCTGTCAGAGAACGCTTACAGCACATTGTCCAGCAGCCAGTCAGACTCTGCCTCCTCTCCTCCTATTACCCAACAGTCTTGTCTTCCTTCCTCCCAAAATTCCGAAGCTTTACAGAACAATAACCCAAACTGTCCCTGCTCCCCAGAGCTGTTCTCCGCTCCTTTCATTGTCCCTCAACCTGCCTCTCCACGTCACGATTCCACGAACCTAACAGAGGAGCATCTGTGTCCAGATGCTCAAACACTAGAGTCTCCTCCATCTCCGTTCGATTTGGTGGTGGATGACCAGCAACCCACCCTCATCGACGATGATGTGACGCAGTTGCCGTCAGGGCATCCAGTTGACTGGCGCATTGTGCGGGAGGAGGAGATGAGACAGGAGTTGGAAGAGGAAGTGGTGGATGATGAGGACACTGACCCGACCTGGACAGGGGGGATGTCAAGCGGGGAAAGTAGTGTGGATGTTGAGGCAGGTGCAGCACCAAAAAGGGTAGCTAGAGGCAGAGGCAGAGGTCAGCAGCTTAGGCGAAGCCAGGCCACACCCGGAATCTCCCAAGATGTTCCAGTTCGTACCCAGCCCCGAAAAACTCCCACCTCGAGGGCACGTTTCTCGAAGGTGTGGAGTTTTTTCAAGGAATGCGCCGAGGACAGATATAGTGTTGTCTGCACAATTTGCCTCTCGAAATTGATTAGGGGCTCTGAGAAGAGCAACCTGTCCACCACTTCAATGCGCCGTCATTTGGAATCCAAGCACTGGAATCAGTGGCAGGCAGCAACGGCAGGACAAAGGCCGCCTGCCGTTCACGCCACTGCCACTGCCTCTGCCTCTGCCTCTGCCACTGCCACTGCTGACTGTGCTGGCGATGCACTCCAGAGGACGAGCCAGGACACCACTTCATCTGCCTCCGCCACTTTGTTGACTTCTACCTCATCCTCCCCTGGTCCTGTCTTATCTCCTTCTCCTGCACCATCAAAGGCACCATCAGGCGTTTCTTTACAACAACCCACCATCTCTCAGACATTGGAGCGGCGGCAGAAATACACTGCTAACCACCCACACGCGCAAGCCTTGAACGCCAACATCGCTAAACTGCTGGCCCAGGAGATGTTGGCGTTCCGGCTTGTTGAAACTCCCGCCTTCCTGGACCTGATGGCAACTGCGGCACCTCGCTATGCCGTCCCTAGCCGTCACTACTTCTCCCGGTGTGCCGTCCCCGCCTTGCACCAGCACGTGTCACTCAACATCAGGCGGGCCCTTAGTTCCGCGCTTTGCACAAAGGTCCACTTGACCACCGACGCGTGGACAAGTGCATGCGGACAGGGACGCTACATTTCACTGACGGCACACTGGGTGAATGTAGTTGAGGCTGGGACTGCTTCCCAAACTGGCCCGGTGTACCTCGTCTCCCCGCCTAACATTCCTGGCAGGGACACGAGAAGAACACCCCCCTCCTCCTCCTCCTCTACCGCCTCCTCCTCCGCCACCGCCTCCTCCTCCGCCACCGCCTCCTCCTCCGCTGTTAGATTGACCCCAGCTACGAGTTGGAAACGTTGCAGCACTGGCGTTGGTAGACGTCAGCAGGCTGTGCTGAAGCTGATCAGCTTGGGGGACAGACAGCACACTGCCTCCGAGGTGAGGGATGCCCTCCTCGATGAGACGGCAATATGGTTTGAGCCGCTGCACCTGGGCCCAGGCATGGTCGTTTGTGATAACGGCCGGAACCTGGTAGCAGCTCTGGAGCTTGCCGGACTCCAACATGTTCCATGCCTGGCCCACGTCTTCAACCTAGTGGTGCAACGTTTCCTAAAGAGCTACCCCAATGTTCCAGAGCTACTGGTGAAAGTGCGGCGCATGTGCGCCCACTTTCGCAAGTCGACAGTAGCCGCTGCTAGCTTAAAATCTCTCCAGCAACGCCTGCATGTGCCACAACACCGGCTTTTGTGCGACGTCCCCACACGCTGGAACTCAACGTTTCAGATGTTGAATAGAGTGGTTGAGCAGCAGAGACCTTTGATGGAATACCAGCTACAAAACCCTAGGGTGCCACAAAGTCAGCTGCCTCAGTTTCACATCCATGAGTGGCCATGGATGAGAGACCTTTGTGACATCCTACGGGTCTTTGAGGAGTCCACAAGGAGGGTGAGCTCTGAGGATGCGATGGTGAGCCTTACAATCCCGCTCTTGTGTGTTCTGAGAGAATCCCTGATTGACATCAGGGATAACTCAGATCACACAGAGGAGTTAGGGATAGCATCCGATCCGTCACAGCTGGAGAGTAGGTCCACACATCTGTCCGCTTCACTGCGTTTAATGGAGGAGGAGGAGGAGGAGGAGGAGGAGGAGGAAGAAGAGTTGTCCGATGATGTGATGGTGATACAGGAGGCTTCCGGGCAACTTCGAATCGTCCCATTGTTGCAGCGCGGATGGGTAGACATGGAGGATGAGGAGGAAATGGAGATTGAACTTTCCGGTGGGGCCAGAGGAGTCATGCCAACTAACACTGTGGCAGACATGGCTGAGTTCATGTTGGGGTGCTTTACAACCGACAAGCGTATTGTCAAAATCATGGAGGACAACCAGTACTGGATCTTTGCTATCCTTGACCCCCGGTATAAAAACAACATCTCGTCTTTTATTCCGGTAGAGGGGAGGGCCAATCGCATCAATGCTTGCCACAGGCAATTGGTGCAGAATATGATGGAGATGTTTCCAGCATGTGACAGTGGCGGCAGGGAGGGCAGTTCCTCCAGTAGGCAACCAAGTTCTCACCGGTCCACACAAACGAGGGGCACACTGTCTAAGGTCTGGGACACCTTGATGGCACCCCCTCGCCAAAGTGCCGCCACGGAGGGTCCTAGTGTCACCAGGCGTGAGAAGTATAGGCGCATGTTGCGGGAATACCTTTCCGACCACAGCCCTGTCCTCTCCGACCCCTCTGCGCCCTACACGTATTGGGTGTCGAAGTTGGACCTGTGGCTTGAACTTGCCCTATATGCCTTGGAGGTGCTGTCCTGTCCTGCCGCCAGCGTCCTATCTGAGAGGGTGTTCAGTGCAGCCGGTGGCATCATCACTGACAAGCGCACCCGTCTGTCAGCTGAGAGTGCCGACCGGCTCACTTTGATAAAAATGAACCACCACTGGATAGAGCCTTCATTTTTGTGCCCACCTGTGTAAAGCACCCCAACATGAAACTCCATGTCTGTACTCAACCTCTCCAATTCCTCCGCATCCTCATACTCATCCACCATAAGCGTTGCACAATTCTGCTAATACTAGGCTCCCTCCAACATGATTTCCCCCAACTCTGCTGGTTAGAGGCTCCCTCCACCCTGATTTCCACCAACTCTGCTGGTTAGAGGCTCCCTCCACCCTGCTTTCCCACAACTCTGCTGGTTAGAGGCTCCTTCCACCATGAATTTGCCCAAACTGGGCTGTTTAGAGGCTCCCTCCACCATGAATTGGTCCAAACTGGGCTGGTTAGAGGCTCCCTCCACCATTAATTGGTCCAAACTGGGCTGGTTAGAGGCTCCCTCCACCATGAATTTGCCCAAACTGGGCTGTTTAGAGGCTCCCTCCACCATGAATTTGCCCAAACTGGGCTGTTTAGAGGCTCCCTCCACCATGAATTGGTCCAAACTGGGTTTTTTAGAGGCTCCCTCCACCATGAATTGGTCCAAACTGGGGTGGTTAGAGGCTCCCTCCACCATTAATTGGTCCAAACTGGGCTGGTTAGAGGCTCCCTCCACCATGAATTGGTCCAAACTGGGCTGGTTAGAGGCTCCCTCCACCATGAATTGGTCCAAACTGGGGTGGTTAGAGGCTCCCTCCACCATTAATTGGTCCAAACTGGGCTGGTTAGAGGCTCCCTCCACCATTAATTGGTCCAAACTGGGCTGGTTAGAGGCTCCCTCCACCATGAATTTGCCCAAACTGGGCTGTTTAGAGGCTCCCTCCACCATTAATTGGTCCAAACTGGGCTGGTTAGAGGCTCCCTCCACAATTAATTGGTCCAAACTGGGCTAATTAGAGGCTCCCTCCACCATGAATTGGTCCAAACTGGGTTTTTTAGAGGCTCCCTCCACCATGAATTTGCCCAAACTGGGCTGTTTAGAGGCTCCCTCCACCATGAATTGGTCCAAACTGGGCTGGTTAGAGGCTCCCTCCACCATGAATTTCCCAAAACTTGGCTGTTTAGAGGCTCCCTCCACCATTAATTGGTCCAAACTGGGCTGGTTAGAGGCTCCCTCCACCATGAATTGGTCCAAACTGGGGTTTTTAGAGGCTCCCTCCACCATGAATTGGTCCAAACTTGGCTGTTTAGAGGCTCCCTCCACCATGAATTGGTCCAAACGGGTTTTTAGAGGCTCCCTTCACCATGAATTGGTCCAAACTTGGCTGTTTAGAGGCTCCCTCCACCATGAATTGGTCCAAACTGGGGTGGTGAGAGGCTCCCTCCACCATTAATTGGTCCAAACTGGGCTGGTTAGAGGCTCCCTCCACCATTAATTGGTCCAAACTGGGCTGGTTAGAGGCTCCCTCCACCATGAATTTGCCCAAACTGGGCTGTTTAGAGGCTCCCTCCACCATGAATTTGCCCAAACTGGGCTGGTTAGAGGCTCCCTCCACCATGAATTGGTCCAAACGGGTTTTTAGAGGCTCCCTTCACCATGAATTGGTCCAAACTTGGCTGTTTAGAGGCTCCCTCCACCATGAATTGGTCCAAACTGGGGTGGTTAGAGGCTCCCTCCACCATTAATTGGTCCAAACTGGGCTGGTTAGAGGCTCCCTCCACCATTAATTGGTCCAAACTGGGCTGGTTAGAGGCTCCCTCCACCATGAATTGGTCCAAACTGGGGTTTTTAGAGGCTCCCTCCACCATGAATTGGTCCAAACTGGGGTGGTTAGAGGCTCCCTCCACCATTAATTGGTCCAAACTGGGCTGGTTAGAGGCTCCCTCCACCATGAATTGGTCCAAACTGGGCTGGTTAGAGGCTCCCTCCACCATGAATTGGTCCAAACTGGGGTGGTTAGAGGCTCCCTCCACCATTAATTGGTCCAAACTGGGCTGGTTAGAGGCTCCCTCCACCATTAATTGGTCCAAACTGGGCTGGTTAGAGGCTCCCTCCACCATGAATTTGCCCAAACTGGGCTGTTTAGAGGCTCCCTCCACCATTAATTGGTCCAAACTGGGCTGGTTAGAGGCTCCCTCCACAATTAATTGGTCCAAACTGGGCTAATTAGAGGCTCCCTCCACCATGAATTGGTCCAAACTGGGTTTTTTAGAGGCTCCCTCCACCATGAATTTGCCCAAACTGGGCTGTTTAGAGGCTCCCTCCACCATGAATTGGTCCAAACTGGGCTGGTTAGAGGCTCCCTCCACCATGAATTTCCCAAAACTTGGCTGTTTAGAGGCTCCCTCCACCATTAATTGGTCCAAACTGGGCTGGTTAGAGGCTCCCTCCACCATGAATTGGTCCAAACTGGGGTTTTTAGAGGCTCCCTCCACCATGAATTGGTCCAAACTGGGGTGGTTAGAGGCTCCCTCCACCATTAATTGGTCCAAACTGGGCTGGTTAGAGGCTCCCTCCACCATTAATTGGTCCAAACTGGGCTGGTTAGAGGCTCCCTCCACCATGAATTTGCCCAAACTGGGCTGTTTAGAGGCTCCCTCCACCATGAATTTGCCCAAACTGGGCTGGTTAGAGGCTCCCTCCACCATGAATTGGTCCAAACGGGTTTTTAGAGGCTCCCTTCACCATGAATTGGTCCAAACTTGGCTGTTTAGAGGCTCCCTCCACCATGAATTGGTCCAAACTGGGGTGGTTAGAGGCTCCCTCCACCATTAATTGGTCCAAACTGGGCTGGTTAGAGGCTCCCTCCACCATTAATTGGTCCAAACTGGGCTGGTTAGAGGCTCCCTCCACCATGAATTGGTCCAAACTGGGGTTTTTAGAGGCTCCCTCCACCATGAATTGGTCCAAACTTGGCTGTTTAGAGGCTCCCTCCACCATTAATTGGTCCAAACTGGGCTGGTTAGAGGCTCCCTCCACCATGAATTGGTCCAAACTGGGTTTTTTAGAGGCTCCCTCCACCATGAATTTGCCCAAACTGGGCTGTTTAGAGGCTCCCTCCACCATGAATTGGTCCAAACTGGGTTTTTTAGAGGCTCCCTCCACCATGAATTGGTCCAAACTGGGCTGGTTAGAGGCTCCCTCCACCATGAATTGGTCCAAACTGGGGTGGTTAGAGGCTCCCTCCACCATTAATTGGTCCAAACTGGGCTGGTTAGAGGCTCCCTCCACCATTAATTGGTCCAAACTGGGCTGGTTAGAGGCTCCCTCCACCATGAATTTGCCCAAACTGGGCTGTTTAGAGGCTCCCTCCACCATTAATTGGTCCAAACTGGGCTGGTTAGAGGCTCCCTCCACCATGAATTGGTCCAAACTGGGTTTTTTAGAGGCTCCCTCCACCATGAATTTGCCCAAACTGGGCTGTTTAGAGGCTCCCTCCACCATGAATTGGTCCAAACTGGGCTGGTTAGAGGCTCCCTCCACCATGAATTTCCCAAAACTTGGCTGTTTAGAGGCTCCCTCCACCATTAATTGGTCCAAACTGGGCTGGTTAGAGGCTCCCTCCACCATGAATTGGTCCAAACTGGGGTTTTTAGAGGCTCCCTCCACCATGAATTGGTCCAAACTTGGCTGTTTAGAGGCTCCCTCCACCATGAATTGGTCCAAACTGGGGTGGTTAGAGGCTCCCTCCACCATTAAATGGTCCAAACTGGGCTGGTTAGAGGCTCCCTCCACCATTAATTGGTCCAAACTGGGCTGGTTAGAGGCTCCCTCCACCATGAATTTGCCCAAACTGGGCTGTTTAGAGGCTCCCTCCACCATGAATTTGCCCAAACTGGGCTGGTTAGAGGCTCCCTCCACCATGAATTGGTCCAAACGGGTTTTTAGAGGCTCCCTTCACCATGAATTGGTCCAAACTTGGCTGTTTAGAGGCTCCCTCCACCATGAATTGGTCCAAACTGGGGTGGTTAGAGGCTCCCTCCACCATTAATTGGTCCAAACTGGGCTGGTTAGAGGCTCCCTCCACCATTAATTGGTCCAAACTGGGCTGGTTAGAGGCTCCCTCCACCATGAATTGGTCCAAACTGGGGTTTTTAGAGGCTCCCTCCACCATGAATTGGTCCAAACTTGGCTGTTTAGAGGCTCCCTCCACCATTAATTGGTCCAAACTGGGCTGGTTAGAGGCTCCCTCCACCATGAATTGGTCCAAACTGGGTTTTTTAGAGGCTCCCTCCACCATGAATTTGCCCAAACTGGGCTGTTTAGAGGCTCCCTCCACCATGAATTGGTCCAAACTGGGTTTTTTAGAGGCTCCCTCCACCATGAATTGGTCCAAACTGGGCTGGTTAGAGGCTCCCTCCACCATGAATTGGTCCAAACTGGGGTGGTTAGAGGCTCCCTCCACCATTAATTGGTCCAAACTGGGCTGGTTAGAGGCTCCCTCCACCATTAATTGGTCCAAACTGGGCTGGTTAGAGGCTCCCTCCACCATGAATTTGCCCAAACTGGGCTGTTTAGAGGCTCCCTCCACCATTAATTGGTCCAAACTGGGCTGGTTAGAGGCTCCCTCCACAATTAATTGGTCCAAACTGGGCTAATTAGAGGCTCCCTCCACCATGAATTGGTCCAAACTGGGTTTTTTAGAGGCTCCCTCCACCATGAATTTGCCCAAACTGGGCTGTTTAGAGGCTCCCTCCACCATGAATTGGTCCAAACTGGGCTGGTTAGAGGCTCCCTCCACCATGAATTTCCCAAAACTTGGCTGTTTAGAGGCTCCCTCCACCATTAATTGGTCCAAACTGGGCTGGTTAGAGGCTCCCTCCACCATGAATTGGTCCAAACTGGGCTGGTTAGAGGCTCCCTCCACCATGAATTGGTCCAAACTGGGCTGGTTAGAGGCTCCCTCCACCATGAATTTGCCCAAACTGGGCTGGTTAGAGGCTCCCTCCACCATGAATTGGTCCAAACTGGGTTTTTTAGAGGCTCCCTCCACCATGAATTTGCCCAAACTGGGCTGGTTAGAGGCTCCCTCCACCATGAATTGGTCCAAACTGGGCTGGTTAGAGGCTCCCTCCACCATGAATTTGCCCAAACTTGGCTGTTTAGAGGCTCCCTCCACCATTAATTGGTCCAAACTGGGCTGGTTAGAGGCTCCCTCCACCATGAATTTGCCCAAACTGGGCTGTTTAGAGGCTCCCTCCACCATGAATTGGTCCAAACTGGGTTTTTTAGAGGCTCCCTCCACCATGAATTGGTCCAAACTGGGCTGGTTAGAGGCTCCCTCCACCATGAATTTCCCAAAACTTGGCTGTTTAGAGGCTCCCTCCACCATGAATTGGTCCAAACTGGGCTGGTTAGAGGCTCCCTCCACCATGAATTTCCCAAAACTTGGCTGTTTAGAGGCTCCCTCCACCATGAATTGGTCCAAACTGGGCTGGTTAGAGGCTCCCTCCACCATTAATTGGTCCAAACTGGGCTGGTTAGAGGCTCCCTCCACCATGAATTGGTCCAAACTGGGTTTTTTAGAGGCTCCCTCCACCATGAATTTGCCCAAACTGGGCTGTTTAGAGGCTCCCTCCACCATGAATTGGTTCAAACTGGGCTGGTTAGAGGCTCCCTCCACCATTAATTGGTCCAAACTGGGCTGGTTAGAGGCTCCCTCCACCATTAATTGGTCCAAACTGGGCTGGTTAGAGGCTCCCTCCACCATGAATTTGCCCAAACTGGGCTGGTTAGAGGCTCCCTCCACCATGAATTGGTCCAAACTGGGTTTTTTAGAGGCTCCCTCCACCATGAATTTGCCCAAACTGGGCTGGTTAGAGGCTCCCTCCACCATGAATTGGTCCAAACTGGGGTTTTTAGAGGCTCCCTCCACCATGAATTTGCCCAAACTGGGGTGTTTAGAGGCTCCCTCCACCATGAATTTGCCCAAACTCTGCTGGTTAGAGGCTCAATCCACCCTGATTTTCAAAACAAATGTTGGTGCCAACCTCAACTTACTACAAGGGCCAAATTCGCTGCTGGTGACAAGCTCTCCTCACTGCAAGTACCCAATACAATGCTGGTGACAGGCTCTCCTCACTGCAAGTGCCAAATACACATGTTTCAAGGTGTTTTCCTACTGTCAGAGAGGTGGTATTGAGTGTGTAAAGTGTGTAGTTGTTAGGCTGTGATGTTGGGGTAATAGAGGGTCTTTGGTGTGTTAGATGCCCCCAGACATGCTTCCCCTGCTGTCCCAGTGTCATTCCAGAGGTGTTGGCATCATTTCCTGGGGTGTCATAGTGGACTTGGTGACCCTCCAGACACGGATTTGGGTTTCCCCCTTAACGAGTATCTGTTCCCCATAGACTATAATGGGGTTCGAAACCCGTTCGAACACACGAACATTGAGCGGCTGTTCGAATCGAATTTCGAACCTCGAACATTTTAGTGTTCGCTCATCTCTATTTATCACCACTTTCTATCTCCCCCATGACGTCCATTATTTGCTTCTTTATTAGAGATGAGCGAACACTAAAATGTTCGAGGTTCGAAATTCGATTCGAACAGCCGCTCAATGTTCGTGTGTTCGAACGGGTTTCGAACCCCATTATAGTCTATGGGGAACAGATACTCGTTAAGGGGGAAACCCAAATCCGTGTCTGGAGGGTCACCAAGTCCACTATGACACCCCAGGAAATGATGCCAACACCTCTGGAATGACACTGGGACAGCAGGGGAAGCATGTCTGGGGGCATCTAACACACCAAAGACCCTCTATTACCCCAACATCACAGCCTAACAACTACACACTTTACACACTCAATACCACCTCTCTGACAGTAGGAAAACACCTTGAAACATGTGTATTTGGCACTTGCAGTGAGGAGAGCTTGTCACCAGCAGTGAATTTGGCCCTTGTAGTAAGTTGAGGTTGGCACCAACATTTGTTTTGAAAATCAGGGTGGATTGAGCCTCTAACCAGCAGAGTTTGGGCAAATTCATGGTGGAGGGAGCCTCTAAACACCCCAGTTTGGGCAAATTCATGGTGGAGGGAGCCTCTAAAAACCCCAGTTTGGACCAATTCATGGTGGAGGGAGCCTCTAACCAGCCCAGTTTGGGCAAATTCATGGTGGAGGGAGCCTCTAAAAAACCCAGTTTGGACCAATTCATGGTGGAGGGAGCCTCTAACCAGCCCAGTTTGGGCAAATTCATGGTGGAGGGAGCCTCTAACCAGCCCAGTTTGGACCAATTAATGGTGGAGGGAGCCTCTAACCAGCCCAGTTTGGACCAATTAATGGTGGAGGGAGCCTCTAACCAGCCCAGTTTGAACCAATTCATGGTGGAGGGAGCCTCTAAAAAACCCAGTTTGGACCAATTCATGGTGGAGGGAGCCTCTAACCAGCCCAGTTTGGACCAATTAATGGTGGAGGGAGCCTCTAACCAGCCCAGTTTGGACCAATTCATGGTGGAGGGAGCCTCTAAACAGCCAAGTTTTGGGAAATTCATGGTGGAGGGAGCCTCTAACCAGCCCAGTTTGGACCAATTCATGGTGGAGGGAGCCTCTAAACAGCCAAGTTTTGGGAAATTCATGGTGGAGGGAGCCTCTAACCAGCCCAGTTTGGACCAATTCATGGTGGAGGGAGCCTCTAAAAAACCCAGTTTGGACCAATTCATGGTGGAGGGAGCCTCTAAACAGACCAGTTTGGACCAATTAATGGTGGAGGGAGCCTCTAACCAGCCCAGTTTGGACCAATTAATGGTGGAGGGAGCCTCTAACCAGCCCAGTTTGAACCAATTCATGGTGGAGGGAGCCTCTAAACAGCCCAGTTTGGGCAAATTCATGGTGGAGGGAGCCTCTAAAAAACCCAGTTTGGACCAATTCATGGTGGAGGGAGCCTCTAACCAGCCCAGTTTGGACCAATTAATGGTGGAGGGAGCCTCTAACCAGCCCAGTTTGGACCAATTCATGGTGGAGGGAGCCTCTAAACAGCCAAGTTTTGGGAAATTCATGGTGGAGGGAGCCTCTAACCAGCCCAGTTTGGACCAATTCATGGTGGAGGGAGCCTCTAAACAGCCAAGTTTTGGGAAATTCATGGTGGAGGGAGCCTCTAACCAGCCCAGTTTGGACCAATTCATGGTGGAGGGAGCCTCTAAAAAACCCAGTTTGGACCAATTCATGGTGGAGGGAGCCTCTAAACAGCCCAGTTTGGGCAAATTCATGGTGGAGGGAGCCTCTAACCAGCCCAGTTTGGACCAATTAATGGTGGAGGGAGCCTCTAAACAGCCCAGTTTGGGCAAATTCATGGTGGAGGGAGCCTCTAACCAGCCCAGTTTGGACCAATTCATGGTGGAGGGAGCCTCTAACCAGCCCAGTTTGGGCAAATTCATGGTGGAGGGAGCCTCTAAAAAACCCAGTTTGGACCAATTCATGGTGGAGGGAGCCTCTAACCAGCCCAGTTTGGGCAAATTCATGGTGGAGGGAGCCTCTAACCAGCCCAGTTTGGACCAATTAATGGTGGAGGGAGCCTCTAACCAGCCCAGTTTGGACCAATTCATGGTGGAGGGAGCCTCTAACCAGCCCAGTTTGGACCAATTAATGGTGGAGGGAGCCTCTAAACAGCCAAGTTTTGGGAAATTCATGGTGGAGGGAGCCTCTAACCAGCCCAGTTTGGACCAATTCATGGTGGAGGGAGCCTCTAAACAGCCCAGTTTGGGCAAATTCATGGTGGAGGGAGCCTCTAAAAAACCCAGTTTGGACCAATTCATGGTGGAGGGAGCCTCTAATTAGCCCAGTTTGGACCAATTAATTGTGGAGGGAGCCTCTAACCAGCCCAGTTTGGACCAATTAATGGTGGAGGGAGCCTCTAAACAGCCCAGTTTGGGCAAATTCATGGTGGAGGGAGCCTCTAACCAGCCCAGTTTGGACCAATTAATGGTGGAGGGAGCCTCTAACCAGCCCAGTTTGGACCAATTAATGGTGGAGGGAGCCTCTAACCACCCCAGTTTGGACCAATTCATGGTGGAGGGAGCCTCTAACCAGCCCAGTTTGGACCAATTCATGGTGGAGGGAGCCTCTAAAAAACCCAGTTTGGGCAAATTCATGGTGGAGGGAGCCTCTAACCAGCCCAGTTTGGGCAAATTCATGGTGGAGGGAGCCTCTAAACAGCCCAGTTTGGGCAAATTCATGGTGGAGGGAGCCTCTAACCAGCCCAGTTTGG
Organism: Leptodactylus fuscus; assembly: GCF_031893055.1. Lineage (NCBI taxonomy): Eukaryota > Metazoa > Chordata > Amphibia > Anura > Leptodactylidae > Leptodactylus > Leptodactylus fuscus. The sequence goes on along the minus strand of NC_134268.1, from coordinate 208,045,019 downwards.
ACCAATTAATGGTGGAGGGAGCCTCTAACCAGCCCAGTTTGGACCAATTAATGGTGGAGGGAGCCTCTAACCACCCCAGTTTGGACCAATTCATGGTGGAGGGAGCCTCTAAAAACCCCAGTTTGGACCAATTCATGGTGGAGGGAGCCTCTAACCAGCCCAGTTTGGACCAATTAATGGTGGAGGGAGCCTCTAAACAGCCAAGTTTTGGGAAATTCATGGTGGAGGGAGCCTCTAACCAGCCCAGTTTGGACCAATTCATGGTGGAGGGAGCCTCTAAACAGCCCAGTTTGGGCAAATTCATGGTGGAGGGAGCCTCTAAAAAACCCAGTTTGGACCAATTCATGGTGGAGGGAGCCTCTAATTAGCCCAGTTTGGACCAATTAATTGTGGAGGGAGCCTCTAACCAGCCCAGTTTGGACCAATTAATGGTGGAGGGAGCCTCTAAACAGCCCAGTTTGGGCAAATTCATGGTGGAGGGAGCCTCTAACCAGCCCAGTTTGGACCAATTAATGGTGGAGGGAGCCTCTAACCAGCCCAGTTTGGACCAATTAATGGTGGAGGGAGCCTCTAACCACCCCAGTTTGGACCAATTCATGGTGGAGGGAGCCTCTAACCAGCCCAGTTTGGACCAATTCATGGTGGAGGGAGCCTCTAACCAGCCCAGTTTGGACCAATTAATGGTGGAGGGAGCCTCTAACCACCCCAGTTTGGACCAATTCATGGTGGAGGGAGCCTCTAAAAACCCCAGTTTGGACCAATTCATGGTGGAGGGAGCCTCTAACCAGCCCAGTTTGGACCAATTAATGGTGGAGGGAGCCTCTAACCAGCCCAGTTTGGACCAATTAATGGTGGAGGGAGCCTCTAACCACCCCAGTTTGGACCAATTCATGGTGGAGGGAGCCTCTAAACAGCCAAGTTTGGACCAATTCATGGTGAAGGGAGCCTCTAAAAACCCGTTTGGACCAATTCATGGTGGAGGGAGCCTCTAACCAGCCCAGTTTGGGCAAATTCATGGTGGAGGGAGCCTCTAAACAGCCCAGTTTGGGCAAATTCATGGTGGAGGGAGCCTCTAACCAGCCCAGTTTGGACCAATTAATGGTGGAGGGAGCCTCTAACCAGCCCAGTTTGGACCAATTAATGGTGGAGGGAGCCTCTCACCACCCCAGTTTGGACCAATTCATGGTGGAGGGAGCCTCTAAACAGCCAAGTTTGGACCAATTCATGGTGAAGGGAGCCTCTAAAAACCCGTTTGGACCAATTCATGGTGGAGGGAGCCTCTAAACAGCCAAGTTTGGACCAATTCATGGTGGAGGGAGCCTCTAAAAACCCCAGTTTGGACCAATTCATGGTGGAGGGAGCCTCTAACCAGCCCAGTTTGGACCAATTAATGGTGGAGGGAGCCTCTAAACAGCCAAGTTTTGGGAAATTCATGGTGGAGGGAGCCTCTAACCAGCCCAGTTTGGACCAATTCATGGTGGAGGGAGCCTCTAAACAGCCCAGTTTGGGCAAATTCATGGTGGAGAGAGCCTCTAAAAAACCCAGTTTGGACCAATTCATGGTGGAGGGAGCCTCTAATTAGCCCAGTTTGGACCAATTAATTGTGGAGGGAGCCTCTAACCAGCCCAGTTTGGACCAATTAATGGTGGAGGGAGCCTCTAAACAGCCCAGTTTGGGCAAATTCATGGTGGAGGGAGCCTCTAACCAGCCCAGTTTGGACCAATTAATGGTGGAGGGAGCCTCTAACCAGCCCAGTTTGGACCAATTAATGGTGGAGGGAGCCTCTAACCACCCCAGTTTGGACCAATTCATGGTGGAGGGAGCCTCTAACCAGCCCAGTTTGGACCAATTCATGGTGGAGGGAGCCTCTAACCAGCCCAGTTTGGACCAATTAATGGTGGAGGGAGCCTCTAACCACCCCAGTTTGGACCAATTCATGGTGGAGGGAGCCTCTAAAAAACCCAGTTTGGACCAATTCATGGTGGAGGGAGCCTCTAAACAGCCCAGTTTGGGCAAATTCATGGTGGAGGGAGCCTCTAAACAGCCCAGTTTGGGCAAATTCATGGTGGAGGGAGCCTCTAACCAGCCCAGTTTGGACCAATTAATGGTGGAGGGAGCCTCTAACCAGCCCAGTTTGGACCAATTCATGGTGGAGGGAGCCTCTAAACAGCCCAGTTTGGGCAAATTCATGGTGGAAGGAGCCTCTAACCAGCAGAGTTGTGGGAAAGCAGGGTGGAGGGAGCCTCTAACCAGCAGAGTTGGTGGAAATCAGGGTGGAGGGAGCCTCTAACCAGCAGAGTTGGGGGAAATCATGTTGGAGGGAGCCTAGTATTAGCAGAATTGTGCAACGCTTATGGTGGATGAGTATGAGGATGCGGAGGAATTGGAGAGGTTGAGTACAGACATGGAGTTTCATGTTGGGGTGCTTTACACAGGTGGGCACAAAAATGAAGGCTCTATCCAGTGGTGGTTCATTTTTATCAAAGTGAGCCGGTCGGCACTCTCAGCTGACAGACGGGTGCGCTTGTCAGTGATGATGCCACCGGCTGCACTGAACACCCTCTCAGATAGGACGCTGGCGGCAGGACAGGACAGCACCTCCAAGGCATATAGGGCAAGTTCAAGCCACAGGTCCAACTTCGACACCCAATACGTGTAGGGCGCAGAGGGGTCGGAGAGGACAGGGCTGTGGTCGGAAAGGTATTCCCGCAACATGCGCCTATACTTCTCACGCCTGGTGACACTAGGACCCTCCGTGGCGGCACTTTGGCGAGGGGGTGCCATCAAGGTGTCCCAGACCTTAGACAGTGTGCCCCTCGTTTGTGTGGACCGGTGAGAACTTGGTTGCCTACTGGAGGAACTGCCCTCCCTGCCGCCACTGTCACATGCTGGAAACATCTCCATCATATTCTGCACCAATTGCCTGTGGCAAGCATTGATGCGATTGGCCCTCCCCTCTACCGGAATAAAAGACGAGATGTTGTTTTTATACCGGGGGTCAAGGATAGCAAAGATCCAGTACTGGTTGTCCTCCATGATTTTGACAATACGCTTGTCGGTTGTAAAGCACCCCAACATGAACTCAGCCATGTCTGCCACAGTGTTAGTTGGCATGACTCCTCTGGCCCCACCGGAAAGTTCAATCTCCATTTCCTCCTCATCCTCCATGTCTTCCCATCCGCGCTGCAACAATGGGACGATTCGAAGTTGCCCGGAAGCCTCCTGTATCACCATCACATCATCGGACAACTCTTCTTCCTCCTCCTCCTCCTCCTCCTCCTCCATTAAACGCAGTGAAGCGGACAGATGTGTGGACCTACTCTCCAGCTGTGACGGATCGGATGCTATCCCTAACTCCTCTGTGTGATCTGAGTTATCCCTGATGTCAATCAGGGATTCTCTCAGAACACACAAGAGCGGGATTGTAAGGCTCACCATCGCATCCTCAGAGCTCACCCTCCTTGTGGACTCCTCAAAGACCCGTAGGATGTCACAAAGGTCTCTCATCCATGGCCACTCATGGATGTGAAACTGAGGCAGCTGACTTTGTGGCACCCTAGGGTTTTGTAGCTGGTATTCCATCAAAGGTCTCTGCTGCTCAACCACTCTATTCAACATCTGAAACGTTGAGTTCCAGCGTGTGGGGACGTCGCACAAAAGCCGGTGTTGTGGCACATGCAGGCGTTGCTGGAGAGATTTTAAGCTAGCAGCGGCTACTGTCGACTTGCGAAAGTGGGCGCACATGCGCCGCACTTTCACCAGTAGCTCTGGAACATTGGGGTAGCTCTTTAGGAAACGTTGCACCACTAGGTTGAAGACGTGGGCCAGGCATGGAACATGTTGGAGTCCGGCAAGCTCCAGAGCTGCTACCAGGTTCCGGCCGTTATCACAAACGACCATGCCTGGGCCCAGGTGCAGCGGCTCAAACCATATTGCCGTCTCATCGAGGAGGGCATCCCTCACCTCGGAGGCAGTGTGCTGTCTGTCCCCCAAGCTGATCAGCTTCAGCACAGCCTGCTGACGTCTACCAACGCCAGTGCTGCAACGTTTCCAACTCGTAGCTGGGGTCAATCTAACAGCGGAGGAGGAGGCGGTGGCGGAGGAGGAGGCGGTGGCGGAGGAGGAGGCGGTAGAGGAGGAGGAGGAGGGGGGTGTTCTTCTCGTGTCCCTGCCAGGAATGTTAGGCGGGGAGACGAGGTACACCGGGCCAGTTTGGGAAGCAGTCCCAGCCTCAACTACATTCACCCAGTGTGCCGTCAGTGAAATGTAGCGTCCCTGTCCGCATGCACTTGTCCACGCGTCGGTGGTCAAGTGGACCTTTGTGCAAAGCGCGGAACTAAGGGCCCGCCTGATGTTGAGTGACACGTGCTGGTGCAAGGCGGGGACGGCACACCGGGAGAAGTAGTGACGGCTAGGGACGGCATAGCGAGGTGCCGCAGTTGCCATCAGGTCCAGGAAGGCGGGAGTTTCAACAAGCCGGAACGCCAACATCTCCTGGGCCAGCAGTTTAGCGATGTTGGCGTTCAAGGCTTGCGCGTGTGGGTGGTTAGCAGTGTATTTCTGCCGCCGCTCCAATGTCTGAGAGATGGTGGGTTGTTGTAAAGAAACGCCTGATGGTGCCTTTGATGGTGCAGGAGAAGGAGATAAGACAGGACCAGGGGAGGATGAGGTAGAAGTCAACAAAGTGGCGGAGGCAGATGAAGTGGTGTCCTGGCTCGTCCTCTGGAGTGCATCGCCAGCACAGTCAGCAGTGGCAGTGGCAGAGGCAGAGGCAGTGGCGTGAACGGCAGGCGGCCTTTGTCCTGCCGTTGCTGCCTGCCACTGATTCCAGCGCTTGGATTCCAAATGACGGCGCATTGAAGTGGTGGACAGGTTGCTCTTCTCAGAGCCCCTAATCAATTTCGAGAGGCAAATTGTGCAGACAACACTATATCTGTCCTCGGCGCATTCCTTGAAAAAACTCCACACCTTCGAGAAACGTGCCCTCGAGGTGGGAGTTTTTCGGGGCTGGGTACGAACTGGAACATCTTGGGAGATTCCGGGTGTGGCCTGGCTTCGCCTAAGCTGCTGACCTCTGCCTCTGCCTCTAGCTACCCTTTTTGGTGCTGCACCTGCCTCAACATCCACACTACTTTCCCCGCTTGACATCCCCCCTGTCCAGGTCGGGTCAGTGTCCTCATCATCCACCACTTCCTCTTCCAACTCCTGTCTCATCTCCTCCTCCCGCACAATGCGCCAGTCAACTGGATGCCCTGACGGCAACTGCGTCACATCATCGTCGATGAGGGTGGGTTGCTGGTCATCCACCACCAAATCGAACGGAGATGGAGGAGACTCTAGTGTTTGAGCATCTGGACACAGATGCTCCTCTGTTAGGTTCGTGGAATCGTGACGTGGAGAGGCAGGTTGAGGGACAATGAAAGGAGCGGAGAACAGCTCTGGGGAGCAGGGACAGTTTGGGTTATTGTTCTGTAAAGCTTCGGAATTTTGGGAGGAAGGAAGACAAGACTGTTGGGTAATAGGAGGAGAGGAGGCAGAGTCTGACTGGCTGCTGGACAATGTGCTGTAAGCGTTCTCTGACAGCCATTGCAAGACCTGTTCCTGGTTCTCGGGCCTACTAAGGTTTGTACCCTGCAGTTTAGTTAATGTGGCAAGCAACCCTGGCACTGTGGAGTGGCGCAATGCTTGCTGCCCCACAGGAGTAGGCACGGGACGCCCTGTGGCTTCACTGCTACCTTGCTCCCCAGAACCATTCCCCCGACCTCGCCCACGGCCTCGTCCACGTCCCTTTCCGGGAGCCTTGCGCATTTTGAATTCCTAGTTAGAAATTGGCACTGTATACCAGTAGTAAAAATTGTGGGTGCACGTAACCCCAATATATTCTTTGAATTCCCAGTCAGACACTGGCACTATATGGCAGTAGCAAGAAATGAGGGTATTTGTATTCCCAATATACTCTTTGAATTCCCAGTCAGACAATGGCACTGTATACCAGTAGTAAAAATTGTGGGTGCACGTAACCCCAATATATTCTTTGAATTCCCAGTCAGACACTGGCACTATATGGCAGTAGCAAGAAATGAGGGTATTTGTATTCCCAATATACTCTTTGAATTCCCAGTCAGACAATGGCACTGTATACCAGTAGTAAAAATTGTGGGTGCACGTAACCCCAATATATTCTTTGAATTACCAGTCAGAAACTGGCACTATATGGCAGTAGCAAGAAATGAGGGTATTTATAACCCCAATATATTCTTTGAATTCCCAGTCAGACAATGGCACTGTATACCAGTAGTAAAAATTGTGGGTGCACGTAACCCCAATATATTCTTTGAATTACCAGTCAGAAACTGGCACTATATGGCAGTAGCAAGAAATGAGGGTATTTGTATTCCCAATATATTCTTTGAATTCCCAGTCAGACAATGGCACTGTATACCAGTAGTAAAAATTGTGGGTGCACGTAACCCCAATATATTCTTTGAATTACCAGTCAGAAACTGGCACTATATGGCAGTAGCAAGAAATGAGGGTATTTATAACCCCAATATATTCTTTGAATTCCCAGTCAGACAATGGCACTGTATACCAGTAGTAAAAATTGTGGGTGCACGTAACCCCAATATATTCTTTGAATTCCCAGTCAGAAACTGGCACTATATGGCAGTAGCAAGAAATGAGGGTATTTGTATTCCCAATATACTCTTTGAATTCCCAGTCAGACAATGGCACTGTATACCAGTAGTAAAAATTGTGGGTGCACGTAACCCCAATATATTCTTTGAATTACCAGTCAGAAACTGGCACTATATGGCAGTAGCAAGAAATGAGGGTATTTATAACCCCAATATATTCTTTGAATTCCCAGTCAGACAATGGCACTGTATACCAGTAGTAAAAATTGTGGGTGCACGTAACCCCAATATATTCTTTGAATTCCCAGTCAGAAACTGGCACTATATGGCAGTAGCAAGAAATGAGGGTATTTGTATTCCCAATATACTCTTTGAATTCCCAGTCAGACAATGGCACTGTATACCAGTAGTAAAAATTGTGGGTGCACGTAACCCCAATATATTCTTTGAATTACCAGTCAGAAACTGGCACTATATGGCAGTAGCAAGAAATGAGGGTATTTATAACCCCAATATATTCTTTGAATTCCCAGTCAGACAATGGCACTGTATACCAGTAGTAAAAATTGTGGGTGCACGTAACCCCAATATATTCTTTGAATTCCCAGTCAGAAACTGGCACTATATGGCAGTAGCAAGAAATGAGGGTATTTGTATTCCCAATATATTCTTTGAATTCCCAGTCAGACAATGGCACTGTATACCAGTAGTAAAAATTGTGGGTGCACGTAACCCCAATATATTCTTTGAATTCCCAGTCAGACACTGGCACTATATGGCAGTAGCAAGAAATGAGGGTATTTGTATTCCCAATATACTCTTTGAATTCCCAGTCAGACAATGGCACTGTATACCAGTAGTAAAAATTGTGGGTGCACGTAACCCCAATATATTCTTTGAATTACCAGTCAGAAACTGGCACTATATGGCAGTAGCAAGAAATGAGGGTATTTATAACCCCAATATATTCTTTGAATTTCCAGTCAGACAATGGCACTGTATACCAGTAGTAAAAATTGTGGGTGCACGTAACCCCAATATATTCTTTGAATTCCCAGTCAGACACTGGCACTATATGGCAGTAGCAAGAAATGAGGGTATTTGTATTCCCAATATACTCTTTGAATTCCCAGTCAGACAATGGCACTGTATACCAGTAGTAAAAATTGTGGGTGCACGTAACCCCAATATATTCTTTGAATTACCAGTCAGAAACTGGCACTATATGGCAGTAGCAAGAAATGAGGGTATTTATAACCCCAATATATTCTTTGAATTCCCAGTCAGACAATGGCACTGTATACCAGTAGTAAAAATTGTGGGTGCACGTAACCCCAATATATTCTTTGAATTACCAGTCAGAAACTGGCACTATATGGCAGTAGCAAGAAATGAGGGTATTTGTATTCCCAATATACTCTTTGAATTCCCAGTCAGACAATGGCACTGTATACCAGTAGTAAAAATTGTGGGTGCACGTAACCCCAATATATTCTTTGAATTACCAGTCAGAAACTGGCACTATATGGCAGTAGCAAGAAATGAGGGTATTTATAACCCCAATATATTCTTTGAATTCCCAGTCAGACAATGGCACTGTATACCAGTAGTAAAAATTGTGGGTGCACGTAACCCCAATATATTCTTTGAATTCCCAGTCAGAAACTGGCACTATATGGCAGTAGCAAGAAATGAGGGTATTTGTATTCCCAATATACTCTTTGAATTCCCAGTCAGACAATGGCACTGTATACCAGTAGTAAAAATTGTGGGTGCACGTAACCCCAATATATTCTTTGAATTACCAGTCAGAAACTGGCACTATATGGCAGTAGCAAGAAATGAGGGTATTTGTATTCCCAATATATTCTTTGAATTCCCAGTCAGACAATGGCACTGTATACCAGTAGTAAAAATTGTGGGTGTATATAGCCCCAATTCTATTGCTAGGGGACTTGCAGGGTATTTCTGGGGTGAAGGTGGGGGGGCACACCGTTGGAACGGGTATCGGGGTATATATCGGGTATACGGGAATACACTGACAGTGTATTCCATTCAGGATCCTGGGAAAGCTGGGTTGCGGCGATTGAGCCCGTCAGTGCCACGTTACACTGACAAGCTTCTCCCTGGAATTTAGCTCTTACAAGAGCTGTTGGTTGTCTTCTCCTTCCTATCCTAGCCTGTCCCTGCCTACCCAGAATCTAAGCCCTAGCTAGCTGGACGGAAACCTCCGTCCCCGGTGAATTGCAAGCTCAGAATGACGCGAAGCTGGGCGGCGCTGTTCTTTTAAATTAGAGGTCACATGTTTTCGGCAGCCAATGGGTTTTGCCTACTTTTTTCAACGTCACCGGTGTCGTAGTTCCTGTCCCACCTACCCTGCGCTGTTATTGGAGCAAAAAAGGCGCCAGGGAAGGTGGGAGGGGAATCGAGTAATGGCGCACTTTACCACGCGGTGTTCGATTCGATTCGAACATGCCGAACAGCCTAATATCCGATCGAACATGAGTTCGATAGAACACTGTTCGCTCATCTCTATTCTTTATCACACATATCTCTGTTTCCTACCTGGAGAGGGGACATCTCGGGACTTCTTGTCGCCTTTCTCACAGATATAGCCCAGTTTTTGCTTGCACTCTTTGCTTTCCCACTTTGTGTTTTCTCCAGGATTTACCGCTACACAGTTTACACCGGGGGCATCTGATGGATTTCCTAAAGAAAGCAACAGTGTTAGATAAAAATGCCTAAAGGCTAAGGTCATATGTGTGCCAGCCTATCTGTTGTTCTGGTCCTTTGGAGGACCAGAACAATGGAGAGGAAGACCACTAAAATAGTGGATGCATATGGCGCCCCTGGAGACACAATTGACTGTAATAGAGTCTGTTGGATATCCGTTGCTTTTAAACTGAAAGCAGAGAGCGAATTTAAGGAAGACACTGCAAATTCTAATGCAAATGTGAACTTGGCCTAAGCTGTGCTGTGGTTATGTTCATTTATTTTCCTCATACACACCATCTTATAAGTAGAGATGAGCGAGTAGTACTCGATTGAGTAGGTATTCGATCGAATACTACGGTATTCAAAATATTCGTACTCGATCAAGTACCACTCGCTGTTCGAATGTAAAAGTTCGATGCAGAACCAGCATTGATTGACCGAATGCTATACAGTCGGCCAATCAACGCTGGTTCTTCTCCTACCTTTAGAAATCTTCTCCGTGCAGCTTCCCCGCGTCGTCTTCTGGCTCTTCATTCACTCTGCCAGGCATCGGGCCTGGGCAGAGCCGACTGCGCATGTCCACTTGTAGTGTGGGCATGCGCAGTCGGCTCTGCCCAGGCCCGATGCCTGGCAGAGTGAATGAAGAGCTGGAAGACGCCGCAAGGACACTGCACAGAGAAGAACTTCTCGGAGGATCCAGCCTGACCCTCACTCGTGGACTTGGTAAGTATAATTTGATTGAACGTTGCCTACCCCTGAAACGAGCATTTTCCCCCCACAGACTATAATAGGGTTCGATATTCGATTCGAGTAGTCGAATATTGAGGGGCTACCCGAAACGAATATCGAACCTCGGACATTTTACTGTTCGCTCATCTCTACTTATAAGTTGAGAATACCAGTCCAACATTTTTAAGATATAGTGTGAATAGTGTGGATGCAATTTTTTTTTATTGCAGTCACCAGGTGACTACTCCAATGTTTCTATATATTTTTATTTTATTTATTTATTTTATTTATATTTTTTCATTATACCTTTTCTATGCACTCAGTTAATCTTAGTTACTTGTTAGGGTAAGTTCACACTGGCTTTTTTGGATCGGAACCTGAGGCAGAGGCTGCCTCAGGTTCCGATCCAAAGACCGGGTAGCCGCGACTGAAAGCCGGTGTACTGCACCGGCATCCAGCCGTGCACTCTGTTCCGGATTAGGCCCGATGAATGGGCCTAGTCCGGAGGAGGGAGTTTCTTCAGGCCAAATCGCAAGGCGAAATGGCCTGAAAAATGAGTATCTCGCTTATTTTTTTCCGGCTCCCAGCACGGTCTGCTTCCTGCTCCATTCTCTGTGTATCAGCTGCTTAGAACTGGTGATAGATGGAGTGCCAGGTGTCGGGCCCCCACCAATCTGGTATTGATGACCTATTGTAAGGATAAGTCATCAATATTTTTAACCCATAAAACCCCTTTAAGTGCAGGATATAGAACTTATACTTTGATTTTACCTGGAAGCCAGTTGAGATATCTAAAAGGGTCTCCACTGTCCCAACTCCAGCCACCATTGAAGTCCAGACCATTAAGCCCAATCCATAAGGGTGTGGTGAGGGTGTTTGTTAACCCTATAAAATATAGATAGATAACATAATGGATTACATACAGTTTAGCCCCAGAAAACCAATTATCAGGAGAGTCACAAATGTGGTGTGAGCAGAAGAAGAAACAAAGGCTCATGGAAAGCTCTATTCTATCAAAAGATTCATTACAATACTATATATATTTATATTTGATTATATAGGAGCCATAAGTGGGCTCTGGTGAGTGGGTATAAGGGTGGTCTGTCACATATGAGAACAGCAGTATTATACATGGCACATGGTAGGTGATGGTCCTGTATAGAATTCACATTAGGGTCCAAGAGCCTTTGAAGGAGTCCATGTGTGTAATCGCACAGACTGTAATAAGACGAGGGGACATTTTATCCCAATGGAAAATCAGACAATTGTTGGATGAAAATGAAAAATGTCTCCGGTGTGTGGGAATAATGGAAGCTTCTATAGAGAACGGGATTAGATAATCTGTGACTCCACATTCATCATACATATCATACTATTGTCCTAATTCCTGTAGATCTCTGACGTGTCCCTTCTGATTCTTCTCTACCTTGGTTCTTACCTGCAATGAATGATTGTTCGTGTAGTTCGGTTATACTCAGCAGTTCTGCGTCTTGTTGCTGGCAGCTTCTTCTGGCTTGGTACCACGTGAGGGCTGAATCAGAGTTAATCTGATAGTTGTCGCCAGTAACAGGATCTGCTGTCCACAAGTCCTTAGATGTAGCTGAGAAGAAAAATGTGTTATGTATTAAAGAGACGATAATCCGAAAATGGCGAATTATATAAATCAGGTTATGCCACAACCCAGTGGAGGAGACCGGAGGATGGGAGTTGTAGTGGTATTGGCTGTGCCACCTGCTAGGCCGAGCACACTCCACGTACATCCCAATCCCACTCCAGGAACAGATACAGGCAAGGGGGGGCCTGCAGCTCTATCGGATGGTGGTGGTGGTAGTAGTAGTATTCCCCCGGGGCACTTCTAGTTGGAGAGGGGACCTTTCCTCTCTGAGACGGTGTGGTGGTGTTTGGAAGGGCCCTGATGGTGAAGCAGGCGCAACTCAAGAGTCCAGATGTGCAGTGAAAACCAGGTAACTGGTTATTAACTCAGGTAAATGACAAACCAGCAACTTGCAGATGGGGGTAGTAGTACACAGTCCAGTCCCTCCGCCTTGTTCTCACGAGACTGCCCAGGGATGTTATAGGCTCTACAAATAAGTCCACAACTCTTCCTCCCCTCATGCCACTCCCCACCTGGGATGTTGCGGGTAGGGGGAATCCTGACAGGGATCTGGTTACCTGGATACTAGGCCCCAATAAGACCTCCGTCAGGAAGCTCCGCTGCTCTTCCCGGCACGACTGGCAAATGTCCCATTAGAGATGCACAGAAATATTCCATGTCTCAGGGTGGTCTCTAGATGAGCCTGGTGCGATAAATATTCATCCTAGAGGCTGTACTGGTGGCCATTCTGTTCCAGCCCTGGTCTTCTCCCAACACAGTCCAACATGTACTGTGCTGGGTGACTGCTAGCTCTAGACTGGCCTTCAATGGTCATCGTGGAGACAATAGCCTCCTACAACCCTGGGCGCACTGGCCTGTGAGAGGCCAGAGATGAACCAAGGCTTTTGAGTTGTGGGGGGGGGGGGGGGACAACAAGGAACCATAAAAATGAAACTATGTACATAGAAGCCGGCACATACCAACAGAAAAATACTTACAGCAGCAGTACTCCAGGATGCTGCAATCACACTTCGTTTACTAACATCCATAGTAAGATCACTATCATAGGCTGACATGTCCTAATTTCTACAGCTCAGCTTTAGGCGAAGTTAAGTAGGCTAACTAGGCTAAGGCACATATCCACCTAAGATTCCTCATCATTTCCATGTGAATGAGCCCTTATTGTGCAGGCTGGGACAGGAGATATAATAACTGTTCTGTACTGCTGGAGACCTAGATAAGGCAGAATAGTAACACTATGCACACAGATAAGGATCTTCTGTGCAGCCCCCAAATCACTAACTGGGACAGGGGACTGAACTTCATTACTTCCTGGAGACTGTAATAATCTTTCATATTTTGCTTTCAATAATTTCTGATTCCGATCAAAAAAAAAAAAAAAATAAAAGTTTGATAAATGAACAGTACAGGTGAATATAAGAAACATGTAATACACTGATAGGCAAAAAGGGTAACAATGTTTTGGTCTTGTGACTTTTCCATTTTTCACCATCCACTACAGCCTAGAACATGAGACTCCCATCATTTTATAGACAATCCTCTTGGCTATCTCATACATAAATATGATTGTGACTATTTAGCATATGATTAGTTCTGCAGATTCATGCCCTGTAACTGCATTGTTACTGTTTTGCTCCTTAAAATCTATTTTTCTATGATTTTGTTAGCAGCGCTGCACCTCTAATGAGGCGAGGTGAGGAGACAGTCTCAGGCGGCGCTCCGGAGGGGGCGGCAGCCGCGGCGATTCTTTTTATTTTTTTTCACTCTTCTTGCCTAAACTAACGCAGGAGAACGACCGCTCTTACAACAACCCGAGCTGCCTCCTCCTGCACTGGTTTAGACCTCTGCCTCTCATCGCAGGCGGCGTCATCACACGTCTTACTGCCGGGGGGGAGAAGAGGCAGCAGCAGGATCAGTAAGTAAAATAACTTTTTTTTTTTTTTTTTTTTTTTTTTATAATAGGTCACTACATGCTGGAGTATCCCCAGCTCCCCAGCAGGTAGAGGCTTATTTACCAACCTCCCCAGGCCTGCTCACTGCCGCCCCCGCTTTCTCTCGTACTATAGGCTGCTGAGGGTGGTAGTGAGTAGGCCCGGGCCCAGGCCGTGATCCCACTGCTGCTATTATTATACTCAGGGGTCTTTTCAGACCCCCCGAGTATAATAATAAGAGTCCCAGGGGAGGTGAGGGAACATAATAAACAGTGTTACTCACCTCTCCGGGATCCGATGTTAATCCTAGCAGGCTTCAGGCCTATATGGTAATGTCCCAGATGTCACGCAGTCTGGGATATTACCATATAGGCCCAAAACCTGTGCTAGCAGTACCATATAGGCCTGAAGCCTGTACTAGTAGTAATACCCTGGGGCGTGTAGGGACCAATCCAGCACCTCCACCTCATTGTTATTGAACCATTTCTTCACTAATCTTGATGTATACTTCATATCGTTGTCCGAACACTATGTCGTTCTTTTCATACCCATAGTACTCAAGTGTATGAAGTAACTCATCTTATGGGATACTCCCTTATTGCTCAGCATTGTAACCACCATTGATCCTGGTGAAGTATCCAACGTGCTGGATTGTCCCCCACAGTAGGTTGTTAAAAAGAAGTGGAAGATACAAAGAAGGCTGTAACCCAAAATCACAACTACTGGGTGGCCAATGGCAATATATATGTAAATATATATATTTATACAGGGCAGGCATCATGTGACAGTATCTCAGAAGCATGTTGTTTTGAATAATCTGTCATCTTGAGAAGCAAATATTTCACATATACAGCCCAGAGGAAAGGTAAGGAAGGAGACATCTGTAATAGACAACTCCATCAGTGTAAATCACTATTACACTTACATTTAGATGGACAAAATCCATACAGCTGGTCGGTGTCATAATCTGAGGTTGTAGAGCACCAGGGTCTTCCATCAGATCGTCCATCACTTGTACAGTCTACATAAACCTTGTTGTTGAGCTTGAAAGGGAATTTGCAGGGCCGACCATTACTATTCCCCCTCAGAGTGTATATTTCTGTGGAAAAGCAAATTACATCATTGTCCTCATGGTAGAATTAATATCTAGTTTACTTCATTATGGGGTATACAAGGTGTTGTAGGCCAACTAGAGATTCGGATAAACTGGGGATAAGTGAACTGTTTCAGATACATCTGGAAAAACCACAATTTTCCAAAAGTTTTGTATTCGAACCCAAAAGCTTTTGTAATTTACCAAGCAGGAAAAAAATATACTCCGGGGTCTCCTTATAATAAGTGAAGGCACAGGGATTGTGAGTAAAAATAATAAATTTTATACTCGCCTTGCCTCACCTCTCCTGAGTATCCTCTTCATGTACCCCAGGGCCCCCCCTATATATCACACAGCTCAGCTTCTCTCCTCTATCATATAACCTATATATCACAGAGCTCAGCTTCTCTCCTCTATCATATAACCTATATATCACAGAGCTCAGCTTCTCTCCTATATAATAATCTATATATATCACAGAGCTCAGCTTTTCTCCTATATAATAATCTATATATATCACAGAGCTCAGCTTTTCTCCTATATAATAATCTATATATATATATATATCACAGAGCTCAGCTTCTCTCCTCTATCATATAACCCTATATATCACAGAGCTCAGCTTCTCTCCTTTATCATATAACCCTATATATCACAGAGCTCAGCTTTTCTCCTCTATCATATAACCCTATATATCACCGAGCTCAGCTTCTCTCCTCTATCATATAACCCTATATATCACCGAGCTCAGCTTCTCTCCTCTATCATATGACCCTATATATCACAGAGCTCAGCTTTTCTCCTCTATCATATGACCCTATATATCACAGAGCTCAGCTTCTCTCCTCTATCATATAACCTATATATCACAGAGCTCAGCTTCTCTCCTCTATCATATAACCTATATATCACAGAGCTCAGCTTCTCTCCTCTATAATATAACCCTATATATCACAGAGCTCAGCTTCTCTCCTCTATAATATAACCCTATATATCACAGAGCTCAGCTTCTCTCCTCTATAATATAACCCTATATATCACAGAGCTCAGCTTCTCTCCTCTATCATATAACCCTATATATCACAGAGCTCAGCTTCTCTCCTCTATCATATAACCCTATATATGACATAGCTCAGCTTCTCTCCTCGATCATATAATCCTATATATCACAGAGCTCAGCTTCTCTCCTCTATCATATAACCCTATATATCACCGAGCTCAGCTTCTCTCCTCTATCATATAACCCTATATATCACAGAGCTCAGCTTCTCTCCTCTATCATATACACCTATATATCACAGAGCTCAGCTTCTCTCCTCTATCATATACACCTATATATCACAGAGGTCAGCTTCTCTCCTCTATCATATACACCTATATATCACAGAGGTCAGCTTCTCTCCTCTATCATATAACCTATATATCACAGAGCTCAGCTTCTCTCCTCTATGGTAAAAGGAATATAAGGTTTATTACAAAACTTTTTAATAAACAACTAAACACAAGAACAAGTGGCACAATCTGAAACTATTTCAGATAAGATCAAAAGCAAAGTCAGTAAATATTATCACATTGAGAGAGTAATAGATGTTTGCCAATACAAGGGCAGACTAGATTGCCCACATGATCTTTGTCCATCTTCTCCTTACCTTCATAAGAATTACTACATAAATCCTCCTTTGTAGAATAGATTCTCCATTGGCTCCAGTCTCCTGTGCTATTGGAGATGATGATTTTCTTTCTATCTCTGCAGGTCATGTATAGATCACCATTGGTGACTCCAAACAAAGTCTCATTTTTACATTGCCATTTCTGGAGGTGACTGTTGGCGTCACATGTATGCAGCCCCACTGCTGACCCTTCTGTTATAGACGCTACAGACAGGCAGTGTGATGTCCCTACATTTATAAGCTGCTCCTCAGAAATCCATTGAAATTTCTGCCTAATAGAATTCTCATTACATTCAGCCATGACGAGGGCAGAATCCTCTGCTTGTAGACATCGCTTGTGAGGGTCATTGTAGATTAAAAATGTGTTGGCACCTGAAAAATAAGATACATTTATTAAAAGGATTTTCCAGCCCCAAATTCAGTTTTTCATGCTGATGAGATTCGGGTGCCGAACCCCACACAGATCAGCTGTTCTAGCAGTCTTTGTGCTGGAAACTGCTAGTGGATGGAGCAGCTCTGGAATTCCCCCAAACCATCACTATGCCATGTGCGGGGCTTCTGTGCCACACCCATTCCTTGAATAGGAGAAGTGCTGCACCTGCTCCCAGTTCACTAGCTGGTTCCAGCACACGGATATAGCTAGCTGCACTGATATGTGAGAGGTCCAGGTGTCAGACCCTGACAGATCACATACTGATGACCTATCCTGTGATTGAGCCTCAGAAGTCTCTGACATCATTAAAGAGGCCCCAAAGATCTGCACTAGAACCAAGGAGGGGTAACATTTTTAATTATGTTTCCTCTGGGCCTCTGCATATTATACTCTGGGATCTGAAGAGACCACACAGTATAATAATAGCTGTTCCGTTTCAGACATGTTTGGGCAATCCTGTTCACCTTGCAAATACTCTCAGTGCCGTGGTCCTTCTTACTTATCCCCGCACCTGCCTACAGATTCTTCCCCTTCAGTCTCCAGGAGGACATCTGCACATGTTGAACTCTTATTTTTAGGAGGTTTGGTGCATATAATTTATTGTTTGGTTTCCACTTTTAGCAACTAATATACATTTATTTGCATTTTTTATTAAACACTCACTTTAAATCAAAATTGCATGAAGGTGCTTGTTTGCATACAGTGCCAAGTGGCATTCTGACAATGCTGCAGGTGTCTACAGTAGTCGGTCACCTACCTATCAGACATTAGTGGGATACCCTAGTGACCTACACCCGCAATCAACCCCATAATGATCATATGGGACATATATATAGGCTGCCTATATGTCCAGACATATCTATAACCCGCACTCTAGCACATGTAAGTACAGTGTAACTTACCCAGCAGACCAGGCAGCCACATAAGGTATAGAAGTGTGAGTAATATGGAGGCAGTCATTGTATATATCGCATTATTCTGTCCAGGTCCCACATTAATTTATCTGCACCAAGCAAGTCCTGTTAAGGTTCCCAGTAGGAAGATTGTGACATCCAGAAATGTGATCTGTATATAATAAAGGACTATATGGTCACATGGGACCTAACAGGACCTCCCAGTCCTAAGAGCCACATAATCTACAGTAACTTTCCTCCACCATTATTACATCTGTTATACAAGTGAAGTAAAACCGACATCCTGTCCTGTTGATATCAAGTTCTTGTTATTTGGTTGGAGTAAGCTATTTCTTTCTTGCTGCATCCTCAATTTTCTGCAAGTGTTGAAGAAATTTAGTATTGTATTGTCATTCTTGTGTCGGTCAAAATTCTGCAGAATTTGTCTACGTGTCATCTCCTGGAAGATGCCTTGTCAAAAGAGGAAGAATGAATGGAAGGACTTGCACTTACTAATGTAGTTACTAAGATCAGAATCCTGTGTTTTTATGTCTGATCTGTCATCTATGCTGCTCAAAAAATAAAGGAAACACTCCAATAACACATCCTAGATCTGAATGAATGAGTGAAATATTCTCATTGAATACTTTGTTCTGTACAAAGTTGAATGTGATGACAACAAAATCACACAAAAATCACAATAAACACAATTTTTTCTCCCTAACATGTCGGAATATCCTTAAGAAAGGCTATTCGTCTCCTACCTTTCCTTTTCTTCTCCGTGCCGCCGTTCGCCTGCAATCCCAATTTTTCTCGGTATGCAAATGAGCTCTCTCGCAGCACTGGGGGCGTCCCCAATGCTGCCAGAGAGCTATCCAGCGCCGCCTCCATCTTCTTCTGCGACGAGATCTTCACCACATCTTTTTCCGGCGGCGTCTTCTTACTTCTAGGCCTTGGGCCTAAGGCAAGCCAACTGCGCATGCCTGCCAGCCACGAGAAAATGGCCGCTTACAATACTGTGGAAGCGGCCATTTTTCTTGTGGCCATGGGTTGTGAGCACAACCACCATCTGTGGACATCGGGCCCTCATACCATCCTCATGGAGTCGGTTTCTAACCGTTTGGGCAGACACATGCACATTTGTGGACTGCCGGAGGTCACTTTGCAGGGCTCTGGCAGTGCTCCTCCTGTTCCTGCTTGCACAAAGGTGGAGGTCATGCTGCTGGGTTTTTGCCCTCCTATGGCCCCCTCCACGTCCCCTGGTGTACTGGTCTGTATCCTGGTAGCACCTCCAGCCTTTGGACTCTAGACATAGCTATAACCCGCACCCTAGCACATGTAAGTACAGTGTAACTTACCCAACAGACCAGGCGGCCACATAAGGTATAGAAGTGTGAGTAATATGGAGACAGTCATTGTATATATCGCATTTTTCTGTCCAGTTCCCACATTAATTTATCTGCACCAAGCAAGTCCTGTTACAGTTCCCAGTAGGAAGATTGTGACATCCCAAAATGTGTTCTGTATATAATAAAGGACTATATGGTCACATGGGACCTAACAGGACCTCCCAGTCCTAAGAGCCACATAATCTATAGAGATGAGCGAACAGTGAAATGTTCGAAGTTCGATTCGAGTAGCCGCTCAATACTCGACTGTTCGATCGAACATCGAACCCCATTATAGTCTATGGAGAAAAATAGTCGTTTAGGGGGAAACCAATGTTTGACTCAGGAGGGTCACCACGTCACCTCAGCAAATGATGCCAACACCTCTGGATTGCCACTGGGACAGCAGGGGAAGCATGCCTGGGGGCATCTAACAAGTCACAGTTTTACCCCAACATCACAGTCCATCAACTACACACTTTCCACACTCAAAAAACCACTATGAAAGTGGAAAAATACCTGGAAACCTTTTTTCCTCCCCAATTGGATGGACAGAAACCCAAATTTTACTCTAATGAAACCTTAACAAGCACCCCTTTAAATCACGTTGCCCATGACAACCACAGATGGAATAAGAAATCCAACAGTACCCACTCTTAACTGTCATTGTGTGTGTGTGTGTGTGTGTGTGTGTGTGTGTGTGTGTGTGTGTGTGTGTGTGTGTGTGTGTGTGTGTGTGTGTGATGTGGTAAGACCTTCCAAAATTCACTTTCCTGGCCCTTAACGTGAGCCCTTCCAAATTAAGTTACAGGCCCATAAGCTGAGCTACCAGCAGAGATTGAGGTCCTTTAGGTGACTTGAGCCCCAATAACTTAGTTGAGCCTTGCATCAGCAGTGTTTTTGGCCCTTGGAGTGAGTTGAGCCTCTAACCAGCAGAGTTTGGGGAAATCAGGGTGGATTGAACCTAGAAGGATCAGAATTGTGCAACGCAAATGGTGGAGGAATATGAGGAGGAATTGTAGAGGTTGAGCACAAAAATGAAGGCTCTATCCAGTGGCTGTTCATTTTGATGAAAGTCAGCCGGTCGGCACTCTCAGCTGACAGACGGGTGCGCTTATCCGTGATGATACCACCGGCTGCGCTGAAAACCCTTTCAGATAGCACGCTGGCGGCAGGACAGGACAGGACAGCACCTCCAAGGCATATAGGGCAACTTCAAGCCACAGGTCCAACTTCGACACCCAATACGTGTAGGGCGCAGAGGGGTCGGAGAGGACAAGGCTGTGGTTGGACAGGTATTCCCGCAACAGGCGCCTAAACTTTTCCCGCCTGGTGACACTAGACCCCTCAGTGGCGGGAGTTTGGCGAGGGGGTGCCATGTGTCCCAGAGCTTAGACAGTGTACACCTTGTGGGTGTGGACCAGACGGCACTTGTTCGCCTCATGGAGGAACTGTCCTCTCTGCCGCCAACGACCCTTGATGGAAACATCTCCATCATATTCTGCACCAATTGCTTGTGGCAATCATTAATGCGATTGGCCCTCCCCTCTACCGGAATAAAAGACGAGATGTCATTTTTATATCGAGGGTCAAGGATAGCAAATATCCAGTATTGGTTGCTCTCCATTATTTTGACTACGTGCTTGTCACTTGAAAAGCACCCCAACATGAAGTCAGCCATGTGTGCCAGAGTGTTACTTGGCATGACTTCGCTGCCCCCACCAGAGAGGTCACTCTCCATTTCCTCCTCTTCCTCCCTTTCGCCCCATCCACGCTGCAAGAATGGGACGCATTGAACTTCCCCGGTAGCCTCCTGTGTCACAATCATATCATCTGCCACGTCTTCATCCTCCTCCTCCTCCATCATTAAACGCTGTGAAGCGGACAGGTGTGTGGAACTACTGTCCTGCTGTGACGGTTCTGCTGCTATCCCTGACTCCTCAGTGTGATCTGCGTTATCCCTGATGGCAATGAGGGATTCACACATCACACACAAGAGTGAGATTGTTACACTCACTAGTGCATCGTCACAGCTGACCCTCTTGGTGGACTCCTCAAACACCCGTAGGATTTCACATAGGTCTCCCATCAATGGCCACTCATGGTTGAGAAACTGAGGGAGCTGACTTTGTGGCACCCTAGGGTTTTGGAGATGGTATTCCATCAAAGGTCTGTGCTGCTCAACCACTCTGCTCAACATACGATATGTTGAGTTCCAGCATGTGGGGACGTCGCACAACAGCCGGTGTTCGGGCAGATGTAGGCATTGCTGGAGTTTTTTTTAGGCTAGCAGCGGCTACTGTAGACTTGCGAAAGTGGGCTCATGCACATTTAGGTATGTCTTTAAAAAATGTTGCACCACTAGGTTAAAGATGTGGGCCAGGCATGGAACATGTTGGAGTCCGGCAAGCTCCAGAACTGCTACCAGGTTCCTGCCGTTATCAGACACGACCATGCCTGGGCCCAGGTGCAGTGGCTCAAACCATATTGCTGTCTCATTGAGTAGGGCATCCCTCACCTCGGAGGCAGTGTGCTGTCTGTCCCCCAAGCTGATGAGCTTCAGCACGCCCTGCTGATGTCTACCACGCCAGTGCTGCAACATTTCCAGTTCGTAGCTGGAGTCAATTTAACGGCGGCGGAGGAGGGTTTTGTTTCATAGCCCCTGCCAGGAGTGATAGGCGGGGAGATGAGGTACACCGGCCCAGTTTGTGACCCAGTCCCAGCCTAAAACTACATTCACCCAGTGTGCAGTCAGTGAAATGTAGCTTCCCTGTCCGCGTGCACTTGTCCACGTGTCGGTGGTTAAGTGGACCTTTGTGCAAAGCGCGGAACTTAGGGCCCGCCTGATGTTGAGTGGCACGTGCTGGTGCAAGGCAGGGACGGCACCCTGGGAGAAGTAGTGACGGCTAGGGACGGCATAGCGAGGTGCCGCACTTGCTATCAGGTCCCGGAAGGCCGGAGTTTTCACAAGCCGGAACGGCAACATCTCCTGGGCCAGGAGCTTGGAGATTCAAGGCTTGCACATGTGGGTGGTTAGCGCTGTATTTTTGCCTGCACTGAAATGTCTGAGAGATGGTGGGTTGCTGGGAGGAGGTGCATGATGGTGCAGGAGAAGGAGCTGAGACAGGAAAAGGGGAGGATGAGGGAGAAGTCCCCAAAGTGGCGGTGCCAGATGTTGCAGTGTCCTGGCTGGTGCTCTGGACTGCAGCACCAGCACTGGCAACAGTGGGAGAGGCAGTGGCAGCAACGCTGGACAATGATTGTCCTGTGTTTGCTCTCTCCAACTGAGCCGAGTGCTTGGATTCCAAATGATGGCGCATGGAAGTGGTCGAAACATTGCTCTTTTCAAAGCCCCTACTCAGTTTTGAGTGGCAAATTGTGCAAACCGCACTATATTTGTCCCTCGCTTATTCCTTGAAAAATCTCCACACCATCGAGGAACGTGCCTTCGATGGGGGAGTTTTCCTGGGCTGGCTATGATAGAGAACATCTTGGGCCATTCTGGGTGTTGCCTGACTTCGGTAAAGCAGGGAAAGTTGGGATTACTCTGCTGGGAAGATTGGGCATTTTGGGAGGAAGGTTGACCAGAATGTTGTGTAGGAGTAGGAGTTGAGGTAGAGGCTGACTGGCTGGTGGATAATGTGGTAGAAGCATTATCCGCCAGCCATTGTAACACATGTTCCTGGTGCTTGGGCCTAGTTAGGTTTGTGCCCTGCACCCTACTTAATGTGGCCGGCAAGCCGGGGACTGTGGAGAAGCGCAATGCTTGTGTGACGTTCGTGTCTATGCCCAGACGCAAAATCCGGACTGCAGACTGCACCGCTAAGGGGGCATTCACATGGAGTAACGCTGGGCGTGTATCACAGCCGTACACGCCGGCGTTACAGCAGACTGCCAAACACTTCCCATTCACTTCAATGGGAGCGCTCGCAACAGCGGCGTTTACGAGCGCTCCCATTGAAGTGAATGGGAAGTGTTCGGCAGTCTGCTGTAACACCGGCGTGTACGGCTGTGATACACGCCCGGCGTTACTCCGTGTGAATGCTCCCTACGGGAACAGGGGAGGGAGACTTTCCCTGACGCTATGGCGGTTAGCTAGACCCTGCCTTCGGGTGGTGGTCAGGTGTTCCCAAGCTAGCCTTGGCCCAGACAACTCCTGGCTCTCTAACACGAAGGCCTAGCTGACAGGGCGAGAGCTACAAGAGAGCTAGGGACTGGGGATACTAAGGTGGTCACCCCTACAGAAACCAAGGTGCAGCTGCAGACAAAACAAACAGGATGGGATGTGCTGGACAACAGACACACAGCACAACACAATACGCAACAAGAGAATGAGGAGAGGGACAGTGGAGAGGTGAGGAAAGGGTTAACACAGGACTGGGGCAAAACTAACTGGAACCCAAACTTCCTCACAAACACCAAGACAGTGACAGGCAATCAGAACTGAAGGACAGGGCAGAGTGGAAGTGTGCAGGGGAAAACCAGACTCACACACAAGGCAACACTCACACCACTTCCAAGTCAGCTATAGTTCCAAAAACACTCCTCCTCCCTGAGCCACGAATTCTATGTTGGATACAATGAAAACCGGCAACAAGTGAAGCCAGCCCTCCTCCTAATACAGGCCCCAGAACCGTCCCATAGGATAATGGTAACGACCAACACCTGAAGTTCAATCCAAAGAACTACAAGCATACTCTGAAGGCCAATACCAAATGTACAAACAGATGGTCCAATGGCAAGGAAACCACCAAAAGACCAGAGAACACCAGATCAAATCCCCACCAGAAAAACACACAACTCCATCACAAGAACTCAGGTTGTGAGAGCTTGCTGCCCCTGAGGATTAGGCACGGAGTGCGCTATGGCTTCACCGTGACCTGCTCCCCAGCAGCGTTCCCACGGCCTTGTCCACGTCTCTTACTGGTAGCCTTGCGCATTTTTAGATGGTTTGGTGGGTACACACTGTGACAACCTGGATGAAGCGTCTATAGCCTGAGAATTAGAATGTATATCCCACTGTTTTTTGAGGGGTACACACCGTGACAACCTGGATGAGGCTTCTATAGCCTGAGAATTAGATTGAATATTCCACTGATGTCCGATCAAACGTACTCGATCGAACGCTGTTCGCTCATCTCTAACAATCTACAGTAACTCCCCTTCACTATTATTACATCTGTTATAGAAATGAAGTAAATCCGACATTCTGTCCTGTTGATATCAAGTTCTTTTTATTTGGTTGGAGTAAGCGATTTCATTCTTGCTGCATCTTCAATTTTCTGCAAGTGTAGAAGAAATTTGGAAATTGTATTGTCTTTCTTGTGTCGGTCAAAATTCTGCAGAATTTTGAACAATATATTTCAAAGAATAACAAGATAAGGAAACTTGTCTACGTGTCATCTCCTGGAAGATGCCTTGTCCAAGGAGGAAGAATGAATGGAGGAATGAATAGGAGGACTTGCACTTACTGATGTAGTTGCTAAGATCAGAATCCTGTGTTATTATGTCTGATCTGTCATCTATTTACTTCTTATACTATGGCTGGAATGTTTCCATAACACATCATACCATCAAAAGGCCCCAATCCTGCCTGTATGGGGTGTACCTATTAGTCAGTCCATGATATCTAATTTTTTTTTTTTTTGGCTCGGCTCTCAGGGAAGCAGGTACATTCCTTGCTGTGCCCCTGAGCCAAGGTGTCCCCCCCCCTTACTCAAAATTAATGGTATCTAGGTACATAAATTAGGTAGAAATTTAGGTTGTGTTGAAGTCATATCCAAATACAAACTACATTTCTCTTGGTAAAGCATATTTGTTGGCTTATTTTTTGGCTAGGCTCAAATTGGCCCACAGGGGCCAGTTTGCTGGTGGGCTCCTGAGACAGGGCATCCCCCACCCCCTATATAAAGACCACATGTCACAGTTAGGCCTCGTTCACATCTGCGTAGGTACCGTATTTTTCGGACTATAAGACGCACTTTTTTTCCCCCCAAATTTCGGAGGAAAATGAGGGTGCGTCTTATAGTCTGAATGTGGGTGGAGGAGTGGGTTTGCAGCATGGCCGCGCTACTGCCACCGCTGGTTTTCTTCAGCGGCAGGAGCGTGGCAATCTGCAGGCCCCGGCAGCTAAGACAGTCCCTGGCATCTGCTGTAATAGACCGGCGGATGCCGGGGAGTGTCTTAGCTGCCGGGGCCTGCAGTATTGTCACACTCCTGCCGCTGAAGAAAACCAGCGGTGGCAGTAGCGCGGCAATCTGCAGGCCCCGGCAGCTAAGACAGTCCCCGGCATCTGCTGTAATAGACTGGCGGATGCCGGGGAGTGTCTTAGCTGCCGGGGCCTGCAGATTGCCGCGCTACTGCCACCGCTGGTTTTCTTCAGCGGCAGGAGTGTGACAATACTGCAGGCCCCGGCAGCTAAGACACTCCCCGGCATCCGCCGGTCTATTACAGCAGATGCCGGGGACTGTCTTAGCTGCCGAGGCCTGCAGATTGTCACGCTCCTGCCGCTGAAGAAAACCAGCGGTGGCAGTAGCGCGGCCATGCTGCAAATCCACTCCTCCTCCACAGGTCCCGGCAGTCAGTTAGCCCCGGGGCCGGTCCCCACTGGCCCCATACCTTTAGTGATGCAGGCCGGCTCCTGCACGGCGAGGCCGCAGGAGCCGACCTGTTCCGATGACAGCTGGGAGCCTAATGAAGGCTCCCAGGCCTGTCATAGATATATATTACTATTGTGGCTGGTCTATGACCCTCCGCGATAGTAATGTATAGAATCTCCCATAGACGGCAATACACTTGTATTGCCGTCTATGGGACTTGCAATCAAATGATTGCAGGTTCAAGCCCCCTAGGCGGGGGATAATAAAATAGTAAAAAAAAAAAAAACACTTAAAAAAATATAATAAAAAATAAAATAAATAAAAGTTCACCTCCTTTCCCTAGAATACATATAAAAGTATAACATTACTGTGAAACATATACATTAGGTATCCCTGTGTCTGAAAATGCCCGGTCTACTAATATTTTTATGTACAGTGAACGTCAAAATCAAAAGTGCTAAACTGCTGGGTTTTTCTCTCTGTTTTGCCTCTGAATTAAATAAAAGGTGATCTAAGCAATAAACATTTCCCAAAATGGTATATCTAAAAAGTACACCTGGCCCCACAAAAAAAACGCCCTATACATCCCCGTACAGCTGCAGGGTCACCTGTCAATGTGGCCTTGCAGCTGTTCCAAAACTACAACTCCCATATATTAAATATTTTACCATTTTTTGCCTGAAAATTTTTTTCCCCTATTTTTCTCCTCTAAAACCTGGGTGCGTCTTATAGTCCAGTGCGTCTTATAGTCCGAAAAATACGGTAATCCGTTCGGGGGAGTCCCCATAGACCATAATGGGGTCTGTGTGCTTGCTGCGCGATCTCTTCAGGGAACATGCCTACAGGAAAGTATTTCACAATCTACTTTCCTGTCCGTATGACTCGTGCGGAAATCTTGCGGGAAGCACACGGACCCCATTATAGTCTATGGGGTCCGTGTGCTTTCACTGCACTCCGCTTGCAAATGCATTTGGTCCCTATGCGGGGCCCCCGAACAGATTACCAAACGCAGATGTGATCCAAGGGTTAGAGATGGGCGAACCTCTGAAGATTAGTTTTGGGTGTGTATGGTTCAGTGTAAAGAAACTTGTTTGGATAGAAGCAAAAGTGGAATTATTACACTCTGGAGTCAGGAGAACACGCAAAGTTTCTGATTTGAGTCGACCCCAAAACTTTTAGAAAATTGAGGTTGAATCTGGTTCCACTTAGTGCACTACATACAGATAAGTGGTCTACAGCATCTCAGCCAGCCTAAGCATCTACACAATATACCAGGTAGATTATGCAACGGACTACCCGGTTAGCTATTATATGGATATATCAGGTGACAGAGTATTGGATGTTGTTGGTTATGCCAGAAGGGTTAATTTTGTCATTATAGCATTGGCGGGGAAGGAGTGGAGGGCTCCTGGTAGAAATCTATGGCAGTGGAGGATGGCAGGGGAAAATAAGTCTCTGGACTCTCAAACTTTAGTTAAATGATATTGGTTTGCTAGCTATATCATCTGCATTTATTATCCAGAAAGGTCCGGGCAAGCCAAATGGGATTGAAATGGTTTAGTTGACACTCAGGTTTGACAACTGATGCCTATAAGTAGTACATTTATTGTGTTCATGTGGTTAGGGGGATATCGTCACTCTTTGGGGAGAGACCACCATATAGGTGTGTGGAGACTTATTAAGCCTTTAGCACTCCACTTTGCAAGGGACCATGGGAAGAATATGCAAATCTGTCTTCCATGATGTAATTAGGAAGTCAGGTGCCTCAGTGTTGCAAACCAATAGAGGGCGCTCACTGGAATGTGCAAACAATTGAACATTCGTGCCGAAACTTGCATGTGGCATAAAACCGGCAATGGCCCTCATCGTACAGCCAACATGCACCAATGGGACGATGGGCTGTTGCATCGGATTGTCTTCCAATGCCTACAGACCCTGCTTGAAAGGGACGCTGGGGTCTCTGAGACATCATCATTTGTATCCAAACGTCCGTTGCCTTTGACGCCTAACTGTGGGGGCTAGAGCCAACCAACGTCGATACACCTCGTCATAACGCCACCAAGCTGCACCTCCATGCAGCTTGTGGGCTCTGTCTATACTGTCTCTGGACTGCGCTCTAGTGACTTATGGCTTATAATATCTGCCAGAGTAGCAAATGCTTGTACCCAATTTTGCCACCTTGGTATTTTATCCTGTCCTCTTTCAAAGGATCGCTCCTTAACCACAGACAGGTGGTCCACAGATAATAGTGACCAGATATAGATATATTCGCCTTTTTCATTTTTTTTCTTTTGTATCCGTGCACATGTATGTGCCCAGTGGGGCAACTCCACAAAAAATGGAGTCCCGGAAAGCAAACCCAGGACCCTCGCTGGGAGTAACAGGCAGGGGCAGTACTCTCCCTGATGACACTGTGGGTCCTAACACAGGTGATGATTGTTCAAGATTCGACAGTAACTACTTTAAGGCTGAGACAAAATCATTAGGTGTAGCATGTTAAGGTATATTAGTCCAGCCTTGGTGGCTGTGGTACTCACCAGCTGTTCCAGGTCCTGTAGACATCTAGGCCGGTAACGTGATGGGAGCGGTGGGCTTAAAGGGGTTGTCCCATCACAAGGATCCTATCTATACTGCTTGTTAATGTGGATGTAAGACTTTTCCTAAATACACTGCTTCAGCAAAACTGCTTTGTTTGTCCACTATCTTACTTTATTCAATTCTTTGTGGCCACAGCCCTTGACTTATCTGCTCAAAAGTCCAGTGATGTATCTCCTGCTCTCAGGGGGGAGGGAGGAGGGGCTAAGTGCAGGCAGTGAGCCTGTGTATCTAGCTATTCCTGTGTCTACACCACGTGACCTAGCTTCCTGCTATCAAATAGGGGAGAGGAGCTGCTTTCATTTCTTTGGTTCTCCCAGTTATCAGGCTAGCTAATACAATTGTGTTCTTTATGGCAGAGACAGGCAGTCTCTGTATGTAACACAGAATGGAGTTGCTGCTGCCTGTACTTCATAGTCCAATATGGGTGGGCGGAGCTACACTTGAATTTTGGGGCGGAGCTAAACAGCAGGTTGCATGTGAAACCCCGCCCACCAAATGATGCAAGAAACCAGGAATAAAGAAGATTTTACAGCAGTAAAGACTGGTGAGTATGCGACGTGGGAATACCCCTTTAACCGCAGGCATGGACTGTGCTTCTAGAGTAGCCCATCTTGATGTTGTAGCCACGGATGTTCTGTCCTCACAGCGAGGAGGCCTCGCCGACCCGCCAGACAGCCTAGAGTCTTGATGTCGCCTCGACGGTCAGGATCTATCTGAAGTAGAGGATGAGCAGCTGCAATAGGAGCAACGTTGGAGGCATCTTTCTAAAGCAATCCTCTACGATAATGTCTCCTGGGGGTGAGCGGTCTCTGCCAGTTCTGTGGGTCACTATCATCTGTTGAGAGAAACTCAGGACATGTGTCAGAAGTATTGTGCGCCTGCCGTGATGATGCCTTGTGTGCCCTCCTCCTTCCTGCAGAGCCAGGGTTAGCCTGCATTCTGATTGGCAGCGGTGGACCCTTGCATGGACTGTGGAGGGGGTGTGCTTTGCGGGGACTGCGTATTACGTGGCTCCCAACGCATGTTGGAACCCACGGTGTGTGATCTGGAATGCTGCATGAATGTGTCCCTGCTTCACCGTAAAACTGCCTCTCTTGAATGATAACCCCGCCAGTGTGGAGATGTGTTTGTGGGGGGAACTTGTGTGTAATGCGGGGTGGGTGGAAAGGATGGAGAATATGCAGCGGGGAAGAGAAGCAGTATATGCTGCTCTATTGAGTCTCCTTTATCGCCATTCCTCTCACCGTGCTGCTAACGGTAGAAGGTTGATTTGAATACTAGAATTCCCCTACCACATCCACATCACAGCCTCTAGCCCCATCCCCAGCAACAAAAAACTTGCTGTAATGGAAAGGAAAAACTATTTAAAAATCGTCTTTTAGGCCTTTGTGCTATTAAAAATGAATTGAAGAAATGTGTAAAACTGACATGATTTCATTCCCCTAGATTTTTTTTTTGCATTTCCCAATTATATAAAAAGAAGAGGGTGCAAAAAATAAAAAATGATGTAAAAATAAATCCCTTTGTATCTCTAAATAAAAATAAATAAATACAAAAAAAAAAAAAAAAATCAAGACTCATTGTAATATCCTGAATGATAAAAATGTTATAGCCTTCTAAACCTGATATACCAAAAAGAAACCCAAAAACGTGTCCGGTCATGAACCAAGGAAGATGTCTCAGTCATGAAGGAAATTGCAAAAAACTATAGTTCTCTTTTCTTTAAAATGAATATTATGTATGCATGTACATGACCGTGTGCATGTACCGGGCCCGTGATTGAACAGCCATATCCATGCACTGGCCATGCCATCACAGACCCATTAATATCCTTCAGAGAACTCAAGTCACAAAACACACAGCTGTAGGAGCTGGGCCGGTGATAATGCTTGGGTGTGTGTATGGGGCCATAAGAAGCACAGCTAACACACTGACAATGCACTCTTGTGTGCAGGGGTCCTAAAAATCAGAATCTTTACAAATTAAGAAAGATAAGAATCTTTACACATTTGATACATCAAAATAGAAACTGCTCTTGTTTTCTGCAAATCTGAAATAATTCCAAATGCGACTGAATTCATCAGATTTTTTTAAAACTAAAATTAGGTAAAGAATTGTAAATAAGAAGATTGGGTACAATGGGGTAAACTTTGATGGACCACCCTGTGCACCATTTAGCAGCATAAAAAGGCCAGAATGATAGAGAAGATGTCCATGTTGTGGGGAGAGATTAGACAGATAAGGTCTCAGATAATCAAGATGAGATTTGAGGGCGGATTTAACATCTCCTAGGACTTCATTGGCATCTGCAATATCTAATAACCAGATATTGTCTGAACTCCTTATCAGTTGTTACAAACCTTGATTTATAATCCATGATTAATACACAATTAATGGTTCATTAAGAGATTAGGAGTAGAGATGAGCGAGCAGTGTTCAATCGAGTAGGTGTCCGATCGAACACTACTCGATTGAACACTACTAGCTGTTCGAAGTTTAATGTTCGAAGCAGAACCAGCGTTGATTGGCAGAATGCTATACATTCCTCCAATCAACGCTGGTTCTTCTCTTACCTTTTCGAAGTCTTCTCCGTGCAGCGTCCCGCGTCTTCTTCCGCCTGGGATTCACTCTGCCTAGGGATACATGGCTGCCATTAAAACCAACAGGTTGCATAGAAGTCATAGATCCTCCAGAGCAACACCTTGTAGCTGCTCTCAGCTTTGGGGGCTCTAAGTGGGGCCCTTATCATGGAGCATACCCTCCTCTATTGACATAACATTTTGTAATATGATATTAGAAGATAGTTTTTCTATACCAGACAATCCCTGTAAAGGCGAGATTACTTGGTCCTAGAAGGTCTAAAATAGACTACAAAGTACCTGTATACATTTTTCCATAATTCTTTCCGTAGACTATACAAACAGATTACATGAGATTATGAGCAGCAGATACACTACTTGTATACCCAGAAGAGGTTGTGGGTAGAGATGAGCGAACACCGTTCGATCGAATAAGTATTCGATCGAATATCAGGCCGTTTGAGGTATTGGTATCCAATCGAATACCACGTGGCATATGCAGTAAAAATTCGTATCCCCTCCCACTTTCCCTGGCGCGTTTTTTGCACCAATAACTGCAGGGAAGGTGGGACAGGAACAGTGTCGGACTGGGGTGTCTAGGGCCCACCAGTGGAATTATTTCTAGGGGCCCACCATCAGGATCCCTGCAAACCAGCGAGAAAGGGCGGCTGAAGGTAATAACATATCAGGAGCCATGCTGCTCACCTGCCATACGATGTGCAACACTGCACTATCTAAACCTATTGCTACATACTGTATGGAAAGTGAACAGCATGGCTCCTAGAAATGTTACCATTACCTATAGCCGCGCTGTCCTGGAAGAGCTGATCTGTAGAGGTCCTGGCTGTTGTGTCATCACAGATGTAATATTGATGGTCTATCCCAAGGACAAACCATCAATATTACAAAGATGGATAAACCCTTTAAAGATTTGTCCAGGAATTGGAGCGACCCATGTGCTGGGAGGGAGGTGTAAAATAAAAGAATAAATAAAAAGCGCCTTCTTGTTGCTCTGTTGTTCGCTGCCAGTGTCTATTCAGTCTTGCGCCGGTGCACCCATGCTGGGAGTCCTGCACCTCATGGGACCACTGAAACCAATTAGATACAGGATTTCCAGAAATGAGGCCATGAGACTGAACAGACACAGGCAGGGGCAACGGGGCGCTGGGGACAAAAGCTCAATGAAAAACACTGTGGAAAAAATATATTGAGATTCACTGCTATTTTTTTCCCGCAATGTTTTTTTAGCTGCATCTCGCTGTTGCGCCTAATCCTTAAAGAAGACCTTTCACCATCTGGGGCACATGAGGTTTAATACACCGCTAGAAAGCCAACAGTGCGCTGAATTCAGTGTACTATTGGCTTTCACGTTCTGTGCCGGTACTGTAGCTCTCAATTTCAGAAGGGCATTATGACAGCCATCAATGACGCTGAGCGCCTATAGCGCTCTCACAGTACAGTGCTATAGGCGCTGCTATGAGGAAGGGCGTTCCGGACTGACTGTCAGAAACGTCCTTCTGATGGTGAAGAGCTACAGTACCGGCATCAATAGCTCTTCACCGGGGCACAGAACGGGAAAGCCGAAAGTGCGCTGAATTCATTGCCCTGTCAGCTCTCTAGCAGTGTATTAAACCACATGTGTCCCGGGAGGTGACAGCTCCTCTTTAACATCTCAATATACTGTACATCACACTAATATGTGTGTTTGGATGTTTGGATATTTGTTCCTCAATCAAGCTAAAAAGGCTGGACGGATTTCCCTAAAATTTTCCAGAAACATAGTTATTCCTTGCGATTGAAACCTAGGCTACTTTTCGTGCCAATACAAGAAGAAAAAAGTATGTATCAGCTCACCGTATAGAAAACTTGATCATATAGAGTCCTCCGGGGAGCACGGCTTGCAGGTGGACACAACCCTGCTGGTAATAATTTACTTTTCGTGCCGCTAGACAACATGGCTCCTTAGCAGGACAGTCCCAAAAGTAGGACTCCTAGCCCCCCACACACACTTCCTTGCATTTCCGGCCCCAAAATACCTCCACACTCCATATTGTTGCCTCTACGGTAACCCTAACCCCACTCCATCACATTTACATGTATTTCCACACCTTACACACTCACATAACCCCAAAAACAAAGGTCCCGCTCTGCCACCGCCATCTTCTCTCATCAGCCGCGTGCCACCGCCATCTTCTCTTATCAGCCGCGCGCCACCGCTTGGCCACTCACACCAACTGCACTTCACTGATTCACTGATGACGCCACATGCACAGTTCCCGCGCAGAGCCCTCACACAGTTTGGCCCGCACGGCACACATCAGACCGCAGAGCGCACACACAGTCTGACCCGCACCGCCACTCAGCCCCGACCTGGCAACTTTCCTTCACTGTCTGCACACTCACCGGTAAGTTCGCAGCACACACACACGCACAATCACACACAACACACACACCTCCCCCAATCTGACTTCACCCCGAAGAAAAAGGATCTGATAACCATCTTAATTGAAGCAGCAAAAGCTCTTATCCCCTACTACTGGCTACAACCGATTTCTCCCCCGATCTCTCATTGGGAAGAAAAAGTCCACCAAATCTCGAGATTTGAAGAACTCATTAGTTGAGCCAATGGAACTCACAGGAAATGTTTAAATATCTGGTCTTCCTGGCTCAAATTTCATAAGACCAACCTGAGCTCAGATAGCTGAATATAAGCTACTAATACAACCCCTACCCCTCCCTTGCAATCCCCTCCCCTACCGATCTTTATTTTTTTATTTTTTTTCCTACATTCTCTATAGCCTATACTCACCCTCCTCCTTATAGTTATAAGGCGACCCGAATACAAAGCATGTTCCAGATAGTCC
This sequence comes from Leptodactylus fuscus, assembly GCF_031893055.1. Lineage (NCBI taxonomy): Eukaryota > Metazoa > Chordata > Amphibia > Anura > Leptodactylidae > Leptodactylus > Leptodactylus fuscus. The sequence goes on along the minus strand of NC_134268.1, from coordinate 208,011,274 downwards.
AAATCAGTCCACTTAGGATTGTAAACCCATTAAACTTAGAGTAATACCTTTATTTTTGTTTATTTTACACTATTCTGTATGATGTAACCTTATTCAGAACCAAAGATGCTTATGTTATGTTTTCTTTATATTTTTTGGTCTTTGCATTTGTTGTACGAAAATGTAAAAAATTCAATTGAATGAGATTTACAAAAGAATATATATATATATATATATACATATATATATATATATATATATATATATATATATATATATATGACAATACCCAGAAATTTTACATGTATGTATCCCCAAATTATTTGGGGAATTAACACTGACAACTTGGGTGAATATGCCAATACCCAGAAATGTTACATGTATGTATCCCCAAATAATTTGGGGATTTAACACTGACAACCCAGGTGAATATGGCAAGAGCCTGAGATGTAGGGTGTATGTATCCCCAAATAATTTGGGGAATTAGCATTGAGAACCTGGGTGAATATAGCAATAGCCTGAGATTTATGGTGCATATATCTCCAATTAATTTGGGGATTTAACACTGACAACCCAGGTGAATATTCCAGAGTATACAAGTTAGGTGCGGGGGGCACACTGTCATACCCTATATACCCTTAACCCACATTCTATGGGCTGAGCATTTCAGTTTATGCCAGTTAGTTCTGGGGGGGTACACTGTTACAACGTGGATTACGGGTATATAGAGTATGTAGGAATACACTTTCAGTGTATCCCACTTAGTATTATCCCCACCGTGGATGCCAAAATGTTATCAATTTTCCAATCAAAATCAAGGTCAATGTCTCAATGTCTGGGTCCTCAGTCCAATCCACTGCATCAATCCCACATAATGAGAGTGATGGTTCTGGAACCACCGTTTTGGGGCTAACAATTTTAAAGGGGCTAACACTCTGCTGGTGCAAGGCTGAATTAAGTTAAAGTGCCTAAAACTCTGCAGGTAGAGGCTGAAGTCACCTGAAGGGCCTCAATCTCTGCTGGTAGCTCAGCTTAAGGGCCTGTAACTTAATTTGGAAGGGCTCATGTTAAGGGCCATAAAAGTGAATTTTGGAAGGTCTTACCACATCACACACACACACACACACACACACACACACACAATGACAGTTCAGGGTGGGGACTGATGGATTTCCCATTGTCTATTCCATCTGTGGTTGTCATGGGGAACGTGATTTAAAGGGGTGCTTGTTAATGTTTCTTTAGCTTAAATTTGGGTTTGTGTCCATCCATTTGGGGAGTAAAGAAGCTTTCCAGGTATTTTCCCACTTTGATAGAGGTTTATTTGAGTGTGGAAAGTGTGTAGTTGTTAGGCTGTGATGGTGGCGTAAAACTGTGACTTGGGCTTGTTAGATGCCCCCAGACATGCTTCCCCTGCTGTCCCAGTGTCATTCCAGAGGTGTTGGCATCATTTCCTGGGGTGTCATAGTGGACTTGGTGACCCCTCCTGAGTCGAATGGTAGGATTCCCTGAAACGAAGCATTTTTCCCCATAGACTATAATGGGGTTCGATATCACAGGTCAACAAATTTTCAAAAGTTGTTTGTTTCTGAAATGAAATGAGTCATTCCCTAATGATTTTTATGTGCTGAATTCAAATATCACAAGGAAAACTATCAATTGGCTCTAGTTTCTATGATATCGAAGAGTTCTCATTTTACTGTTTTGTGAATTGTATAGAATATGATACATATTTATTACTTCTGCAATAATAGAGGTGCAAGTTTACTGTTTTTAAAATTTTGGAAATATATTCTTAGGAAACTTAGTTCTATCTAAACTCAACTATAATTTATAGTCATATCTAAGAATTTTTTACAAATGAAGTATGTTTATTGAACTTTGGAACGTAGATCCTTATTGAATTGCTATTCGGCTCCTTTACTCACGTCTCTTGTATTCAGACATGGGATTGTCTCTGATAATTGTCCAGCAGTAGTCTGCAAGCATTGATGGGTTCCATTTACCCTGATATCTCTTTTCCATAGTCGCAATTTCCTGATGAAATCGTTCACCATGTTCATCGCTCACCGCTCCACAGTTTAGTGCAAAGAAGTCAAGATGAGAGTGTAAGAAATGAATCTTTAAAGACATGTTACATCCCAGGTTTTTATATGCCTTCAGGAGATTTTCAACCATCTCTTCATAATTATCTGCTTTGGTGTTTCCCAAGAAATTAGTCACGACTAACTTGAATGCTTCCCATGCAGTCTTTTCTTTGCCACGCAGCAAATGGTAAAACTCGTCATCTTGAAGAAGCATACGAATCTGAGGACCAATAAAGACTCCTGCTTTTATCTTTGCTTCACTCAACCTTGGAAACTTACAGAGGAGATATTTGAATGCCTCTTCATTTCTATCCATTGCCTTTACAAAATTCTTCATAAGACCAAGCTTGATATGTAAAGGAGGTAACAGAATCTTTCCTGCTTGAACAAGTGCTGGATGCATAACATTTTTAGTCCCTGGCTGCAGTGACTTTCTGAGTGGCCAGTCTCTTTTCTTGTAGTGTTCTGATCTTGCACGACTGTCCCACTCACATAGGAAGCAGCAGTACTTGGTGTATCCTCCCTGTAGACCAAGCACTAGCGCTACCACCTTCAAGTCACCACAGATGTTGATCATAGTTTATGCATCTCAAGAGCTCTTTCATGTTGTTATAGGTTTCCTTCATGTGAACAGCATAACCAATTGGAACTGATGGTAGTGCATTGCCATTGTGAAGTAAGACAGCTTTAAGACTTAGCTTTGATGAATCAATAAATAGCCTCCACTCATCGGGGTTATAGCTGATTTTGAGAGCATCCATTAAACCACAAACGTTATTGCATACAACAAGATGACCCTCCATGAAGAAGAATTGGACAAGAGACTGTTGACGGTTCCTAAAGAAAGAAATTTGAACATCATCTGCCAACAGATTCCACTGTTGTAGTCTGGAACCTAAGCACTTGGCCTTACTCTTGGGCAGGTCTAGATCTCTAACAAGATCGTTAAGTTCACTTTGCGATATAAGGTGCGGTTCAGTGGAGAGTGATGCAGGAAAGTCTGGATCTGACAAGGTAGATGGTTCATGACAAACTCCTTCTTCTTCCTCGTCAGTGGAATCGAGCGAGAATGTTTCTGGAGCATTTGGAACTGGCAATTCTTCAGAATGAGCTACTGGGCGTATCGCAAATGGAATATTCGGATACTGTAAAGTCCACTTCTTTCTTTTTGAAATTCCTTTCCCAATTGGAGGCACCTTGCAGAAGTAGCAATTGTCACTATGGTCAGATGGCTCTCTCCAGACCATTGGCACTGCAAACGGCATAGACTGTTTCTTCCGGTTCAATCACTGTCTGAGATTTTAAGAACATGTATTACAGCATATGTGTGGAGCCCAACTCTTGTCCTGGTCGCCTATTTTGCAGCCAAAATACAGGTGGTAGGCTTTCTTAACCAAATATAAATAGAAATATAAAATGCACGTCTATATCATGAAAAGTAAAGCCAATTTTAAAATTTTAGCATCAATTTCAATCTCAGCACCCCAAAATTAGTTAAGAACAACTGGTTTGATGCCCGAAACATTTTGGCTGTTGACCAGTGTATTCGTTCGAATAGTCAAATATTGAGCGGCTATTCGAAAACGAATAATGAATATTTTACTGTTCGCTCTTCTCTAGTTGTGGGTTTGTGTCCTAGAAAATGTCTCCAATCTGAGACATAAATCTGCAGCCATTCCCTGTTCTTGGATAATGCTGAGGCAGAATAGTCCCGGCCCAAGTCACTAATATAAGGGCCCCTTCACACGATGTAAGCGCTTGGTTCATTCTGAGCCGTACACACCAGCGCTTCTAAACAGTTCCCATTCACTTCAATGGGAGCGCGCGTGAAGCCGGTTTCATGCGCGCTCCCATTGAAGTGAATGGGAACTGTTCAGAAGCGCTGGCGTGTACGGCTCAGAATGAACCGAGCGCTTACATCGTGTGAAGGGGCCCTAAGTCAGTAAAATAACATAATAAATAAAATACCACATCAGATTATGGTCTGCTATTAAATAGAGAATAACAACATCTAATATACCCTCTAAGCATCCTATAACCTACATCAGGAGAACTACTGATCCTATGACGCTGTGGCGGTGTAACTAATACTGACCTCACTACACCGGGGTTGCCCAGGGCCAAAGAATTTTGTTCACATATTCCATGTAATATACGATTCTTATTAACTTGGTCCCCAAGCCATGATCTTCAGAGACTGTACTGACATCTGTGCCTGTATGTCCATGGATAAGCTGTGTCCATAGACTTCTATGCAGACATCTTAGGTCAGGGCTACCCAACCATTTTCGACTACAGCCTTACCAGTGGTTGACATCCAAGGCCATATTATAAATCTACCTCCTCTGAATGCCCTAGACCGGCAACTAGGGGGCAGCAGACTGACTGAGACGTCGCATTAAAACCTAATTTGGGGAGATTTATTTCAGTTGTTGCATAGTAGATCGGGCCCCCCAGAACAACCAATCAAGAATCAGATTATAGTTCCCTAAAGGTGTCTATATATTGATATCTGGAGTCCAATTGGTTACTAAATGCAACTCCCTTGGCCTTCAGTATCACAAATTTCGATACAGCTCCTTCACTGACACGTAAAAGGACAAGCCAACAAGTCTGAGATCTTGCCTCGGGAACCATGAAAGGTGCATGCCAAGGTGGGATGACTATGCGGAACACAATCTAATCTAATCTACAGACCTTCAAACCTCTCTTAAAGGGAGTGTGTCACTGGAACCCAGCGTATCACGCCAACCCCTCGTATAGATTAGTGTTGGAGGAAATACAACTTCAGACTTCAAATCTTCAAGAAGTATAACGTTTTATTCACCCCGGGGTGAGAGTGTGCAGTATACAATTAGCAGTCTCAAAGACATACAGGGCCCAGCTCTCCTTTATACATCAAAACCCTCATTTATGACATCATTCTCAATTCCTATTGGTGGACGCTAACATCCATTACTTTCAGCATTGATTTGGTTCTTACTAGAGATGAGCGAACACTGCCGTTTCGAATAGCACGCTCCCATAGGAATGAATGGACACAGCCGGCACGCAGGGGGTTAAGCGGCCAGCGTGCCGGCCGCTTCCATTCATTCCTATGGGAGCGTGCTATTTGAAACGGCATTCACTCATCTCTAGTTCTTACACAAAGCCCAGGCACAGAGGTGTCTTATCTCAGGGGCTCCTCTAAAGCTTGTCCACTATACCAACATTCAAGGTTAATGTTTGACGTCAGCTAATGGACACCCCCACCTGGGGAATGTTTCGCAGGACATAATATTACTTAATACACATGTAGGTACAATTACCAATTATGAGAATATATGTATACACAGACTTATTCATTACATTATCTTATCTAATGTGATACTATGTCACCGCAGGTGGATATATATTTTTAATAATTTCTCTTCATTAGGGTCAACGGAATGCTGGCGCCTGCACTGATCAGCTGTACATGGTGGCTTCCAGCAACTATACTATATACACAATGAGGCTGGAAGTGGCCGGGCGCCGTTACTGCTGCTCATCTCCCATTGAAGTCAATGGGTGCTGAGCTACAGTGATGACACCCAGTTATTGTACAGGGCACAGCCCCGTGTTGTGTATAGTAAGGGAGTCAGAAGCAGTCCTGTACAGCTGATCGGTGCGGGGGCCAGCTGTCAGAAAGGCCATAAAATCCAAAACCCTGTAGACTCCTTTTGACTCCGCTGTCTCATGTTTATTTAGTAACAGTGCACCGGTGTTATTTAACCCTTGCAGATGGAAATTGTCCATGAGCTTGTTACAGCCCAGACATTATTGTACAGATATGGTTGGTTTTATTATAAATCCATCATTTCAGAGATCATTTTGGCCAAAGTTTTCCACTAAGATGGCTTCATCATGTGTGATATCTGCATGGCTGCTCTCCATGTATATTCTAATGGTGACATCATTTTCTGGTTGCGACGTGTTCCGTTTTCTCTTATATATGAAGACGACTCCAGCAATAACCAGAATACTAAGAACAACTACGGCAGTGGTCAGGCCATGTGAGGACCTTTCTTCTGTAAAGACAAATATAGTTATTACAGTCACAGATCCTACAGACAGAGGTGACAGTAAATGAGTAATAAGCCATCACTGTCAGTAGTCGGTCACTTCTGGTCACTACTGTCACTACATCCCTCTATTACATCACACACTGAGGCTACAGTCAGACGACCGAGGTGAAAAACAACTGCAAAAAACCTCAATTTTAAAGACATTTTGTACACAAGGGGAACCCATTCTCATTGATCCCTTAAATTACAGTGGGGGGATGTGTGTAAATGGACAAAAATGGAACATGAACTATACTTTGATGGTCCGTGACAGTGTACCGTCAAAATTACAGTCATGTAAATAGCCCCCATTCAATTAATCTGAAGGTATAAAAATCCCACCGAAGCGCAGAAAACCCCTTATAATGTCCTTTATAATATCACAAATAATAAACTTCACTGATGGGTGCGAACTCACCACTTATTAGGGGCTAACTTCACTAAAGGTGAGAGTAACAAAACTAAAATATAACTTTTATTTCAACTATTAAAACACCCTAGGGGTGAAATAAATAAATAAATAAATACAAAATGGTGCCCTAAAAAAGAGAGAGCCCTGCAAAAATTACCTAGGGGCAGGATATGCCCAACTAATACACAATAGTTTGCAGGGCTATGTAACTGAATAGGTTTAATGTATAAATCCCACAATAACAATGTGATGTATACTAGGCACCAACTGGTTCCTGGTTCAGTCTTACATAGAGTACAGACCTGCAACCCCAACCCCTCCATGACAAAAACGACTCCTTCCCCGATCTACTGATGACATCACAGTTAGGGGCGAGTCAGATCATCAAGGAAACGATGACACTGCCCAGATAGACCAATCAGAGTACTACAGGTAACTAAACAAACAGCGATCATGGTATATTGACATAAATAAGTGGGCAAGAACAAGACGCCATATACACCATTCCTTTCTTTTTTTTTCTCTGACGGTTGATCAATTCACATAGGTCATAAAAGTAGAGACCCTCCTAAAATTTACTGCCTGTCAAGACGTATGAGCAGGCCTTACAGTACATTTTGCTTGCCTCTAAAACCAAGACGGAGTTCTCACAATGGGGCTAAGATGACTATGGACCAGTGCGTCACCTAAGTTTCTAGATCTCCTATATGTGACAGAAGGGTGACCATGTCCTTAAAGGGGTTGTTCCATCATGAGGATCCTATCTATACTGCTTGTTAATGTGGATTTAAGACTTTTCCTAAATACACTGCTTCAGCAAAACTGCTTTGTTTGTCCACTATCTTACTTTATTCAATTCTTTGTGGCCACAGCCCTGACTTAGCTGCTCATGAGTCAAGTGATGTGTCTGCTGCTCTCAGGGGGGAGGGAGGAGGGGCTAAGTGCACGGGAGCGAGCCTGTGTATCTAGCTATTCCTGTGTCTACACCACGTGACCTAGCTCCCTGCTCTCAGATAGGGGAGAGGAGCTGCTTTCATTTCTTCTGTTCTCCCAGTTATCAGGTTAGCTAATACAATTGTGTTCATTATGGCAGAGACAGGCAGTCTCTGTATGTAACACAGAATGGAGTTGCTGCTGCCCGTACTTCATAGTCCAATGTGGGTGGGCGGAGCTATACATGAATTTGGGGGCGGAGCTAAACGGCAGGTTGCCTGTGAAACCCCACCCACCAAATGATGCAAGAAACCAGGAAGAAAGAAGATTTTACAGCAGTAAAGACTGATGAGTATGTGAGGTGGGAATACCCCTTTAATATCTGGATCGAGATTGAGAATATTCCAATACGTCCCCAAAATCTCTTTAATGTCCCAAGATCTCGAATCAAAAGTACCAATTAACCATTTGGTGTTCTGGTTGGGGGGGGCCTTTGCCTTGGAATTAATAAATCAGCTCTATTTTGTAATGATGCATATTCATAGGCCTCGTTTTTGTCATGGATGGGATGATGGATTTGATGGGATGATGGGATGATGGATTTTACTACCATGATATTATTTTGTTTCTCTGGACATGTTCTCTACTAGGGGTATCAGCTTTATTGATCCTGAGCAGCTCAATATACAGTCCTATGAAAAAGTTTGGGCACCCCTATTAATCTTAATCATTTTTAGTTCTAAATATTTTGGTGTTTGCAGCAGCCATTTCAGTTTGATATATCTAATAACTGATGGACACAGTAATATTTCAGGATTGAAATGAGGTTTATTGTACTAACAGAAAATGTGCAATATGCATTAAACCAAAATTTGACCGGTGCAAAAGTATGGGCACCTCAACAGAAAAGTGACATTAATATTTAGTAGATCCTCCTTTTGCAAAGATAACAGCCTCTAGTCGCTTCCTGTAGCTTTTAATCAGTTCCTGAATCCTGGATGAAGGTATTTTGGACCATTTCTTTCTACAAAACAATTCAAGTTCAGTTAAGTTAGATGGTCGCCGAACATGGACAGCCCGCTCTCAAATGATCTGAAAACAAAGATTGTTCAACATAGTTGTTCAGGGGAAGGATACAAAACGTTGTCTCAGAGATTTAACCTGTCAGTTTCCACTGTGAGGAATATAGTAAGGAAATGGAAGACCACAGGGACAGTTCTTGTTAAGCCCAGAAGTGGCAGGCCAAGAAAAATATCAGAAAGGCAGAGAAGAAGAATGGTGAGAACAGTCAAGGACAATCCACAGACCACCTCCAAAGAGCTGCAGCATCATATTGCTGCAGATGGTGTCACTGTGCATCAGTCAGCAACACAGCGCACTTTACACAAGGAGAAGCTGTATGGGAGAGTGATGAGAAAGAAGCCGTTTCTGCACGTACGCCACAAATAGAGTTGCCTGAGGTATGAAAAAGCACATTTGGACAAGGCAGCTTCATTTTGGAAACAAAGATTGAGTTGTTTGGTTATAAAAAAAAAAGGCGTTATGCATGGCGTCCAAAAAGAAACAGCATTCCAAGAAAAACACATGCTACCCACTGTAAAATTTGGTGGAGGTTCCATCATGCTTTGGGGCTGTGTGGCCAATGCCGGCACTGAGAATCTTGGTAAAGTTGAGGGTCACATGGATTCCACTCAGTATCAGCAGATTCTTGAGAATAATGTTCAAGAATCAGTGACGAAGTTGAAGTTACGCCGGGGATGGATATTTCAGCAAGACAATGATCCAAAACACCGCTCCAAATCCTCAGGCATTCATGCAGAGGAACAATTACAATGTTCTGGAATGGCCATCCCAGTCCCCAGACCTGAATATCATTGAACATCTGTGGGATGATTTGAAGCGGGCTGTCCATGCTCGGCGACCATCTAACTTAACTGAACTTGAATTGTTTGTCCAAAATACCTTTATCCAGGATCCAGGAACTGATTAAAAGCTACAGGAAGCGACTAGAGGCTGTTATCTTTGCAAAAGGAGGATCTACTAAATATTAATGTCACTTTTCTGTTGAGGTGCCCATACTTTTGCACTGGTCAAATTTTGGTTTAATGCATATTGCACATTTTCTGTTAGTACAATAAACCTCATTTCAATCCTGAAATATTACTGTGTCCATCAGTTATTAGATATATCAAACTGAAATGGCTGTTATAAACACCAAAATATTTAGAACTAAAAATGATTAAGATTAATAGGGGTGCCCAAACTTTTTCATAGGACTGTATATGAGCGGAACGCAGCGTAGAGATACTATTTATTAGGAGCCATATCATTTTGGTGCAGACACGATCAGCAGCCATTGCTACAGCAATTATATTGGTGACTATTTACTCTCTCTTTTTTAGGGAACTATTTTATAGCATATTTATTTCAGTCCTAGGGTATCACGATAATAACGGTGGATCCTGCCAGGCACGACATCTGCAAGGAGTTTGTATGTTCTCCCCGTGTTTGCGTGGATTTCCTCCCATTCTACAAAGACATACTGATAGGGAAAAATGTACATTGTGATCCCTATATGGGGCTCACAATCTACATAAAAAAAAAATACAAAAAAAAAAAATACAAAAAATAAATAAATAAATAATAATAATAATAATAGCGGGGGATAAGTTATACTGTACCTGTGTCTCTAGTAGCTTTTCTGGGGGCAGCGGAGCTGAAAACACATCAGACAAGGTTAAAAATCAGATTTTTATGTATTTTATATGTAGAAATGAGATGGTTTTGTATTTCATTGTGTTTCATTATTTGTAAGATTGTATGGTAGTGACGGTATCATGGCTCTCTGTTATTTCATTGCTCTGCTGCAAGTACCAAAATATGACATTACTTCTGATCTGTGGGCTAGCTTGCACACTACATATACAATGCAGTCTTTTCAGATCCCCGAGTATAATGATCAGAGGGCTAGTAGAGGTGAGTGAACATAATAAACTGTTACTTACCTCTCCTGGCTCCGGAAGGCTTTGTGCCTACTTGGTGACTTCCCAGACGTCATTTGGGCCGGACTTGCGTTCTTATGTGTCGTGGCTCACACCCGGCTCAAGTGACAACCGGTCCATAATTGAAGATGGCCGACATCAGTGGGAAGTGCGCCGGAGCCAAGGAGAGGTAAGTAACACTATATTTTATATTTGTATCCTCCCCTGGGTTTCCGATTATTATATTTTGGGGTCTGAAAAGACCACAGAGTATAATAATTGTTCATACATGATCCACAATACTGTGTGAAGGGGCCACTATGAGGCATAATACTGTGTGCAGGGGCCACTATGGAGTATAATACTGTACTGTGTAATACTGTGGGGCTAATAAAATAGTGGAAAGAAAAGCTTTTAAAAAATATAATAAAAAAATATAATAAATAAAAGTTCTAAATGCCTCCTTTCCCTAGAATACATATAAAAGTATAAAATTACTGTGAAACACAAACACATTATGGCGGGTTCACACCAGCGCCCGATCTCCGTTTTGCAGGTTTCCGTTTCCTGCCTGAGAAACTGGACAGGAGACGGAAGCCAGCAGGCAGTTTTCAAACACATTCATATAAAAAACGGTTTTGCTGCAAAGAGCAAAGACGCTCACGGGCGCTCACCGGTGGTCTGAATGCCGGGTTTCCGTCTCCTGTCGGCAAAAGATGGAAACCTCAAAACGGAGATCGGGCGCTGGTGTGAACTCGCCCCTTAGGTATCCCTGTGTCTGACAGTGCCCGGTCTACTGAATATAGGGGATCTGCAGTGCTCCTGTTCTGTCAGGAAGGGGTTAATAGGAGCACTGCAGATCCCCTATATTCAGCCAGGCTGAATTCCAAGTGGGGGAAAAACCCCGATCCTCAAGCTCAGGGAAGGGGCAGACAACCAAAACACCCCCTCCCCATCACCCAGCAACTACTGCACCCAAAAACTCCGACCATTTTAATTTTTGAAATTTTCCAGTAGCTGCTGCATTTCCCCCCCTCGGCTTATACTCGAGTTAATAAGTTTTCCCAGTTTTTTGTGGTAAAATTAGAGGCCTCGGCTTATATTTGGGTCGGCTTATACTCGAGTATATACGGTAATTAACATATTGGGTTTACTCAGGAATGGTGGGAGCTAGAGATAAATTTCCAACTGAGCCAGAATCAGTGGAGCCTTGGAGATGGTGGATGAGGTGAGAAGTCCTCTAGAAATGACAGCGTCCACAGCTTTATAGGCTAAGATTAGATGGATATTCTATGCCATTCCAGCTAGGAACCTATTCCCATATCCTAAAATTACAATGATCCCAATGCCGGTGATAATCCTGTGTGATTTGTGCTTATTTTTACCTTAACAAATAATAGACGCAGGTTTATGATGTGACTTACTTTTTAAGGCCTTACATATGTACCCTCTGCTTACACTGCACATATCGATACACCATGTTCCTTTTTTGGCATCCATCTTCACACACTTTGGAGATTTTAAAATGTTTGGGTCTGTGCGCCTTTCCTTATCACTTATTCTTTTTTCATTGGATTCCTCACTGTCCCAGTCTACAAAGTCCACGGGGGTGTTGTCAGACCAAAGCCAATTGTCTACAAAACACAAAGATTTCCTTCATTTTAAAAAAAAATCACTTTATACAGTACGTTATAACATGCAATGTATTGTTAATCATCTGTGGCATTTTTTTAAATTTTTGATTTTTACTCCCCCCCTTACTCCTATAACTCTTCTATTATTCCATGCACAGAGCTATATGAGGGATTAATGTTTGCTGGACAAATTGTACTTTGTAATGGTGCCATTTAGTATTCTGTACTGGGAAGCTGGAAAGAAATTCCAAATGGGGGGGAATTGGAGAAAAACTGCAAATTTCGCATGGGCTTTGTTTTTACAGGGTTCACTGTGCAGCCAAAATGACTAGAGATGAGCGAGTAGTGTTCGATCGAGTAGGTGTTTGATCGAATACTACGGTATTCGATCGAACACTACTCGGTCGAACACTACTAGCTGTTCGAAGTTTAATGTTCGATGCAGAACCAGCGTTGATTGGCAGAATGCTATACATTCTGCCAATCAACGCTGGTTCTTCTCTTACCTTTAGATGTCTTCTCTGTGCGGCGTCCCCGCGGCGTCTTCCGTCTGTAATTCACTCTGCCTAGGCATCTGGCCTAGGCAGAGCCGACTGCGCATGCGCGATCATGCACGCGCATGCGCAGTCGGCTCTGCTCAGGTGTCGGACCTGAGCAGCATTGAGCGCAGTATACACAGCAATCGAGAAGGCAGGGAAGGGAATAAACCTTCCCTGCCATCTCTCTGGGAACTCCGGCTGAAGTTCCAGCCGGCTCCCAGTATCAGCAGCTGCACGATCTCCGTGCAGCTCTTGTGTTCTGACTGGACGTACCAGCATGTCCTGTCAGAAATAGGCAACCACTTCCCGGAGGTTTATAGTCTTTGGGTGGTCCAGAAGTGGTTAACCAGCAGTGACCAGCTAGGTGGCATTATTACACACATGTACAAAATGAGTCTAAAGCTGGGAGTGGTACCTCAACTGTGGAAAACATCTTGCGTGGTACCAGTCCCAAAGAAACCCAACCCGATGGGCTACAATGACTACCAAACTGTAGCACTGTCATCCTACCTGATGAAGGTCCTAGAGAGACTGGTCCTGACACACCTACGCCCCCTAGTGAGCTCCGCTCTGGACCCCCTCCAGTTTGCCTATTGGCCAGGCATTGGGGTGGATGACGCCATTATCCACCTTCTTCATAGAGCTCTTTCTCACCTGGAGAAACCCGGGAACACTGTGAGAATAATGTTCTTTGATTTCTCCAGTGGTTCAACACCATTCAGCAAGGGCTACTGAGGGAGAAGCTGAACCTTGGTGGTGTGGACCACCACCTGTCCAACTGGATACTAGACTACCTGACAAACCGCCCTCAGTATGTGAGCCCAAGACAGTGTGTCTGACACTGTAATCTGTAGTACGGGGGCACCACAAGGTCCAGTTCTTGCCCCATTTCTCTTCACACTGTACACTGCTGACTTTAAGCACAACTCATCCAGCTGTTACTTACAGAAGTCCTCCGATGACTCTGCTATAGTCGGCCTTATCACTTATGATGACGATAGGGAATACAGAGACTTAAACCGGGATTTTGTTGAATGGTGCCAGCAGAACCAGCTCAGGATTATTGCTGGGAAGACCAAGGAGATGGTGGTGGACTTTAGAAAATGGAGAGGTGCTCCGACCCCAGTGGAGATCCAAGGAACATGTATTGAGATAGTCAGGACCTATAAGTATCTAGGCGTGATCCTCAACAATAAACTAGACTGGGCTGATCACCTGGAGGCGCTGCACAAAAAGGGCCACAGCAGACTCTACCTGCTTAGGAGGCTGAGGGCCTTCGGAGTCCAGGGGACACTTCTTACGGCCTTCTTCAACTCTGTGGTTGCCTCAGCCATCTTTTTCGGTGTGTCCTGCTGGGGGAGCAGTATATCAACCAGGGACAGAAATAGACTTGACAGGCTGATCAGGAGGGCCAGCTCTGTCCTGGGGAGCCCCCTGGACCCAGTACAGGTGGTGGGTGACAGAAGGATACTGTCTGTGGTGACCTCCATGCGGGAGAACAAATCCCACCCCATGTATGGGACCCTGATGGGACTTGGCAGCACTGTAAGTAACCATCTGCTTCACCCCAAGTGTGAGAAGGAGCTATCGCAAGTCCTTCCTTCCAACCACGACCAGGCTGTATAATCTACATCAGACCAAACGAAGATCACTCCGCACAGAGAACTAATGATTATGACGATGACCTTGAGGTCTTCCTCTTTCTCTTCCGTTTTTCCTTAGCTGCTATGGACTCCTAGTATATCTTCTCTTCTCAGCTTGTGTGTGTCTACGTCTGTAATATACTACTGTGTATTATCCTGTATCTGTATTACTATGCTGCTGTAACATGCTGAAATTTCCCCAATGTGGGACTATTAAAGGATTATCTTATCTTATCTTAAGATATGTAAAATGAGTTGCAAACAGTCTATCCTGACATAATATATAGGTGATCAATATATAGTATAAAGTACTAAACCACTATTTATCCACGGTTCCAAATGGCTCAAATTTTAGATGGTATCCGTATCTAATGTAGTATGTATATCTGGGGACTATGTAAGGAAGCAAAATGTAACAAAATGAGGGGTATGTGTATTATTTAAGAGTAGAATGTCTGAGGATGAATACACTTAAAATGTAACTTTTATCAATTAATTTAAAACAAAAGTTGAAAACTCTCATTAAAACCAAGAGATAGCACACACAACTGAGCATTATTCAGTCTCAGCCCGGACAGCTGTAATGTGTAGCCAAAAAACTGGGCCTGCCGCTCGCACTGATAAAGGCTAAGCCGCGCCCATCACCCCCACGTCATCAGGAGAGCGTCCACTCATGGATCGCTACATCACCGATAGCGCGGAGCATAGCCACGACTAGTACCCACGTCTCCCAGCAACAGACAACGCTCACCGGCGTTGTAAACCGAATCGGGTAGATCATCGCGGCTAAGGTAAGTGTCATGCATAGGAGACAAATCATGATCACATGGAAGAGATAACGCCAATGAAAAGAAAGAACCCTAACCGGGCCTACAGGATACGGAGAGGTGTATTGTTGGAGTCAGATGCCGTAATAGACATACTAGCCTTATTAGGAGCACGTAAGTAACCAGAGGAGACCACCAATGTGGCGAAATACCCTGGGGGGCTATACACCTACATTTTGACAATCCCAAAAGGACAATATGAAGTTGAGAATTAAATCATTTCATAAAAAAGATGCAAATAAAATAAATTCATTAAGGCCTCATGGGTGTACAGTGTCCAAAATGAGGGTCCAGCCGGCTTCTTTTTGAAGCATCTTGTGTGCTTCTTGGACAGTGTCCTACACTAAGCTACAATTTCCAGAAGGGAGACATATAAGACATAGACAAACATATAACAGTGCTGGGCCACACACACAGCTGCAGCACATGTAACGATAGAGATTTGAGGCTATAGCACCCGACGGCCCAAACCAGCCTCCTTAAATGGAGGGAAGGTGGGACTGATCAGCCAGCCCAGGTGCTCAAGCCAGATGCCGATAGGCTGACACCAATGTCAGTCTGCAGGCTGACCACGCCATCGGCTATGCAAGGGGATTAATCCCATGCATGCTGGACTGAACAGTTACAGTGGAAGAGGCTGCGACCCTGATATCATGGCCACACCTGCTGCACAGTCCTAACACAGGGTGACATCACAAGAACCAGGGGTGTAAGTACCGTAGTAGCAGCTGCCACAGGGCCTGGGACATTAGGGGCCCAGCGACAGCCGCTACTGCTGCATTTTTTTTTCTTAATAGGCCGTTACCGTCTGAAGTTACTCCAGCCGGTATTGAGCCCTATTTACTTACCGATCCTGGCAGGAGATGGGATTGGTAAGTGACGCCTTGGGCCCCACACAAACACTATTATTGTACTCGGGAAGGAGGGGGGGGTTCTTTTCAGACCCCCAAGTATAATGATCGGAGGCCCGGTAGAGGTGAGGGAACATAAACAGAGTTGCTTACCTCTCCAGGTTCCAGACAGGCTTCGGGCCTACTTGTGTGACATCACATGATCGGGGCCTGTGTCCTAGGTCATGTGAAGTCCTGGACGTCATTGAAGATGGCCGACACCACCAAGAAGTGCAGCAGAGCAAGGTATAGGTAAGTAACAGTGGTTTTTTATGTTGGTATCCCCCCTCAGTCTCCAATTTATACTCTGGGGTCTGAAAAGACCCCAGAGTATAATAATTGTTTATGGGTGTTCACAGTGGGCATAATACTGTGTACAGGGGCCACTACAAGGCATAATACTATGTGCAGGGGCCACTATGGGGCATAATAGTGCGTGTAGGGGCCACTATGGAGCATAATAGTGTGTGCAGGGGCCACTATGGGGCATAATACTGTGTGCAGGGGCCACTATGGGGCATAATAGCGCGTGCAGGAATATAGGGGGGAGGAGGGGTCGGTCGAGGTCTTCGGTGTTGGTTGGGAGGGGGGGCCAATATCAAAAGTCTGCCACAGGACCCCGCCATTCCTAGTTATGCCACTGGCCCCAACATACTAAAAGCCCTGCCTGGGGTAGATCTAAGGCAAACTTTGGTGGTGGTGGCACTGGCTGACATGTTTCCACTGCTGCAGGCTTTAGCGGCAGCAGCTACATGTGGTAATCTCCCAGATGGGAAATTTTTTGTGCAATACCAAATGACAAATCGTTGGCAAGGTATAATAGGTGTTTATGCACTCACATGAAATAGGGTATGAGAAGGTGATAGGCAGAGTGCTGCAATCGTGTGATATCTCCCCCAGGTTTTTAAATTATATGTGGTCCAGTGCAGGTCTTGAATAGGCCTCAGCTCCAGGTGTGAGTCCTTGTCTCATTACTGGGCCAGAAAAAGGCTGCAGATTCTGTGCTCCAAGGCAGATCCAGGGAGTGAAAGGAGGTGAGTGGGTCTGTCCTGTAACCCTGAGACAAAGTTGTGCTTGTTTTGTTCGTGCGGCTGATAGTAAGCCACATGTATAGTTAGGTTAACATTTCTGTTCAGTTAGTTGCTCAGACAAGCAGAGATTTTTGTTTTTGCCTGAAGTTAAGGCTGTATTTTATTTTGCTCATTTTGTGCCTGAAGTCAAGGTTTATAAATTGTCCTGTATTTTTTTTTTCTAAATAAATCGGTTTGCTGCATATTTTGTGTCCCTGTCTTCGACTGTTCGGATCCGCACCACTACCTTCCCCACATGGGTTACCAGCTCATTTGATAAAATGGAATTGGTAGTGGCACCAAGTGAGCAAGTTCATTCTAATCCTTCTCTTCACAATTGTCTTTGTAGGCAAACCACATCCACAACAGATTGCTGTTTACTGGATACGCCTTCCTTTATTGATGGTTACCAAAGTTGGTGGGGAAGAGGAAGATGAGGAGAAACAGATGAAGATAATCTGTTTCTCCTCATCTTCCTCCTCCCCAAAAAATGTTAGTAACCATCAATAAAGGAAGGTGTATCCAGTAAACAGCAATCTGTCCCCAGTCATACGGCGTGTCTGCAACTTTAACTCCAACTCAAGTTACTGGCTGTCCAGTCGCTACCATGCCGCTTAGTGTGCCACAAATTTTTCATCAAATTAGAGCATAGTAAGGAGATAATAAAACAAACAACTCCCCCCCCCCATTACTTCTTCCAATACCAAAGCAATATTGGTGTGGCCATCTGCTGCCATAAAGGCAAAACACAAAAGCAAGAAGTTTTCCCCCCAAAAGGGTAATTTTTGGAGTGTATCAAATGTTTTATAGTCTGAGTTTGTATCCTCTGCTTACCATTTGTTTTCCCATAGACATACATGTCATATTCACTTTAACATAAGTTTTGCTATGTTTGCTTAGAGAGCTAGAAATTGTCAGGGCTCCTAGAACCAATCTAACCAGTGTTAAAGGGATTCTATCACTAAATTAAAATTTTTTCTAATGACCACGTCGGAATAGCTTTAAGAAAGCCTATTTGCCTCCTACTTTTAGACGTGGTCTCCAGCCCGCCGTTCCGTAGAAATGCCGGTTTTAACCGGTATGTAAATGAGTTCTCCGCAGCAATGAGGGCGGGCCCCAGCGCTGAAACGCCGATGAGCGCGTCCCCATTGCTGCCCGAGAGCTCTTTCCAGTGCCGCCTCCATCTTGAGCAGCAGCTCCGCCTCTTCTGTCTTCTGATGTGGTCCAACTTCCGACGCCTGCGCAGTAGGCTTCTGTATTGAACTACAATTCCCAATACAGGAGCGGCCGGCAACCATTTTTGGGTGGCCGCTTTTGCAGTTCAATACAGGGTCGGCCATTTTTGGGAGGCCGCTATATGCTCTTGTATTGAACTACAAGAGCTCTTGTAGTTCAATACAGGAGCCTACTGCGCAGGCGTCGGAAGTTGGACCGCATCAGAAGACAGAAGAGGCGGAGTTGCTGCTCAAGATGGAAGCGGTGCTGGAAAGAGCTCTCGGGCAGCAATGGGGACGCGCTCATCGGCGTTTCAGCACTGGGGCCCGCCCTCATTGCTGCGGATAACTCATTTGCATACCGGTTAAAACCGGTATTTCTACGGAACGGCGGGCCGGAGGCCACGTCTAAAGGTAGGAGACGAATAGCCTTTCTTAAGGCTATTCCGATGTGGTCATTAGAAAAAATGTTAGTTTAGCGGTAGAATCCCTTTGAGGTTTGTACTGAACTTGCTTGACCCGAAACGAATCTGGGATCTGAGCCACCCAAAACTAAATGAACCTTGAGAAGTTCTGTCATCTTTAACTATGGATGCAAAATGGCTGTGAAAATAATGAACTACTCATCAATTTTTCACGGCCATGTTTTTTCAGTGGTCATGTGAGTATAGCCTAGTTTTCTGATACTATACCATTCTCTTCCTTGTAAAGTCCGATCCAAAATGTTTCCTGCTGGCTGCTGAGTAGCTCAGTATGTCCGAGGAGGAAATCCAATTCAGTGGAATCTTCAACTGAGGTTAAACTGCCACCTAGAAAATTGTCATAGTGAATAATTCTGTTTGCTTGGAATCCATTCCTCTAGGTAATGGCACAACAACCTTTTAGAAAACCTTATTCTATGGTTGAATATGATTTTGGTTTGATTTTTAGTTAAATAATCTATTTTAATTCTCTCTTCGTCAATCAAAATGCCCACTATATAGTTATATTCGCGCAAGTTACAGATATAGAATATGTGTAGGACTTACCATAACGAACACATTTTAAGATTGCCCTGTACCACGATGTGGCGGATGATGATTCAAAAATATAACAATGGTTACGGAAGGAAATCCAGGCCTTTGAAGTTACGTTTGGGCAAGTTCCAGGTGTTTCAGGTGGGACAGTGGGAAGGAGAACTTTAAGACCAAAAGTTAGAAGACAAAATTGCTGTACAGTCAGATATAATAGATTAGGTATAATAGATATACATATATACATATACTTAATGGTCCCAATGCATTTAAAATTAATAAATAACCAACTGTGAAAATAATTGTCCTATTTTCTATAGATACTACTAATATTATAAATGGGAAAGTTTGTGTGTTTGGATGTTTGTTACTCTATCACGCAAAAACGGCTGAATAGATTTGGCTGAAATTTTGCACTTACATAGATAGGAACCCCAAATAAAATATAGGCTACTTTTTATCCCGGTAAATGACGTCACTACATGACACTTAAGCATGAGTCATCACAGGCCCTTCAGCCGTCCCATAGGATCACGCTGTGTGGTGGGCGGAGCTACATGCTAATTTGGGGCACAGCTAAACAGGAGGGAGCCAGACAGTGTGAAAACTTAAGAAAATGGAGTCTCATAGAAGATCAGGAGACTACAGAACATACAGGCTGTGTGTGGCCAAGAGGAGTATATCGGCTGTAGAGTTTCAGTGAGTACGACGGGGAATCTGTTGTTCTGCCTCGAATGGGGAAGAATTGTTGTACATTTCAGGAACATCCGTTCAGCCGTGTCTAACACATAAGCTTCTCAGACACTCCCACACAAGACAAGCCCTGTATTCAAAATTAGCAGATGTAACAGAGCTGAGACGGCGCGCTAGCAGTTTGTGTGCGTAACACAGGGGCATGTGGTCTTCGGACTGTGCTGGGGGATGGGGAAGGACGAACTGTGTCAAATTTCACCAGCAGCCATTTAGCCGTGTCTAACACAGACACTGCTAGGACACTCAAACAAGACAACCCCTGTGATCCAAATTGCCTGATGTAGCTGAGCTGAGGCAGCACAGTGCCACAGCTAACTCTGCACTCCATACGGATGTGCATACAGCACTGGGGCTGCTGCGCATATGCACAGATGTAGCAGAGCCGACACGTGGACGCAGGCGGATCACCGCCAACCACATTTGGCTAATTCTAAGCGGCTCATCACCAACAACAACCCGCAGACTAAGTCGCGGGCAGAAGTTACCGTAGTTGTTTATATACAGCTCCTATGCAGACCTGTGTCTCCATTGTAACGGACTACATGTAGCCGTGTAAAATCTAATTTTGCTATTATACTCTCTTTCTCCATCGTTTTTCTAATAATAATAAACTGAATAGATTTCGTCTTGTATCCTGTGCTGCAGAGTGTTTGTGGCGGAGAGGGATAGGACTGAGCCATGTGTTTCAGGCCTGTCTGATATCAAGGCTCCTTGATCCTTTTCTTCTGAAGTCTTGGCTAACACATCGCTATGTCCTCTGTAGGTGGAGTCTACAGATCTGGACACAGTGGTGGCGATTTATGAAATAAAATGCACCAGAACTCTGGTGTAGATTGTGCCAAAAAACTATCTAAAATCCCTTGGGCCACATTTATCAAGTGTTTTGACACTTTTTAAACCTTTTTACAAATCATATTCTCCGTGAAGAAGTGAGCATGACCTATTTTGCTACAGCATGCACCAAATATTTAGCGCATATTTCTGGCATACAATAAGCCAACTAATAAGAGGTGTACAGTTAGACAGTGTGAGAATGCCAGATTTATCAATTTACTTTTAAAAAATAGTATCCCCAGTATTCTAGCTGTGGTCTCAACAGCTCTATACAGCTGGTTCATAATCTATCTTTTCCTATTGGCTATACCTCTAGCTGTACAGCCGAGCATCCTACTTGTTTTCCCTGCTGCCTGTCTGTATTGTACAATACTATTGAATCTGTCTGATATCAGAACCCCTAGATCCTTCTCTTCTGAAGTCTTGGCTAACACATCTATGTTAGCTAACATATATTCATGTCTTTTGTAGGTAGCGTCTCCAGATCTGGACAAAATGTTTCAGATATGGTCTCACTAGTGCTCTATAGCAGGATTACGATCTCTCTCCCTTCTCGTTATACACTCACCGGCCACTTTATTAGGTACACCATGCTAGTAACGGGTTGGACCCCCTTTTGCCTTCAGAACTGCCTCAATTCTTCGTGGCATAGATACAACAAGGTGCTGGAAGCATTCCTCAGAGATTTTGGTCCATATTGACATGATGGCATCACACAGTTGCCGCAGATTTGTCGGCTGCACATCCATGATGCGAATCTCCCGTTCCACCACATCCCAAAGATGCTCTATTGGATTGAGATCTGGTGACTGTGGAGGCCATTGGAGTACAGTGAACTCATTGTCATGTTCAAGAAACCAGTCTGAGATGATTCCAGCTTTATGACATGGCATTGCATTATCCTGCTGAAAGTAGCCATCAGATGTTGGGTACATTGTGGTCATAAAGGGATGGACATGGTCAGCAACAATACTCAGGTAGGCTTTGGCGTTGCAACGATGCTCAATTGGTACCAAGGGGCCCAAAGAGTGCCAAGAAAATATTCCCCACACCATGACACCACCACCACCAGCCTGAACCGTTACCGATACAAGGCAGGATGGATCCATGCTTTCATGATGTTGACGCCAAATTCTGACCCTACCATCCGAATGTCGCAGCAGAAATCGAGACTCATCAGACCAGGCAACGTTTTTCCAATCTTCAATTGTCCAATTTCGATGAGCTTGTGCAAATTGTAACCTCAGTTTCCTGTTCTTAGCTGAAAGGAGTGGCACCCGGTGTGGTCTTCTGCTGCTGTAGCCCATCTGCCTCAAAGTTCGACGTACTGTGCGTTCAGAGATGCTCTTCTGGCTACCTTGGTTGTAACGGGTGGCTATTTGAGTCACTGTTGCCTTTCTATCAGCTCGAACCAGTCTGGCCATTCTCCTCTGACCTCAACAACGCATTTCCGCCCACAGAACTGCCGCTCACTGGATGTTTTTTCTTTTTCGGACCATTCTCTGTAAACCCTAGAGATGGTTGTGCGTGAAAATCCCAGTAGATCAGCAGTTTCTGAAATACTCAGACCAGCCCTTCTGGCACCAACAACCATGCCACGTTCAAAGGCACTCAAATCACCTTTCTTCCCCATACTGATGCTCGGTTTGAACTGCAGGAGATTGTCTTGACCATGTCTACATGCCTAAATGCACTGAGTTGCCGCCATGTGATTGGCTGATTAGAAATTAAGTGTTAACGAGCAGTTGGACAGGTGTACCTAATAAAGTGGCCGGTGAGTGTATCTCTATACAGCTGAACATACTACTGGTTATATCTCTAGCTATACAACTGAGAATCCTACTGCCTGGCTGTACTGTGCATTCAATTTGAGATTGTAAGATATCGGGACCCCTAGATCCTGGCTATCACAGAACTGATAAAATGATTTGGACACACTGAACTGCAGTTTCTATTGTTTGAACCATTCATCCAGTAAGGCTGTGAGCGCAATCTGCTCTAAGTATTACCGTATTGAAGTCCAAATTGTTAAAGACATATCATCATATACTAGGGATGGGCACAAATTACACTCATTGGATAAGAAACTGGAGAGAGGTCACACCCCCATGAGGGGGGGGGGGGTGTGAGTTCTCTGAACAAAAGGTGAGTTGTAAAAAGGCTGCAGGTAGGACCGCATGGTCTCAAAATCCAAAATGGAGTCTGTGAGCACATGGAGGTTGTGAGACGTGTCTGGAATCTCAAATGGAGGTTACACAAGCTGACATCCCCCACAAGGCTAAATATTTTTTTCTATGTTACAAACCCCTCCCGGAGTATTAAGCCTATTACCCACTTTTGTGTCATATGATTCTATGTTTCTATGATATACCATACATCTCCTATATGGAAAAATCCCTCTAAAGCAGCACTAGTGGTGGCCGCAGTGAACGAAAAGAAATAACATAGCTCCAACCTCTATGAAGATATATTGGGTAAATGATGAGGTCAGAATGTTTGACCTATATGTGATACATGAAATGATACATAGACTTCATTCAGACAGTGATCATCTTACCACTTGTATGTTTGCAGATGGAGGAATACCTCTCATTACAGGACGACGTCTTCCATTGTCCATCCGTATCCACATATACACAGAAAGTGCCCATTCTTGGCTCCCCAGCGGCCCATCTAGTGTAGAGTAGTCTCCGATTATCAACCCACTTGTATGCATTTACAGTCTGAAAGAATTAGAATTTTATACATCCTTTCGAGATCATTACAATGTGTAAAAATTATATCCAGAATACAAATCTCTGTAACGCATTGCAAATCTCAAACCTGGAAAATTAGTTCTATCATCTTGTATGTGGCTCAGTCATGAGAATGTGCTGCTTTATTTATAGGGAACCCATCACATTGACAATGTCATCTAATCTGCAGGCAGCATGTTATAGAACAGGAGGAGCTGAGCAGATTGATATATAGAGGGAAAAAACTAATCAGCATAGCCTTATATCACTGTAAATACAATTATATCTGACAATCACTGAGTAGGACCGTCCACTGGATGAGGAAGGGGCTTAATAATAAGTGACAAGTTATACTGAATCCTTTCTCACAAAACTACTCATTGATCTGCTCAGCTCTTCCTGCTCTATAACATGATGCCTGCCCACTGAGAAGCATTTTTAGCAAGATTCCCTATAAAGAACTTGTCCACCCATCAAAAACAAAACTAAACATGGCCAAGAGTGACATAAAATACTACCGTATTTTCCGGACTATAAGCCGCACATAAAAACCTACGATTTCCTCAGAAATCGTAAGTGCGGCTTATAGTCCGGTGCGGCTTATATATGGATGGAAGCGGCGGCAAAGACTGCGTGCCGCTTCCATACATACATAAAAGGCACCGTAAGGGTGCATTCACACTACCGAACGCCGGCGTGTATCACAGCCGTACACGCCGGCGTTACAGCAGGGCTGCCGGACACTTCCTATTCATTTCTATGGGAGCCGGCATGCGAGCGCTCCCTATAGAAATGAATGGAAAAAAGCAGTCCATTCATTTCTATAGGGAGCGCTCGCATGCCTGCTCCCATAGAAATGAATAGGAAGTGTCCGGCAGCCCTGCTGTGACACCGCCGTCCTGAAAGAGAACGTGAAACTTACCCAACGGTGCAGGGCGGGCGGGCGGGCATTCTGGCCTCCTCTGCCTCCGATGTTCCGTCCTTCTCCTCCGGCGCTCGCTGATAATGGCCGGGGCGCATGCGCATAATGCTTCTACTGCGCATGTGCCCTGGCCATTATCAGCTTGCGAGCGCCGGAGGAGGACAGAACATCGGAGGAAGAGGAGGCCTGAATGCCCGCCCACCCTGCACCGCTCGGTAAGTTTCACGTTCTCTTTCAGGACGGCGGTGTCACAGCAGGGCTGCCGGACACTTCCTATTCATTTCTATGGGAGCAGGCATGCGAGCGCTCCCCATAGAAATGAATGGACTGCTTTTTTCCATTCATTTCTATAGGGAGCGCTCGCATGCCGGCTCCCATAGAAATGAATAGGAAGTGTCCGGCAGCCCTGCTGTAACGGGGGGGTGGTGGTGGGGGGGGGTGTAGTAGTTTAACCTAACGTTTACGGTTGGGCTCTATCAGCATGATTTTGCTGATAGAGCCCCTCCTCGCCTGCCGAGCGCTTCCAATAGAAGCGGCTGGCACGCGGGGGGTTAAGCGGCCGCTGGCAAAGTCTGCCTGCCGCCGCTTTCAATAAGATATAATGCGCACCGGACTGCGGCTTATAGTCCGGTGCGCCTTATATATGAACCGAGACGGACTATAAGGCGCTCATGGGCAATGCGGCTTATAGTCCAGTGCGCCTTATAGTCCGTAAAATACGGTATAAAAAAAAATAAAATAATAGTAGTAAACCATGCAATAATCATCTTCCCGATCCTGCACAGCTGCTTTCGGGGCCACCCACCAGTCTCTTGATTTTTGCCTTCAGTGATCGTCCTATCACAGACATGCAGATCACGACTGTAGCCAATCACTGTCCCCTGAACTCAATGCTATAGAGAAAAATTCTCAAAGGAACAAGTGCGATGGGAGTAATAGTTAGGGTTGGGCGATCAGGTTCGGAAAAGATTGGTTTCCAATCGGCGATTGAGAAAATTTCACGATCGCGATCGGAATTCCGATCCCGATCTTTTCGGGCGGGATCGAGATCGGGGCTTAATTCCCACAATGCTTGGCTACTGGCCAATCATTGTAGTAAAAGCTTAGCACCCATAGAGATGAATGGAAGCGTCCGGCCGCTTACCCCCCTGTGTCCCGGTTGCGTGCATTCATTCCTATGGATTTACCGCAGCCTGCAACTCTTCTGCTTCGTCCCTGTTTTACTGTATACTCAGCTGAATATACGGTAAAACAGGGACGAAGCAGAAGAGTGGCAGGCTGCGGTAAATCACTGTGTGCTGCGCTGCTGTGGGGACGACGAGGCAAGTTCACTAGTAGATAGATACTACTGTACATTGACTTGTCTATCTACTAGTGAATCACTACACAGTGTGGGGTCCAAAAATTGAATCAATTTTTGGACTACATGCTGTGTAGTGAATAAGTTTGTTTTTAAAATCCAATCTCCGATTATTTAAAAAATCCCATTGATTTGCATTGGGATCGGAATTGGGATCGGGTTCGAATGGAAAACTATCCTGAAATTTCAAGATCGGCTCAATCCTAGTAATAGTTCTCTTCACTAAAGACCACTGTGGTCAGCCTGAAAAATGACCCTTACTGGATGAACCAGATAAAAGGAATTTAATTTATTGGTAAAAAATAAAGGATAATTATAATAAAAAGTACTGAGAACGTGTTTCGGGTTTAAACCCCTTTCTCAAATCAAGTGTACATACAAGCATAGAGACAGGCAGACATTTATAGATCCCTTCCCCAGGAATGGGAGGGAATATTATTTCCTTATTAAAACTTCATGTTGTTCATGAAGTACTAAAAAATAAAATATGAGAAATAAATATATAACCAAGTCTATAAAGCTACATAACTGTGGGATGTTACATATAATATATATACATATATATGCAATACACTCGTTGTCCTGGTGCATGCGTAATGTGTAAACCCAACCTAACACTGGGAATTGACTGAGAATGAGAAATCCTATGAATAATCATTCACCTTATAATTAGAACATTCAAAATTCCCTGATAACTGCAGCCTGGTGGGGGCCACAATCTTCATACAGGCGGGGGCCCATGGTGTTGACTGGTCACCACTACAGCTAGTGACTGACTGCAGAGGTCACACATTGAGCTGTCGGCACTGGAGGCCAGTATACAGAAATCGGTAAGGGCCCAGGAAGCAGAAGCTGAGGACCAATGGGGAGTCAGTACTTCTTTAATAATATTATACAATTCTAAGCTATTTTTACATGTTTGAGTGGCAATATATAGTAACAGTGTGCCTTATGTACGAGAGCCAAAATTACAATGGACTCCTGATTACGGGTTAGCTGTATGTATGAGCCTATCAGATGGGGTAGCCGGAGTCATCCAGAGCGGGAACCTTCTCTCATAGTTATTGTCCTTATGTATGGTCTGTAGACTTTAGCGTTGTTGCATCTTGCTTGTTTACACATCTCTAAATTTCTATTCTAATTTTAATAAAAATTAATCTCTCTATATTATAAAAATGAGTTTCTGTCTGTCTGTCTGTCTGTCTGTCTGTGCTCTATGCGCGACCAAACGACTGGACCGTTCTTCACCAAATTTGGTACAGAGATACTTCAGGTATCCGGGACTGTTTAAAATGAGACTCCAACTCGCTTGGACGTACCTTTCCAGAGATACAGCTTTCCCAACACCCTGACCTCTCCCCTTAGCCAATACAAACCTGCAAGTCTTTCACTCATATTCCAACTGCAATACACACGGTCACTCCACATGCACAACCCAACACTGATATCCAAACTGAGATACACGCATCAGAGGATTAGATACACAGATCAGCACACAGTATCATACGCCAAAGGATTAGATACACGCGTCTGCACACAGTCCCACACACCAGAGGATTAAATACGCGCTTCTGCACACAGTTCCACACACTGAAGGATTAGATAGGTGCGTCTGCACATGGTTCCACATGTCGTAGGATTAGATATTGCCAACTGCACACAGTACCACATGCCGTAGTATTAGATATGCGCATCTGCACACAGTTTCACACGCCGGAGGATTAGATACGCGCGTCTGCATACAGTACCATACGCCAGGGGATTGGATACATGCGTCTACACACAGTATCACATGCCAGAGGATTGGATACGTGCATCTGCACACAGTTCCACACATTAGAGGATTAGATAAGCACGTCTGAACACAGTACCACATGCCGTAGGATTAGATACACGCGTCTACACACAGTTCTACACGTCAGAGGATTAGATACACGCGTCTGCACACAGTTGTACATGCCATAGGATTAGATACACGCGTCTACACACAGTTCCACACACTATAGGATTAGATACACGCCTCTTCACACAGTACTACACGACCGAGGATTCGATATGCGCGTCAGCACAGTTCCACACGCTGAAGGATTAGATACGCGTGTTTGCACACGGGGTAAGATTAGATACGCACCTCTTCACAATACCACACAGGGGAGTATTAGCTACGCACATCTGTACACAGTTCAACACGCCAGAGGATTAGATACGCATGTCTTCACATAGTACCACCGCCAGAGGATTAGATACGCGCATCTACATACAGTACCACACGGGGAAGGATTAGATACACGCATCTGCACACATTACCACATGCCATAGGATTAGATACGCGCGTCTGCACACAGTTCCTTATGCCAGAGGATTAGAAACGCGCATCTGCACACAGTTGTACACGCCATAGGATTAGATACACGCATCTACACACAGTTCCACACACTGTAGGATTAGATACGCGCCTCTTAAAACAATACCACACAGGGGAGGATTAGATACGTGTGTCTGCACAAAGTACCACACGGGGGAGGATTAGATACACACATCTACACACAGTTCAACATGCCAGAGGATTAGATATGCATGTCTTCACATAGTACCATCGCCAGAGGATTAGATGCACGCGTCTACACACAGTATCACATGGGGGAGGATTAGATACGTGCATTTGCACACAGCACCACATGCCAGAGGATTGGATACACGCATCTGCACATAGTTCCACACGCCAGAGGATTAGATACACGCCTCTTCACACAATACCACACAGGGAGGATTAGACACGTGACTCTGCACACAGTACCACAAGCCGTAGGATTAGATACATGCATCAGCACACAGTACCATATGCTGGAGGATTAGATAGATGGCTCTGCACAGAATACCACACATTAGAGTTTTACTCCAGGTGTGCATAGCAACCCAGTCATTTTTCTTCACTGGTGTATGTCAGCTTTAAAGAAGCCGGGCACTGTGGATGACACTGTTACACAAGGTCACATACACACAGGTTTACTCCAGGTATCCATAACAACTGATCACAGGTTTTTCACTGACATCCAAAATGAGACACACATAATCACATGACGCTTATGGACATACACACAGACAACATACAAAATACACCAGTGCAAAATTGCCTACTGCTAGTAAAAAATAAAAATATTCCCACCTCATTCATATACAGGCCAATCCAAAAAGGCTCCTTATGTTTAGCCAAGGGGAGTTTTAGGAAAGACGTGGTGTACTCGTCTGAGATGCTGACTAGCTGTGAATTATCCTTCAGACACTCCTGACGGGCCTCATCCCAGGTCCTTTTGGTTGTGTCAAACTTGTAGGTGGCGTCTTCATATTTATAGTGGTCTGAGGGATCCGTGGGGTTAACTGGTAGACTCGGATCTAAAGAAGAAATGAAAATAAATGACTTACTGTACATGTAGTGGAAGACGACAGACTATTACTAGAGATGAGCGAACACTAAAATGTCTGAGGTTCGAAATCCGATTCGAACAGCCGCACACTGTTCGACTGTTCGAACGGATTTCGAACCCCATTATAGTCTATGGGGGGAAATGCTTGTTTCAGGGGTAGGCAAAATTCGATAAAATTATACTTACCTAGTCCAACGCTGGTTCTGCATCGAACCTTAAACTTCGAACAGTAGTGTTCGATCGAATACCGTAGTATTCAATTGAACACCTACTCGATCGAACACTACTCGCTCATCTCTAACTACTACCTTGAGGGTAGATTCTCAAATGGAATTTTTTAGAAAAAAAGCACTGCAGTTTTTCATTCAGTTTTTTGAACCCAAGGCAGAGAGAGATACCGAAGGAAGGAGAAATATAAGATGTTCCTCTGTATTTTCCATTTCTTGTGAAGTCTCTTCTGGCTTTGGCTCAAAAACAGTGATATGATTTTCCAAAAATTTCAGTGTGTGAATAAGGTGAGGTTCACATCTGCGTTAGAGACTTCACAGATTCCACCTAAAACCGGCTAAGAGAAAAGTCCTGCACGGAGCATCAGTAAATTTCAATATAAAACCAGCAGAAACCTGATGGACACCCGGCGATCCACATTATAATCTACAGTCTGGGGTCTACAGGTAACCAATTTTTAGGAGACAGTTTGGAGAGATCAATGCGAGTGTGAACCTAACATAATCCTTAGACTAACACTAAAATCCCATCCACTTTGCAGGGACTGTAAAATATTGCGTTTTTTTTGCAGCGGTGTTTCCGCTGTGGCCAAACCATGGTGTTAACGCCACATGGTGCCCCGGCTAAAAAGTGCTTGTGTTTACATTGCTTTTCACTGCAATTTTCATTTTTCTAAATCTCATTCATTTTGCTGGGACTGTAAATGACAACATGTTTTTCTGCTGTACTGATAAGTCAAAAAAGCTGCATTTACGTAAAGTTTGGCGGCAGTTATGAAGTGACGGGGGCCACAGTTGGTCTATAACTGTTTTGTGTAGCTTCTGATTTACCAATTCCATAGCCAAGTTTAGAAAATTCTATCAGCCAGTCCTGTACTCTCATAAACACATTTGCTACAATAGAAGGTATCCATAAGAGTAGGCCACAGGGGGCAGCAGCGAGGTGATACCTGCAAAAGCACCAATGTACTTGCATTGTGTTCCCCAGTGTGACCTGCCCTAATAGATGACGTCTCTCTGATGGAATTCATCACTGCTGATCTCTGACTATGGAGAAAAGTCTCCCCAATTAGAGCCCCAGATAAAAGAAATGTCTCCGCCATAACTGATCTTACCCTTAGATTTCTGGCAGATGTATCCTCTCTCCAGACTACAATCCTGCACAATCCAGGTACCGGCACTCAGTAAATTTCCACGTTGCAAAGCCACACAATAATGCTTAAAAAGATGAAATTAGTAAAATAAATAAATACAAAGATGACTTTAGAAAGATGATACAATCTCATGAACAGTGCTGTGTTAAAGTTTTTCAGGTTTAGAAAAATACTGCAGAGTAAGAATGCTTACAGAAATAGAAGGGTTAATAGTATGGACTAGATTAACTCCTATGGCAATATATTTGCTGTGAAATTCACATTAAAAATCCATTGAAAAACTCAGGACAATGCATATGATTTAGAAAACTGTAGGTGAACATGGTGGGTGCCCAGGTAACCCCTCCCCTGCCTCCTGCTTGTAAGATCAAACAGGAAGAAAACGATCACAACCAGTGGCGTAACTAGGAATGGCGGGGCCCCGTGGCGAACTTTTGACATGCCCCCCCCCCCCCCCCCGTCGTACCACCCGCACTCCACAGTCCACCCTACACCTCACATTACCCCCTTTCACCCAGTACCTTATACCTCTCCATCTTCCTGCACTGCACGGGATACAAAGACACGCCTACTTAGTCACGTGACCGTCTGATGTCAGACAGGTCCTTCTGAGCATATTAGTCAGCCTTTAACTAGGATAAGAGCCAGTGGTGATTGGGGGAAAATTTAACAAACAAAACACTTCAGGGGCATAGCAGGACATACGGCAAGCCGTCCGGGACCGTAGAACGGCAGACTAAAATTGGGACTATCCCACGGAATCCAGTACTGTTGGGAGCTATGCTGATGTGACATGGGATGAAGTAGATGACTGAGTCAACCATTCTATACCCGCTGGGCTAGTGTTCAAGACACAACTGCTAGCTGACACTGGGAGTTCAGGCCTCTGTAAGTGATCCCTGCAGCCACGCCTCCCTACTCTGCTGCGACCCGTGCCAGAAACATTTAGGCTTCGGCCACTTCCCGGTGCAGGGTCTGTCACTTGTCTGCCTGACATACTGTTAGATCAATGAGTTAAATGAAAAGGAAATTAATACAGGGCAAAACGGCCTGTAATTTTCTCCCTAAAACCCACAATGGCGAATAAGTCACTTACTTCACTTATTCTCTACTACTTTCCTTAGCGCTTGTTGACGCCTCTCCCTGCACTAAGTAAAATGGAAAAAGCCTGAATGAAAGATTGCGGAGGGCTATGACATCACAGGGCTGACTGGCTGCTGATTGGCTGCACGCATGGCATTGTGGGTGATCCCACATTCCCAGAGTTCCTTGCCCATGTCCTAACATGTACATAAGCCATTTTAGGAAAAAATGGGATTCATTACCACAAAGCATGAGGAAATTTGGATTCAATGCGAATTGAATATTTCCTGAAATTTGGATTGAATTCCAGTTTGTTAGTTTTGATTCGCTCATCTGTAGTTGCTGCTGCAGTTTTTCACACAGTACTTTTTTGCTGCTGCCCACTATGTGGGGCTTTAGCCTGAAGGTTTCTATTACACAGATTCCCTTCCTCCAGTATGAAGGATCTCGCCTCGCCAAAGCCACTTTGACCCAGCCTCTGGCCTACCTGGCCTTGCCACAGGCAAAACTGTGATCACCTTCTTACCTTTACCATCCTCTCTCACCCTGGGAGAGGGACCGGGTCTTATAGGATAATATGAGACAAGCTTTCTAAAGTTTTAGATTTTTATTAACCCAAGGGGGTCGATACTAGGCAACCAACATACATAGAGATATATGCTAGCGGATACAAGCTTATGTGGTTACAGAAAGGTATGTTACAGTGCAGTAAGATAAAAAGAATAAAAGATTAGAAACAGAATTATAATACCCAGTTGGGTCTCCAGAGTTCACCTCATGAAATCCAGGGCACAGTCCTTTATAGTCCATAAGTAGTTAGAGTCCATAAGTAATCCTTAGGTGGTAAGAGTTTGACTCCCCATTAGCAGAACAGTCCATGGTGCATGGTATCTCCATAGGCAATAGAGTCCTTAGTCCAAGGGATTAGCTTCCACAGCATCACAGCACTTCGTGACACATCCCAGCAGTCCAGGAAGAACAACAAGAACCTCGGGTCTTGTCATGTGTGATAATATCTCTCCACTCAGCCCCCTCCCACGATGAGGTCAGCAAGGTGGGCAGCTTCCCCCCCCCCACCTTGTACCAGTATCACCATATACGGTCATAACTCTTTGAAAGTCTCCTATGGAGTCAGCTTGTCTGCTAAAAGGTGATAGCTGATCCCAGACACCCCCTGCTAAGACTAACGAAGTTAGTAATCATGACAATGCTGTGCCCAGGTTGAGACAATAGGATGAGCCAAGCCACCTCCAGGGAGGAATTAGGCTTGGAAAATTGGACACTATCTCTGTCATCTTGCTAATCAGGTCGAGTAAATTAACAGGGCAAAAGGGAAAATATATCTGAGAAGGCAGTGAAAAAAAACATAACTCTGGGCCATTCATCACACCTCCCCCTTTTAGAGCGTGCTGGGAGGAAGGAGGACCCTACATTCCTCCTCCTCACACACCTCCGCAGCCTCACCGCAACGAGACAGACCTTCGGCATTGCCATGGGCCTGGCCGGGCTTGTGGCGGCTGTCATAGTTATATTGCTGGACCTCTGCTAGCAGGAGGTTCACCTGGGCCTCCCGGGGGACTCCCCTCCCCTACAATGAGCAAGTAAGTCAACACGGCCGTCCTCCTCCCCCTCCTCTAGCAGACTGCACACCGGAAAGGCACTGGCTTCACAGTCATGATGATCTGTCATCATGTTGACATGGAAGACCTGGCGCCTGTTCCGGTCCAGATCAATCGTGACCAGATAGCTGATGCTGTTGACTTGTTGGTGCACGACCTATGGACCAGCCCACTTTGCCTGAAGCTTGTCAGGGGGCTCTGGGGCTAGCAGCCATGTCTTCTGCCCCGGCTGGTAAGTTTTCTCGTGGGCATTCTGATCATACCAGCGCTTCTGGTCGGCCTGGGCCTGGACCATGTTGTCATGCACCAGCTGCGCCATAGTCTGCATTTGGTCGCGGAATCGCAGGACGTACTCCATGACTGGCACACCTGGGATGACTGAGTCTCCTTCCCACGACTCTAGCAGACTGCACACAGGAAAGGCACTGGCTTCCTGGAACAACTTCCCTTGCTCCCAGAACACGTGTTCCTTGTCCGTTTTCACGGGTGGTCGAGCGGCACGCTCCTTCTATGCATCCAGACTGGGGTCAGCCTCGATCACGTCCCTGACCTCCTGATTGGAGCTAGACAGAAGTGACAAGTATGTTTCATACCTGCCGGACTCATACGGCCCTAGGGTGGTAGGGCTAGCCACAGCGGTCTCAGTACCATCTTCGGGTGGTGGAAGGAGTGGCCCTGGACCTGGGGTACCTTCCACCTCTTTAGTCCGCTGGCTGCGGGTGACCACCACAACGTCTGCAGTCGGTCCCAGAACCGGAGTGTCCCTGAGACCTCCATGACTCGCCCAGCCATCTGGTACATCAACAACTGTTACAGGACACACATCAAGAATGACTTTGGCATTGACAGCATTATCATTAGCATTGAAAGTCTCCTATGGAGTCAGCTTGTCTGCTAAAAGGTGCTAGCAAGGCTCTCAGTCCACGGATCCCAGACACCCCCTGCTAAAACTAACGAAGTTAGCACAATCATGACAATGCTGTGCCCAGATTGAGACAAAGGGATGAGCCAATCCACCTCCAGGGAGGAATTAGACTTGGACAATTGGACACTAGCTCTGGCATCTTGCTAATCGGGTCGAGTAAATTAACAGGGCAAAAGGGAAAATATATCTGAGAAGGCAGTGAAAAAAAACATAACTCTGGGCCATTCATCACATCCAGTTTATAGGCACAGGCTTACTCTGCCCACAGGTATATTCCACCTATTCAGCCAGAAATAGTCCCCTCCATTGTTAATTAATATTGATGTGTGTGTGTGTGTATATATATATATATATATATATATATATATATATATATATATATATATATATATATATATACACATACACACACATCAATATTATATATATATATATATATATATATATATATATATATATATATATATATATATATATATATATATATTAGAGGGAGGACCCGGCTTCGCATGGGTACAGTCCTATGAAAAAGTTTGGACACCCCTATTAATCTTAATCATTTTTTATTCTAAATATTTTGGTGTTTATAACAGCCATTTCAGTTTGATATATCTAATAACTGATGGACACAGTAATATTTCAGGATTGAAATGAGGTTTATTGTACTAACAGAAAATGTGCAATATGCATTAAACCAAAATTTGACCGGTGCAAAAGTATGGGCACCCTTATCATTTTATTGATTTGAATTCCCCTAACTACTTTTTACTGACTTACTGAAGCATAAAATTGGTTTTGTAACCTCAGTGAGCTTTGAACTTCATAGCCAGATGTATCCAATCATAAGAAAAGGTATTTAAGGTGGCCAATTGCAAGTTGATCTCCTATTTGAATCTCCTCTGAAGAGTGGCATCATGGGCTACTCAAAACAACTCTCAAATGATCTGAAAACAAAGATTGTTCAACATAGTTGTTCAGGGGAAGGATACAAAAAGTTGTCTCAGAGATTTAACCTGTCAGTTTCCACTGTGAGGAACATAGTAAGGAAATGGAAGACCACAGGGACAGTTCTTGTTAAGCCTAGAAGTGGCAGGCCAAGAAAAATATCAGAAAGGCAGAGAAGAATGGTGAGAACAGTCAAGGACAATCCACAGACCACCTCCAAAGAGCTGCAGCATCATCTTGCTGCAGATGGTGTCACTGTGCATCAGTCAACTATACAGCGCACTTTGCACAAATAGAAGCTGTATGGGAGAGTGATGAGAAAGAAGCCGTTTCTGCACGTACGCCACAAATAGAGTTGCCTGAGGTATGAAAAAGCACATTTGGACAAGGCAGCTTCATTTTGGAAACAAAAATTGAGTTGTTTGGTTATAAAAAAAAGGCGTTATGCATGGCGTCCAAAAAGAAACAGCATTCCAAGAAAAACACATGCTACCCACTGTAAAATTTGGTGGAGGTTCCATCATGCTTTGGGGCTGTGTGACCAATGCCGGCATTGGGAATCTTGTTAAAGTTGAGAGTCGCATGGATTCCACTCAGTATCAGCAGATTCTTGAGAATAATGTTCAAGAATCAGTGACGAAGTTGAAGTTACGCCGGGGATGGATATTTCAGCAAGACAATGATCCAAAACACCGCTCCAAATCCTCAGGCATTCATGCAGAGGAACAATTACAATGTTCTGGAATGGCCATCCCAGTCCCCAGACCTGAATATCATTGAACATCTGTGGGATGATTTGAAGCGGGCTGTCCATGCTCGGCGACCATCTAACTTAACTGAACTTGAATTGTTTGTCCAAAATACCTTTATCCAGGATCCAGGAACTGATTAAAAGCTACAGGAAGCGACTAGAGGCTGTTATCTTTGCAAAAGGAGGATCTACTAAATATTAATGTCACTTTTCTGTTGAGGTGCCCATACTTTTGCACCGGTCAAATTTTGGTTTAATGCATATTGCACATTTTCTGTTAGTACAATAAACCTCATTTCAATCCTGAAATATTACTGTGTCCATCAGTTATTAGATATATCAAACTGAAATGGCTGTTATAAACACCAAAATATTTAGAACTAAAAATGATTAAGATTAATAGGGGTGCCCAAACT
Source organism: Leptodactylus fuscus (assembly GCF_031893055.1). Lineage (NCBI taxonomy): Eukaryota > Metazoa > Chordata > Amphibia > Anura > Leptodactylidae > Leptodactylus > Leptodactylus fuscus. The sequence continues at coordinate 207,974,818 of NC_134268.1, read as the reverse complement.
TTTTCATAGGACTGTATATTACATTTTATGTTTGTGTAGTGGCCCCATAAGAATTGTCTAATTTTGCACTGGTGTATTTTGTTTGTGTGTATGTCCATGAGCGTCATGTGATTATGTGTATCTCATTTTGGATATCAGTGAAAAACCTGTGATCAGTTTTTATGGATACCTGGAGTAAAGCTGTATCTAATCCTTCCCCGTGTAGTACTGTGTTTAGACGCAAGTATCTAATTCTTGTTGGTGTGGTACTGTGTGCAGATGCACGTATCTAATCCTCTGGCATGTGGTACTGTGTGCAGATGTGTGCATCTAATCCTCCCCCGTGTGGTATTGTGTGAAGAGGCACGTATCTAATCCTCCGGTAAGTGAAACTGTGTGCAGACGTGCATATATAATCTTACAGCATGTGGTACTGTGTGCAGACGCGCGTATCTAATCCTCTGGCGTGTGGTACTGTGTGCTGACGCGCATATCTAATCCTCCCCCGTGTGGTACTGTGTGCTGAGATGCGTATCTAATTCTCTGGCATGTGGTACTGTGTGCAGAGGCATGTATCTAATCCTCCCCTGTGTGGTATTGTGTGAAGAGGTGCGTATCTAATCCTACGGCGTGTGGAACTGTGTGTAGACGTGCTTATTTAATCCTCTGGTGTGTGGAACTGTGTGCAGAAGCGCGTATCCAATCCTCTGGCATGTGGTACTGTGTGTAGACATGCGTTTCTAATCCTCTGGCGTGTGGTACTGTGTGCAGCTTTGCGTATCTAATCCTCCCCGTGTGGTACTGTGTGTAGATGTGCGTATCTAATCCTCTGGCGGTGATACTATGTGAAGACATGCGTATCTAATCCTCCAGCGTGTTGAACTGTGTGCAGACAAGCATATCTAATCCTCTGGTGTGAGTAGATCGGAGAAAAAAAACACAGATATGTTTGCGCTCCTGTTGGGTCACTAGTAAATTATTCAAAACAGTAGCTCCGTCCAACCCTCCCAGTTAGACTGGAAGATAACTGTCGTCCCAATTCTGGGGAGTCCACAGTCCAATAATGAGACGTATTAGTCTGAAATGAGGGTCGCAAACACCCCTGGTGAACCGACTGGCAAACTGAGGCTGTGGGTAGTCGGTGGTGCAGAGCTGAAGAATACACTGGGACACAGTGAAGAACAAACCGGGTGGCGCTTTCCTCAATGGCATAAACACAGATGATAGATGCAAGACACTTTATTGGATAACGTGTTTCGGGGTTTGGTGTCATAAGAACGCACCCCTTCGTCAGATCTCCGGATATGTGGTGCAGCAGAGTCCTATGTAGAAAGCACAATATACTTTTGGCGCCAAGAAAAGCAGCCTATATAGCGTTGGTATTGTGCACCGCTATACAGGCTGCTTTTCTTGGCGCCAAAAGTATATTGTGCTTTCTACATAGGACTCTGCTGCACCACATATCCGGAGATCTGACGAAGGGGTGCGTTCTTATTACGCCCAACCCTGAAACACATTATCCAATACAGTGTCTTGCATCTATCATCTGTGTTTGTGCCATTGAGGAGAGTGCCACCCAGTTTTTTCTTCACTGTGCCCCAGTGTATTCTTCAGCTCTAATCCTCTGGTGTGTGATACTGTGTGCAGATGCGCGTATCTAATCCTCCCCCGTGTGGTACTGTGTGCTGAGATGTGTATCTAATTCTCTGGCATGTGGTACTGTGTGCAGAGGCATGTATCTAATCCTCCAAAGTGTGGTACTGTATGCAGACAAATGTATCTAATCCTCCCCTGTGTAGTATTGTGTGAAGAGGCGCGTATCTAATCCTACAGCGTGTGGAACTGTGTTTAGATGCATGTATCTAATCCTACAGTATGTGGTACTGTGTGCAGACGTGCATATCTTATGCTCTGGTGTGTGGAACTGTGTGCAGACGCATGTATCCAATCCATTGGCATGTGGTACTGTGTGCAGACGCATGTATCCAATCCCCCGGCGTGTGGTACTTTGTGCAGACGCGTGTATCTAATCCTTCGGCATGTGGAACTGTGCGCAGCAGCGCGTATTTAATCCTCTGGTTTGTGGGACTGTGTGCAGACGTGTGTATCTAATCCTCTGGCGTGTGATACTGTGTGCTGATCTGTGTATCTAATCCTCTGATGCATGTATCTCAGTTTGGATATCAGTGTTGGGTTGTGTATGTGGAGTGACCGTGTGTATTGCAGTTGGAATATGAGTGAAAGACTTGCAGGTTTGTATTGGCTAAGGGGGGGGGGCATTGTGTTTGGAATGCTGTATCTCAGCAACGGTACGTCCAAGCGAGTTGGAGTCTCGTCTTAAACCTTCCCGGATACCTGCAGTATCTCTGTACCAAATTTGGTGAAGATCCGTCCAGTCGTTTGGTTCGCATTAGAGAACAGACAGACAGACAGACAGAAATTCATTTTTATAATATAGAGAGATAGAGAGATAATTACTTACACGTAAATATGTAGTCTTCACCTTCTCTGGATACCCTTTGGCCCAGTTTGTATAATACAATACACTCTGATCTGTCCAGAGATACTTGTATTGTTCATACTTGTCGTATAATCCAATCCAGACATCGACCGTAATGTTTATTAAATGAGACATCAGAAAAGCTGTAATAGAACATATGATATGTATGTATTATATATGTATCACCACGTAGGGAAATACATTGCAGTCGATCCAATGCAGAGGGGCAGAAGGGGAAGGAGGTTGTAATTCACAGTAAATGAAACCCAAATAAAAGGAATCCAGATAGTGAAATCTATAACTTTTATTCTAATTTCTTTTTATTTGCTGATTGCTTATTATTTTTATTCTGTTTCTGGTTCATGACTACGGGGGCGGCCATCTTGCCTGAGCTTCCTTCTCCTCTGCTTACAGCATTTAGTGATATGCTTTATGGCACTCTCATGGCCATAGGCAGAAATGGACTCGAGCCGACTCCTTAAGGTCTATGGGAGAGTTTTCTAGTTTTCATGTTCTGTGCAGGGAGAAGGAGGAGATAAGATGTGACATCATCTATTGTCAGCAATGGATGTAAAGAATAAAGATGGCTCTGTGATCTTATCTATAGAGGTGATGTCTTCTATTGTAATACTGTTGTAATTGTAATGTAAATGAAGTGACTGCTGCAAAGAATTGGCTGTGTCATCTATTATTAGGCTAAAGTGAAAATTGAAAGAAAATAGTGACATAAAAAATGTAAAAAAATAAATAAATATAAAATTACAAATTTGTTCAAACTAAAATTGACATATGTCCTTAAAGGATTAAGTGGAGACAAAAAATATACGAGTATATTCCCTGTACTGGATAAGCTTACAAATAATATATAGGCCGGTGCCATGACACTGACATTCTTAGTTTGTAGAATGGGCGCTGCAAGTCTTCAGGCTCCGCCTCTTTCGTACTCTCTGTGATGTCACTGACTCTGCTCTACTCCTGCTGCAGGTACATGGAATAGAGTTGGGCTGGTCACATGACCTAGAATCAGCACATCAGTAGGTAAAGCAGAGCTCTACTTCTGAGCGCTAATGCACATGCCCGAGCGCCATTTTCTTGTGGACAGTGGAAGAAAGAGCACAAGAAAATGGCGCTCGGGCATGCGCAGTAGCCTTTTTAAAGGTTATTTAGGCACATGAATATCAAAAAACACGTTATTCAAATGATAGAGCCCCTTTAAGAGTAATTGTGCCTATACTCAGCTTTGGGAGTATATAGTGCCTAGTGTGTTACTGTAGGAGGAATAGATGTAACTTCCTAATAATAAAAATAATCGGGCACTGGGGATCGTTGATCTATTGTCACGACCTGATTGTTTGTATGTGTTTCTGTTGGGGATTTGATCCGGGCGTCTGTGATCTGCTGGTGGTTTCCTTACCATTGAGCCATCTCTGTATACATAGCTTTGCGGCCTGCAGTGTATACTTGAGGTTCTTGGGATCGAACCTCAGGTGTTGGTCATTTCCATCAACCTATCGGACGGGTCTGGGGCCTGTATAAGGAAGAGGGCTGGCTCCACTAGTTGCTGGTTTTTGTGGTTCCAACCTAAAATTTGTGGCCCTGGGAGGAGGAGTGTTTTGCTTGTACTTCAACTGACTAGGAAGTGGTGTGAGTGTGGCCTTGTGTGTGAGTCTGACTTGTCCCTCCACACTTCTACTCTACCCTGTCCTTCAGTTCTGTTTGCCTGGCACTATCTGGTTGAGGTTTGGGTTCCAGTTTATTTTGCCCCAGTCCTGTGTTAACCCTTTCCACTGTTCCTCTCCTCATTCTCTTGTTTTGTATTGTGTTGTGCTGCGTGTCTGTTGTCCTGCACATCCCATCCGGTTTGTTTTGTCTGCAGCTGCACCTTGGTTTCTGTAGGGGTCACCACCTTAGAATCCCCAGTCCCTAGCTCTCTTGTAGCTCTTGCCCTATCTGTCGGCTAGGCCGTCGTGTTAGAGAGCCAGGAGTTTTCGGGGGCCAAGGTTAGCTTGTGTACAGCTGACCACCACCCGCAGGCAGGGCCTAGCTAGCTGCTGTAGCGTTAGGGAAAGTCTCCTTCCCCTGTTTCCTTAGCGGTGCAGTCTGCAGTCGGGATTCTGGGTCTGAACTTAGACACGAACGTGACATCTATAGAGTAACATGTTTATCCAGTCCAGTGAATGCGCTGCTAAGCTTTATATTTCCCCACATCATCTCTTTAAAGGGATCCTATCATTAAAACTCTTTTTTTCTGCCTACCACGTAGGAATAGCCTTAAAGGCTATTCCTCTCCTACCTTTAGATGTCTTCTTCGCGCTGCCATTCGGTATATAATCCGGTTTTCGTCGGTATGCAAATGAGTTCTTTTGCAGCACTGGGGGCGGGCCCCAGCGCACAAACAGCACTGGGGGCGTCCCCAATGCTGCCAGAGAACTTTCCAGTGCCACCTCCATCTTCTACAGGAATGGGTGTTCTTCGTGTCTTCTTCCAGCGGTGGCTTCAAACTTCTAGGCATAGGGCAAAGCCAACTGCGCACGCCTGCTAGCTACAAGAAAATGGCCACTTACACAGAACTAAGCTGTCACTATACAAAACTGAAGACAACTGTTGTGTATAGTATGCGTGTCGAAAATGGCCCCAAATACCTGATGGGTGCAGACATTAGCTATCGACCCCCACTGATATTTATGGCCCTTGTACATGAACTAAGGCCTCCATCCCCCATTGACTTTAACCACTTCCAGACCGCCCATAGACTATAAACGTCCGGAAGGTGGTTGCCTAGTTCTGACCGGATGTACTGGTACGTCCAGTCAGAACACAGCAGCTGCATGGAGATTGTGCAGCTACTGAAGCTGGGAGCCGGCTGTAACTTCAGCCGGAGCTCCCAGAGAGATGGCAGGGAAGGTTTTATTTCCTTCCCTGCCATCTCAATCGCTGTGTATACAGCGCTCAATGAGCGACAGAGCAATGGAGACAGAGATTCACAAGGGGACAAACACCATTTGATTAAGGTGACCCTCACCCATCTCTCTGTGAAGCTGTGGTGATAAGCTGGGTCTGGTGATGTTCCCTTTCAAAAAAACAAAACAAACTGTACAAAATACAGTAAATAGAAGTCTATCCATTACTTACATTGTACCAAATCATCATTTATAGTCACCAGATTTCCTCCCAAGTACTGACACGCATGTTTGGCGTTATTCCAGCGAACCCCTTCATCTTTTCCTGTTCTAAATATCCTGTAACACTTAAATAGAGAATATTAGAATACGATTATGACATAAAGACGATAATACAAATAAATATCACAATAAATCCATTAAGTAACATTTCAGAAATAAGGCTTTGGTTACATTGTATGACATATACAAAAAGTCCCCAGTATACCCATCATCTATTATCGGACATTTGGAATCGTCCTCTTTATAGGGTTTTCCCATTGTGAACATAAATGTCTGATAGTTGGGGATCCTATTTCTGAGACCTTCACCTAAGACCATGACCTGGTGTATCCTGATGTCTCCCGCTTGTTGTGACTGGAGAGGGGGGCACATACTTCTATGGGAATTTAGTAAAATAATTGAGCAAACATGTTTGGAGGTGCCCGTGTGGTTTATAGGAAGGGTCACATGACTGTAGGTGGGCGAATGAAGAGAGGTGAAGTTAGAGGACATGTAAGGTTTCCTGGGAAGTGTCAAGAGTTAAGAGTCACCAATACCACCTAGTTATAGGGACTTTGTTATAGAGGGTGCAATGGCTGCGGGCTCACCTGTGCCCCGGCTGCTAAGGAGGATAAAAGGTGAGAGGCTTTCCCTTAGGGCTCAGTATTTCGCCTCTGCCAACAGAACAGAGTCCGACCGCACATCACTACTCACTGTAGCTTATATTTAGGGCTGGATATACAAGTTACTATTGTAGTCCTGTATGTTCTATATTCTATATCCTGCAGTAATATTAACATTGATGAAATTACCTTTGGTCCAAATGGCATCCAGTCTTCTGGACATCCACCTTCTGGGGCAGGAAGAGTTGGGGCAAATGTGGCATTAATGGTACTGTTTGATCTTTCACAGATAAATGCATTATGAACGCCACAATGTCTGTAAATCCATAATCCTATAGAAACAGAACAATGGAAAGTAACAGCATGTCAGTGATGGGCAGGAAAGAGGAACCCTGACTGCTGGGGGTGGTGGGAGAACAACAACTAAGAGATTCAGACACCTCTGCTGGTCTTGGGGGCTTATTGTCAAGCCTTTTTGGTAACTGCAGTGCAAAAGTTTTAGGCAGGTGTTGGGAAAGTCAGGTCCTAATGCTTTTGGCTAGCACCCTGGCCCATTCATTTCTATGGCCTCAAACATACATCCATGTGTTATCCACATCCATGTATTATCTCAGCCCATGTATGTGGCAAAACTTAAGACAGGTCCTAAACCAGTCTGTGTTTGTGGGCTGGGCTCACTGACGAGAGAAGTGAATGGGGTCATAGAGAACAGGCAGCCAACAGATGTCATCCATGTTCCCTCTATGTAGTTCAACCATGAACGTTCATGTACATGTAGTCTCAGGAGTCAGTTTTGTTACTTTTTATTTTGGAACAATTTTAATATAAAATCTGCCCCCCTAGTGTGCAGGAAGTGAGGGATAAACCAACTCCCCTTTCTCTCATACCAAGCAAATCTGTACTCCTGATATAATTTCATACAGAAATGTCATTATAAACTTAATCCATACCCAATGGTAGTCGCATCTCCGTGCAAGACTCATCATCATAATAGTGATAGTCCGGCTGATTTGGCTCCCAGGCAACAAAGTCAACTGGAGAACCGTCCATCCATCTAATAATAAAGAAATGGCGTCATCAAGATTATAGTGTAGTGAAGAGCTATCGGTGCCGGTACGGCTTTCTAGTGGTGTATTACACCACATGTGTCCCAGATGGTGAAAGGTCCCCTTTAAGAGAATGATCAGACGAAATACTTAAAAAGGGTGTATGACATCACTAGGCCAAACGCTACGAGGAGGCTCAATAGAGGTGAGGGAAGGTGAGTAGAAAAGGTTTTTATTTTTTTTTCACCTCCCCTGGGCCACTACCTATGATATGGGGACTGAAGAGACCTCAGAGTATAATAATTTACCATAATGAATCCCCAATTGTTCGGTTTAGTTAAAAAACAAACAATTTTGGATATTAGGGTCGAACCCGGCTTGTGAGAGCGTCTCGCTCATCTCTAGCACTGATATGTCAGTATGTACTGGCCAGGCTGGTAGTTTACCAGTCAGATGTGGCCTATTGTGCTTTTGTTTTTAAAGGGATTCTACCATTAAAACTTTTTTATGGGCGATCACATGTCGGAATAGCTTTTAGAAAGGCTATTCGTCTCTTACTTTTAGACGTGGTCTCCGCCGCGCCGTTCCTCAGAAATACAGTTTTTTACCGATCTGCAAATGAGTTCTCTGGCAGCGATGGGGGCGGGCTCCAGTGCTCAAACAGCGATGAGGGCGTCCCCACCGCTGCCAGAGAAGTGTCTCCAAGCGCCGCTTCCTTCGTCCGCCGCGTCATCTTCAATGTCTTCTTCCGGTGCAGGCTCGTAACCGAGCAGAGCAGACTGCACAGGCCACGGGAAAATGGCCACTAATAATATTGTACAAGCGGCCATTTTCCCGTGACCTGTGCACCTGCGCACTCTGCTCGACGTTACAAGCCTGCGCCAGAAGACATTGAAGATGACACGGCGGATGAAGGAGGCGGCGCTTGGAGACACTTCTCTGGCAGCAGTGGGGACGCCCTCATCGCTGTTTGAGCACTGGAGCCCGCCCCCATCGCTGCCATAGAAATCAATTGCATACCGGTAAAAACCGGTATTTCTAAGGAACGGCGTAGCGGAGACCACGTCTAAAGGTAAGAGACGAATAGTCTTTCTAAAGGCTATTCCGACGTGTGATCGCCAAAAAAAAAAGTTTTAATGGTAGAATCCCTTTAAGTACTTGCAGCCATGATCATATGGGGCTGTAATGTATGGCAAAACATTGCAGCACCAAAAAAATTGCTCCACCATCAGATTGGATGTCACTTTGGTCCTCACACTTTCCAACGTACGTCAAGTATACAAAAAAAAAATCTATAATCAGTTTACTGTCACTTTCTCCATCAAGCACCTACTTTAATTTTTTATCCGGTCTGAAACGTTGTAGGCCGATGAAATAATATTTCCATTTTCTTTTTGAAACCTAAAAATGGAAAATAAAAAATCAAAGGGATTAAGGCTCTGTTCACATTAGAATCATATCTGTTTTTAATTCATCTTTTAAAGACTGGCCTATTTTGGACCATGTGGACCATGGAATTATTTTTCTCATTTTCAAAAAACACATTCTAAGAGTAACAACTTTTTTTTACTGTTACATTTAGTGAGGTGTAGTTTTTTTTTTCGTATCATTTTAGGGTACATCAGAGGCGCAGCTAGCAGGGGGACACCGGCCCCAGGCCCAGTGATTTTGTAGGGCCCACTCGGGGGCCACTGCTAGTGCGCACAAAAATTTCAACTGTATCGACATCTACAGGAAACCGATGCACTTGAAATACATGGTAGAACAGAAACCTATTAGCTTCCTGTTCCGCCATCTTTTAACCTGTACTTACAGAGCAGTGATGGGGTGAGCAGGATCTCCTCCTGCACAGCCTGTGCACAGGGCCGCCATCAGGAATTTTGGGGCCCCATACAGCCTAAGTGTCCGCCATTTTTAAACTACTGATGAGCCGGTCCCGATGAGCTGAAATCGGGACTGGCAAGTGCTGGGGCGGGCAAGTGCCGGGGGGCCCCCAGAGGCTCTGTGGACCCCGGCACTTGCCCGACTATGCCCTGCGCTGACGCCGGCCCTGAATGACTGCTGAGGGCGCAAGGGGGCCGGCACACGGTGGCGGGCCAAAACCGGGCCCCCTCCATTTTTCAATTTTGCCGGGCCCCTGACGCCAGTACCAGTAATACTGGCCTATCGGCGGCCCTGCCTGTGCACATCTATTTACTTGCAGGTAGTACCATAGAATAGGGAATTGAGGTTCCAGTAGGAAAGTAGAAGATGCGCAGAGGCTGTGGAGGCCCCGATCACCCCATCACTGCTGTGTAAATACAGTATAACTATATAGGGCAAGAGAATATGGAATGGTATGTGGGGAAGGGGGACTATTGCTGTAATAGTGACCTAATTACCCCCCCCCCCAGGATATAGTCCCCCTCCCCCACATACCATTCCATATTCTCTAGCATTATTTATGTGGGGAAAGGAAATATTACCTGTGGGGGCAACTACATTAACTACCAATAAGTAGAAAAACAACATTTATTTATATTCAATAGTTGGTAGAACCTCCACGAGCGGCAATTACAGCCTCAAACCTTCGGGGCTTTCCAGAAGTCCTTGTATGACGGATAGTGGTATTTTATTCCATTCGGCTTGGAAGACAAGTACATTCTTTCACCAATTTTGGACGACTGCAGTTTCGGGGGTCTGCCGACTCGGGGCACATTCCACTTCTTAATCACATAGGCCACTATCGATTTTGGGTAATTCAGTTCACTTGCCATGTCCCTTAAGGATGGACCATTTCTGTGGTACCCGACAATTACCCTTTTCTTGAAATCTGACAACTCTGCACTTCATGGCATCTTGCATGCGACTAATGCCAATGATGTTTCCTACACAATATTTTACGGTGGAAGGCGTGACGTACATCACAACCGCAGATATCTTCATTTGCATTTGCATGGGTGTCCAAATACTTATTGGTAAACAGTGTATTACAAACCCTATTACAAAAAAGGACCTGAGACTTCACCAGTGACATATGCGAGTGATGTCTCGGGTCCTTTCTCTTTTTTTTTTTTTTGCAGATTGAGAGCCCCATATAGGGATCACAATGTACTTTTTTTTTTTTCCCTATCAGTATGTCTTTGTAGAATGGGAGGAAATCCACGCAAACACGGGGAAAACATACAAACTCCTTGCAGATGTTGTTCCTGGGGGGATTTGAACCCAGGACTCCAGCACTGAAAGGCTGCAGTGCTAACCACTGAGCCACCATGTTGCCCCCTTCTCGGGTCCTTTCTTGTGACCGCTGAGGCATTATTGATTTAAAGGGTTTGCCCAGGTAAAATTGGACATCCCCTTTAACTTTTAAATCAGCAGGTGGCAGTGAAAAAAAAGCATACTCACCTGTCCCTGGTGTTCCGGGGTCCTCCTGCGCTTCCCGATTCCTCTGCGCCAGTGGCTTCTCTCGGTCTTCTTCAGGCGTTCTGCTGAAGCTGCTGATTGGCCTCAGCAGTAACATGACCGTTGAGGCCAATCAGCAGGCTTCTGAAATATACACATGATGTCATATCGCATGCCATTCGCTAATTGGCCTCAGTGGTCAACAGCGTCAGCGGAACTCCAGAAGAGACCCGTTCAGCAGAAGGACCGGAATGCGCCAGAAGGACACCGGAGCATTGGGGACTGGTGAGTATGAATTTTAAAAAAAATTTCAATGCCTATGGCTGATTTAAAAGTTAAAAGGGTTGTCCATTCTTGTCTGAACAATATAGGGGCGTATAGGAATATTATTGGGGGGGACACACAGGGGGAATTATTTATTGAGGGGCATTATTCATTTAAAGGGTTGTACTGTCATAAATTGTAAAGCAGGGAGCGTTATAATGTACAATCACCCCTTTACCTGCACTGGGCTGTCTGTCACCTTTGCTTATATGCAGAGCGGCTGCAGAAAGATATCACAACAGCAGAACCATGGCAGCCCAACACCATACTGTATACTGTAGAGAGTGGTGATTGGCTGCACCAGCTCCGTATAGAAAGAATGATGGTAGACCCAGGGATAGAGGGGAGGGTGCAGGTAAGTGTCAGGGCATTTTTATTTATATCCCTGGCCGGATGCCTGCATTAATATTTCTGATCCTGAACAATCCCACAGGAGGTATTAATTAAGGGGCATAAAGGGGCATTGTTAGTTTAAAGGGGTTGTCCCATCACAAGGATCCTATCTATACTGCTTGTTAATGTGGATTTAAGACTTTTCCTAAATACACTGCTTCAGCAAAACTGCTTTGTTTGTCCACTATCTTAATTTATTCAATTCATTCTTGACACAGCCCTTGGCTTATCTGCTCAAAAGTCCAGTGATGTAGCTGCCTGCTCTCCGGGGGGAGGAGGGGCTAAGTGCACGGGAGCGAGCCTGTGTTTCTAGCTATTCCTGTGTCTTTGTCCTGTGACCTAGCTTCCTGCTCTCAGATAAAGGAGGGGGGAAATGAGTGCTGCTTTCTTATATAGAACAGTCTAAATCCTAGTGGGCTAAAGGACCTGGTGCCTCTGCTCACTAGGATTTAGCCGACTCTATATAGAACAAGCTAAATCCAAGTGTTATAGGACCTTTGATGACATCACACGTCCTTCAGTCGTCCCATAGGATCACGCTATGTGGTGGGCAGAGCTACACACTAATTTGGGGGGCGGAGCTAAACTGGAGGTAGTCGAACAGTATGGCTTTGCATATGAAACCCTGCCCACCAATGACGCAAGAAACCAGGAAGAAAGAAGGTTTTACAGCAACAAAGACTGGTGAGTATGCGACGTGGGAATACCCCTTTAAGATATATTTGGGGGTATCATTCGTTGTCGGGATTTTTATATAATGTATTTTATAATTGGGGGTTTCAGCAGGATGGGGACTTTGTATAAGCAAGGAAAATGTGGGTCAGGTGTCTGGAAAGTGATGAGGAGCCAAAGATGTCTGTGCTGCAAACTTTAGTGTATGTTCACACGGTGGAAACCTTTTCCATCGTGTGAACTCTCCGCGCGGCTAGCCATGACGGGATGCTGATGCAGTGCACCGGCATCCCATCGAGGCATCCTGCTCCTGATTAGGCCCGAATGAAGGGGCTTAATCGGGAGTGAGTCTCGAGATATCCAAGGTGTTACCACTTAACTCTTTGGAGCAAGGCCAATGCCCTAGTTACTCATTTGCAAATAGACAAACACAGCAATATCTCAATGGAGGCAGCAATTCACAAGAGGGAAACATTGTCTGATTCAGGTGACCCTAACCTATCTATCGGCGGTCCTGAGGCGATGTGTTGGGTTTTTCTGACAGACTCTCTTTAAAATATTATACAATTAAAAATGACTGTGGACCCCGTAGCATAAAATAAGAATATTTGTATTCACACTTACGTATCTCCAGAGGAATCTCCGCTCAGAGTCACTGTTAATGGTGACAAGATGAGAAGATTTGTGTTTGCAAAATTCTTGAGCTTTCTCCATCGGCATTTCATCTTCGCTAACATAGTATTGGCTGTCATTGTAGATCAGCCAACCATCACTTGTAAATTCATATTCTATGATATAAAGGAGATACAAATATATTATTAGAATATGTAAGTGGGAAGGAATGACACAAATACCTCTTATATATGTAACAGGGATCATGGCGGCACAGGGAGCAATGTATTGTGGTACGTGTTGTGTATTCTACCATTTTTCAATGCATCTTTTTCTTACTAGCCATGGGCAAAGGCCAAAGTGTCAGCCGTAGACAGAAGGACTGATTAAGGGTATAAGGGTATTTGCCCCTCAAACATATTGCCCTAGAAAGAAAAACATGCATTGTGGAATTTCCATTTTATTTTTCTTCCCATGGTCTTGTAGATACGTCCCCACTGCACACACCTACCTCTCCTTCTTTTTACAGGGTATTTGGGCTGGGGTCTGCAATTATCTAGGGGGTCAACTATGAGCACTGATATGTATCATTGGTTCTGTGCAGGGTTTGCACTTACTTAAAAGTTCTGTTTAAGTTTATCTGTTACTAGCAGGAGGACCCGGCTTCGCATGGGTATATTTAATTTTTTATTTGTGTAGTGGCCCCATAAGAATTGTCCAGTTTTGCACTAGTGTATTTTGTATATTGTTTGTGTGTGTCCATAAGCGTCATGTGATCATGTGTATCTCATTTCGGATATCGGTGAAAAACCTGCAATCAGTTGTTATGGAGACCTGGAGTAAAGCTGTGTGTATGTGACCTTGTGTAACAGTGTCATCCACAGCACCCTGCCCCTTTAAGGCTGACAAAGTAGTGAAGAAAAATGGCTGGGTTGCTATGAAAACCTGGAGTAAAACTCTAATATGTGGTACTCTCTGCAGAGCCGTGTATCTAATCCTCCAGCGTGTGGTACTGTGTGCTGATACACATATCTATTCCACTGGCATGTGGTACTGTGTGGAGTGGTGATATCTAATCCTCACCTGTGTGGTATTGTGTGCATTGGTGCATATCTAATCCTCTAGCATGTGGTACTGTGTGCAGTTGCGCATATCTAATCCTGTAGCGTGTGAATTTGTGTGAAGACGCATGTATCTAATCCTCTGGCGCTTGGTACTGTGTGAATACGTGCGTATCTAATCCTCTGGCTTGTGGTACTGTGTGCAGACATGCGTATTTAATCCTCCGGCGTGTGGTACTGTGTGCAGACGCATGTATCTAATCCTCAGGCGTGTGCTGACATGCGTATCTAATCCACTGGCATGTGTTACTGTGTGCAGACGCGTATATCTAAACCTCCCCGTTTGGTATTGTGTGCAGTAGTGTGTATCTAAACCTCTGCCATCTGGTATTGTGTGCAATAGCGCGTATCTAATCCTTCATTGTGTGGTATTGTGTAAAGACGTTCATATCTAATCCTCCAGCATGTGGAACTGTGCGCAGACGCGCGTATCTAATCCTGCGGCATGTGGAACTGTCTATAGACGCACATATCTAATCCTCTGGTGTGTGGCACCGTGTGAAGACTCGCGTAGCTAATCCTCTGGCATGTGGAATTGTGCGTAGATGCGCATATCTAGTCCTGTGGTGTGTGTAACTGTGTGCATTGGCGTGTATCCAATCCTCCGGTGTGTGGTATTGTGTGCTGTGCAGCGTATCTAATCCTGCGGTGTGTGGAACTGTGGGCAGACTTGTGTATCTAATCCTCTGGCATGTGGTACTGTGTGCAGACATGCGCATCTAATACCTTGGAGTGTGGTACTGTGTGAAGACGCGCATATCTAATCCTCTGGCATGTGATACTGTGTGCTGACCTGTGTATCTAATCCTCTGGCGTGTGGAACTGTGTGAATACGTGCATATCTAATCCTTTGGCATGTGGAACTGTGTGCAGATGCGTGTATCTAATCCTCTGGCGTGTGATACTGTGTGCTGACCTGTGTATCTAATTCTCCAGCATGTGGTACTTTGTGCAAAAACGCACATCTAATCCTATGCATGTGGAACTGTGTGTAGATGTGTGTATCTAATCCTTTGGCATGTGGAACTGTGTGCAGACGTGCATATCTAATCCTCTTGCATGTGGAACTGTGTGTAGACACGCGTATCTAATCCTTTCGCATGTGGAACTTTGTGCAGATGCATGTATCTAATCCTCTGGCGTGTGATACTATGCGCTGAGCTGTGTTTCTAATCCTCCAGCGTGTTGTACTTTGTGAAGATGCGCATATCTAATCCTCTGGCATGCGGAATTATGTGCAGACGTGCATATCTAATCCTCTGGCATGTGGAACTGTGTGCAAACACGTGTATCTAATCCTTTGGCATGTGGAACTGTGTGCAGACGTGCATATCTAATCCTCTGGCATGTGATACTGTGTGTTGACACATGTATCTAATCCTTCAGCATGTGGTACTTTGAGCAGACGTGCTTAGCTAATCCTCTGGCACGTGGAACTGTGTGCAGACGCGCATATCTAATCCTCTGGCATGTGGAACTGTGTGCAGACACGTGTATCTAATCCTTCGGTTTGTGGAACTGAGTGCAGACGCGCATATTTAATCCTCTGGTGTGTGGAACTGTGTGCAGACATGCGTATCTAATCCTCTGGCATGTGATACTAGGTGCTTACCGGTGTATCTAATCCTCTGGCATTTGGTACTGTGTGCTGAGCCGCGTATCTAATCCTCTGATGTGTGTATCTCAGTTAGGATATCAGTGCGGGATTGTACATGTGGAGTGATCGTGTGTATTGCAGTTGGAATATAAGTGAAAGAATTGCAGGTTTGTATTGACTAATGGGGCTAGTGTTCTGAGAATACTGTATCTCAGGAACGGTAATTCCGAGAGAGTTGATGCCTCATCTTAAACCTTACCAAACACCTGAAGTAGCTGTGTGCCAAATTTGGGGAAGATTGGTCCAGTTGTTTGGTCGCACATAAAGAACAGACTGACACAGGCAGAAACTCATTTTTATATTATAGAAAGATTATATATGAACCATTGGGGGCACTGGTGAGTGGGTATAAGGATGGTCTGTAACACATGAGAACAGCAGTATTATAAATGGCACATGGTAGGTGATAGTCCTGTTATAGAATTAACATTAGGGATCTAGAGTCTTTGAAGGAGCCCATGTGTGTAATTGTACAGACTGTAAAAAGACAATGAGACATTTTATATTTCTATAAAGAATGGGTTTAGATAATCTAGGACTCAATTTGGATATCAGTGTTGGATTGTACATGTGGAGTGGCTGTGTGTATTGCAGTTGGAATATGAGTGAAAGATTTGCAGGTTTGTATTGGCTAATGGTGGGGTCAGGGTGTTGGGAAAGCTGTATCTCTGGAACGGTACGCCCATGTGAGTTGGGGCCTCTTCTTAAACCTTTCTGGACACCTGAAGTATCTGTGTGCCAAATTTGCTGAAGATTGGTCCAGTCGTTTGGTCACGCATAGAGAACAGACAGACAGACAAGAATTCATTTTTATAATATAGAGAGATAAATTTAGAGATCTGGGGTTATTAGTTTAGAGGATCTGGTCTGGGGTCTGTACTAATTTAGGGGTCTGGGCTGTTTTTGTGTTTTACATATTGCTGCAGTGATTCGTTGACCAAGTTACAGATCCTTCATACATTACAATGTTTGGAGGGATCCAGGAAAATAGAACAACAGACAATAGGACAAAAATAGAACATGGCCTATATTTTGATAGTTCATTACAATGGCCTGTCAAATAATGGTCATGTGAATAACCCCCAGTCACTGACATTGAATTTAATGCTGCTGTATGACATCCATTAAAAAAAATGGACACCACCCGGGCTTTAATCACTGTGTGAATGTCACCTTGGTCTAAAGAAACAAAACACAGAAAATAAATGCTGCATTTTAAAATACAAGCAAAGTGAATAAGATTTTATTGTGGGGAAAAAAGAGCTTCCGAAAACCTGCATTTTCAAAATGCTTGTGTTTTTGAAAAATGCATCTTATTAATTTTAGCTGTGGAATTGTGAGTGTTTTCCCTAAGAAATTTATATTTTCCACATATATTGCAAGAAAAGTAGCAGAGAAAAATTTAGCAAAAACTCAATGAAAAATACTGCGGAAAATTGGAATGTTATTTTTGTGCTGTTTTTTTTTTTTTTTTTTGCTTTGTTTTGTTTTTAGCTATGCAGGGATTTAGTCTTATGGTTTGTTTCACTCAATGGCTTTTTTTGTGGAAGTTTTCCATTTGGGATGGGAACTTTAGATGAAGAACATACTTTTATCCTTCCTACTGCATCTACTGCTGGCTTGGTTCAAAAAACCTGAATCAAAAACTGAAGTTTTTTTTTTTTTTTTTTTAATTGCTGTGTGTGAATCTACCCTTACAGAATGAGAAATAACTTACCAAAGGGTTTTGGTTCTTCCTTTAATTCTGCTCCTAAAAATAACAAGAAAGACAAAATTAGATTCACTGTAACATCCTTGCCCGTCCGAGACATATCCAGCTGTGATTTCTTCTTTTGGGTTCTTCATGGTCTATCTGAACACTATCCTATTCCCTCACCTTGGTAATTGATTTTCTACCACACCCATCTCCATCACCTTGGTTTCCATCTGCTCCTCAAATAGTTATTTTAGCCTTGCCTATGTGATTGACAGTCTATCTTCCTATCAAGTCTGGGGTAGGTTCTTCCTCCCTATTTATTCTTGACTTACATTCACATTGGTGCTAGCTAATGCCTCATGCTTGCTGGCTTTACAATTGCTGATTTGTCACCTGTATTCTTATTTTTGTCCTCTGGCTTTACCTTGGACTATTCTCTTAGATTACGATTCTGTACTGTGTTTGCTCAACTGTTTCTGAACCCTTGGCTAGCTGACCTCCCTTTGTTGTGGTTTGTCTTGTCTGCGTTCTAGGTAAGGTTTTGCTGCCCAGTTGTCTCCAGTCACTTAGGACGGGACAGGGAAGCAGGAAGGGACTGAGTGGAGGGGTTCAAAATAGGGCTCACTGTCTTGTCATGCCCCTCCCCCCCCAGGGTTCACCAACACCTACTGGATAATTGCTCCTCTAGCAATTACCTTATATTTACCTGTAATTTTACTTTCTTTGAATTGGAAGGCAGCACAAAAGGGTTTTTATCACCACCTTCAACTTCTCCTAGGACCGGCCCGCCATGGTAGCAATGAGACAGTTAATTATTGTAACTAATGTCATAAGAACCCCCACTTTCTACTAAGTTTTTGTGTTTTAATGAATGAGTCCTTTTAGTTGAGTTATATTGGGTGGGTATGCTGTGCTGCCTTCAGACTGAAGGAAAATAAAATTCCAGGTAAACACAATTTTCTTATTCATCCTGTGGCACAGAAGGGGCCTAACTAGCTACCTAAGAGGGGGAGATCATCACTTGGAAACCGTATTCAGTAATGCTGTTCAAAAGGCTGGACCTTCAGAGTGAATGTCCAGGCCATAATACTTGATGAAGGTAGAGGAAGAACTCGAAGAAGCAGCATTACAAATATCCAGAATAGATACTTGTGCGCTTTCAGCCCATGAAGTTGCTGTGGAACGTATAGAATGTGTCCTTGGTGAGGCAGGCAAAGAGAGATCTGCTAATCTATAAGCCTTCAGGATAATAAATTTGATCCATTTGGCCAGTGTGCCTTTAGAGAATTTTATCTCCTTCTGAGCGCCTGAATAGAGTACAAATAAGTTTTCCTATTTTCTTTGGTTCTATACAGATAGGTCAGAATAGCTTTTAAACATCTTGGTTGTGAAAACGTATCTGTCCTTCTGTCTCAGGATGAGGATAGAAAACTGGTAAAAAGGATTCTTCATTAAAATTTTGAAAAGTAAGAATGTCAGGTATGAAACCTGGCAGAATTCTCCGGAGGACCCATTCGGCAAAAATCTCAAATATGGGTTTCTAGAGAATAAGGCCTATAATTCTCTATAAGCCTGTAATGGCTACTAGGAAAACCACTTTACAGGCTAATGGGAGTAGAGAAAACAAAAAACTGGGATGGAATGGGAGCGCCACTGGATGGAATCCAAGGAAACCAAAACTTAAATAAATTAATATTCGTTTATTGGTTCCAAAAAGACAGGCTATGCGTTTTGACCAGCGTCTTCTTCAGACCACTATATAACAAGAACAATAAAACTCACTGCTTACAATTGCAATAAAAACATAAAATACACAACAAGAATAAAATGATTTAAAAAAAAAAGTACAAATGAATCCAAAATTAAAAGGATAGGACTGATAGGTAACCTAAGTTACATACTGACATAAGTGTTTCATAATCATATAAAATCAATGTCAGTGACAAGAGTTGGTTTGATTTCATAGCCACAATTGTAGTAAACATGGTATATACAGTATTGGCACCCCTGCAATTCTGTCAGATAATACTCATTTTCTTCCAGAAAATGATTGCAATCAGAAATTCTTTGGTATTATTATCTTCATTTAATTTGTCTTCAATGGAAAACCACAAAAAGAATTGTCAAAAAGCCAAATTGGATATAATTTCACACCAAACATAAAAAGGGGGTGGACAAAAGTATTGGTACTGTTTGAAAAATCTCTAATTTGTGTAATTAACAGCACCTGTTACTTACCTGAGGCACCTAACAGGTGGTGGCAATAACTAAATCACACTTGCAGCCAGTTGAAATGGATTAAAGTTGACTCAACCTCTGTCCTGTGTCCTTGTGTGACCACATTGAGCATGGAGAAAAGAAAGAAGACCAAAGAACTGTCTGAGGACTTGAGAAGCAAAATTGTGAGGAAGCATGAGCAATCTCAAGGCTACAAGTCCATCTCCAAAAACCTGAATGTTCCTGTGCCTACCGTGCGCAGTGTCATCAAGAAGTTTAAAGCCCATGGCACTGTGGCTAACCTCCCTAAATGTGGATGCAAAAGAAAAATTGACAAGAGAGTGTGATGGTTGCAGAAATGCACTTTCTTTTGCAGGCTGCTCTATGCAGTCTGCAAAAGAAATGATGATTTTTTTGCAATGCATTAGCATTGTAATGCATTGCATTAGTGATCAGACCCCCTGGGGTTCAAGACCCATAGGGGGTCTAATAAATGCAAAAAATAAAATAAAATAAAAAAATATAAAGAATAAAAAATTCAAATCTCCCCCTTTCCCTAGAACACAAATAAAAGTAGTTAAATACTGTGAAACACATACATATTAGGTATCCTTTGTCCGAAAACGCCCGCTCTACAAATCTATAAAAATATTTTTCCTGTATGGTAAACACTAGAGATGAGCGAACACTAAAATGTTCGAGGTTCGAAATTCGATTCGAACAGCCGCTCAATGTTCGTGTGTTCGAACGGGTTTCGAACCCCATTATAGTCTATGGGGAACAGATACTCGTTAAGGGGGAAACCCAAATCCGTGTCTGGAGGGTCACCAAGTCCACTATGACACCCCAGGAAATGATGCCAACACCTCTGGAATGACACTGGGACAGCAGGGGAAGCATGTCTGGGGGCATCTAACACACCAAAGACCCTCTATTACCCCAACATCACAGCCTAACAACTACACACTTTACACACTCAATACCACCTCTCTGACAGTAGGAAAACACCTTGAAACATGTGTATTTGGCACTTGCAGTGAGGAGAGCTTGTCACCAGCAGTGAATTTGGCCCTTGTAGTAAGTTGAGGTTGGCACCAACATTTGTTTTGAAAATCAGGGTGGATTGAGCCTCTAACCAGCAGAGTTTGGGCAAATTCATGGTGGAGGGAGCCTCTAAAAACCCCAGTTTGGACCAATTCATGGTGGAGGGAGACTCTAAAAACCCCAGTTTGGACCAATTCATGGTGGAGGGAGCCTCTAAAAACCCCAGTTTGGACCAATTCATGGTGGAGGGAGCCTCTAACCAGCCCAGTTTGGGCAAATTCATGGTGGAGGGAGCCTCTAACCAGCCCAGTTTGGACCAATTAATGGTGGAGGGAGCCTCTAACCAGCCCAGTTTGGACCAATTAATGGTGGAGGGAGCCTCTAACCACCCCAGTTTGGACCAATTCATGGTGGAGGGAGCCTCTAACCAGCCCAGTTTGGACCAATTCATGGTGGAGGGAGCCTCTAAAAAACCCAGTTTGGACCAATTCATGGTGGAGGGAGCCTCTAAACAGCCCAGTTTGGGCAAATTCATGGTGGAGGGAGCCTCTAACCACCCCAGTTTGGACCAATTCATGGTGGAGGGAGCCTCTAAACAGCCAAGTTTGGACCAATTCATGGTGAAGGGAGCCTCTAAAAACCCGTTTGGACCAATTCATGGTGGAGGGAGCCTCTAACCAGCCCAGTTTGGGCAAATTCATGGTGGAGGGAGCCTCTAAACAGCCCAGTTTGGGCAAATTCATGGTGGAGGGAGCCTCTAACCAGCCCAGTTTGGACCAATTTATGGTGGAGGGAGCCTCTAACCAGCCCAGTTTGGGCAAATTCATGGTGGAGGGAGCCTCTAAACAGCCCAGTTTGGGCAAATTCATGGTGGAGGGAGCCTCTAACCAGCCCAGTTTGGACCAATTAATGGTGGAGGGAGCCTCTAAACAGCCAAGTTTTGGGAAATTCATGGTGGAGGGAGCCTCTAACCAGCCCAGTTTGGACCAATTAATGGTGGAGGGAGCCTCTAAACAGCCAAGTTTGGACCAATTCATGGTGGAGGGAGCCTCTAACCAGCCCAATTTGGACCAATTAATGGTGGAGGGAGCCTCTAAACAGCCAAGTTTTGGGAAATTCATGGTGGAGGGAGCCTCTAACCAGCCCAGTGTGGGCAAATTCATGGTGGAGGGAGCCTCTAACCAGCCCAGTTTGGGCAAATTCATGGTGGAGGGAGCCTCTAAACAGCCCAGTTTGGGCAAATTCATGGTGGAGGGAGCCTCTAACCAGCCCAGTTTGGACCAATTCATGGTGGAGGGAGCCTCTAACCAGCCCAGTTTGGACCAATTCATGGTGGAGGGAGCCTCTAACCAGCCCAGTTTGGACCAATTCATGGTGGAGGGAGCCTCTAACCAGCCCAGTTTGGACCAATTCATGGTGGAGGGAGCCTCTAACCAGCCCAGTTTGGACCAATTCATGGTGGAGGGAGCCTCTAAACAGCCCAGTTTGGGCAAATTCATGGTGGAGGGAGCCTCTAAAAAACCCAGTTTGGACCAATTCATGGTGGAGGGAACCTCTAATTAGCCCAGTTTGGACCAATTAATTGTGGAGGGAGCCTCTAACCAGCCCAGTTTGGACCAATTAATGGTGGAGGGAGCCTCTAACCACCCCAGTTTGGACCAATTAATGGTGGAGGGAGCCTCTAACCACCCCAGTTTGGGCAAATTCATGGTGGAGGGAGCCTCTAACCAGCCCAGTTTGGACCAATTAATGGTGGAGGGAGCCTCTAAACAGCCAAGTTTTGGGAAATTCATGGTGGAGGGAGCCTCTAACCAGCCCAGTTTGGACCAATTCATGGTGGAGGGAGCCTCTAAACAGCCAAGTTTTGGGAAATTCATGGTGGAGGGAGCCTCTAACCAGCCCAGTTTGGACCAATTCATGGTGGAGGGAGCCTCTAAACAGCCCAGTTTGGGCAAATTCATGGTGGAGGGAGCCTCTAAACAGCCCAGTTTGGGCAAATTCATGGTGGAGGGAGCCTCTAACCAGCCCAGTTTGGACCAATTAATGGTGGAGGGAGCCTCTAAACAGCCAAGTTTTGGGAAATTCATGGTGGAGGGAGCCTCTAACCAGCCCAGTTTGGACCAATTAATGGTGGAGGGAGCCTCTAACCACCCCAGTTTGGACCAATTCATGGTGGAGGGAGCCTCTAAACAGCCAAGTTTGGACCAATTCATGGTGGAGGGAGCCTCTAAAAACCCCAGTTTGGACCAATTCATGGTGGAGGGAGCCTCTAACCAGCCCAGTTTGGGCAAATTCATGGTGGAGGGAGCCTCTAAAAAACCCAGTTTGGACCAATTCATGGTGGAGGGAGCCTCTAATTAGCCCAGTTTGGACCAATTAATTGTGGAGGGAGCCTCTAACCAGCCCAGTTTGGACCAATTAATGGTGGAGGGAGCCTCTAACCACCCCAGTTTGGACCAATTAATGGTGGAGGGAGCCTCTAACCTGCCCAGTTTGGACCAATTAATGGTGGAGGGAGCCTCTAACCACCCCAGTTTGGACCAATTCATGGTGGAGGGAGCCTCTAACCAGCCCAGTTTGGACCAATTCATGGTGGAGGGAGCCTCTAATTAGCCCAGTTTGGACCAATTAATTGTGGAGGGAGCCTCTAACCAGCCCAGTTTGGACCAATTAATGGTGGAGGGAGCCTCTAACCACCCCAGTTTGGGCAAATTCATGGTGGAGGGAGCCTCTAACCAGCCCAGTTTGGACCAATTAATGGTGGAGGGAGCCTCTAAACAGCCAAGTTTTGGGAAATTCATGGTGGAGGGAGCCTCTAACCAGCCCAGTTTGGACCAATTCATGGTGGAGGGAGCCTCTAAACAGCCCAGTTTGGGCAAATTCATGGTGGAGGGAGCCTCTAACCAGCAGAGTTGGTGGAAATCAGGGTGGAGGGAGCCTCTAACCAGCAGAGTTGGGGGAAATCAGGGTGGAGGGAGCCTAGTATTAGCAGAATTGTGCAACGCTTATGGTGGATGAGTATGAGGATGCGGAGGAATTGGAGAGGTTGAGTACAGACATGGAGTTTCATGTTGGGGTGCTTTACACAGGTGGGCACAAAAATGACGGCTCTACTCAGTGGTGGTTCATTTTTATCAAAGTGAGCCGGTCGGCACTCTCAGCTGACAGACGGGTGCGCTTGTCAGTGATGATGCCACCGGCTGCACTGAACACCCTCTCAGATAGGACGCTGGCGGCAGGACAGGACAGCACCTCCAAGGCATATAGGGCAAGTTCAAGCCACAGGTCCAACTTCGACACCCAATACGTGTAGGGCGCAGAGGGGTCGGAGAGGACAGGGCTGTGGTCGGAAAGGTATTCCCGCAACATGCGCCTATACTTCTCACGCCTGGTGACACTAGGACCCTCCGTGGCGGCACTTTGGCGAGGGGGTGCCATCAAGGTGTCCCAGACCTTAGACAGTGTGCCCCTCGTTTGTGTGGACCGGTGAGAACTTGGTTGCCTACTGGAGGAACTGCCCTCCCTGCCGCCAACGTCACATGCTGGAAACATCTCCATCATATTCTGCACCAATTGCCTGTGGCAAGCATTGATGCGATTGGCCCTCCCCTCTACCGGAATAAAAGACGAGATGTTGTTTTTATACCGGGGGTCAAGGATAGCAAAGATCCAGTACTGGTTGTCCTCCATGATTTTGACAATACGCTTGTCGGTTGTAAAGCACCCCAACATGAACTCAGCCATGTCTGCCACAGTGTTAGTTGGCATGACTCCTCTGGCCCCACCGGAAAGTTCAATCTCCATTTCCTCCTCATCCTCCATGTCTACCCATCCGCGCTGCAACAATGGGACGATTCGAAGTTGCCCGGAAGCCTCCTGTATCACCATAACATCATCGGACAACTCTTCTTCCTCCTCCTCCTCCTCCTCCATTAAACGCAGTGAAGCGGACAGATGTGTGGACCTACTCTCCAGCTGTGACGGATCGGATGCTATCCCTAACTCCTCTGTGTGATCTGAGTTATCCCTGATGTCAATCAGGGATTCTCTCAGAACACACAAGAGCGGGATTGTAAGGCTCACCATCGCATCCTCAGAGCTCACCCTCCTTGTGGACTCCTCAAAGACCCGTAGGATGTCACAAAGGTCTCTCATCCATGGCCACTCATGGATGTGAAACTGAGGCAGCTGACTTTGTGGCACCCTAGGGTTTTGTAGCTGGTATTCCATCAAAGGTCTCTGCTGCTCAACCACTCTATTCAACATCTGAAACGTTGAGTTCCAGCGTGTGGGGACGTCGCACAAAAGCCGGTGTTGTGGCACATGCAGGCGTTGCTGGAGAGATTTTAAGCTAGCAGCGGCTACTGTCGACTTGCGAAAGTGGGCGCACATGCGCCGCACTTTCACCAGTAGCTCTGGAACATTGGGGTAGCTCTTTAGGAAACGTTGCACCACTAGGTTGAAGACGTGGGCCAGGCATGGAACATGTTGGAGTCCGGCAAGCTCCAGAGCTGCTACCAGGTTCCGGCCGTTATCACAAACGACCATGCCTGGGCCCAGGTGCAGCGGCTCAAACCATATTGCCGTCTCATCGAGGAGGGCATCCCTCACCTCGGAGGCAGTGTGCTGTCTGTCCCCCAAGCTGATCAGCTTCAGCACAGCCTGCTGACGTCTACCAACGCCAGTGCTGCAACGTTTCCAACTCGTAGCTGGGGTCAATCTAACAGCGGAGGAGGAGGCGGTGGCGGAGGAGGAGGCGGTGGCGGAGGAGGAGGCGGTAGAGGAGGAGGAGGAGGGGGGTGTTCTTCTCGTGTCCCTGCCAGGAATGTTAGGCGGGGAGACGAGGTACACCGGGCCAGTTTGGGAAGCAGTCCCAGCCTCAACTACATTCACCCAGTGTGCCGTCAGTGAAATGTAGCGTCCCTGTCCGCATGCACTTGTCCACGCGTCGGTGGTCAAGTGGACCTTTGTGCAAAGCGCGGAACTAAGGGCCCGCCTGATGTTGAGTGACACGTGCTGGTGCAAGGCGGGGACGGCACACCGGGAGAAGTAGTGACGGCTAGGGACGGCATAGCGAGGTGCCGCAGTTGCCATCAGGTCCAGGAAGGCGGGAGTTTCAACAAGCCGGAACGCCAACATCTCCTGGGCCAGCAGTTTAGCGATGTTGGCGTTCAAGGCTTGCGCGTGTGGGTGGTTAGCAGTGTATTTCTGCCGCCGCTCCAATGTCTGAGAGATGGTGGGTTGTTGTAAAGAAACGCCTGATGGTGCCTTTGATGGTGCAGGAGAAGGAGATAAGACAGGACCAGGGGAGGATGAGGTAGAAGTCAACAAAGTGGCGGAGGCAGATGAAGTGGTGTCCTGGCTCGTCCTCTGGAGTGCATCGCCAGCACAGTCAGCAGTGGCAGTGGCAGAGGCAGAGGCAGAGGCAGTGGCAGTGGCGTGAACGGCAGGCGGCCTTTGTCCTGCCGTTGCTGCCTGCCACTGATTCCAGTGCTTGGATTCCAAATGACGGCGCATTGAAGTGGTGGACAGGTTGCTCTTCTCAGAGCCCCTAATCAATTTCGAGAGGCAAATTGTGCAGACAACACTATATCTGTCCTCGGCGCATTCCTTGAAAAAACTCCACACCTTCGAGAAACGTGCCCTCGAGGTGGGAGTTTTTCGGGGCTGGGTACGAACTGAAACATCTTGGGAGATTCCGGGTGTGGCCTGGCTTCGCCTAAGCTGCTGACCTCTGCCTCTGCCTCTAGCTACCCTTTTTGGTGCTGCACCTGCCTCAACATCCACACTACTTTCCCCGCTTGACATCCCCCCTGTCCAGGTCGGGTCAGTGTCCTCATCATCCACCACTTCCTCTTCCAACTCCTGTCTCATCTCCTCCTCCCGCACAATGCGCCGGTCAACTGGATGCCCTGACGGCAACTGCGTCACATCATCGTCGATGAGGGTGGGTTGCTGGTCATCCACCACCAAATCGAACGGAGATGGAGGAGACTCTAGTGTTTGAGCATCTGGACACAGATGCTCCTCTGTTAGGTTCGTGGAATCGTGACGTGGAGAGGCAGGTTGAGGGACAATGAAAGGAGCGGAGAACAGCTCTGGGGAGCAGGGACAGTTTGGGTTATTGTTCTGTAAAGCTTCGGAATTTTGGGAGGAAGGAAGACAAGACTGTTGGGTAATAGGAGGAGAGGAGGCAGAGTCTGACTGGCTGCTGGACAATGTGCTGTAAGCGTTCTCTGACAGCCATTGCAAGACCTGTTCCTGGTTCTCGGGCCTACTAAGGTTTGTACCCTGCAGTTTAGTTAATGTGGCAAGCAACCCTGGCACTGTGGAGTGGCGCAATGCTTGCTGCCCCACAGGAGTAGGCACGGGACGCCCTGTGGCTTCACTGCTACCTTGCTCCCCAGAACCATTCCCCCGACCTCGCCCACGGCCTCGTCCACGTCCCTTTCCGGGAGCCTTGCGCATTTTGAATTCCTAGTTAGAAATTGGCACTGTATACCAGTAGTAAAAATTGTGGGTGCACGTAACCCCAATATATTCTTTGAATTCCCAGTCAGAAACTGGCACTATATGGCAGTAGCAAGAAATGAGGGTATTTGTATTCCCAATATACTCTTTGAATTCCCAGTCAGACAATGGCACTGTATACCAGTAGTAAAAATTGTGGGTGCACGTAACCCCAATATATTCTTTGAATTACCAGTCAGAAACTGGCACTATATGGCAGTAGCAAGAAATGAGGGTATTTATAACCCCAATATATTCTTTGAATTCCCAGTCAGACAATGGCACTGTATACCAGTAGTAAAAATTGTGGGTGCACGTAACCCCAATATATTCTTTGAATTCCCAGTCAGAAACTGGCACTATATGGCAGTAGCAAGAAATGAGGGTATTTGTATTCCCAATATACTCTTTGAATTCCCAGTCAGACAATGGCACTGTATACCAGTAGTAAAAATTGTGGGTGCACGTAACCCCAATATATTCTTTGAATTACCAGTCAGAAACTGGCACTATATGGCAGTAGCAAGAAATGAGGGTATTTGTATTCCCAATATATTCTTTGAATTCCCAGTCAGACAATGGCACTGTATACCAGTAGTAAAAATTGTGGGTGCACGTAACCCCAATATATTCTTTGAATTCCCAGTCAGAAACTGGCACTATATGGCAGTAGCAAGAAATGAGGGTATTTGTATTCCCAATATACTCTTTGAATTCCCAGTCAGACAATGGCACTGTATACCAGTAGTAAAAATTGTGGGTGCACGTAACCCCAATATATTCTTTGAATTACCAGTCAGAAACTGGCACTATATGGCAGTAGCAAGAAATGAGGGTATTTATAACCCCAATATATTCTTTGAATTCCCAGTCAGACAATGGCACTGTATACCAGTAGTAAAAATTGTGGGTGCACGTAACCCCAATATATTCTTTGAATTCCCAGTCAGAAACTGGCACTATATGGCAGTAGCAAGAAATGAGGGTATTTGTATTCCCAATATACTCTTTGAATTCCCAGTCAGACAATGGCACTGTATACCAGTAGTAAAAATTGTGGGTGCACGTAACCCCAATATATTCTTTGAATTACCAGTCAGAAACTGGCACTATATGGCAGTAGCAAGAAATGAGGGTATTTATAACCCCAATATATTCTTTGAATTCCCAGTCAGACAATGGCACTGTATACCAGTAGTAAAAATTGTGGGTGCACGTAACCCCAATATATTCTTTGAATTCCCAGTCAGAAACTGGCACTATATGGCAGTAGCAAGAAATGAGGGTATTTGTATTCCCAATATACTCTTTGAATTCCCAGTCAGACAATGGCACTGTATACCAGTAGTAAAAATTGTGGGTGCACGTAACCCCAATATATTCTTTGAATTACCAGTCAGAAACTGGCACTATAAGGCAGTAGCAAGAAATGAGGGTATTTATAACCCCAATATATTCTTTGAATTCCCAGTCAGACAATGGCACTGTATACCAGTAGTAAAAATTGTGGGTGCACGTAACCCCAATATATTCTTTGAATTCCCAGTCAGAAACTGGCACTATATGGCAGTAGCAAGAAATGAGGGTATTTGTATTCCCAATATACTCTTTGAATTCCCAGTCAGACAATGGCACTGTATACCAGTAGTAAAAATTGTGGGTGCACGTAACCCCAATATATTCTTTGAATTCCCAGTCAGAAACTGGCACTATATGGCAGTAGCAAGAAATGAGGGTATTTGTATTCCCAATATATTCTTTGAATTCCCAGTCAGACAATGGCACTGTATACCAGTAGTAAAAATTGTGGGTGCACGTAACCCCAATATATTCTTTGAATTACCAGTCAGAAACTGGCACTATATGGCAGTAGCAAGAAATGAGGGTATTTGTATTCCCAATATACTCTTTGAATTCCCAGTCAGACAATGGCACTGTATACCAGTAGTAAAAATTGTGGGTGCACGTAACCCCAATATATTCTTTGAATTACCAGTCAGAAACTGGCACTATATGGCAGTAGCAAGAAATGAGGGTATTTATAACCCCAATATATTCTTTGAATTCCCAGTCAGACAATGGCACTGTATACCAGTAGTAAAAATTGTGGGTGCACGTAACCCCAATATATTCTTTGAATTCCCAGTCAGAAACTGGCACTATATGGCAGTAGCAAGAAATGAGGGTATTTGTATTCCCAATATACTCTTTGAATTCCCAGTCAGACAATGGCACTGTATACCAGTAGTAAAAATTGTGGGTGCACGTAACCCCAATATATTCTTTGAATTACCAGTCAGAAACTGGCACTATATGGCAGTAGCAAGAAATGAGGGTATTTGTATTCCCAATATATTCTTTGAATTCCCAGTCAGACAATGGCACTGTATACCAGTAGTAAAAATTGTGGGTGTATATAGCCCCAATTCTATTGCTAGGGGACTTGCAGGGTATTTCTGGGGTGAAGGTGGGGGGGCACACCGTTGGAACGGGTATCGGGGTATATATCGGGTATACGGGAATACACTGACAGTGTATTCCATTCAGGATCCTGGGAAAGCTGGGTTGCGGCGATTGAGCCCGTCAGTGCCACGTTACACTGACAAGCTTCTCCCTGGAATTTAGCTCTTACAAGAGCTGTTGGTTGTCTTCTCCTTCCTATCCTAGCCTGTCCCTGCCTACCCAGAATCTAAGCCCTAGCTAGCTGGACGGAAACCTCCGTCCTCGGTGAATTGCAAGCTCAGAATGACGCGAAGCTGGGCGGCGCTGTTCTTTTAAATTAGAGGTCACATGTTTTCGGCAGCCAATGGGTTTTGCCTACTTTTTTCAACGTCACCGGTGTCGTAGTTCCTGTCCCACCTACCCAGCGCTGTTATTGGAGCAAAAAAGGCGCCAGGGAAGGTGGGAGGGGAATCGAGTAATGGCGCACTTTACCACGCGGTGTTCGATTCGATTCGAACATGCCGAACAGCCTAATATCCGATCGAACATGAGTTCGATAGAACACTGTTCGCTCATCTCTAGTAAACACCGTAGCAGGAAAAAGAGTTGAAAGTGCCAAAACGCCATTTTTTTTCAGTGTATTCTTTCTGATAAAAATTGGAATAAAAAGTGATCAAAGCAATAGCATTTCCCCAAAATGGTAGAACTGAAAAGTACACCCGCCCCCACAAAAAAGACGCCTTATGCATCCCCGTACACGGACGTATAAAAACAAAAAGTTATGGCTGTCAGAATATGGCGACTTTTAGAAAAAATATTTTTTTTAACAGTTTTGGATTAAAATGGGGTTAAAATGTAAAAAAACCCCATAAATTAGGTATCCCGGGAATCGTACCAAAACATAGAATAAAGGCCATTTTGGTTGCACAGTGAACGCCGTAAAACCGAAGCCCGTAAGAAAGACGCAGACATCCATTTTTTTTTTCAAATCCACCCCATTCTGAATTTTTTTCCATCTTCCCAGTACATTGAACAGAATAATTAATTGCGGAATCATGAACAAAAATTTGTCCCGCAAAGATTAAAACCTCATATGGCTGTGGGAGCGGAGAAATAAAAAAAAGTTATGGGATTTGGAAGGGGGAGAGTCAAAAACGAAAATCAAAAAATGCCTTCGACGGGAAGGGGTTAGACAAGAGTATTGGTATAATGTACTATAGGTGTCAATCATGAGTATGGGGGTTTCAGTATGCCATGTGATTACACTAGGGCTTGTATCTATAAGAGGAAATTCTCTTTACTTTTGATATGTTTGTACCTTTTTTTAGTTTGCAAAACCATTCTTTAAAATAATCACAGGGCCAATTACTCCACATCAATGTATAACCATTCGCTGACCCACAAAACTGTGTGTTGTCGTAGCGAGGTTTCCAAAATTGCCAGTTTTCATAATTCATCTAAATAAAAAAAGGAAAATATCAGCACAATTACCACACAATCACATTAGTTTTTATACTTCACTACATGGTTAATGCATTGACATTGTGTTGACATATTCTGTAGTTTTAATTGGTCCCATATTGGGCTACATACAATGTTGTGTTCCAATTATTTGAACATTGACAATAAACAAATTTCAAATTATCATATGTGAAAATGCCCAAACTGTTAAAATATGGAAATAATTATCCCTAAGGTAAATTCCATAGTCGGAACAATAATCAAAATAGCCAAATCAGTTTTTTCACTGTTAGGCTCAGGATGCTCAGTTCCACTTACAACGTCACAAGCGTACTGCGCATTGCTAAAAATAGCGCTGAAGCCTGCGCAGGAGGGAAGAACTACTATGCAGGCGCGGGATTTGAAGCCATCACACCGGAAGAAGAGGACGCTATAGGCGTGGAAGAGCCAGGACCAGAGGGTGTTGCTGCAAGAAGAAAGAAGAGGTAGGCGTGCCAGAAGATGACGTCGGATCGTGCATGACCGCCCACCGTGCACGTTCAGGTATGATTTACCTATATGTTTTTATAGTTTTATTTTAAAACGGGACGGGGGGTTAAAATAAAACTAGCGGTGCCTGAATAGCCTTTTTAAAGGCTATTTAAAGGCTATTTAAGGCTATTTAAAGGCCTTTTTAAAGGCTATTCACGCATATGTTGGGCTCATACAGCAAAATTTTGTTGATCGAGCCCCTTTAATAAAAATGAGAATTAAAAAAAAAAAGACATTACTTACAGGTGAGCCATCTGACCATACAAAGCCTTCATCCTCACTATTCGCCACTAGGCCAACCCAGATTTGTTGATAATAAGACGACCTATATTGACTATAAAAAAAAGGAGATATACAGATGAATATACTGCAATGCACTTAGATATATCCTGCATGTGTTTCTAAATTAAAAACTTTTATGCAACATTTTTGCATGTATAACGGTATATTTACATAGATTTGTGGATTTTTTTTTCCTGTTTGGCTGTACAATCCTCTGATTGCTCACATAATATAATGCGTTACTGATGCAGTGTATTACCCGCAGTCAGCGTTTTATTGACAGGCAACCTATGAGGTCCTGCCTATGAGGTCCTGGGCTAGTTCACACGGGGACATGGACGCTGATTTTGACAGTGGATTTCACGGCCAAATCAGCGTCCATACAATGTATCCCTATGTGAACTCCTCGCTTTTTTTTTTCTGCTAGCTCGCTAGCAGAAAAAGAAGCGACATGACCTATCTTTCGGGCGGAAGCCGCTCGCGATGAGCCGTGGCTTCCGCCCAGCCGCAGCGCCCTCCATGTCGGCTCATTCATTTGAGCCAACAGCGGAGGTAAAAGCCGCGACCGTGATGGTCGCGGCGGGAGCAGTTCACATAGTGTGGACATTGTATGGACGCTGATTTGGCCGCGAAATCCGCTGTCAAAATCAGCGTCCATGTCCCCGTGTGAACTAGCCCTAAGGCTCCTGCTGCCATAACAACCTATCAATCATATACAGGACTAGGGTTGAGCGATCGTGTTTGGAAAAGATCGGATTCCGATCGGCGATCGAGAAAATTTCACGATCGCGATCGGAATTCCGAACACAATCTTTTTAGGTGGGATCGAGATTGGTGACGATTTCCCACAATGCTTTGCTTAGCCTTCACACTGAGTATACGCTCCGCTCATTCTGAGCAGAGTGTATACTCAGTGTGAAGGCTTCGCTGTGGTTCCATAGGAATGAATGGAAGCAGCCGGCACACAGCCTTAACCCCCTGCAACACCGGCTGAATCCATTGATTCTAATGGGAGACTAAACTAACATCTCTAGTAGCTACTTACCTGCAGAGATGGCTGCTCCGGTGCCGGTGTTCTCGCCTCGCTGCCCCTTGCCTTCCAGGTTAGTGTTTAAAGAGCTAGGAAGGCAGAGCTTGAGGCTTAGAGTGTGGGCGGGTACAGAGCGGGGAGACGTGACGTCTGCCCTCCCAGTACCCGCCCACACTCTCCTAGCCTGGGAGGCAGGGGGAAGCGAGGTGAAGAAGAACACCGGGCACCGGAGCAGCCATCTCTGCAGGTAAGTGGACACCATGGGGGACTAAGTAGCCAGAAGATTAAAAAATAATCCTCTGGCTACTTAGTGATTCACTACACAGCGTGGATTCTAACAATTAAAGCCTTCAATTGTTAGATTCCATGCTGTATAGTGAATAGGATTGTTTTTAAAATCCAATCTCCGATTAATAAAAAAAAATTCCATTGACTTGCATTGGGATAGAGATCGGGTTCGAATGAAAAATGATCAGAAATTGGGTTTAAAAATCGATCCTGAAAAGTCAAGATCAGCTCAACCCTATACAGGACCTATTAGTCAAATAGACGTGGTAAACACAACATATGCTGGGATGCTGGAAAAAATTCAAGATGAGGTGGAATTGGAGAAAAACTGTGCTTGTGTGAGTTTCTTAGTCTTTGTTTTTACAGGGTTCACTGTGCAGCCAAACTCCTGTCACCTGTATTCTATGCATTGGTGCAATTTCGGGGTAACCAAATTTTTATAGTTTTATTTACATTTTAACCCCTTTTCATAGATCTAAAACTTTGACAAAAAATTTTTTTCTTACAGTCCCCATATTCTGACACTCATAACTTTTTATATGTCTGTGTATGGAGATACATAGGGTTCCTTTTTTGCAGGGTCGGGTGTACTTTTTAGCTATAACATTTTGGGGAATTGCTATTGCTTTGATCACTTTTTATTCAAATTTTTATCAGTGGCAAAACAGCAAAGTAAGCAGTGTTTCGGCACTTCTGATTTTTTTTTTCTCTTCGGCGTTCACTATATGGGAAAAATATTTTATATATTGGTAGACCGGATGTTTTCAGACACAGGAATACCTAATGTGTATGTGTTTCAAGTACTTTTACATATAGGCAAATACACATTGAAAAAATGTAAGAATAGGCTAAAGGTCTAAGATAGACCTGAAATGTGTCAGTTTTCTACTGCGGTTTTTAGTTCACTTTTTGCCTTTTCTTCACCTTTTTGGCTGTTTTTAAATGCTTCTGAATTAAAGGTTAAATTTTAACAAGATGCCTGAGTGATGCGGGTCTTCCTACATTTTCAAGTGTGAACTACTTTTATATATGAGTAGAAAGGAGAAAAAAAACAGATATGTTTGCGCTCCTGTTGGGTCACTAGTAAATTATTCAAAATGGTAGCTCCGTCCAACCCTCCCAGTTAGAATGGAAGATAACCGTCGTCCAAATTCTGGGGAGTCCACAGTCCAATGATGAGAAGTATTAGTCTGAAATGAGGGTCGCAAACACCCCTGGTGAACCGACTGGCAAACTGAGGCCGTGGGTAGTCGGTGGTGCAGAGCTGAAGAATACACTGGGACACAGTGAAGAAAAAAACGGGGTGGCGCTCTCCTCAATGGCACAAACAGAGATGATAGATGCAAGACACTTTATTGGATAACGCGTTTCGGGGTTTGGCGTAATAAGAAAGCACCCCTATGTTAAAAAAACATTAAAAAAGAAAAAAACACTCATATATGCATCAGAATAAAAGATAAAAAAAAGTAGTACATGAAGAATCATTAGCATAAATACAATTCTGAAGGAGTTATAAAGATTTAAAATGAACAAGTGATACAATTAAATATATATATATATATATATATATATATATATATATATATATATATACAGTCCTATGAAAAAGTTTGGGCACCCCTATTAATCTTAATCATTTTTAGTTCTAAATATTTTGGTGTTTGCAACAGCCATTTCAGTTTGATATATCTAATAACTGATGGACACAGTAATATTTCAGGATTGAAATGAGGTTTATTGTACTAACAGAAAATGTGCAATATGCATTAAACCAAAATTTGACCGGTGCAAAAGTATGGGCACCCTTATCATTTTATTGATTTGAATTCCCCTAACTACTTTTTACTGACTTACTGAAGCACAAAATTGGTTTTGTAACCTCAGTGAGCTTTGAACTTCATAGCCAGATGTATCCAATCATAAGAAAAGGTATTTAAGGTGGCCAATTGCAAGTTGATCTCCTATTTGAATCTCCTCTGAAGAGTGGCATCATGGGCTACTCAAAACAACTCTCAAATGATCTGAAAACAAAGATTGTTCAACATAGTTGTTCAGGGGAAGGATACAAAAAGTTGTCTCAGAGATTTAACCTGTCAGTTTCCACTGTGAGGAACATAGTAAGGAAATGGAAGACCACAGGGACAGTTCTTGTTAAGCCCAGAAGTGGCAGGCCAAGAAAAATATCAGAAAGGCAGAGAAGAAGAATGGTGAGAACAGTCAAGGACAATCCACAGACCACCTCCAAAGAGCTGCAGCATCATCTTGCTGCAGATGGTGTCACTGTGCATCGGTCAACTATACAGCGCACTTTGCACAAATAGAAGCTGTATGGGAGAGTGATGAGAAAGAAGCCGTTTCTGCACGTACGCCACAAATAGAGTTGCCTGAGGTATGAAAAAGCACATTTGGACAAGGCAGCTTCATTTTGGAAACAAAAATTGAGTTGTTTGGTTATAAAAAAAAGGCGTTATGCATGGCGTCCAAAAAGAAACAGCATTCCAAGAAAAACACATGCTACCCACTGTAAAATTTGGTGCTCTGGGGCTGTGTGACCAATGCCGGCATCGGGAATCTTGTTAAAGTTGAGGGTCGCATGGATTCCACTCAGTATCAGCAGATTCTTGAGAATAATGTTCAAGAATCAGTGACGAAGTTGAAGTTACGCCGGGGATGGATATTTCAGCAAGACAATGATCCAAAACACCGCTCCAAATCCTCAGGCATTCATGCAGAGGAACAATTACAATGTTCTGGAATGGCCATCCCAGTCCCCAGACCTGAATATCATTGAACATCTGTGGGATGATTTCAAGCGGGCTGTCCATGCTCGGTGACCATCTAACTTAACTGAACTTGAATTGTTTGTCCAAAATACCTTTATCCAGGATCCAGGAACTGATTAAAAGCTACAGGAAGCGACTAGAGGCTGTTATCTTTGCAAAAGGAGGATCTACTAAATATTAATGTCACTTTTCTGTTGAGGTGCCCATACTTTTGCACCGGTCAAATTTTGGTTTAATACATATTGCACATTTTCTGTTAGTACAATAAACCTCATTTCAATCCTGAAATATTACTGTGTCCATCAGTTATTAGATATATCAAACTGAAATGGCTGTTATAAACACCAAAATATTTAGAACTAAAAATGATTAAGATTAATAGGGGTGCCAAAACTTTTTCATAGGACTGTATATTTACACAAGTCAATAAATAGTATAAAAAGTACATAAGTGAATGTCCAAAAAAAAAAAAAAAACAAAAGATTATTAGTAAACCATCTCAAATCTCATAATCTATATTCTGGATATGTATAGTCTCAAAGTAGATGCAAAGACAAACATATCAACAGTCTCTCACAATTTTTTTGTATATATCAGAGAGTTAGTTGTTGAATGATAAGTAATTAGATGTAATAAAATAAGATAATTAAACATGATAAATACAGCTATGTGATGTAGTCAATGAGTCATAATTAGAGATGAGCGAACAGTGTTCTATCGAACACATGTTCGATCGGATATCAGGGTGTTCGCCATGTTCGAATCGAATCGAACACCGCGTGGTAAAGTGCGCCAAAATTCGATTCCCCTCCCACCTTCCCTGGCGCCTTTTTTGCACCAATAACAGCGCAGGGGAGGTGGGACAGGAACTACGACACCGGGGGCATTGAAAAAAATTGGAAAAAGTCATTGGCTGCCGAAATCAGGTGACCTTCATTTTAGACGAATAGTGGATTTCAAATCCGGGTCATATGAGAATGTGAACTTTGTGACTATGAGACAGGGATAGCTGTACAGGCAGGGATAGCTAGGGATAACCTTTATTTAGGGGGGAATGTTATTAAAAATAACTTTTTGGGGCTCTATCGGGTGTGTAATTGTGATTTTTGTGAGATAAACTTTTTCCCATAGGGATGCATTGGCCAGCGCTGATTGGCCGAATTCCGTACTCTGGCCAATCAGTGCTGGCCAATGCATTCTATTAGCTTGATGAAGCAGAGTGTGCACAAGGGTTCAAGCGCACCCTCGGCTCTGATGTAGCAGAGCCGAGGCTGCACAAGGGTTCAAGCGCACCCTCGGCTCTGCTACATCAGAGCCGAGGGTGCGCTTGAACCCTTGTGCACACTCTGCTTCATCAAGCTAATAGAATGCATTGGCCAGCGCTGATTGCCCAATGCATTCTATTAGCCCGATGAAGTAGAGCTGAATGTGTGTGCTAAGCACACACATTCAGCACTGCTTCATCACGCCAATACAATGCATTAGCCAGTGCTGATTGACCAGAGTACGGAATTCGGCCAATCAGCGCTGGCTCTGCTGGAGGAGGCGGAGTCTAAGGTCGGACCTGAATGGAGACTGGTGTGGAGCGATCTTAGACTCCGCCTCCTCCAGCAGAGCCAGCGCTGATTGGCCGAATTCCGTACTCTGGCCAATCAGCACTGGCTAATGCATTGTATTGGCGTGATGAAGCAGTGCTGAATGTGTGTGCTTAGCACTGGCCAATGCATTCTATTAGCGTGAACTGAGTTTGCACAGGGGTTCTAGTGCACCCTCGGCTCTGCTACATCAGATTGCTACATCTGATGTAGCAGTGCCGAGTGTGCATCAGATGTGTAGTTGAGCAAAACTGACTCAGCACTGCTAAGTCTCTGCATTCGCATAGGAATGCATTGGCCAGCCTTCGGCCAATCAGCGCTGGCTCTGCCGGAGGAGGTGGAGTCTAAGGTCGGACCTGAATGGAGACTGGTGTGGAGCGATCTTAGACTCCGCCTCCTCCAGCAGAGCCAGCGCTGATTGGTCGAGTTCCGTACTCTGGCCAATCAGCACTGGCCAATGCATTTCTATGGGGAAAAGTTAGCTTGCGAAAATCGCAAACTGACAGGGATTTCCATTAAATAAAGTGACTTTTATGCCCCCAGACATGCTTCCCCTGCTGTCCCAGTGTCATTCCAGGGTGTTGGTATCATTTCCTGGGGTGTCATAGTGGACTTGGTGACACTCCAGACACGAATTTGGGTTTCCCCCTTAACGAGTTTATGTTCCCCATAGACTATAATGGGGTTCGAAACCCATTCGAACACACGAACAGTGAGCGGCTGTTCGAATCGAATTTCGAACCTCGAACATTTTAGTGTTCGCTCATCTCTAGTCATAATAACTCATATATTCCTGTTGGAACAATAACAGTGATGCTGGACCATATAATGTAACAAATCATAATCAGACTCCTATAATGTTCCCAGTGGAACAATTATAAATAGAGATGAGCGAACAGCGTTCTATCGAACACATGTTCAATCGGATATCACGCTGTACGCCATGTTCGAATCTAACACCGCGTGGTAAAGTGCGCCAAAACTCGATGCATTCTATTGGCGTGATGAAGCAGTGCTGAATGTGTGTGCTTAGCTCAACTACGACGGAGCAGAGTGTGCACAAGGGTTCAAGCGCACCCTTGGCTCTGATGTAGCAGAGCCGAGGGTGCACAAGGGTTCAAGTGCACCCTCTGCTCTGCTACATCAGAGCCGAGGGTGCGCTTGAACCCTTGTGCACCCTCGCCTCTGCTACATCAGAGCCGAGTGTGCGCTTGAACCCTTGTGCACACTCTGCTTCATCACGCTAATAGAATGCATTGGCCAGCGCTGATTGAAGCAGAGCTGAATGTGTGCGCTTAGCACTACTCCACCAGCGTAGTTGAGCTAAGCACACACATTCAGCACTGCTTCATCACGCCAATAGAATGCATTGGCCAGCGCTGATTGGCCAGAGTACGGAATTCGGCCAATCAGCGCTGGCTCCGCTGGAGGAGGCGGAGTCTAAGTTCGGACCAGAATGGAGACTGGTGTGGAGCGATCTTAGACTCCGCCTCCTCCAGCAGAGCCAGTGCTGATTGGCCAGAGTACAGAATTCGGCCAATCAGCGCTGGCCAATGCATTCCTATGGGAAAAAGTTAGCTTGCGACAATCGCAAGCTGACAGGGATTTTCATGTAATAAAGTGATTTATATGCCCCCAGACATGCTTCCCCTGCTGTCCCAGTGTCATTCCAGGGTGTTGGCATCATTTCCTGGGGTGTCATAGTGGACTTGGTGACCCTCCAGAGACGGATTTGGGATTCCCCCTTAACAAGTATATGTTCCCCATAGACTATAATGGGGTTCGAAACCCATTCGAACACTCGAA
Source organism: Leptodactylus fuscus (assembly GCF_031893055.1). NCBI lineage: Eukaryota > Metazoa > Chordata > Amphibia > Anura > Leptodactylidae > Leptodactylus > Leptodactylus fuscus. The sequence continues at coordinate 207,935,664 of NC_134268.1, read as the reverse complement.
CAGTGAGCGGCTGTTCGAATCGGATTTCGAACCTCGAACATTTTGGTGTTCACTCATCTCTAATTATAAATAGTGGTGGCAAACAAAACACAACACACAAATTGCTATAGTGTTGTCAGTGTAACATATGTACAAAAACAAAAAAACAAAAAAAAAAACTTATTACAATAGCTAGTAAATGAAGAGTGGCGAATAGTATGTGAATGCAAGTGGTATAAATATCTGGGCTCATTGAGACCAAGGTTAAGTGGCTGACATTATTAATTTGCAGAGACAAAGGAATGAAGTGTCTATTGAAAGATAAAAGTATTTTATAAACATGGGGTCTTACCTCCGGATATGTGGTGCAGCAGAGTCCTTTGTAGAAAGCACAATATGCTTTTGGCGCCAAGAGAAGCAGCCTATATAGCCTTGGTATTGTGCATTGATGTCAGGGGAATAAAAGAAACGAGACCCTGCTCGTTTGGCATAAATTGAGGAACGCGCATGCGCATGAGTGTAAAAGCGCATCGCTCTGGATTAATTATATAAATGTTTCCTGCATCTAAAGAGTAGGTAAAGGACACTATTGCGATAGAATAAGCAAGTATGCAAGTGAGAATATAAAAGGATATATACATTACTAGGATCCATGCAAGGGAGACAAGAAACATAAAAATGGACTTAGAGGTGCTATAGCAGAGTACTAATCGCAGCGTTAAAGCACCTAATACATTTTTGTTAAAAATGAAAAACTCTATGGAAGATTAAGGGATATTTACTTTTGCCCTTAAGTAATTGTTTAATGGACAATGGTAAATAAATGATGGTGCATATTAAGAAGTGGTGGTGGAATAAACTAAAAATCATAAAAGGAGTAAATTTAAAAAAAAAAAAAAATGTGATAAATACTACAGTACCCTCTTTGTCCGCATTACAAATAACAATGGTGGTGTTAGAGGAAAGTTTCTTGAGGGACCTATATTCAGCTGGCGTTAAATTCTTCTTTTGGTCTAAGTGACGCTAGGTTCACACCTGCATTCAGGGTCTCCGTTCTGTGGGTCCGTCTGTGAGCGGCGGTGAGCGTTTTATGCTCTTCGCTGCGAAACCGTTTTTTTTTTTATCCGGACACAGAGTACTGCATGTCCGACTCTGTGTCCGGATTATAAAACCCGGTTTCACGGTGGAGAGCATAAAACGCTCACCGCCGCTCATGGCCGGACATCTCTCTCACCCATTCAAATAAATGGGTGAGAGACTCCTGCAGGTTTCCGTCTATGCTCTGTTTTATACAGGAAACAGAAACCTGCAGAACGGAGAACGGGCGCAGATGTGAACGAGCCCTTAGGCTAGATAGTGATATTATTGATATTGCGAAAAGATTCGGCCACTATAGTAAAAAACGTATCTAGATGATTACCTTTGTGTTCAATGGGATAAAAAATATTGATTTGGGTTTGAGGCTGGTAGCCTTAGGTGGAGGAGAGTTGGGGTGTAATTGTTTGAAAATCTCAATTTGAGAAAGAGAAGAAGCTATTTTTTCACTGGAAGTGGTAATGGGGAGTCTGTTATTGATAATTTCAAAATGCCTTTTGAGCGTCAGTTTTCGTATGAAGTTATTAAGGTCCAGAAATAATCTGAATTCATCGATCCTATCAGTGGGGCAAAAAGACAAACCCTTCATGAGCAATTTGGTTTTTATATCATTGAGTTTGTAATTTGATAGGTTGAATATTTTTATTGTAGATTTATCTTGGACTTTTTGTGATTGGAACTTTTCATCTGTGACTGGTGGTTTAGAGGGTCGTTTATTACCTCTCCCTCTACAGCCTCTTCTGGTTTTCTTTTTAAGGCTTTCTTTAGGGGGAGCTGAATAGGCCAAAAATACTGGGTAATTTTTATGGGCGATTCCTTTAGGATGCGAGGTTGTAAGATGACAGTGTCTATAGGTGGATGAATGGTTTCTTTCGTTTGAAACGTGACTTGTGGAGAGGTTTTCGGGAAGGGCTAAAAAAAAGGAACCTTGGCGGTCAAATCAGCAGCAGTAAAAAATTCTTTATTGGTGGGTGGGTGAACATGACTTATGGGCATATTCGCAGCTGGGGTTTGGTATCCTGTAATGAGAGAGTCATCTGAGAGAGATGAGGTGATATAGACACTAATTTCTAGTGTAGATGAATCATCTTCTCTATTCCCAAAAGAGGTAGAGGGAAAGGATAAGGCTGAAACTGTATGTATATTTAAACCTTCTATGGAGTCTATAATTTTGGCAACTACTGGGTTAGAACAAGTGGTATCTTATATGGTGTTAGGTGAAGAAGCTATGTCTGTAACTTCTTTGATATTAGTGTCCCTAGATTTGGTAATAACCCTGGATTCAGTAATATCCATTGGTTCAGCATCCTTGCGATTGCTGTGGGATTGTAATGTTGCGTTGGAGTGACTCGAAGGAGCCGAATGAATGGTAGGGGTAACCTTGGATGTTTCTGAGGGGGCAGATAGAGTGGAGATGGTATGTATGGTTCTGGAGGCCGAAGTAATATTTGAAGTGACCTTGGGTTCTTCTAAAGGAGCAATCGTGGTGGAAGATGTACGGATGGTTCTGGAGGCCACAAATGTGTGATGCTTAGATCTATTGGAAATATCACAGGGACGAGGGGTGATAAGCTTTCAATGCTGACGAGACATAAGACCTCTATAAGAGACTCACCTCTATGACCCGCCTGGAAATTAGAGGTTGAAGATCTATTACTAGGCATTGATCTCTGTGACCTTCCTGTATTCAGTAATACTGAATTGTAACTTCAATTGTTACACTGACAACACTATAGCAATTTGTGTGTTGTGTTTTGTTTGCCACCACTGTTTATAATTGTTCCACTGGGAACATTATAGGAGTCTGATTATGATTGGGGTATTCAGATGCCAAAAAAAAAACAGGTGCAAAGGTTGCTTTTCCATATCCCATGAAACTAACCAATTCAAAAGTAATTGCACCAACGAAACGTTTAATATCAAACAACATCTTAATTGTCAATCAGACTCTATCTTTTAGAATGCAATTGCAACCTACAGTACGTTGGACGCACCACACTTCTGTTCCATATACGTATAAACAACCATAGATCCAATGTCCAGCGTGGCTACCTCAAGCATAGCATCTCTCGCCATGCAAAAATCTGCCATAATAGTTCTTTCCTCATTTAGAGCCACAATCCTGGAACAAATTTCAGCTTTCAAACACGACAGGTTCACGGTTCTTAGGAACCGCAAAATATGTGCAGAGCTAACTGCAATTGTTACACTGACAACACTATAGCAATTTGTGTGTTGTGTTTTGTTTGCCACCACTGTTTATAATTGTTCCACTGGGAACATTATAGGAGTCTGATTATGATTTGTTACATTATATGGTCCAGCATCACTGTTATTGTTCCAACAGGAATATATGAGTTATTATGACTCATTGACTACATCACATAGCTGTATTTATCATGTTTAATTATCGTATTTTATTACATCTAATTACTTATCATTCAACAACTAACTCTCTGATATATACAAAAAAATTGTGAGAGACTGTTGATATGTTTGTCTTTGCATCTACTTTGAGACTATACATATCCAGAATATAGATCATGAGATTTGAGATGGTTTACTAATAATCTTTTTTTTTTTTTTTTTTTTGGACATTCACTTATGTACTTTTTATACTATTTATTGACTTGTGTAAATATATATATATATATATATATATATATATATATATATATATTTACACAAGTCAATAAATAGTATAAAAAGTACATAAGTGAATGTCCAAAAAAAAAAAAAAAAAACAAAAGATTATTAGTAAACCATATCAAATCTCATGATCTATATTCTGGACATGTATAGTATATAGTATACTCTGGATATGTATAAAAAAAATATATATATATATATATATATATATATATATATATATTATATAATATATATATATAATTTTTTTTAATTGTATCACTTGTTCATTTTGAATCTTTATAACTCCTTCAGAATTGTATTTATGCTAATGATTCTTCATGTACTACTTTTTTTTATCTTTTATTCGGATGCATATACGAGTGTTTTTTTCTTTTTTAATGTTTATTAACATAGATCTGACGAAGGGGTGCTTTCTTATTACGCCAAACCCCGAAACGCGTTATCCAATAAAGTGTCTTGCATCTATCATCTGTGTTTATGCCATTGAGGAGAGCGCCACCCCATTTTTTTCTTCACTGTGCCCCAGTGTATTCTTCAGTTCTACTTTTATATATGTTATAGGGAGAGGAGGGTGATTTGAATTTTTAATATCATTTATATTTTTATTTACTTTATTTTATTTATTGCATGCAGGGTTCCTCTGTCCGCTTGAGAAGTCGGACATCTTCTCTTGCGGACAGGAAAGGACGGGCACGGAGTGCAAAAGAATGCACCCGATGCCCATTCAAGTGAATGACAGGTGTCACGGACACAGCCAGTGTCCGCTCCTAGTGTCCGTGACAGATTTTGAGTGGACACTAGGAGTGGACACTGCATGTCGGACACCGACGGTAGTGTGAACGCCCCCTTATATTGTTTTTCATACTTTGCCTAACTAGCATTTGTCATTCTATAGAATGCCTAGGTATAATATACAAAGCCTAGGGAAAGTATGTCATGATTCTCACATTTCATACATTGCCTAAAAATGCCAGGCATCATATACAATGCCTAGGTATTCTATAGAACGGCGGCTTTTCATACATTGCCGGTAACATATACACACTGACACACATAATGAGATGCTGCAGTAATATTGTATATACACTGACAGACTTGATGAGATGATGCTATAGTAATTCTGTACATATACTGATATGATGAGATACTGTAGTAATACTGTATATACACTGACAGACATGGTGAGATGATGCTATAGTAATACTGTATATACACTGACAGATACAGTATAATAAGATGATGCTATAGTAATACTGTATATATGCTGACACATTACGGGATGATGCTATTGTCTGACCTGATGAGATGCTTCAGTAATACTGTATATACAGACATAATGAGATGATCCTGTAGTAATACTGTACATACACTGACACACATGAGCTACTGTAGTAATACTGTATATATACCGATATACCTGATGAAGTGCTGCAGTCAGTGGTGAACCTAGCCTCTCTGCTGCCTGAGGTGGACAATCAAAAGAGGAACCCCTCGGACGTGACTTAATCCCAGGGGTAGGGTTGGGGTGCTCATATTTTGGGGGGAGTGGTAACATTACAGTGAATTCAATGCAGTAATATTTTGTGCAGTAATACTTACATGATACGTTTTAACACAATTCCCGTCTCTTCCAGGACCTCCTCGACCACTTCTTCCTCCTGTGGCATGGCTCTGTAAAGATTGCAACACAGACATCTTTGACTCCTAACTTCTTCATGCACCCAACTCCTATCTATCTATCTATCTATCTACATATTGCACACATACATATTCTGTCACAGTAGGCACAATAGACTGTGGGGCATAATAGAGGTTGCAGGGGGGACACTGTGGGGCATAATAGAGGTTTCAAGGGGCCGCTGTGGGGCATAATAGAGGTTACAGGGGCTACAGTGGACCCTGCAACCTTTATTATGCCCCACAGTGGCCCACCCATGAACCCACCTCCGAGCCCCAGGGGAGGTGTCACGACCTGAATGCTTTTATAAAATTTGTGTGTTTTTCTGGTGGGGTTTGGTTGGGGATTTGTGTTCTGTGGTCTTCTGGTGGTTTCCTTGCCAGTGGGCCATTGGTTTGGATATTTAGCATCAGCCTTCAGAGTACACTAAAGGTTTCTTTGGATTGAACCTCAGGTGTTGGTCATTACTAGAGATGAGCGAGTAGTGTTCGATTGAACACTACTCGATCGAACACTACTAGGTTGAAGGTTCGATGCAGAACCAGCGTTGATTGGCAGAATGCTATACATTCTGCCAATCAACTCTGGTTCTTCTCTTACCTTTAGATGTCCTCTCCGTGTGGCGTACACCAAACTAAACAATAGGCCGCATAGACAAAATTACACAGTCCATATATATATAAAAAATATTATAATTTTTATTATTCAAAATTCATAAAAATTCATGATCAGCAAGACAGATGGAAAAGTAGTGAATACACGGATGTAAACCAATGTAACAGCTGACAAAACAACCAAAATCATGCTACTGAATAACAATCTAAAACACACACAATGACCATAAATATGCATTCATACACCTCATGAATATAATAAAGTAACAAATATACAGTATGTAGAAAATGGGTATTGGACCTCAATACTAGCAATTATAGATGGTGTGTAAGAATACACGGTATCAAAAACTGATTACAGGTGAGTAAAATGACTAATACTGCAATGAAGATAAGTGTCCATAGAAGCAGAGTGCAAACACATCAAATGTATATTAGTACCTACAGGATATATAACACAATCCGCAATAATGGAATCTGCAGAGACTATAAATGGCAACCCCACAAATCACCATAAATCAATAAGAGTTAAAGAGTACAGACATGGAACACCTGTTATACGGAATAATTGTATATAGGTGTCTAAATACACTATATCACATAGCCAATATCCCCACCTGAACTAAATATATGCTGTAGACATTAGATACCTGTAGACATGATGATGTGTCTCGTACGGCTGTTACACTGAAGACCCCTTGGTTAGAATGCCTCGACGCGTTTCGCCTGACAACAGGCTTCCTCAGGAGGCAGATAGTGTGTGTATACCTCAGGTAGCCCATATTAATGCTTGTATACTGATATCTCATTGGTGATGCAGCGTATGAAACACACCTGTGCCGCAAAGGCCTTTAGATGTCTTCTCCGTGCGGCGTCCCTGCGGTGTCTTCCGCCTGTAATTCACTGGGCAGAGCCGACTGCGCGTGCGTGCGTGCCCGCGCATGCGCAGTCGGCTCTGCCTAGGCCCGAGGCCTAGGCAGAGTGAATTCCAGGCGGAAAAAGACGCGGGGACCCTGCGCCGGGGAGAAGACATCTCCGAGGATCCAGCCCAGCGCCGCACCTCCCATGATGCGACCTGAAGCGAGCGCTTCAGGCGGCGCTATGCCAGGGCCTCAGGGAGGGCGGCATTTTTGCTAACCTAAGCCAGTCCAGGACAAGCTGTCCTGGACTGGCTTAGCACCGAGCGGTGGTTTGGGGAGGCCACTGGAGCAGCGCTGCTCCAGCAGCGTCCCCTCACGCTCGGGCAGAGCGCAGGCAGTCTCCGGGCCTGCTCTCTGCCGGCGAACGGCGCAAAACCCCGCCCCCTTAGATTTGACACGCCCCCTCCGCTAAGCCACACAACCCACCCCGCCCCCTCCCCCGGCACGGGGGGGGGGCGGCTTTCTGTAGTTCGCTTCAGGCGGCGAAAGGGGAAGGACCCCTGATCCAGCCCGACCTTCACTCGTGGACTTGGTAAGTATAATTGTATCGAATTTTGCGTACACCAGAAACGAGCATTTTCCCCCATAGACTATAATGGGGTTCGAAATCCGTTCGAACAGTCGAACAGTGTGCGGCTGTTTGAATCGGATTTCGAACCTCGGACATTTTAGTGTTTGCTCATCTCTAGTTGTTACCATCATCCTATCAGATGGTTCTGGGGCCTGTATAAGGAAGAGGGCTGGCTTCAGTTGTTGCCGGTTTTCGTTGTAACCAACTTGAATTCGTGGCTCAGGGAGGAGGATTGTTTGTGGAAATTACAATTGATTTGGAAGTGGTGTGAGTGTTGCCTTGTGTGTGAGTCTGGTTTACCCCTCCACACTTCTACTCTACCCTGTCCTTCAGTTCTGGTTGCCTGACACTGTCTTGTTTGTTTTGCCCCAGTGCTGTGTAACACTTTCCTCACCTTTCCACTGTCCCTCTCTGTTAGGATTGTGCAGTAACTGCAGCCATGATATGGGCGCTGCTGCCTGTTACTCTGCACAATCCAGGGTTGCAGGGGTTAATCTGCCTTGCAGCAGCCGGGCATGGTCGACTGGGTGATCGACATAGGAGTCAACCAATAGACGCTCGGATTGGGCAGCTGGGCTATTTGCTGGTGACCGCCCCTTGCCTATATAAGGGGGCTGGTCTGGAAGCCCGGCGCTCTATGATTACATTCCAAACCCTGAAATGTGTGTATGTATGTATGGGTTCCAGCCTGTAAACTAGAATTGCCCTAGTTAGCAAATGACCCCTGAGCTAGCAATGCCACAGTTAGTCAGGCAGCATGCTGCCTTGTATGTGTGGTACAAACTCTGTAGGGGCAGCTAGCAATACTTCCCAGACAGGGTGACTGGGAGTGGGCTTGGCAGTAGTTGCCTGGGTGGTTGGGTGGAACTACCACACACAGGGTTTACTTGGTCTCTGGCTAGTCCTGGAGTTCAGGCTAGCCAGTTTGTTTATTTGTGCGGCTGCTCTGACTGCATGCCTCTGATTGGTAACAGAGCGCACCTGGTCCATTATTTTAGTTGGCAGTGACAGGAACTGTTAGTCTGTATTCACACCAGGTTTTTAGTAGTCAGTGGCCCAGAGGGCTCTGTAGGGTTTCATTTGTTTGTTTGTTTTTTTAATAAACCCTGCTGACCATAAAACTCTCCTCATTCTCTTGTTGTGTATTGTGTTGTGCTGCGTGTCTGTTGTCCAGCACATCCCATCCTGTTTGTTTTGTCTGCAGCTGCACCTTGGTTTCTTTAGGGGTGACCACCTTAGTATCCCCAGTCCTTAACTCTTTTAGCTCTCTCACTATCTATCGGCTAGGTCTCCGTGTTTAGAGAGACAGGAGTTGACAGGGCCAAGACTAGCTTGGGGACAGCCGACCAGCACCCGCAGGCAGGGCCTAGCCAGCCGCTGTAGCGTTTGGGAAAGTTCCCCACCCCTGTTCCCTTAGCGGTGCATTCTGCAGTCCGTTTCCTGTGTCTGAGCATAAACACGAACGTAACAGAAGGTGAGGGAACATAATAAACGGTTTTACTCAGTTCTCCGAGATCCGATGTTAATCCTAGCAGGTTTCGGGCCTGTCATTTCTGGGAGATTACCATACAGGCCTGAAGACTGTGCTAACAGTAACAGGTTTGGGCCTGTATGGTAATATCCCAGACCACGTGATGTCTCAGACATTACCATACAGAACCGAAGCCGGATCCCGGAGAGGAGAATAACACTGTTTATTATGTTCTCACCTCCCCTGGGGCTCCTATTATTATACTTTGGGTCTGTAAAGACCCCTGAGTATAATAGCGATAGTGGGTTCACGGTCTGGGCCCAGGTCTGCTCACAGCCACCCTCCGAGGCCTATAGTAGAAGGGTAAGCGGGGGGCCGCTACTAGCAGGCCCCGGGAGGTAGGTAAATAGGCCGCTACCTGCTGGGGATACTCCAGCAGGTGGCCGCCTATTATAAAACAACAAAAAAAGTACCATTACTTACCAAACTCGCTGCTGCTCCCGCCGCTTCCTCTGCACCCGGCAATAAGATGTTTGCGTCTCAGCGCAGGCGGTGTGATGACACCACCTGTGCTGAGACGCATAGGTCTAAACCAGCGCAGGACAGCTCTGGTTGTTTTCAGAGTGACCTCTCCTGCGCTAGTTTAGAAAAAAAAAGTAAGAAAAATAAAATCTAAATGCCGCAGCTGCTGCCTCCTCCAAAGTGCCGCCTGAGGCCGCCGCCTCACTTTGCCTCATTAGAGGTGTGGCCCTGGCTACAGTAATACTGTATATACACTGACAGACATGATGAGCTGAAGCTATAGTAATACTGTATATACACAGATATACAGGATGCTTTAGTATATCTGTATACACTGACAGACAGGATGAGATGATCCATGATCCATAACACTTCCAGGCCTCGATGGCGAGACATTTAACTGATGTCTCCAAGCTTCACCCCCGTTTGGCGGCTGCCACTAACATGACTAGGCATATTTAGGGCAGACCTAGGAGCACCTCTTACTTCAATTTGCTGGTATCATAGACAGCTATGCCCCCAGGGTCTTGGGCTATAAATTTTAGAATTGTGGGGGCCGCTGTTGTGGTCAGTTTAATATTGACTTGAGGTGTGGTGGTAGTGCCACTGGACGGTGGATATCTCAATATCCTTCCTAAGCTCTCTTTTTGTTTTCTCTCTGTCTTACCAGATGGTCCCTTGATAAAGCGTTTAATTCAGTGCAGGAACACATGGGGACAGTTACTGATCATCAGATTGGGTCATCATTACCTACTTCTTTTAGGCAGAATGGTTGAGATTTATTGAGAGTAATAGTCTGCATAGTGTTGAGCGCTACAGCTGGTCAGTGAAGATAGAATGTAACTAACACACAGCAAACATAGGGTGGTGATAACTTTTGTCACACTCCTAGGTTCGCTTCACAGACTGACCTGGGTAGATATTATAGTTGACTCCAGATTCCTCAGACCATGACATGTCTTTAGAAGTTATTTTATAGCAGCTCACTGAATTAATTTGGCTTTCAGGTTTATCACAACCACAATCCATTCATCAAAATATATTTTTATCATCATAACCGTTATAGTATTACTATTTAGTAAAAGTTAAGTTTTAGTTGATCTTCATTTTATTATTTTGTCTCAAACTTTTTGGAACAACCAACCTTCTATTGTTTCACAATTTTTTGATGTCTTACTCTTCAGACTACTTACCTATACGCTATTTCCACTGCCTCCTCTTCCTCCTTGCTGGTGATACTGGCTAAGTCACCCCCTATAGCTCTGCAAAAATCTCTTGCTTCAAACCAGGTCTTTTCATCAGACCTTTTTGCAGGGTACATCTGTTGAAAAGCCAAATAAAGCTTGTAAAATATTTATGGATTATCATATGGATTTGCTGCAGAAATATATAATAGCCTTAGTTTATGAAACTTTTCCTTCTGGGTAAAAGCTCACTTTCACTCTACATAGCTCTGCATGTCCTGCTCCTTCCTGGGCAGGGTGAAATACAATATTTTCATTGGTACTAATTACCACTAGAGGGAGCAAGCTGTATCACAGTCCCAATGAGCTACCTGATTACTGAAAGGAAAAGGGATTATGGGATGTACAGTACTTGATCTGCATCAAATTGCATAATTAAAGGAGTTGTCCAGGAATTGCAGTTTTGGGCTAGTAGGCTGAAGGTGAAACATAAAACCTCCCATAATCACCTGTCTCCGGCACTCATATATGGGCTTGTTTATGCAACAGTCCTTGCCGCACATGACTGCTGACGCCAATCAGTGGCCTCTACGGTCACAGAAAAGGACCCAGGACATCACTCACATATGCCCAAAATACTCTTTTGATATACAAGGTGGGTATGAAAGTCTACTGTATGAGCACATTGTCATGTATGTTCACAAGTCAAATTTTTATCTCCAACTAAAACTACAACATACGGTTTTATATTGTAATTGTCACATGGAGAGACTTCTTTACCTTGAAACATGAATGGGCTGATGGAGTCCAACCACTTGGACATGTTGGTTCTGGTGTTGTTGGGATGGGTGGTGGTGTTGTCACTCCATGAGCCCACTTCTTGCACACATACTTAGCTTTCTCTTCACAGTTTATAACATCCCATAATCCAGCTTTGTTTCCAGTTGCCATAGCAACACAGCCCTGTCTTCTGCCTTTAAAATGTAATTAAAGGGATTGTCCAGAGGAATAATTTTGTCTTTAATACTGAGCAGCATGGCATAAGAAAATAAATAATACCGATTCCTACCTCACCAATACCCTGGCGCTCCAGTTCCAATGATGTCTGATCCCCGCTGGTCTCTACTTCCTGGTCCAGTCTTTACACACAGGAAATGTCCTCTCAGCCAATCAGTGGTCACAGCAGTGAGGAGCATTTTCTGTGTCTCCAGATGGGAACAGGAAGTAGAGACCAGCCGGGAAAATGTGATCCTGTATGCTAAAAATGTAACTAATTCACATAGAAGGTTCCAAGATTAAGTAATATCTATGATAAGTTTGGATATACCAAAAGTATATGTCCAGATGCAGCATCCCAGAGTGTCACTGCTTAAACTGTCTTGAGTTTTGTGTTCTCTGTGTGTGTGAGTCTAGCAGTGAGTATTGGCGCTGTGACACTTTGCCCTTCAGTTCTAGTCAGCCACTGAGGGAGAGAAGTCTATAGCCAAAGACCTTGCAGAGACAGCCCTGAGACAGGGAAGATGCTGCGGAATTCCATCTGTTTTAAAACTAGAACTCCCAACATGTTCCATTCATTTCCATAAGAGTACCAAGAACAGCAGAGCAAGTATGCATGCTGGGAGATATAGTTTTACAGAAGCTGGAGTGCCGAAGGTTGCCTATCCCTGCACTAGAATTTAGTCGACTGAAATGGCTATTTCGTCCATTTTGCCTGGAGATTGTTTAAGAAACTACCTTGACTGCTGATAGCAAACTTTTGTATACCATGTTAGAGTTAAGTCCTCCATCTTTGTATTTTGTGAGCCATCTTGATACTCTTTCACATATAAACTGTATAAGTATGTATTTTTCTGCTTAAGTCAAGGAGGCCCCTTGTTAGACTTTAAGGAATGTGATAATGAACGTTAATGCATAGGTTGCTAATCCTTATCTCTCAAGGGCCTCATTTTGAGAAGATGCAGCTGACTTTGTATATCTCTTATCTCCTTTACATGATGTATGGACACATAACCAACAAAAGTATTAATCTTATGGTATCTGGGCACTCTGTCATATTTTATGGTATATGAAGGTCACTTAGAGTGTGTATAGACACTGAGTCTACGTAGCTTATTGTTAATGAGGTTGAAGCATGTCATCTTATCTCTTTTGCCATGATATATACTGGGATGTTAGCTCACACATGAGTATTTTGAATCCTTCTTTGTTTCATGGGAAAGTCCATCCCAGTGTGGAAAGCTATAATGAGATGCAGATTATAATGAGCCTCAGCCAATAGTCATGTGCCAGGCTTGTCTTATATCTCTATAACCAATCATGTTGTACTGATTAGAATAGCCAAGCCAGCTCTTTGTCTGTAATGTATTTAAACTACCTTTTTCTTACAATAAAATTAGAACTCTTTTGATACACCACCATCTTGTGTCTTAATCAGTTCTCCAGGCCTAAAGAAGATGGCTGCAGTCCATCTAGGCCTGTTAATTAATTATCTAATTAGGACTTCTACAACATACGGAGGGATCCATATGTCCCTATCAACCAAAAACATTTAATAAATTTTAGGCCATGGGCCAGCCAAAGTAAGGTGTTGGCAATTTGCACATACAATTTATTTATTTTTTTTAACTGCCCCTCTGATCTAGTAATTTAGTTGTTTGTGAACAATCTCACTATGGAACCATTGGTTGCACCACGGACAGTTTTATCTAATGCATATGACTTGCTAGTTGGAGTCTCAGCAATCAAACTTAGGTGGGCATCTATCTCTACAGACTGCAGGTTACACAGACACATGTTTTATTTGACTTTAATTTCACTGAAATCTATTTTTCTAATCTAATTACATCCCAAAATTAATTCCGACCAATTAACCCAAAATCCAGAAGTAGTAGAAACACATGTTTGAGAGTTTAACATAAATAAAAGTATTTTGGTTAACAGCCCTTTGGTTGTCAAAACAGTTATAAAAGTGTCACGCTACATGTGTGTGAAAACTGCCCAACATAATGGAGATAAAGTCTGGAGAATGGACTTACCTGGCATGTCTTCATTCCAGTTAGTGTACAATACTTGCTGCCCATTGGCCCACGTAAAAGTGTTCCTGTCCCTGGTATCTGAGAGCCCTGTCCAGAAATATTTCTCGCGTCTAAACCCGATCAAACTTGTTAGATAGGCCTGTTCAGACCTGCATCAAGAAGATAACATTACATATGTCACATTTACATTTAGCCCCAAGGACTTATTTATTACAGGATGAGTTGCATTTCCAATGGCACTATTTGAGACACTAAATTCCAGCAAAATGTGGTGTAAGTGCCCTTTGGAGAAGGAGTCCTGGAAGTGATGGTATGGACCCCACAGATTTAGCCCTGATCTCAACATCATCTAGTCTGTCTGGGGTTACATGAAAAGACAGAGGGAATAGATCAAGTTTACATCCAAGATCTGTGCATCTCCAAGATAGTGGGAACAACCTCCCTGCTGAGTTCTGCCAAAAACTGGAAGTGTACCGAGAAGTAGTAATTGAAGGCAATATTAATGGGATTTAGACTTATATTTAGTTCATTATTTTCATTTTATTATAATATACTAGCAGGAGGACTCAGCTTTGCATGGGTATATGTAATTTTTTATTTGCATAAGCATCATGTGATCATGTGTATCTCAGTATGGATATAATTGAAAAACCTGCCATCAGTTGTTACCTGGAGTAAAGCTCTGCTACATCTCTATATATGTACAGCATACCCTGCTCTGCTACATCTCTGGATATGCACAGCATACCCAGCTCTGCTACATTTCTGCATACACATGGCATACATAGCTCTTCTATATCTCTGCATACCCATATGGCCCTGCTACGGGTGTAGTATATAAAAATGGCGGGGTTGTTATGGAAACCTGGAGTATAGCTGTTTGTAACAGTTGGTGCGCTGTGCCTGTGATTGTTCCGGGAATCTCAGCAGCTCGCTGGGATGTCATATAATGAGCATGTTGTTGGCGTCGTTTATCTGCCTGCTCTGGCTTTTCGTCAGCTCTAAGACCTGCTTGACACCTAGTTTGCTTAATCCTCTTCAGCTCCGCTTGATTGTCTGCTCCTCAATTCCTTTATTTCCCTCCCCCCTCCCTCTGGCGGAACAGGACACAGAAGACTTCTGCAGATCAGAGAATGAGCAGTGTTATCTTTGTGTTTACACTGAGAGATAACAGAGCAAAGTGCAAACAGCTGAAGTCTCCTGCAGTGTAACATAGTATATGAACATAAATTCATAACAGTCGTGAAGCCATGTCATTTACCAGGATAAAAAAGCAGACTTTTTTTTTCTTTTTTCTTTCTTTCTTTTTTTTTTTTTTTTTTTTTTTTTTGGGGGGGGGGGGGGGGTTATTACTATGAATGTCTTAGGGGAGTGAACATTTGTATTTTCAAACTTTTACATAGCATCACAAAGCAGTATTACACTGACAGGCAATCTAAATTCATGACCTAATAAGCGATAGTGGAATACCGCACCTCCTTATTCCACCTCCTCAAACTAGGAATAATCATCTTATAGCAATATAACTGCCATAACAAGCCCCTGCTAACCACATGACCATAACTCGCCTGTACTATGTATAAGTAATAATCACCTGTCTTCTACAGTCAGCAGGAAGGCTCCATTATTATTACATGTGCTGCTCGCTTCTGTAAATGTACCAGGAGATTCCCTTATTGAATAGCAGTAGATGCCGTGTCTCTTCCAGCCCTGGTTACAGAGAGATCAATAATAAATCCATTTAATGCAATTGGATGACATCATTATTTATTTCTATTGACTCCCCATGAAATATTCAACAAACTTAGAACAGGCAATTATAAGAAACTTTTTAATATATTTTAGCATAGAAAAATACTTCATTCTGTTATGATCAGCCAGATTCCCTGCTCCCCTCCTCTGCAAAATGGAGTTTCACTCTGAAAATCTCTGCTATATCAGTCATATGAAGGACTGCACATACATGATTCAGATTACATATGTCTATAGAAGTCTATGGAGAGGAAAGGAGATAAGAGAGAAAGAAGAGAGGTTTAGTCTGATGCTGAGGCGAAATAGGAGCTTTCTATCCCAACCAAAACACTTTACTCATATCAGTACAGTCAGTATTCTCTATATATGTCCAGGATAATTTTTGGACTGTTTCTGAGTGAGAGAGTTGGTTATGGAGCAGATTCTCCTTTACTAACTGTGTGCAGTATATGGCAGCCAGTCTTCCCCCACCAGCTCAAGGACAAGTGCAAGTTACAGATTTGTTTTAACTTCTGCACATTCTTATATTAATAGTCCAGTGGGCGGTCCTACTCTGCAAGCAACAGCTATGTCTCTATGCACTTAAACAAGGACGTGTATCAGTCACTAAGTAAGATTACCCATTGCGCTCCTAAACCCAAAACGAGAAGGAATTAATCTATAAAGTACAGGATAGATTGACCATTTTCCTCACATCATTATGTATCAATCTGCTCAGCTCCTCCTGTTCTGTAGCATGCTGCCTACATGTTCAATAAGACCCTTTAAGTATTTAAGAATTTTTTTAACCCCTTCAAGACTGCTGAAACCCATTATTATCAGTTAAAAATTCTGGTTAACATTTTTGCTCAGGTCATATATATTTAAAATGAATGAGTGTTGTTTATATAATAAATGACTGGGCCAAGTCTACCAAGGACAGACATGATCTCTTATGATCCCCCTATACTCTAATAGGTATATGGACAGGGGTGTCCTCATTATATTACTCCACATATAATGATCTTTACCTTATCACATCCATTTGGCAATGAGTTTCTTTTGCAAATATATGGAAACTTTTTCTCACATGTCTGGTCTGACCATTGTCCGTCCTGTGTAAGAATGTATTACAAGGTGAGAACGTTCCCATCATCTTCATCTTCATGGTCTCCAGGTGCACAATGTCCTACCTTAGTGGATAAGGCCACACAACTCTCTTGTCTATTATTGCGGTGAGATGGTTCTCCTCTCTGCCATGTTGTATATGTCACCGGGGATCCATCACTCCACTCAAAATATAGCTGTGTCTTCAACCCAAGCCAAACATACTCCGCATCACCTAGAAGAAATATCATATATGTGTAATAGTTACATGTGGTCATGTGACCTCCACCAGATGGCCATACTAGTATACAAGGCTGCACTTATAGGGAGTCTGTCACCAGAACCCAACACATCAACCCAACCCTGCAGATAGATAGGATAAGGACACTGATACAGGTAATCCTAACATATCCGCGGGGCTGGGTTGATATGTTGGTCTCTGGTGACAGACTCTTTTTAAGGCAAATCCATGGGTTAGACCTGTAATATGTTTTTTTTCGGGGACTGTAATTGTATTAGGACTGGGACACATTAGTGAAAGTTACTATTCTAGTTTTGGGTGCTAATGGGTGGGATGTCAGCCATATTGTGGTGAACATTAACTGAAGTTAATTCATAGCCCGCCCTCCCCAATTTCTTTCACTTGTGATCATTAACAGGTGAATGTAATGGAATAGATTTGGTTAGTTGTGCCGGGCTTAATTTTGTCACCCCAGCATTGATGGGGGTGGGTATTGTTCCTGGAGAACAAAATCTATAGTTGTGGAGGTTGGCAGGGGATAATGATGTAAATGCTATTGATGTTCGGAGCTGCAATCTGCTGCATTTCTTAACTAGCCAAGTCTTGGTCACCAGAATGGGGTTGAAAGGACAAGTTTGACAATTGGAGTCAGTGCAAATTGACCTGAGCTCAGATCTTGCAGCGCTCCCTGCTGGCTCAATGTCTTCTTGCTCTAGAGTTTGCATTCTGGGAAATACAGTCTTTACACCAGAGACTGTACAGTAATGTGATGTGTTCATAGACTAAACCTTTCCATTCATCGGAGCCAAAAGAACAGAGTAAGGGAACCTCTAGTCTCCAGATATGTGTGATCTACAGAGATAGGGTATGCTATAAATATATGGGATTGACCATATAATGTGTATGGTGATGTTGGGTAGATAACCCCCCGGTAGAGGTGTCCGGCAGTAGCTTATTCCTCTATCCCTATTGATAATACATGTACAGCCAAGTTGAATATGTATGGAGGGTTCGGGAGGAATAGCTGTCAGCCAAACATTGCCACCTTTAGATACTCACCAAATGTAAGCTGTGAGGTAATAGCACTCGCTTCTTCAATATTATGCAAACTTGCAAGATCTCCCTCCTCGCTTCTACAAGATAACATGGCCTCCTTCCAAGTCCTAGCGTCCCTATCCAAGTAATAGCAGTGTCCATTATAAGGAATCCATGATGAAGGACAAAAGATGGGGTCACTGGTGCCTGTAACGGGACAGAAGAACTTCCTGAGCATCACATGTAAGTGACATGTTTATTGGATTTCTAGGGTTATTCTGGTCATTACAATTAATCACCTACCTGCACCGATCACAAGATTGGCAGTCCCCGGTGCCCCCATATAAATAAAGCAGCAGGTTGTACATGGGGGTGCATTTAATTCTATGGGATTGTCTAAGATAGCACTTGGCTTCTCTTCAGCAATCCCATAGAGATGAATGAAGCAGCAGTGTGTATGGGCCCCATTCTTATAGGCTACACAGGACCCCCATTCTCATCACAGGTAGGAGCCCATTCTAGATCATAGAGGAAAGTGCAGATGTGAACAAGTCCTTTGTGTTTATTCAAGATTTACCCCATTCAATAAGACTGAAAGATAAATCCAAAATTATGCTGAGGCCCCACATTGTGGAAACACAGTATTTTGTTGCAGATTTTGCTGCTTTTTTGAGACAAAGCCAAGACTGGCTATAAATGGAATAGGAAATATATAGGAAGTTCTTATACTTCACCTTACTGCTCAATAATCCCCTGACTTTGGCTCAAAAACTGCAGCAAAATCTGCCACAAAAAAGCTGCATTTACACAACATGGGTCCTCAACCTAAAAGTATATTGTACAAAAGTTTTAGGCAGGTGACCTTTGCCCTTTGGAGGAGGAGTTCTGGACATCATTATATTAATTCCATGATGCTAGAGAGATGGTGGTGTGGTGTCAGTAGGATTATTGAAGGTTGTAGGTCTTCCTGAGTCTTCAAGATCTTCCTAAAGATTGTGATTGTGGGTGACAGTCTTATGTGTCGTGGTAGTGAGTTTGAGTATGGAGGATGTACAGGAGAAGTCTTAGAGACGACTGTGTGAAGAATGGATAGAAGCAGAGGAGAGTAGGAGATCTTGAGAGGATCAGAGGTTATGTGTGGGCAGGTTGCAGGAGATTAGGTCGGAGATGTATAGAGGGGACAGGTTGTGGATGGCTTTGTATGTCAGTGGTAACATTTTAAATTATTCGCTGGGTGATGGGTAGGCGGTGAAAGGATTGGCAGAAGGTAGAGGTGATGAAATATGGGAGGAGAGGTGGATTAAACAGCAGCAGAGTTAAGGGTGGACGAAGGAGGCGAAAGCACTTGCTGGGAAGCTGTGGAGAAGGATGTTAAGGTCCCCACAGATATAAGGACCTCTGATATAAACATTATACAGTCTGTCTGGGATTTTATGAAGAGACAAAAGGATTGGAGCAACCCTACATCCGCAGAAGATCTGTGTCCAGTTTTCTAAGATGGTGAGAATAACCTCCTTGCCGAGTTGTTTCAAAAACTGTCGGCCAGTACCTAGAAGTATTGATGCTAGTTTTCAGCATTTCTTCCACACCTGCCAAAAAAAATTTCACAGAGCTATACAGTACAGACCAAAAGTTTGGACACAACTTCTCATTCAAAGAGTTTTCTGTACTTTCATGACGTTCGCATGTTCATGTCACCTCCACCTCAAAAACATCTCCAGAATACGCCCTTTCCTTACCAGAGATACACTAAAGACACTTATTGTCTCTCTGATTCATTCTCGCCTTGACTACTGTAACTCCTTACTAATCGGTCTTCCCCTCACTAAACTCTCTCCTCTACAATCTATTCTGAATGCAGCGGCCAGGCTCATCTATCAGGCTAGACGCTACAGCGATGTCTCCGGTCTGTGCCAGTCGCTACATTGGCTGCCTATTCATTATAGAATAAAATATAAAGTTATTACTCTCATCCACAAGGCTCTCCATAATGCTGCACCTCCATACATTTCCTCCCTCATCTCTGTCTACCGCCCAACCTGTGTTCTCCGCTCACTCAATGACCTAACACTTACATCCTCTATTATCAGAACCTCCCCCGCTCGTATACAAGACTTCTCCCTAGCTGCACCACTTCTCTGGAATGCTCTACCCTGGACAATAAGATTAACTCCCAACTTCTACAGTTTCAAACGCAAACTAAAGACACATCTTATCAGACAGGCCTATCACAATTTCTAATGTAACCCCTTCCGCACTATAATTAGAATCCCCAAAATTTAACCCTCCTCTGTCCCCGCTCCCACATTACCCCACATGATATGATGCCATTTCAGGATAACTTTATAGGTCCAAGCTCCATCCACATGTTAAAGGACACGACTAGTGACGGCTCATTCAGTTTTATGTTTGTGTAATGACAGTCACCTCTATTACAGAAGTGTCTGACCTCTGTATAAGCAATGCCGCCCCTGCTACCTCTTGTGTCACCCCCTCTACCTCATAGATTGTAAGCTCTTGCGAGCAGGGCCCTCAGTCCCATTGTGTGAAATGAGTTTCTTTGTAATGTATCTTTCTGTCTGTATTTGAACCCAACAAATTGTACAGCTCTGCAGAATATGTTGGCGCTATATAAATAACATTTATTATTATTATTATTATTATTATTATTATTATTATTATTATTATGACTATTAGAGATGAGCGAACAGTAAAATATTCGATGTTCGTTATTCATTTCGAATAGGCGCTCAATATTCGACTATTCGAACCATTATAGTCTATGGGGGAAAATGCTTTGTTTCAGGGGATCCCACTATTCGACTCAGGAGGGTCACCAAGTCCACTATGGCACCTCAGGAAATGATGCCAACACCTCTGAAATGCAACTGGGACAGCAGGGGAAGCATGTCTGGGGGCATCTAACACACCAAAGTCCCTGTATTACCCCACTATCACAGCCTAACAACTACATACTTTCCACATTCAAAAAAACCTCTATCAAAGTAGGAAAATACCTGGAAACCTTCTTTACTCCCCAAATGGATAGACAAACCCAAATTTAAGCTCAACAAACATTAACAAGCACCCCATAAATCACGTTCCACATGACAACCACAGATGGAATAGGCAATGGGAAATCCAACAGTCCCCACCCTGAACTGTCATTGTGGATGTGTGTGTGTGTGTGTGTGTGATGTGGTAAGACCTTCCAAAATTCACTTTTATGGCCCTTAACATGAGCCCTTCCAAACAAAGTTACAGGCCCTTAAGCTGAGCTACCAGCAGAGATTGAGGCCCTTCAGGTGACTTCAGCCTCTACCTGCAGAGTTTTAGGCCCTTTAACTTAGTTCAGCCTTGCACCAGCAGAGATTTCTTGGTTCTTTGGGTGAGTTGAGCCTTTAAACAGCAGAGATTTAGTTTTTGGCCCTAGGAGTGAGTGGAGCCTTTAAAATACAGTGCTTTTGGCCCTTGGCATGAGTAGAGCCTTGCACCTGCAGTGTTTTTGGCCCTAGGAGTGAGTGGAGCCTTTAAAATACAGTGCTTTTGGCCCTGGGCGTGAGTAGAGCCTTGCACCTGCAGTGCTTTTGGCCCTTGGCATGAGTAGAGCCTTTAAAAAGCAGTGTTTTTGGCCCTTGGCGTGAGTAGAGACTCTAACCAGCAGAGTTGGGGGGAATCAGGGTGGATTGAGACTCTAACGGAACGGGAGTGCCGAAAACTGGAAGTGGCACAGAGTTTCATTCATAAATACAGCTAATCGTAAAAATGGCCTGTGGAGAGGAAATATTGGAACGTGAAGATAGGCGTCTCTTAGATCTAAGGTGACAAACACTAGCCGACCTACAAAAAGGAAGGTACTAACCTTCCAGTGCGGCCTTGTCCAGGTACTCCTGAACGGACCTTCCAAAGATGTTTGGAGGAAGGGAAACAACATTTAATTTGTAACCTGTCTGAATGAGATAAAGGACCCAAGGACCATGAATAGCACCTCAGTGCAACTCTCCATGGCATCTTGCTTTCTCAGACAAGTGTCTCTCTTCTGCCACCTGCTATTTGTCAATGGAGGGAACGCCTATCCAACCACAGAATTTTTGGAGAGCTTTGACATGGAGACTCAGATGTCCTTGAGAGAACTCTCCATAAACTCTTTAACCCAGATTACAAAATCACGTGTAGAAGACTCCTTATAGGAGGCCCACGGCAGGAGTGGTAGCGAGCCCATTCATAGCCAACAGGTAAGAGGCAGGTAGCCACCCAAGTGGCAGGTAGCCAACAGTCAGGCTGACACCATAGGTGGCAGCAGCCAGTAGCCGACAATCAAGTAAAAGGCCAGTAGTCAACTCTGGTAGATTGCAAACTGACTTGAACTCTAGACCTGGTGCATTTAAACATAAAGATCTGTTTTCCAACAGACTGAGCCACGAAATTTTTTGCCATTTTAAGGAAACTTGCTCACTATTAGGAGTGGACTTGGTGCCCCCCAACTTATCTCACCTGGATATATGTGAGTTGCAGGGAATCCAGTGATCCTCAAACTCACTGTATATGACAGGCTGCTGTTCACATTAGCTATGATTTTAAGGAGTCTGAAACGGGAAGAGAAAACTCCCGGACAGCAGGCTGGAAGATGGGCACCAATAACTATAACTTAAAGCATACACCATCATGTGAGCAATAAACAAATATGCACCTATTGAACAATGATAATACACAGGTATATATGTACTAAATGCACCTTGAAAAACCGCAAGACATATCAAAAGTTTGGCTGGAGCTTACCATAATGGCGGTGAATCGACTTCCACGGATGTGATTGCAGAACAGATGAGCGCGCACAGGCGCTGACAAAAAAAAAACAGAGTGCCCATAGTAATAGAAAATAGTGCTTTACAGTAGTTTCTGCACTGGACACAGAGGAAAAGCTGAAAGAGGACTCGGCTTACCTTACTGCAACACAGCTGAATAATGTCAGTTACAACTAGGAAAAGCAGGAAAGACGAACGACTGCAAAATAAACCTAGAACTTCCTCTTAGAAAGAAAAAAGGAAAGGAACAGAGGGAGAAGAAGAAGACTTGAAAACACCTTCCAAAACAGACAGAGCCTTCACCACCTGTCCAGTCACACAGGACAGAAAAAACAAAAAGGGGGGGGTCTCTCTGATCTCTTATGGGGGGAGGGATTTGACTGATTAACCCCTTCCCGCCGATGGCATTTATTGATTTTCGTTTTTCGTTTTTGACTCCCCTCCTTCTAAACCCCATAACTTTTTTATTTCTCCGCTCCCAGAGCCATGTGAGGACAAATTTTTCTTCATGATGCTACCATTAATTATTCTATATAATGTACTGGGAAGCAGGAAAAAAATTCAGAATGGGGTGGATTTGAAGAAAAAATGCATTTCTGCGACTTTCTTACGGGCTTTGGTTTTATGGCGTTCACTGTGCAGCCAAAATGACATGTCCGCTGTATTCTGTGTTTCGGTACGGTTCCAGGGATACTAAATTGATATGGTTTTATTTACATTTTGACCCCTAAAAAAAATTCCAAAACTGTGTTAAAAAATTTTTTTTCTAAAAGTCGCCATATTCCGACGGCCGTAACCTTTTTATACGTAAGTGTACGGGGATGCATAGGGCGTCTTTTTTTGCGGGACCGGGTGTACTTTTTAGTTCTACCATTTTCGGGAAATGTTATTGCTTTGATCACTTTTTATTCAAATTTTTATCAGAATCAAAACAGTGAAAAAACGGCAGTTTGGCACTTTCGACTATTTTTCCCGCTACGGAGTTTACCGAACAGGAAAAATATTTTTATAGATTTATAGTGTGGGCGATTTTGGATGCAGGGATACCTAACATGTATGTGTTTCACAGTTTTTAACTACTTTTATATGTGTTCTAGGGAAAGGGGGGTGATTTGAACTTTTAATACTTTTTTATATATTTTTTATATTTTTTTTTACTTTTTTTAAAAATTTTTTTTTTTTTTTTGCATTTATTAGACCCCCTAGGGGTGTTGAACCCCAGGGGGTCTGATCACTAATGCAATGCATTACAATGTTAATGCATTGCAATGCATTGCAAAAAATTATCCTTTCTTTTGCAGGCTGCATAGACCAGCCTGCAAAAGAGAGGATTTGCAGACAAGCCTGGGAGCCTTGTACAGGCTCCCGGCTGTCATGGCAATGGGACATCGGCCCTGGAGCATGCTCCAGGAGCCGGCGATCCCGGGAAAATGGCGCCTCCGGCGCCTTTGACCGCGGCGCCAGAGGGGTTAATGCCTCAGATCGGTCCGGGGACCGATCGGAGGCATTAGAGCCAGTTGTCTACTGCTTAAAGCAGTAGACACCGGCGGCTATGGCGGCCGCCCGGCTCCCGGGCGGTCGCCATAGTTACAGACCCGACATGCGCCGTACTATTACGGCACATGTCGGGAAGGGGTTAAAAGTTCCACCTGTCCTAACAGCACGCATGGACAGGAATACCCCATCCGTTGTGCTGCTGTTGGACGTAGGGGGAATGTGCAGTGTTTGATACAAACCTATTTATTTCGTTAGATTGTCTCAGAATAGACATTGGGCATTTCCTAGAGATACCGTATGTCACCAATGCCCCAATAACGGGGTCTTACTACTGAGAACTACTCCGAATACTAGATCAAAGTATGTAAGTGTGATTGGACCTCAGCGGTATTTGATATCATTCAGTAGGCCCAGAAGACGCACGCTGGAGCCCAGGAGAGGTTTTAGTTATGTTTCCTCCCCTCATCTGGGCCTCTGCTCATTAGACTTTTATGTGATGACTTTTATGTGACATTGTTATCAATTCCTATGTGCTGCAAACTTGAGTCAGGTCAGGAGTGGATTAAGCAGAAGGTAGAGGTATAAGAGCTTTCTAGATATTTCCCGTTCCTCATGTAGACATTCATAGCTTTAGCTCAAAAAATGCCGCAAAATCTGCAACAACAAACATTGTGTTTCCGTAACGTGGCACCTCAGCCTTATACTACATATTGTCAGGTGCAACATCGTATTCCTCTAATTTCCTGTATTAGATTGTATCAGGATAGATATTGGTGACTCAGACTCATCTCTAGGAAATGCCCCAATGTCCCTACAATAGAGACAATACTGTGAAATATCCAAATATTAGAGCAAAGTAGCCACGAAACAGCAGTTGGTCACCTACCTATCAGACATTGGAGCTATACCCAAGTTACCTATACCCCCAATCACCCCCATAATGATTATATATATATATATATATACAGTATATAGCCTATATGTCCAGACATAGCTATAACCCGCACCCTAGGACATGTAAGTACAGTGTAACTTACCCAGCAGACCAGGCGGCCACATAAGGTATAGAAGTGTGAGGAATATGGAGGCAGTCATTGTATATATCGCATTATTCTGTCCCGGTCCCACTTGAATATCTCTGCACCAAGCAAGTTACAGTTCCCAGTAGGAAGATTGTGACATCCAGAAATGTGATCTTTATATAATAAAGGACTATATGGTCACATGGGACCTAACAGGACCTCCCAGAGCTAAGACAACACATGATCTACAGTAACTTCTCTTCACTATTATTACAGCTGTTATAGACATGAAATAATCCGACATCCTGTCCTGTTGATATCACGTTCCTGTTATTTGGTTGGCGTAAGCGATTTCTTTCTTGCTACGTCTTCAATTTTCTGCACGTGTAGAAGAAATTTAGTATTATATTGTCATTCTTATGTCGGTCAAGAGAATAACAAGATATATATTGTCAAGTGCAACAGTATATTCATCTAATTTCATGTATTAGATTATATCAGAATAGATATTGGTGACATACTCATCTCTAGGAAATGCCCCAATATGCCTACAATAGGGACAATAATGTGAAATATCCAAACACTAGAGCAACGTAGCTCTGCATGGGGGGTCCACCAAACAGCAGTTGGTCACCTACCTGTCAGACATTGGAGCTATACCCTAGTGACCTACACCCCCAATCACCCCATAATGATCATATATAGACATATCTATACCTATGGCCCCCTCCATGTCCCCTGGTTTACTGGCCTGTATCTTGGTAGCGCCTCCAGCCTTTGGACTCTAGACATATCTATAACCACCACCCTAGGACATGTAAGTATAGTGTAACTTACCCAGCAGACCAGGCGGCCACATAAGGTATAGAAGTGTGAGGAATATGGAGGCAGTCATTGTATATATCGCATTATTCTGCCCCAGTCCCACATGAATATCTCTGCACCAAGCAAGTCCTGTTACAGTTCCCATTAGGAAGATTGTGACATCCAGAAATGTGATCTGTATATAATAAAGGACTACAGTGTTGGCCAAAAGTATTGGCACCCCTGCAATTCTGTCAGATAATACTCATTTTCTTCCAGAAAATGATTACAAGCACAAATTCTTTGGTATTATCTTCATTTAATTTGTCTTCAATGGAAAACCACAAAAAGAATTGTCAAAAAGCCAAATTGGATATAATTCAACACCAAACATAAAAGGGGGTGGACAAAAGTATTGGCACTGTTTGAAAAATCATGTGACGCTACTCTTTTGAGTAATTATCAGCACCTGTTACTTACCTGAGGCACCTAACAGGTGCTGGCAATAACTAAATCACACTTGCAGCCAGTTGAAATGGATTAAAGTTGACTCAACCTCTGTCCTGAGTCCTTGTGTGTACCACATTGAGTATGGAGAAAAGAAAGAGGACTTGAGAAGCAAAATTGTGAGGAAGCATGAGCAATCTCAAGGCTACAAGTCCATCTCCAAAGACCTGAATGTTCCTGTGTCTACAGTGCGCAGTGTCATCAAGAAGTGTAAAGCCCATGGCACTGTGGCTAACCTCCCTAGATGTGGACGGAAAAGAAAAATTGACAAGAGATTTCAATGCAAGATTGTTCGGATGGTGGATAAAGAACCTCGACTAACATCCAAACAAGTTCAAGCTGCCCTGCAGTCCAAGGGTACAACAGTGTCAACCCCGTACTATCCGTCAGCGTCTGAATGAGAAGGGACTGTATGGTAGGAGACCCAGGAAGATCCCACTTCTTACCCAGAGACATAAGCCAGGCTGGAGTTTGCCAAAACTTACCTGAGAAAGCCAAAACCGTTCTGGAAGAATGTTCTCTGGTCAGATGAGACAAAGTAGGAAAAAGCCTCAACATAGAGTTTACAGGAAAAAAAGAGGCCTTCAAAGAAAAGAACGCGGTCCCTACAGTCAGACATGGCGGAGGGTCCCTGATGTTTTGGGGTTGCTTTGCTCCCTCTGGACTGCTTGACCGTGTGCATGGCATTATGAAGTCTGAAGACGACCAACACATTGTGCAGCATAATGTAGGGCCCAGTGTGAGAAAGCTGGGTCTCCCTCAGAGGTCAGGGCTCTTCCAGCAGGACAAGGACCCAAAACACACTTCAGGTCAGCACTAGAAAATGGTGGTGAGAGAAAGCCCTGGAGACTTGTAAAGTGGCAGCAATGAGTCCAGCCCTGAATCCCATAGAACACCTGTGGGGGAGGGGGAGAGATCTCTTGGTGGCAGTTTGGAGAAGGCCCCCTTCACATCTCAGGGGGGACCGCGAGCAGTTTGCCAAAGAAGAAGGGTCTAAGATTCCAGCAGAGCCTTGTAAGAAACTCATTGCTGGTTACCGGAAGCGGTTGTGCGCAGTTATTGTGTCTAAAGGTTGTGCTACCAAGTATTAGGCTGAGGGCGCCAATACTTCTGTCCGGCCCATTTTTGGAGTTTTCTGTAAAATGATCAATGATTTGACTTTTTTTTCATTCTCTTTTGTGTTTTTTCATTGCAAGCAAAATAAATGAAGATATTACCACAGAGTTTGTGCTTGTAATCATTTTCTGGAAGACACTGAGTATTATCTGACAGAACTGCAGGGGGCCAATACTTTTGGCCAACACTGTATATGGTCACATGAGATCTAACCAGATCTCCCAGAGCTAAGACAACACATAATCTTCAGTAACTTCCCTTCACTATTATTACATCTGTTATAGAAATTAAATAAATCCGATATCCTGTCCCGCTGATATCACGTTCCTGTTATTTGGTTGGAATAATCTATTTCATTCTTGCTGAGTCTTCAATTTTCTGCAAGTGTAGAAGAAATTTAGTATTATATTGTCATTCTTGTGTCGGTGAAGAGAATAACAAGATATATATTGTCAGTTGCAATAGTATATTCCTCTAATTTCCTGTATTAGATTGTATCAGGATAGATATTGCTGACATACTCATCTCTAGGAAATGCCCCAATGTCCCAACACTAGGGACAATAATATGAAATAACCAAATACTAGAGCAAAGTAGCTCTGCATGGGGTGGGGGGTCCACTAAACAGAAGTTGTTCTCCTAACTACGTGCCTTGTACCTCAGTGAGATGATCACGAGCCACATTGTTGTAGATATTGATGTGCCTGAAGCCATTTCTGATCATTCATGAGAATATACATCTGAAATACATATTGATGGCTTAAAAATAAATCAATTGTACTTCACACAGAAACCGTACTATCTCTAAATTTCCCATATGTTATATAAAAACAGAATTTGGGAGGTATAGCAACCATTCGAATATAAATGAAGCCTCTGAATCTGTCTGATGTATAGATTTATTAGAGAGGTTACATAAAATAAAAAATAGGTCCAATACAAAAAGTCCAACACATGCTCATGGACTGTTTCTGGTATTGCAGCTCAAACTTGAACATGAACACTGCGAGAATCCATCATTCCTTCTATGCCAGAAAACTAACGCCAAATGTGCAGCACAATCCACAATTTGTCCCTCACCATTTTTTACCTCGTTGTGTGAATAAGATAAGATAAGATATTCCTTTAATAGTCCCACAATGGGGAAATTTCAGTGATACAGTTTCATAGATGGTACAGTAGTATATAACAAGAGGGAAACACATACAAGCTCATGGCAGATAGAGAAATCCTAGGAATCATAGCAACTAAAAAGGAAAGAAACACAGACACACTGCAGGATCATTTAGTTCTCTGTGCAGATTGATGTTAATAATAATACAGCCGACTGTGGTTGTAGGACACGAGGAGGGGTCACAGCATGTAGATATAACAAGCAGAAATTTTTGCAGAGGTGGGGGACATAGTCAGCTATCATGATAACATGTGGTAGTTCTTGGAAGGTAGTGAGATCTCCTGCTCACCGCTGATAGTTCGGTATCTTACATCAGCACTATTGTCCATTAACCACAAAAAATGCCCCAAATGTCCTTCATCACAAGTCCACCTCCTTTCTTCTTACCACTGTGTTCTACTGCCCCAAAGAAGTCAGAAACCATCCAGGTATACATGGTGCTGCTCTCTTGCCATGCTTCCATAACTCCTGGGGTAGGTGGGTGATGGTAGGTTCCCAGGCTGTAGCAGAGTCCCACGTGTCCACAGTAGAAGAAAGAAATACCAGTCAGCTGTAGGAATCTTCACGCATCAGCAATAGATGCCAAAAAATCATCTCCTTGAAGAAGTCCACACTTCCATGTAGGTTTTCCTCCATGCCGCATGGTGTCCATGCTGTCCTGGGGGGATGGTAACAGGCACATGTGTGCACACAGGAAACCAGCTGAACCAGGTCTTGTCATTGTCCATGCTTTACAATAGAAACAAAAGGAACAAAATACTCCACAGGGTAGACAATATTAAAGTGCTCCAGATTTATCGAAGTGTCTGATGTAGAGATGAGTGAACACTAAAATGTTCGAGGTTCGAAATCCGATTCAAACAGCCGCTCACTGTTCGAGTGTTCGAACGGGTTTCGAACCCCATTATAGTCTATGGGGAACATATACTCGTTAAGGGGGAAACCCAAATTCGTCTCTGGAGGGTCACCAAGTCCACTATGACACCACAGGAAATGATGCCAACACCTCTGTAATGACACTGGGACAGCAGGGGAAGCATGTCTGGGGGCATGTAACACACGCAAGTCCCTGTATTACCCCAACATCACAGCCTAACAACTACACATTTTACACACTCAATACCACATCTCTGACAGTAGGAAAACACCTTGAAACATGTGTATTTGGCCCTTGGAGTAAGGAGAGCCTGTCACCAGCATTGTATTGGGTACTTGGAGTGAGGAGAGCCTTGCACCAGCAGTGAATTTGGCCCTTGTAGTGAGTCAAGGTTGGCACCAGCATTGATTTTGAAAATCAGGGTGGATTGAGCCTCTAACCAGCAGAGTTGTGGGAAATTCATGGTGGAGGGAGCCTCTAACCAGCAGAGTTTGGGGAAATCAGGCTGGAGGGAGCCTCTAACCAGCAGAGTTGTGGGAAATCAGGGTGGAGGGAGCCTCTAACCAGCAGAGTTTTGGGAAATTCATGGTGGAGGGGGCCTCTAACCAGCCAAGTTGTGGGAAATCAGGGTGGAGGGAGCCTCTAACCAGCAGAGTTTTGGGAAATTCATGGTGGAGGTAGCCTCCAACCAGCAGAGTTTTGGGAAATTCATGGTGGAGGGAGCCTAGAAGGAGCATAATTGTGCAACACTTAGGCAGAGTTCACACGGAGTAAACGCGCCGCGCATTGTGGCGCGTTTACGGCGCGTGTACGCCGCGTTTTTTTACGGTGCGCGATTACGGCGCGTTAGCGCCGCGTAAACACGGCGTTAACGCGGCGTAATCGCGCACCGTAAAAAAACGCGGCGTACACGCGCCGTAAACGCGCCACAATGCGCGGCGCGTTTACTCCGTGTGAACTCAGCCTTATGGTGGATGAGTATGAGGATGCGGAGGAGGAATTGGAGAGGTTGAGCACAGACATCGACTTTCATGTTGGGGTGCTTTACACAGGTGGGCATGAAAGTGAAGGCTCTATCCAGTGGTGGTTCATTTTTTTTATTTTTTTTTGAAAAGTTTTTTATTAGTAAACAAAAAAAACAAGCGTACAAAAAGACAATGCAAAGTGAAGAGACAGGGGTACAATGAGTGGGAAAATACAAAATGCGACATAGTATAACTAGGGATCTAAACATTGTTGCATAATTGTGTCAGGCGGAGAGCAATAGGCCCAGCAAATACCTCCAGCGGTGATATCTAGAGAGAATGGGCCCTAAACAAAGGATGAGTGCTAGCTCAAAAGAAAAAGGAAGTATTAGAGACGAGGCGGTCAGACGGGAGAGCAGAGAAGAAGCAAGTGCCGGGGAGAATAGGGGAAGGCTGAAAGGGGAAAGGCTCTCGGGTAGGGAGTCAGTAGTGGTAAACAAAGGGAAGGGAGCAAGTTCGAAGGAAGGGTGCGGAAGCAGAATTTCTGGCAGCAAGTGAGGGACAAAGAGAAAAAGGGCAACACATCAAGGAAGCGGGAGGGGCAGGCTCCTCCAGGGGGACCAAACTTTTAAAAAGCGAGAATGGGTTCTAGCTTTCCAACTGGATAACTCTTCAAAACGACAGATCTGATTAACCTTGCCGTACCATTCCCACTTCGTAGGAGGGTCCGGGCTAAGCCATTTCTTGGGTATGAGAGAGTTAGCAGCTTCCAGTAGGTATGCGATCAGATTTTTCTTTGAAGGCTTGTAATGAGAGGAGGGTAGCGAGATCAGTGCCATAGGGGCTGTAATCTCAAAGTCCTGGGACGTCAGGGAACGAACGGTCAATTCCACCTCGTGCCAAAATTTACGGATAACCGGACAGTCTCACCATATGTGGAGAAGAGAGCCCGTGTGAGATTTGCACCTCCAACAGACATCAGAGTCCACCAGACCATGTTTGTGGAGACGTTGAGGCGTTTGATACCATCGGGAAAGAAGCTTGAAATGCGTCTCTTGGAGATGCACACAAGGGGAGAAGCCATGGGAGAACTTAAGAACCGTTGCCACTTGTTCCTCTGAGAGAGACAAGCTCAGGTCTTTTTCCCAGGCTGCCAGGTACGGGGGTGTCTCCTGTTGGGGCGGTTGGATATAAGAAGCACGTACAAAGGAAGTTTTCTTGAGGACGCTGCGTTTTGCCAGGACCGCCCTCTCAAAGGGGGTGAAATTCGTACGCAGAGTGTGTTTCGAGGACCAATTCCTAACCACTGTGCGGACATGGTATTTGTGTAAGAAGGATAAGGGCCTAGAGGAGAGCAGTTCCTCCAATTTAGCATAGTCAACTGAGTACGAAAGGTCGAGAATGTCAACTAGCCGATGTTGAAGGAGACCCTACCATACATCAAACGGGGGAGTCCCCACACCACCCAGCCACTCCGGTAGGACGCCCAAAGGTGTTATCAAAGAAGGGGAGGGTGCCAACACATCTCTCAGCTCCCTCCAGGTTTCGCAAGCACCTAGTATCAGTTGATCAAGGGTCTTACTCTTAAATCCAGGTAAAGCGTAAAGCCAAAGATGCGCTACTGAGGATAAGTGAAAAGTTTCAAGTGAGAGATCCGCTATAAGGGAACCCTGGCCGAAAGAGGTGAGCTCAATCCAGCGTTTCAGCTGGATAGCCTTGTAGTATTCTCTAACATTAGGAAGACCTATTCCACCTTCAGATTTTCCTTTCATGAGCAGTGTGTAGGCCACCCTCGCCCTCTTCCCATTCCACAAAAAGGAGGAGAAGACATGTTGTAGCGATTTGAAGAACAAGGTAGGTAGCCGAATCGGGAGCATGTGCAGGCGATAAAGAACCTTGGGCAGAATGTAGACCTGTAAAAGATTTCGCCGCCCGAACCACAAGAAAGGAATCGCACGGTAAGAATGAAGTAAGTCTCTAATTTCAGAAAGAATAGGAGGGAAGTTAGCGCCATAAAGAGAGGAAGGATCCGCGGTTATATTCACGCCCAGATATTTGATTGATGTGGACGTCCACTTGAAGGGGGAAGATGCACGCAGGTGAGTAGCCAAGTCAGAGTGTAGAGAAACGTTCAGTACCTCGGACTTGTCCAAGTTGGCTTTGTAGCCAGAAAACACTCCAAAATCAGTGAGCGCCTGAGCAACGGCTGCGAGCCCCTTCTCGGGATTCGAGATCAGGAACAAAATATCGTCTGCAAACGCCGCGGCTTGTAGAGCATGCCTGCCAATTCTGTAGCCAGAGATATCTGGGTGGAGGCGCACAGCCTGAAGAAGAGGTTCGAGGGAGAGGATGAAGAGGGTAGGGGAGAGGGGGCACCCTTGACGCGTACCGTTCGATATGCGAAAAGTGGGTGAGAGGGTGTCGTTGATCTTAATGCGAGCATGTGGGGAATGGTAGAGAGAAAAAATGGCAGCTATGAATGCGGGAGGGAAGTTGAATTTGGCAATGGTGGCCCTCATGTACTGCCAGTTTACCCTATCAAAAGCTTTCTATGAGTCCACCCCCAAGAGAACCAGCTTCGATTTGGTCTTTCTGGCATGCGTTATAGCATGGACAATGCGATGGGCGTTATCCTTCCCCTCCCTGCCATGGACAAAGCCAGTCTGATCAGAGTGAAGTAAAGAAGGTATCAAAGACTTCAATCTACGGGCCAAGATTTTAGCCCAAAGCTTTAAGTCCATGTTAAGGAGGGAAATGGGTCTGTAGCTACCACAATCTAGAGGGTCTTTTCCGTCTTTAGGGAGCAAAGTTTTGTCAGCTTCTTGTGCCTGGGAGGGAAGAGACTTGCCTTGCAGAAGGGTGTTACAAGCGCGTGTCAAGTGCGGGAGAAGTTCGCTTTGAAAAAGTTTGAAATATTGCAGAGGGAAGCCATCTGGGCCAGGGCTCTTTCCCGTCGGGAAGCTGTTAAGCACCTGTCGTACCTCGTCTATTGAGATAGGATCTAGAAGTGCCGAGGCATCCTCCGTGGAGAGGGATGGGAGTGCGAGGGAGCTAAGAAAACCGTCCATCTTCACGCGTCTAGAGTCACGGGAGGAGGCTGAGAGGTCGGAGTCGAGGTTATACAGATTGGAGTAAAACTCTAGGAAAGCAGAGGTTATCTGTTTGGTAGAGATGTGTACTACTCTATTCCTATCTCTGACAGCAGTGATAAAACATTTCGCTTTCCTCTTCTTAATTAAAGAGGACATAAGCTTACCCCCTTTGTCTCCATGGGCATATAACCTATGCTGGAAATGAAGGTATTGTTTAGCCGTACGCGCGTTGATTAAGTCCTTCAGTTGTTCCCGGAGTCGCGTTAACTCAGCATCTTTTTGCAACCGCGCCGTCGTTTTCCGGAGACGTTCAATCGCGGCTATGTCTGTGAGCAGCTTATCTAGAGCTTTTTGCGAGTCTTTCCTCACCCGTGAAGCCAAAGAAATGAAGACACCCCGCATCACGGACTTGTGTGCTTCCCAGGTAATAGTGGGGCCACGTCTCATCGTTCGCATTAATGCTGAAATAAGAAGCAAGTTGTTGTTTAATAGTAGAGACAAGATCAGAGCGATCCAGTAGGGATTCGTTGAGCCTCCAGCAAAAGTCCTTGGGAGGAATCTGTCGGAGGGTCAAGGATGCCCAAATCGGGGCGTGATCTGAAATCGAAATCGCTTCTATTTTGGCTCTCACAAATGAGGGAAGAAGGGACTTTGAGGCAAAAATATAGTCGAGCCGCTGGTAAGACTGTCTCGGATTAGAAAAGAAAGTATAGTCCTTTACCGTCGGGTTACGAGAACGCCAAACATCAGTCAGGCCCATGTCACTAAGCGCTTGGTGTAATCTGCCCAAGGCTCTCTGAGGGACAGAGGAGGAGCCAGTGGAGGTGTCTAAGGATGGGTTAAGAGTGGGATTAAAGTCTCCTGCAAGCAGGACGGGTCCTTCAGCAAACAATTCCAGGACACGCAGCATCTCTAACAGCCAAGGTACCTGTCCAGTGTTAGGCGCATACACATTAGCTAGAGTATATTTATGCGACGCGATGGAACCCTTAACAAAAAGAATCTGACCGTCTGCATCCATATAACTTTGAGAGAGCTGAAAAGGGATAGAGTGGTGGATCAGGATGGAGACACCACATGAGGAGGCGTTATGACTAGTGGAGTGGAAGTTAAGTGGGAAGTCCTTAAGGGGCATGCGGGGGATCTTGCCTGTTTTAAAGTGGGTCTCCTGCAAAAAGATCAGGTGAGATCGAAGCCTGCGCAAGAGGGTGCAAATCTGTGACCGCTTATTAGGAGAGTTAAGTCCATGGACATTAAAGGAGGTCAGAGTAAGATCAGTCATGATGAGGCCTGGAGGAGCCTGCCCCGAGAGGTAGAGTGACAAGGAGTATGCGAAAAACACCAGAGAAGGGGAGGATAGAAAGAGACGTATACAAACAAAAAAAAAAGTAGGGGGGGGGGGGGAGACACAAGCTAGTAGGAGCGGGTGGCACAGCACCAGAAAAGAAGGGGAAGGAGTGTATGGAAAGAAAGGGAAGAAAAGAGGGGGAGAAAAGAAGGGGGGAGTGGAGAGAAAGACAGAGGAAGGGGGCAGGAGGGGCAAGAAGAGAGGGGGCAAGGAAGCAAGCACTCAGGGGATAATAAGGTGACACAAATGCACTTGAGAAAAGATGTAGATAATGAGATGTAAACAATAAATTTTGTAGGCCGGCAGAGGCGCCTGATAACTGCCAGCCAGAGAGAGACCTATTGGTACCAATAGGTACAGGAATCCAGAAGGAGCAGAGGGATTCCTAATCGTACAAACCAAATACCCAACACCAAACTTCCTAAAATTGCACAAAATCATGAAAAAGGTATCATAGCTGAAAAGAGAGAGAGAGGTGAGGCAGAGTTGGGGAGAGGGGGGGGGGGGGGGTTAGGGAGGGAAAGAAAAAAGGGGGGGGGTTGGGTGAGGGGGGAGGCTGAAGAAAACAAAAAAGGGGAAAGGAAAAGGAAAAAAGGTAGCATGGGTAGGAGGGGAAGGAGTGGGAAGGGGCAGGGAGGGGGAGGTTGGATGGGACAAGGGCTAGAGCTAAAGAGGAGGGAGCCGAAAAGATAACACCAATGGAAGAACAAGGTGAGAGGCCACCAGGTCCTGAGTTCTTTTCATAAACACCAGATAATTAATCTATATATTTATAATAGACCATCTACACTAAAAGTGTGCTCGGTGTCTCTCTATTCCCGAAAAGATAATAGACGCACAACCAGAAAAGGGAAAACAATCGAACTATAATCTTAAATCCGTCACAGAACTAATTGAGGAGGTAAGGGATGGGAGGCAGGCCATCCCGTCACCCCACGCCATGCACCCGCCTATAATCGACAAGGGGCCCAAGGCGCCGGGCTAGGGGATAGGCCGTAGCCAACATAACTTGCTGTACGGAGTGAGATAAGATCTAAAAACACTAGGGCCAAAAAAACATCAAAAGGCCAAAAACTGCATGGCAGGGTGCCACATTCATGTCGAGTGCAAAGCATTAAACAAAATAGCATAAAATCAGGTCCTCATGCCCAACACATAACTAAGAAAGGGAGAGGAAGGGATGGGGAAGGGAGGGGCAGGAAGGGAGAGGGAGTAGGATTCCCCGTCACCCTATGCCATGCGCCCCCCGCAGACTGCCGGGGGGCCCAGAGCACAGGGCAAAGGGGCAGACCAGTAGCAAAAACAACATCTAGGTACATGTGAGGCAAAAACATAAAACATAAGATATAAGCGGCCCAGCTCAGAACTAAAGCTGGCCCAAGCGTGTCCCAGGAAATGTGGCAGGATAGACACATGACAGAGCAATATGTAATATGTCCAGCCATGAAAGGGGACAAACCTTTCAACAGTCACGGTCAGTCATATTGGGAAAAAAAAACTCACAAATACCCAGTGGGAAAAAGAGTAACTGTAGCGGCAATAACATCAGCACGTCACTCCCCGGATTCGGAGACTTGAAGACGCTTGCGGGCAGAGTTTTTTCTGGCTCTGGGCGATTTTAGCTGTGATGCCCAGGGGTTATCCTCGATGAAAGGGAGAGACGGCTAGGCCTCAATGTCCTCCGGGACAGAGAGCCAGGAGGGAATCTGTATCGGCGGAATACCTAGTGCCGGCCATGCCGCCTCCAGATCTTCTGGTGTACGGATGATGATACGGCGACCGTTGGTCAGGACAGAAAGGCCGAAGGGAAAAAGCCATGCGTACTGGAGGCCTTTATCCCGCAGTGCTTCCAGCAATGGACGTAGAGCTCACCGTTTTGCGAGTGTAGATGGCGCCAAATCCTGATAAAGTTGAATGTCATGGTTGTCATATAAAAGCGGTCTTTTGTCCCTGGCTGCTAATAAAACCGCCGTAGTGTCCACAGAGGAGAGTAGGCCACATACTACATCCCGAGGGGGTCAGATTGAGCAGGCTTGGGGCGAACTGACCTGTGCACTCTCTCTATTTGAATGCGCTCTGCCCGTTCAGGGCCCAGCAAGGAAGAGAAAATGGCCGCCATCACTTCCCTCAGGGAGTCTGTGCCATACTGTTCAGGTAAACCTTTGAGACGAATGTTCCGCCGTCTATTGCGGTTCTCTAGGTCCTCCAGAGAGTCGTACATTCTATTCAGGTGGGAGTGATGGTTCCCTAGATGTTTTGCCGCCAGTGAGGAGTGTTGTATAATGGCGGAGGTTGTATCCTCCAGCGAGTCTACGCGGCTGCCCATGCTGTTTAAATCTGCTCTTATGGCCGACAGTTCTGCAAGGACCGGGGCTAAGGCTTGGGAGAGGGATTGAGCCAGCGTCTTACGGAGATATGCCCTGGAAATAGCCGGGGGAGCGGCGTCTGAGCGCTCAGCTCCCGACACACTATCCAGGTCTGAGTCTTCTGCAGCTTCACACGCCGGGTTCTCCTTCGGCGCCATCTTGCGCGCCTGAAGCGGGGACTTTTTCCGCAGGAATTTTTCGAGACCCAGAGCTCCGGGCTTAGTCAGCGGGGTACCCGGTAGGTCCCCCCCTCTGTCACGTCCTACCTTGCCCATTTTCGAGTCGAATATCGCAGGGAAGCTGGTGTTAGATCGGTGGTTTGATGGAGCGGCAGGCTCACGCGTCCATCAGAGTCAACGGATAGGCTCCGCCCCCAGTGGTGGTTCATTTTTATCAAAGTGAGCCAGTCGTCACTCTCAGCTGACAGGCAGGTGCGCTTGTCAGCGATGATGCCACCGGCTGCACTGAAGGGAATAAACCTTCCCTGCCATCTCTCTGGGAGCTCCGGCTGAAGTTACAGCCGGCTCCCAGCTTCAGTAGCTGCAGGATTTCCATGCAGCTACTGTGTTCTGACTGGACGTATTGATACGTCCCGTCAGAAATAGTCAACCACCTTCTGGACGTTTTTACTCTATGGGCGGTCCGGAAGTGGTTAATGTGTATGGTAGTGTCCTGACCTGACGTGTAAGTTGAGGCTCCTGGACCCCAATGCAAAATCTAAAATGGGCCCACAATTAGCATATATTGTCATACAAGTGTATTCTTATATTGTGGAGAGGACTTTGGGCCCCTTCAGGCTCTAGGGCCTAGATGCGATCGCTACCTCTACACACCGTATAGCTACACCCCTGGTTCTGACTCCATTAAATGTTGGGGAAAAAAGTCAAGCCTGTTCAATTTCGATATGGCTGATCCTTTGTTGTTAGGGTAGATAAGGGGTCTGACTGTACTTTTGTCTCCCTCTAATTCAGGACATTCATGCTCAGCCAAATCCAGAATGCTTGTGTATGGAGGAGGTCAGGAGGAATAACTCTTAGATAAATATTCAGTAATCTGAAGCATAATGAAATTTTTTTCTGATTACCAGACAAAACCATGGACAACAGTGGCGCTGTAACTAAGGAAAAAGCCAGAACCTTTGTTCTAATGTCCTACAACCCCTGTGAGAAGAAATATGGATACTTTTAAGCAGCAATATATTATGGTAGAGGTAAAGAATGACATATACTTTGTTGTTGACTGCAATCGATACAGGACAGGACCATATATTGAGATTCACTTCTGTGAGGGTTCGTTCTACTGGCAGAAGTCATATTTACATAGTTACATAGTTACATAGTAGATGAGGTTGGATAAAGACATGAGTCCATCAAGTCCAACCTATAACCCTACAATTCCCTACAGTGTTGATCCAGGGGAAGGCAAAAAACCCCATGAGGCTCATGCCAATTGCCCTATTTCAGGGGAAAAAATTCCTTCCCGACTCCAAATATGGCAGTCAGTATAAAACCCTGTCCTTAAAATCTAGAGACCATAACCCATTATATTTTTCTCTTCAAGAAAGGCATCGAGGCCCACTTTGAACTTGGTCAGTGAATCCGCCATCACCACTTCCTGGGGCAGAGAGTTCCAGAGCCTCGCTGTTCTTACTGTGAAGAATCCCCTTCTATGTTTCTGGTGAAACCTTCTCTCCTCCAGACGTAGAGGATGTCCTCTTGTCACTGTCACTGGCCTAGGAGTAAAAATATCCATAGAAAGTTCTTTGTATTGTCCCTTCATGTATTTGTACATTTGTAACCCCCTCACAGGAGTTACTAATGGGTATTTGGCCATATAAGTGCCTTACATGTTATGATAGTTTGTATATGTTGCCATGTGTATTCTGTATTCATTTGTGTAATGTTGTTAAGCTGTTGTTCTCTGGTTTCACTTGTCCTAGTGAGCTGTGGTCTCCATAGCAACACACACTATAGTGAGTGGATCTGTAGCTGGAACAGGAAATAGTCATAGCAGGGAGAGGAAGTAGTATTCTGTAAGCAGCCAGGGAAGAAGAAGCAGGTAGTGGTGTGGCAGTAGCCATTTTGTGTTTCAGACACTGTGCTGTGAGGATTGTCACAGCAGTAGCAGGACAGAGTAGCTGTGTGACAGCGCCCCCATCACCATCAGTAAGAGGACAGGATTACATCAGGCTAAGCAGAGCTATAACCCTGGCAGCCTGCACCGACCTCTACAAGGTAACTGAGCTCCTGCAGTAAACCATAATCTGGACCTGCAGACATCTTAGACTCTCTGCTAATACATGGGAAGGTGTCAGCCAGCTACAAGCCACTGTGCCACAGCTCACTGCTACAGGACAAGTGACCAGCAGGTGCCTGTTACAATAAAGCAGTGAGTACTTCTACTGATCCTGGCCTGGACATTGCCTTCCTTGCAGCTAAGCCCTGGGCAAATGCTCTTTGTTGGAGTAGAGCACTGGCACCCACATCACCATCTCAGCCCAGGGACCAGCGGGTGTCCCAATACTCCAACTGGCGTCACATCTAACTGACTCTGCCTATTTCCCTGTGCACCTCTCCTGGGAGTTCTGGTGCCAATAAGGTCACCGTGACAGTCCAGCCTCCTGCACGGTTCTCCCGGGGTGGTCGCAGTTGGCGTCACGAACAGGATGCTGTGCCATTGAAAAAGAAGGGAGGCACTTGAGCTGCTGGCAGGAAAAAGGATCTGTGACTGCGACACTGTGCAATATCGCCATCTTGGCCCTGCATCGCACGCTATACCTGAATCTACAGCACAGGCAACATCAGGTGAGCCACGTACCTCCAGTATGTTTAGGAACAAAGAAAAAAGGGATTTTGTCAGTTTTAAACACCAAGGGTTCAGTAGTGAAGATGAGGAAGAGGGGTGTAGTGTTTCAACCCCCACAGCTGCAGTAATGCCAATCACAATGCCTTATTACCCAGGCGTGCCATGGCTGCCACTCTATGTAGGCGAGCCAAATACCCTAAAGGACTTTAAAGAAAAGATGCAAGCGACTTTCAAAGTTTATCCCCTCACTGCTGAGCAGAAGGTTGCTATGTTAATGGGTCAGATGGGAGGAGCAGCCCTCCGTGAAGTTAAGTCCTGGGATGTTAAGGAGAAACAAACTGTTAAGCAAATT
Source organism: Leptodactylus fuscus (assembly GCF_031893055.1). Lineage (NCBI taxonomy): Eukaryota > Metazoa > Chordata > Amphibia > Anura > Leptodactylidae > Leptodactylus > Leptodactylus fuscus. Next base: position 207,895,099 of record NC_134268.1, on the reverse strand, counting down.
TTTGATAAACTGCGCGCCATATTTGAAACTAAGACTCTGTCAGAACTAAAAGCTCGGTTCTTTAGCCGCAAGCAGAACGCAGGTGAAAGTCTTAGAGACTATGCTCTGAGCTTGGATGAAGCTCTCCGCCAGGTTGCGCAACTAGATCCTCATGAGCTTCACAATTATGATTGCACGCTGAAGGAGCAATTCATCGAGGGTGCTACACCTGATGCAGTTAAAATGCAACTACGTATGCTTAACTCTCAAGACCCCGACCGACCCTTCAACCTATTTAAAGAGACAGCCATCCAAATCCTTAAAGTGGACACAATGCCAGAGGAGCAGCATAATGTGCCCTCAGCTTCTACAGCACCTCCGCCCTGTGTAATCCAACAACCCATTTCTCAGTGCACACAGATCCAACCTTCTGACTCCAACCTTGAACTCCAAGGACAAATCGCTGAACTTTCAAAGAATCTAATTAAGCTTTGCAAAAAAGTGGATGACCTTCAGCTGACACCACCGAGGTCTCCCTCATCCCGGCACTGGCAGCGACCTTCGCCACGTCAGTATTCACGCAGACCGTTATTCCGACCCGGTCGCAGGGTCACGGACCAGTTTGATTCATCCGGAAGGCCCATCTGTCGAAGTTGTCATTTACCAGGACATGTTGAACGAGAATGCCAGCCTTTAAACTAGGCCGTCCTGGGGCAGAGGACCTACCCCCAGGAGACAACCACCACCATGGTCCACTATCACCTGAATGGGGCCGACATTTCATTGGAGACCGTCCTATCCTTTCCATCAATATGAACAACATCCCACTGACTGCTCTCTTGGATACGGGATCACAGACGACCACCATGCCCCTTGCCCAGTTTGAAAAATATTGGTTTCAAGATCAGCTACAACCATGCAATCCTCATGAGCAGGTGACTCTAATTGCCAGCAATGGACAAGAACTTAAACAGGTAGGATACTTCCTAGCCACCCTTAAGATTGGCAAAACCGAACTGAAGGATCAAGGGATTGTCATTGTGGACGTTGCCAAAGACAGAGACACTTCCTCCATCATTATTGGGACCAATGTCCTAGTTAATTGTTTTGATGAAGCCATTGCTGCCTTGTCTGACACTCTTCAAATAGCCGCTCCAAAAGAGAGACACATCTACCATAAGGCCATTAAGGTTTTGGTCCAACAACAACAGGTCCAACTTTCCCAAGGTGAGATCGGAAAAGCTAGGGTGACTGACGCTAGACCCATCATCTTACCACCTGGTCATGTGATGATGGTCTGGTGCCGGGCCAGGTTTGGTGTCAAAGGCAGGGATTACTCCGTGCTCATCGAGTCAATGCCTACGGATCGTACAGTTATTGCTGCCCGTAGTTTGGCTAAGGTGACCCATGGACGAGTCCCTGTACAATTGTTGAATTTTGGGGATTCTGAAGTTACACTACCACGGTATACAGTGGTTGCCAAATTATCCAGAGTTCAGGATGCTGATTGCCTCCAGAGAGTCCATTGTGGAGCTCAGACCACCAATTCACAACCCACATGTAACCCCACTGGGGAGCAAAAAGAATGGTGGCAAGAGATTCACCTTGGAACCCCTGAGACGCCTTCATCTCAGCTGGAAGGGGTATTGCGGGTAGTTCATGAATTCGAACACATTTTCAGCAAGTCCCCTATGGACTTTGGGCATGTCACTGCAGTAGAACACACAATTCAAACTGGTGATCATCCTCCCATCAAGGAAAGACATAGGCCCATTCCCCCAGCACAATACCAACAAGTAAAAGGCTTACTCCAAAACATGAAAGATTCCGGTGTCATAAGGGACAGCCGAAGCCCTTGGGCTGCTCCCTTAGTACTTGTCAAAAAGAAGGACGGTACCATTCGCCTTTGCGTGGATTACCGCAAATTGAATGATATCACCCACAAGGATGCATATCCGCTGCCCCGGATAGAGGAGTCCCTTGCAGCCCTTCAGTCTGCAGCCTACTTCTCTGTCCTGGACCTTACCAGTGGATACTGGCAGGTCCCTATGTCCCCAGCTGATGCTGAAAAAACTGCCTTCACAACACCAATGGGTCTGTTTGAATTTGACCGGATGCCATTTGGGTTGTGCAATGCGCCTGCCACATTCCAACGGCTCATGGAGTTCTGTTTAGGTCATCTAAACTTTGAGTCTGTCTTGTTATATCTGGATGATATAATTGTTTACTCCAGAACATATGCAGAGCATTTGGATCACCTTGCGAGAGTGTTTGAGTCTTTGGATCTCTATGGTCTGAAACTCAAGCCTTCCAAATGCCATCTCCTAAAATCTGAAATCCAGTACCTGGGACACATTGTGAGCGCTGATGGGGTGTCGCCAGATCCTCAGTACACTGAACGGATACGCGACTGGCCAACTCCTGAAACGGTAAAAGACATCCGTAGATTCCTTGGGTTCGCCGGTTATTACCGCCGATTTGTAAAAAACTTTGCCCGGATTGCTGCACCCTTACAGGCTGTACTGGTAGGTCAGTCTACCACCCGATCTGGTAAGAGTCCAACTATCCAATGGACCCCTGAAATGCAAAAAGCATTTGATGAGTTAAAAGCAGCCTTAGTCGGTCCAAATGTCCTTGCTTACCCTGATTACAGTAAACCGTTCATTCTGCAAACAGACGCAAGTAAAACTGGACTTGGTGCTGTCCTTTCCCAGAAACAAGAAGGTTTGATTAGACCCATTGCATTTGCCAGTCGTTCGCTTCGGGCGACTGAACGTAATGACTCTAACTATAGCTCCTTTAAGTTGGAGTTTCTGGCCTTGGTTTGGGCGGTTACTGAAAAATTCCATCATTATCTCACCGCCACTCCTTTTGTTGCATACACAGATAATAATCCTCTGACCCATCTTAGCACTGCCAAATTGGGAGCAATTGAGCAGCGTTGGGCTTCACGTCTTGCCAATTATCAGTTTACCTTAAAATTCCGGGCAGGGAGAGAGAATGTTAATGCTGACATTTTATCTCGGTTACCCCAAGAGTCAATTAATGACCTAGATGACCCTGACATATGGGAAGAAATTGAACTCCCTGACTTCTATGACAAAGTCACTCAACGTGTTAACCAAAATGTCCGGACCAAATATTGTAACCTTCAGACCATGCGGGTTGAGTCCCTCCATCATATGGATTGGGAACAAGTCCAAAAACAAGATCCAACATTGCAAAGATTAAAAGACCTTTTAAAAGATTCAAATTCAATAGGTCCAGATAACAATGCAAGCCCTGAACTTCAAAATCTCTGGCGAGAGCGCGGTCGTTTAACTTATCTGCAGGGAAAACTGGTCCGCCGTTATGTAAATCCTCGTACCCATGAGCGAGTGTTTCAGATTGTGATACCAAGACATGACGCTCCTTTGATCTTGGATGCGTATCATAATCAGTCAGGACATTTCAATGCCCAAAAGACAGAACGAACCATTAAGGATCGTTTCTACTGGGTGGGAATGCGCCCTCAAATTGAACAGTGGTGCCGGGACTGTGCACAATGTGCTTTGCGGAGAGGATCTAACCAACGGGCCCCTCTACAGGGCATTGTCACAGTCAGACCACTAGAGTTGGTAGCGCTTGACCACGTCAAGTTGACTCCAAGTCGGTCAGGTTACACTTATGCACTAACAATGATTGATCATTTTTCAAAATTCATGGTTGTAGTCCCAGTAAAAGATCTCACTGGTAAAACAGCAGCTCGGGAATTCCAAAGACATTTTGGGCGACCCTACGGTTATCCTGAAAAGATCCTTACTGATCAAGGTCCTGCATTTGAGTCAGAGCTTTTTCAAGAGTTCTGCAATCTCTATGGGTGTCAAAAGATCCGCACTACAGCCTACCATCCCCAGGGTAATGGTCTTTGTGAAAAAGCCAATCAAATCATTATCAACATGCTGAGAACAGTTGCCCGTGAAAAACGATCTGAGTGGCCAGAGCTATTGCCAGAGATCACTGAGATCTATAATAACACCAGACAGGATTCCACAGGGTACACTCCTGCATACCTCCTTAGAGGACAGATAGGACAGCTCCCCGCTGATCACCAAATGGGAGTGATTACAGAGGTTAGGTCCCCACCTTTACCAAATGACACTTGGGTAGCAGAAAGACTAAGGGTTAATAGAGAACTTCAGGAACTTGTGTGTAAATCTCTGGACCAGGCTAGACACAAACAGGCTCTCCAGTATGACAAAGGAGCAAATGCTCAACCCTTGCAACCTGGAGATAAGGTCCTAAAAAGGCGACATGTTAGGCATCATAAGTTAGAGGATCGTTGGGAAGACAAAGCCTATGTTGTCCAAGAGGCACCACATGATAACCCTAAAGTGTGTAAAATTGTTCCAGAGGATGGAGAAGGTCCATCCCAGCTAGTGTCTCGAGATGATCTCAAAGTCTGTCCCTCCTCTTATACAAGTCCTAGAGTGACCCGTCGGCTACCGGCTACTCCACACGCTCTGTCACAACCAAGACGGACATTACCCTGTATACCCATTCCTGGCCAATATGGTAAAGAATTAGGACTTGCTCTGGCTTCCCCTAACTTATACTTCTTTGTGAGACCTACGGTTACACCGTTGCAAAGAGAGACTCCTTCTGTGTCAAGGGAAACAAGTGACTCCATTTCCTTAGAGGACTTTGTATCAGAGACTCCGGATACTCAGGTACTCCCTGTTGACAGAGAGGAGGCCTCAGAGCCTGAAACAATTTCTCAAAGGAGATCCCAAAGGGTAAACAAGGGTAAACCCTCAGTTCGCTACAGCCCTTAAAGGAGCATGCCAAGATCAGCCATAGTAGACTGTGCATTTCAGCTGATCATCTGCCTTGGAAACTTTTGTTTGTCTTCAGTTCAACAAATAAGCCATATACCTGGTGCCATAGTGGCGACACCATGCTTGGACTGCCCAAAGTTCTACCTCTATGTTTATTATTTGTTCCTAACCCATTTAACGTTTATTCCATTTACTTTGGACTATGGGATATTTAAGCCATTGACTGTTTTCTGTGTTATTGGTAGCCCGAGGACGTGCTACATTCAAGAAGGGAGGGATGTAACCCCCTCACAGGAGTTACTAATGGGTATTTGGCCATATAAGTGCCTTACATGTTATGATAGTTTGTATATGTTGTCATGTTTATTCTGTATTCATTTGTGTAATGTTGTTAAGCTGTTGTTCTCTGGTTTCACTTGTCCTAGTGAGCTGTGGTCTCCATAGCAACACACACTATAGTGAGTGGATCTGTAGCTGGAACAGGAAATAGTCATAGCAGAGAGAGGAAGTAGTATTCTGTAAGCAGCCAGGGAAGAAGAAGCAGGTAGTGGTGTGGCAGTAGCCATTTTGTGTTTCAGACACTGTGCTGTGAGGATTGTCACAGCAGTAGCAGGACAGAGTAGCTGTGTGACAGCGCCCCCATCACCATCAGTAAGAGGACAGGATTACATCAGGCTAAGCAGAGCTATAACCCTGGCAGCCTGCACCGACCTCTACAAGGTAACTGAGCTCCTGCAGTAAACCATAATCTGGACCTGCAGACATCTTAGACTCTCTGCTAATACATGGGAAGGTGTCAGCCAGCTACAAGCCACTGTGCCACAGCTCACTGCTACAGGACAAGTGACCAGCAGGTGCCTGTTACAATAAAGCAGTGAGTACTTCTACTGATCCTGGCCTGGACATTGCCTTCCTTGCAGCTAAGCCCTGGGCAAATGCTCTTTGTTGGAGTAGAGCACTGGCACCCACATCACCATCTCAGCCCAGGGACCAGCGGGTGTCCCAATACTCCAACTGGCGTCACATCTAACTGACTCTGCCTATTTCCCTGTGCACCTCTCCTGGGAGTTCTGGTGCCAATAAGGTCACCGTGACAGTCCAGCCTCCTGCACGGTTCTCCCGGGGTGGTCGCACATTGTTATTAGATCTCCCCGTAGACGTCTTTTCTCTAAACTGAATAACCCCAAGTTTGTTAATCTATCGTTGTACTCCAGTCCACCCATTCCCCTAATCATTTTGGTTGCCCGTCTTTGCACTTTTTCAAGTTCACTTATGTCTTTCTTGTATATCGGGGCCCAAAATTGCGCACAATATTCTAAGTGTGGCCGTACCAGTGATTTGTATAGAGGCAGAACTATGTCCTTGTCATGAGAATCTAGACCTCTTTTGATGCATCCCATAACTTTATTTGCCTTGGCAGCAGCCGCCTGGCACTGGTCATTAAAGGTAAGCTTACTGTCCACCAAAATCCCTAAGTCTTTTTCATTGACAGTCTTACCCAGTAATTTACTATTTAGTACATAGTCATACATTTTATTACGTCACCCAAAGTGCATTACTTTACATTTGTCAACATTAAACTTCATTTGCCAAGTCTCCGCCCATGCTTCCAGTTTCCTTAGATCCCCCTGTAATATTCTACTATCCTCCTCATTATTGATTACCCTACAAAGTTTAGTATCATCTGCAAATATAGACACCCTGCTTTGTAAACCCTCTACCAGGTCATTAATAAAGATATTAAACAAGAGAGGACCTAATACTGACCCTTGTGGCACCCCACTGGTGACTTTGGCCCAGTCTGAATATTTACCATTAACAAGTACCCTCTGTTTCCTATCAGTGAGCCAGTTGCTAACCCAAATGCATATGTTTTCCCCCAGTCCCAACTTTCTCATTTTACAGACCAACCGTTTATGTGGAACAGTATCAAAAGCCTTTGAAAAGTCCAGGTACACCACGTCTACTGCATTACCCATGTCCAGTCTTGAACTTACCTCCTCATAGAAGCTGATCAGATTAGTCTGACAGGACCGATTCCTCATAAACCCATGCTGATTGGGTGTTATAAGATTATTTACATTGAGATACTCCAGGATAGCATCTCTTAGAAAGCCCTCAAATATCTTTCCCACCACAGAAGTTAAACTTACTGGCCTATAGTTTCCAGGTTCCCTTTTACACCCCTTTTTGAAAATTGGCACCACATTTGCTATTCGCCAATCCTGTGGAACAGACCCAGTCATTACTGAATCCTTAAATATTAGATACAAGGGTCTATCTATGACCATGCTTAATTCCCTCAGAACTCGGGGGTGTATACCATCTGGATCGGGCGATTTCTCTATTTTAGTGTTTTGCAGGCGGCGCTGCACTTCTTCCTGGGTTAAGCAGGTGACATTTAATTGAGAGTTTACATTACCCCTAATCATGTTGTTGGCCAATGGATTTTCTTGTGTAAACACTGTAGAGAAGAAGGCATTTAATACTTGTGCTTTTTCCTCATCCTCCTCCACCATTACACCCAGATTATTTTTGAGTGCCCACATTGTCAGTTTTTATTCTCTTATTATTTATGTAATTGAAGAATAATTTTGGATTACTTTTACTTTCCTTGGCAATTTTTCTCTCAGCCTCAATCTTCGCCTCCTTCATTTGTTTTTTGCACAATTTATTTTTCTCCTTATAGTTTTTTAATGCTGTGTCGCTACTTTCTTGTTTTAGTACTTTAAATGCTTCCTTTTTATCCCTCATTGCATTCTGTACTGTTTTAGTTAGCCATATTGGTTTTCTATGATTTCTGGCCCGCTTATTCCCATAGGGTATGTGTTTTCTAGTGGTCTTATTTAGTATATTTTTGAAGATGTCCCATTTAGTTTGTGTTCCCGTCACGTTGAGGACATTGTCCCAGTTTATGCTGCTAAGCTCCTCTCTCAGCTGGTTAAAATTTGCCTTCCTGAAGTTTAGTGTTTTTGTACCCCCTCTAATGAACGTCTTCTTAATGTGTACAAGAAAACTTATTATGTTATGGTCACTATTACCCAGATGTCCCCCAACCTCCACTTTTGATAATGTGTCAGGTTCATTTGTTAAAATTAGGTCTAGTCGTGCCTCGCCTCTTGTTGGGTCCTGCACTAGTTGTGATAGGTAATTGTCTTTTATTACTGACAAGAACCTGTTCTCTTTGTTGGATCTGCAGGTTTCTGCCTCCCAGTTGATATCAGGGTAGTTGAAATCCCCCATAATAATGACTTTATTATGCTTTGCGGCCTATTTGTTTTATTAGTATATTTTCAGCTTCTTCCGTTATATTTGGAGATTTATAACAAACCCCTATCAGTATTTTATTATTTTTTGTTCCTCCCGTAATCTCCACCCATAAGGACTCCACATAATCATTTTCCTCCCAGATGTCCTCACGCAGGACTGGCTTAAGGCCGGTTTTTATGTATAAGCAAACCCCTCCCCCTTTCTTATTTGTACGCTCCTTTCTAAACATACTGTACCCTTGTATATTTATAGCCCGGTCATAGCTAGAGTCCAGCCATGTCTCACTTACCCCCACCATGTCATAATTGTCTTCCAACATCATCACTTCTAGTTCCTCCATCTTGTTAGTAAGACTTCGGGCATTTGTATACATACATTTCATAGATTTATCTTCCCTACTCTTCCACTGCCTACTGACTGCTCTAACCCGACCCCCTGCTCCACCCCCAGTTACAGTATCTAGCCCTCTATCCATTTCTACACTATCTTGCCCTCTACATCTGTTACCCTCCCCTCCCCCCAGTACCTAGTTTAAACACTCCTCCAACCGTCTAGCCATCTTCTCCCCCAGCACAGCTGCACCCTCCCCATTGAGATGCAGCCCATCCCTAGCATAGAACCTGTAGCCCACAGCAAAGTCGGCCCAGTTCTCCAGGTACCCAAACCCCTCCTTCCTACACCAACTCTTGAGCCACTTGTTTACCTCCCTAATCTCCCGCTGTCTTTCCTGTGTGGCTCGTGGAACAGGCAGTATTTCTGAGAATACTACCCTGGAGGTCCTTGCCTTCAACTTGCTCCCTAAATCCCTGAAATCATTTTTAAGGACCTTCCACCTACCGCTAACTTTGTCATTTGTGCCAACGTGCACCATGACCGCTGGATCCACACCAGCCCCACCCAGTAATCTGTCAACCCGATCCGCGATATGTCGAACTCGAGCACCAGGAAGGCAACACACCGTACGACGATCCCGGTCTTTGTGACAGATTGCCCTATCTGTTCCCCTAATAATTGAATCTCCCACTACCAGCACCTGTCTAGTCTTCTCTGCGCTCCTATCCCCCTTCTTACTGGAGCAGACATTCCCCTGGCTTTCAGAGGAAGTATCGTGCTGCAGCAATGTTACCCCTGTACTAACATCCCGCTCATCTGCCAATTTAGCAAACTTGTTGGGGTGTGCCAGTTCAGGACTAACCTCCCTGGCACTCTTCCCTCTACCCCGCTGGTTTCTAACTGTCACCCAGCTAGCTGCCTCAAGTATTTAACAGCCAGAATAACGAAGCATCTTACAATGGAACCTTAAAGGGTTTGTTCCATTATGGACTTATGCACTTATCCACAGGACAGCGGATAAGTGTCTGATCACTGGGCCATGTCCCAAACCATCTTGAGGAGGAGGAGGAAGGAATAAGAAAGAAGAAATGTTAGCCCAGCCAAAGGACTATAAAACTACTGAACTGAACCATGTACAATATTACTAGTGGTCTCACATTATTCTGTACTTTTCATCTACAAACTGGAAAAGTAAAGCCATTGCACATATGTAGGGTTGCAATAAACTGCAGTCACTTACATTCTTATTTGGCAACATCACCCTTATGTGGCTGTGCAAGAGAGACAGTTTAGTATTTGGGCTTGATGCACCTTTTTTAGAGGATATATCTATATGTATTTTTATAGCATACTTGCACTTGAGAAAGGGCCTCAGTTGGCCCGAAACGCGTTGTGCTGTTTCAGTCTTCCTCAATAAACATATTCCACATTGAACATTTCGGTCTCCACATCATTCCTTCAACAGTGAGCGGAGACTTCCATTCCAACACAAACTTCTGGTTCTTGGTGTTCGCTCTGGAGAGGGTTGGAAACCCTGTTGACTGGGGTGTGCAGAGATCTGCACATGTGGGGCAGAGTTGGACATATTAGTCAAGCATCAGTGCACATCAACGAGAGATGTCTTTTCCTCTGCGCTCAAGTTTCTCCTTAGAGAGTGTTTTCCTCTGAATACCCAAGTCTGCAAGTACTAAAGTATACTGACCTGTTATCCACACATCTGGGAACTCCGCACGTATCTCTCTATAACTAAGTCTTTGGGACAAATATATATTTGAGTCTATACCTAGTTTGACAGAACTTGAGAGTCTCCCGCTGTCAACACACCTACTGTATTTCCTCTTCCACATACGTGTACCCTGTTTGTTGAGGACTAACCCCCTGTATACAGGCCTTCCTTACAAGTATATCCAAGTTAACTACCCAAGCAACTACTAGTTAATCAAGCCCAAAGTACTTTTGCTTCAACTTCTATCACCTGTTTAACTGGACACTACTTGCAGGAATCACAGTATTGCATGTGAAGAATTACTCCATCATCTGTACATTTGTATCACCTTGTCCTGCTAGTAAAAGAGCAATGACCACCCCCGAGACCTGGTTGTCTATCGTCATTGTCAGGTACCACATGGGGGTGGGTAGTCGGGGACATCAAAAGGCTTTGTGCACATTTGGGATCAAGGGTCATTCTACAAGCCCTAAAGTAATTGAAACGCCAGTCTTTATCACCTGAGTCCTCTTTATCTAGTACACTGCCTGCAGAGCCTCACTCTAGCCGCCCAAGTCCTGATATGCCTCCTCCTGAAAGGTCTTCACAACATGAACGTCCTTATTGTACTTACTATGAGCTCGTTGGGCATTACAAATTCCAGTGCTTTAAGTTAAACAGGACTCTGCCGAGACCAAGGGCCACCCCTCGGGAGGTAAATCCAAGGGCTCAGAGGGACAATCGCTGTGAATATCCTGATTCATCTCAAAATGCCCATACATAACTATTTGGATTGAAGGTGTACCATTAGACGCCTTAGTAGATACTGGGTCACAAGTAACATCTATTGAACAAGAAGGCTTTGAGAAATATTGGGACTCTGACATATTGACTGACCTTCTGGTATAGAAAAACTATTTTCTAATATTGTAATACAAAATATTATGTTTATAGAGGAAGGTATTCTCCATGATAAGACCCCCTATTTACTAACCTAAGCTTAGAGCAGCTACAAAGAGTTGCTCTGGAGGACGTATGACTTCTGTGCAACCTTTTGGATGTAATGGCAGCCATGTAATATTTCATTAGGTTTTTCCGGCCAAACAAAAATAATATTCATGGGAAGGAACTGGTGCATAGTAAAAAATGGTGTGTTACTCACCTCTGTGTTCCAGTGTGTGCCTCTGGTGATCTTCCCCTCATCTGGCAATTGGAGTCAATGTTTTACTTATCAGTCATGTGGGGTAGGTGGTAACATCATCACCACAGGACCAAAATCTCTGCAGCCATGAAATAACAGACTACCGAACGCAGCTACTGAGGTCGGTGACCCGATGCAGCACTAGTTTGGTGGGGTAACTGAACTCCTTGCTGGAGCTCTGGAAAAGGCAATCAGAGGAGGCAAATGGTGACCCACCACTTAAATAATGAGGGTGAGCAATACTCCTCATGTTTTTTTAAAACAACTTATTGTTGGGGATCTCAACAACAAGAAGCCCTATGATCAGCTTAAAGTCCAGAACTTTCTACTCATAAAATTGTCTTTCTTGCACAGCGACACAAGGGTGATGTTGCCAAATAGGAAAGTAAGTGACTGCAGATTATTGCAATCCTACATATGTGGAATGGCTTTACTTGTCCTGTTTGTAGATGAAAAGTACAGAATAATATGAGATCTTTTCAGACCCCCGACAATAATGATCGGAGGTCCAGGAAAGGTAAGAGAACATAAAAAACCATGTTACTTACCTTTCCACGCTCTGGGCAGGTACGGGCCTACATTTGGATGCTCCCTGACGTCACATGACCCGGGACTATAGGGCATAATACTGTTTGCAGGGGCCATTATGGAGTATAATACTGTGTTCAGGGGCCACTATGGGGCATAATAGAGCAGGAATGCGTGGGGGGGTCAGTCGGGGTCTTCCATGGTCAATAGCAACCGCAGCATCATCACGGTTTCTAAATGGAAATGAAAGTTTTGGTAGCATCGAAAGCCATTGTTATCTGTAACTCACAGCTAACACCCTGATCTTTAGCCCCCCCACAAATATACAAGGGGTTCCACCATCCAAACTGTCCTCCTGTAGACCCCCGGCGGTGAGATCAGGGGGTACCCATATGTATTTTCTGCAGCCTGGGGTCTGGCCAGTGATCCCAGGCTGCAGCCCCCATTACCTGGTTGATCCTGCCAGGAGGTGTGTGCTGAAGAGTAATGCCACGGGAATGGAAGCTGCGCCTGCGGCATTACTCAAGCTGTCCCATTAACCCCCCATCAGAGCTCCAATCCAATGGCAGATTTCAACCCCTTCAATGCCACGGTCAAACATGACTGCGGCATCCAAGGGGTTGCGCAATTTCAGTGACCCCCCTGGGCATCCCCCGTGGCAAGATCAGAGGGTGCCTTGCGGCATTTTCTGCAGCCCAGAGTCTGACCAGTGACCCCGGGCTACTAGGTGCCTCCACATACTTGGTTGATCCTACCAAGAAATACCAGAATTGCTGGGGGGATTTTTAATCCATCAAGAAAGAGTTAATAAAATAAGTTATAGTCACCCAGAAATGTTGTCATTGCAAAATATATCTCACCCCTCAAAAAACAAGCCCTCATATGGCTACATCACTAGAAAAAAAAAAAAGGTTGTACAATGTGAAGACAAAAACCACCAAATCATTAGAACTCAACTGGCTGCGGCAGGAAGGGAATGTACAAGCTTTGCGAGCATATACCCCAAATTTACAACTTACAAAGACACCAGAAGTGACCTCCAGAGTGACCCCCTCCCCAATCTTAGGATCCACTGGGGATATAGTGAGGAATTTGGTGTTTGCAATATACTGTACTCCGCACAGCTTACATATTCACTCTTCACCATCTGCTGTGCATTCACACCTTGAATAGTAAGGTAGTACATAAGGCAGCTGGTTGGATTTCTAGTGGAGTTTTTTCTCCAACATTTTTTCTACTTTTAAGACAACGTCTTGCTTTAAACCCTTGAAGGATATCTCTTGGCACGCAAAAAGAGTTAACTACGCACAAGGAAATCATACAGTAGCTCAGGGCTGCTACTTTCTCCTCTAGATTAATTTAGGAAATGGGCGGCCTAATCTTACCTGGCTAAACTTTCCTTAACAACTTTTCAAAGTGTACAACAGATAAAACAATTAGTTTACATTAGTTATTCTTCAAATATGTATACTTCATAAAAAGGGTTATTAAAAAGATCAGAGGATTTACTTTCCTTACAACTCACCCGGCATCCAAAGAGGCCACAGAAGACAAGGAGGAGTGGAAAGTGGAAACAGTAAGAATAAAGCTTCTTACCTTGCAGCTGCATTTGAACTAGTCTCCAACGTCTCCTTGTCCTGGTATATTTTGTGTCTGTTTTGTCCGGATGTGTAGTAATTAAGGTTGAGCGATCGTGTTCGGAAAAAATTGGATTCTGATCAGCGATCGAGAAAAATTCACGATCGCGATCGGAATCCCGAACATGGTCTTTTTAGGTGGGATCAAGATCGGTACTATTTCCCACAATGCTTTGCTTAGCCTTCACACTGAGTATATAGTGTATATTCAGTGTGAAGGCTCCGCTGCGGATCCATAGGAATGAATGGAAGCAGCCGACACACAGCCTTAACCCTCTGTGAGCCAGCTGCCTCCATTCATTCTAATGAGAGACTAAACTAACATCTCTAGTAGCTACTTACCTCCAGAGATGGCTTCTCCGGTGTTCTTTGCCTCGCTGGCCCTCCATGGGGCTCTTCTCACCTCGCTGGCCCTCCATGGGGCTCTTCTCACCTCGCTGCCCCGCCTCCCAGGTTAGTGTTTAAAGAGCTAGGAAGGCGGGGCTTGTGGCTTAGGAGAGTGTGGGCGGGTACAGGGCGGGAGACGTGACATCTCCCCTCCCAGTACCCGCCCACACTCTCCTAACCCGCCCACACTCTCCTAACCTGGGAGGCAGGGGGCAGTGAGGCGAGAAGAGCAGCGTGGAGCGGCAGCGAGGCGAAGAACAACACCGGAGCAGCCATCTCTGCAGGTAAGTGGACACCAGGGGGAACTAAGTAGCCAGAGGATTAAAAAAAAATCCTCTGGCTACTTAGTGATTCACTACACAGCGTGGATTCTAACAATTAAAGCGTTCAATTGTTAGATTCCATGCTGTGTAGTGAATAGGATTGCTTTTAAAATCCGATCTCCGATTAGTAAAAAAATCCCATTGACTTGCATTTGGATCGGAATTGGGATCGAGATCGGTTTCAAATGAAAAATGATCGGAAATCGGATTTTAAAATCGATCCTGAATAGTCAAGATCGGCTCAATCCTAGTAGTAATTGACCTCTGGCCCCACATTGGGCGCCAATTTCTATGAGCACAAAACGCTATAAGTGTCACCATATTGAAGTCCCAATTCAAGTTTTCTTTTTGTTTTGTTTTTTAAGCTAGCTTAGAGAGACTCACTCGCACACACAGCTATGGTGTATATAGTGGATTTTGCTTTAATGGAGGGAAAGCAGAATTTCCTGGTAGACGACTGCGCTGACTTTGGTCTCGATAAAACACAGTGGGCCTACACCAGCATATGATATGGCTCACCAAACCATCACTGCTTGTGGAAACTTCACACTAGACCTCAAGCACCTTGGATTGTGTGCAGCCTCTCCACTCTTCTTCCAGACTCTGGGACCTTCCAAAAGAAATGCAAAATTTACTTTCATCTGAAAACATCTTTGAACACTGAGCAACAGTCCATAACTTGATGATATTCAGATTTATTGAGATGCATTAGTATACTCAACCTTATTTGAAGCCTAAGGATTCATATAAAGCTGAAATCACTAACTGCTAACCGGAACGGACTGTCACACTCAATCTGAGTAGGGTGAGTGGACCCCACACTACCATAGGGCCCAGTGCAGATGCACAGTTTGCCCTATTATTAACCCATTCCCATTGGCGACATTTTTATTTTAATTTTTCACCCCCCCCCTCCTTCCAAACCCCATAACTTTTTTATTTCTCCGCTCTCAGAGCAATATGAGGTCTTGATGTTTGCGGAACAAATTTTTCTTCATGATGCCACCATTAATTATTCTGTACAATGTACTTGGAAGCTGGTAAAAAAAATTCAGAAAGGGGTGGATTTGAAGAAAAAATGCATTTGTGCGACTTTCTTATGGGCTTCGTCCTTACGGCGTTCACTGTGTAGCCAAAATGACATGTCATCTGTATTCGATGTTTCGGTACGATTCTGGGGATACCAAATTTATTCAGCTTTATTAATATTTTAACCCCTTAATAAAAATCCAAAACTGTGCCAAAATATTTTTTTTTCTAAAAGTCGTCATATTCTGACACCCGTAACTTTTTTTTTTTTTTTATACTTCTGTGCATGGGGATGCATAGATCGTCTTTTTTGCGGGGCCGAGTGTACTTTTAAGTTATACTATTTTGGGGAATTGCTTTTACTTTGATCAATTTTTATTCAAATTTTTGTCGGAAGCAAAACTGTGAAAAAACGGTGTTTACCTTACGGGAAAAAATATTTTAATAGATTTGTAGACCTGGCGTTTTTGGACACAGGGATACCTAACATGTACGTGAATTATGCATTTATTAGACCCTCCCTAGGGTTCACAATCTACTTTTTCTTTTTCCTATCCATATATCTTTGTAGAATGGGAGGACATCCATGCAAACACAGGGAAAGGGCAAAGGTCACACCAAATATTGATGGGATTTACATTTCTCTTTTCTTCATTCACTTCATTTTCTTAATTGACAAAAATAGAGATGCGCGAACAGTAAAATATTCAATATTTGTTATTCGTTTCGAATAGCCACTCAATATTCGACTATTCGATCGAATATCGAACCCCATTATAGTCTATGGGGGAAAATGCTTTGTTTCAGGGGATCCCACCATTCGACTCAGGAGGGTCACCAAGTCCACTATCACACCTCAGCAAATGATGCCAACACCCTGGAAAGCAACTGGGACAGCAGGGGAAGCATGTCTGGGGGCATCTAACAAACACAAGTCACTGTTTTACCCCAACATCACAGCCTATCAATTACACACTTTCCACACTCAAAAAAATCTCTATCAAAGTGGGAAAATACCTGGAAACCTTTTTTCTTCCCCAAGTGGATGGACAGAAACCCCAATTTAAGTTCAACAAACATTAACAAGCACCCCTTTAAATCATGTTGCCCATGAAAACCACAGATGGAATAGGCAATGGGAAATCCATCAGTCCCCACCCTGAACTGTCATTGTGGATGTGTGTGTGTGTGATGTGGTAAGACCTTCCAAAATTCGCTTTTATGGCCCTTAACGTGAGCCCTTCCAAATTAAGTTACAGGCCCTTAAGCTGAGTTACCAGCAGAAATTGAGGCCCTTCAGGTGACTGCCGCCTTCTACCTGCAGAGTTTTAGGCCCTTTGGGTGAGTAGAGCCTTGCACCAGCAGAGTGTTAGCCCCTTTTAAAATTCTTTGCTCCTAAAACGGTGGTTCCAGAACCATCACTCTCATTGTGTTGGATTAATGCAGTGGATTGGACTGAGGACCCAGACATTGACCTTGATTTGGATTGTGAAATTGATAACATTTTGGCATCAAGTCCTGGGGGGTAATTTTTATTTAGAAGGCCGTAAATTTGGAGAATTGGCTGCAACCACTACTAGCGGTAATGGTCCTCTAATATCGGACTCTACATTACCTATACAGGGTTCTGATCAGCTGTTAATAGTCCAAATAACATGCTCCAGTATTTTAGCTGTAGATCAGAAACCACTTTCCCTTCCGACACCAGATTTAACAAAGCTTCATCTTTATCATCCTGCTGAGATGGAGCCACTAAAGCAAACCTTGCCTTCCAAGGCATGTCCTGGAGCTGCGACTGAGCCAAATGTAAACACAGAGTCCTTTGGAACTGAAGAAAATTCCAAAGACTTTAGAGACTATTGAAAGTAATGGGACCCAGAATGAGGAGTTCATCACAAGGCTGACAAACCCAACTCCAAATGCTGCAGCACAAGCAACCAGCAGTCAGACTAAGATTGTCTCTTCTTCAAGTAAGACACAAGATTCTTTGGAACCAGAACAGGAAAACCCAGTGATTGCCATTGCAGCAGTGCCTAGGCCATCTTTCAGAGCAGTTCATTCGGAGATTGAATTGGAGAAAAATAAGGACATTTACTGTGTCTTCATGCATATTAGTAGGCATGGACAACCTAACGTACAAGATCCTCATGCTGAGCTGGCCTCATTACTGAACATGATCAACCAGGATAATCAGGGCTGGAAACAAATAAGTTCTGCGCTTTGCACAAAGTTCCACTTGACCACTGACGCGTGGACAAGTGCATGAGGCCAGTGACGCTACATCTCAATCACGGCACATTGGCTGAATGTAGTTGAGGCTGGGACCGGGTCGCAAACTGTGGCGGTCTGCCTTATCTCCCCGCCCAATGTTCCTGGCAGGAGTGCTGAAACACCACCCTCCTCCTCCTCCTCCTCCGCCGCTGCTGTTAAATCAACCCCAGCAGGGGAGATGTCAGCAGGCCGTGCTGAAGCTCATCAGCTTGGGGGACAGACAACACACTGCCTCCGAGGTCAGGGATGCCATCCTGGATGAGATGGCAATGTGTTTTTCCCCGCTGCACCTGGGAAACCACCACGTCTAACTTAATGGTGCAACGTTTTTTGAAAACATACCCAAATGTACACGAACTACTGGTGAAAGTGCGGTGCTTGTTCGCCCACTTTCGCAAGTCTACAGGAGGCGCTGCTAGCCTCAAAGCACTCCAGCAATGCCTCCATCTGCCCGAACACTGGCTGTTGTGCGACGTCTCCACACGCTGAAACCCTAGATACCATATGTTGAGCAGGGTGTGTGAGCTGCAAAGACCTTTGAGGGAGTTCCATCTCCAAAACCCAAGGGTTCATGAAAGTTAGCTCCCTCAGTTTCTGCACCATGAGTTTCCATGGGTGGCAGACTAATGTGAAATCCTATCCCATCCTTTTCACTGGACATGAAACATAAGCATGCGCTCATCGCAATTCCGGATATGGCAGCTGCATTAAGCAGGGTGCAGGGTACAGGGTACAACGCAGACCAGGCCCGAGCACCAGGAACAGGTGTTACAAATACTGGAGCATCCTTACAATTTTGTGGTTGTGGACCCGCAACTGAAGTTTCTGGGCCTCAGTGATGATGATGAGACACAGTTGCCATCAGGGCAAGCTGTGGTTATGTGCAGTTTGCAGTAAGGGGACAGTGAGCAATTGGAAGAGGAGTTGGTGGACGACGAGGCCACCGACCCGACATGGACAGGGGTGATGTCTAGCGAGGAAAGCAGTGTAGATGTGGAGGCAGGCTAAGCAGGAAAAAAAGGTGGCTAGAAGAAAAGGCATAGACTGGGGTGATGTCTAGGGGTGAAAGCAGTGTAGATGTGGAGGGAAGCTAAGCAGCAAAAACGGTGGCTAGAGACAAAGACATGCAAAACTCTACCCTGTTGCAAGACGAATTCCTAGGTCTGGGACACGTTAATGGCACCCCCTGGCCAAATTACCGCCACTGAGGGGCCTAGTGTCACCAGGAGGGACAAATATAGGCGCATGTTGTGGGAGTACCTGGCCGACCCCAGCTCTGTCCTCTCCGATCCCTCTGTGCCCTACACTTATTTTCTCTTCTCTTTTGCTGCAATACACAAATCTTTTGAAGTTCCTTTGGGATCTCAGAGGAGGTGGCCTCAGTGCTGAGAAACACATCTGATGCCCCTTGGCGATATGCATTAAGTGAACCCGCGAGCAACCAAGTGTAGTCAGCTAGCATAGCATCGAACATGGCTAAATGCAGAGAAAGACATTGTACCACTTCCAGAGATGGCAACTTTAGTGCTGCAGTGGACAGTGTAATGGGGTTAGCTCAGGGATCACTGTCTTGACCACTTTTTGGCACAAAATGAAAGTCCAATCCAGCCAAGTATGGTGCAAGGATTTAACCCCACATATCCCAAAACCTGGAGTGGCTTAATGTAGTAGAAATACCAATACTCCCTGCTCCAGCAGCCAGACCTTTACCAGGGTTTTGGTAAGACCCACCAGCCAGGAGCGCAGCTTTGCTCAGCTGCACCTAGATTGTGTATGACAGGAACCTGGGAGAAATGTATACTCCTTCTACCACTTTTCCTCTGGTCCTGTCACAATGGTCCCACCTGATGTTCAGATTGTCCTTCAGTAAAGTTTCCTTATACTTTAGGAAATAAACTTGTGAGGGTGAAAGGTTGAGATATCGCATCAAACAATCCTTAACTGTACTTGTGTGACTGTGAAGAATGCCACCAGTTGCCCTTGGAAATAGGTAGGCACGAGCGACCTGAGTATCAAATATATTGTTTAGTGTATCACACTGTATTGACTTATTCCTAGGTCTGTGAAACGTTATTGGCACCCCCTGGTAAATTACCGCCACTGAGGGGCCTAGTGTCACCAGGAGGGACAAGTATAGGTGCATGTTGCGGGAGTACCTGGCCGACCCCCAGCTCTGTCCTCTCCGATCCCTCTGCACCCTACATTTAGTGGGTCTCCAAGTTGGATTTCTGGCTGGAACTTGCACTCTACACATTGGAGGTCCTTTCCTGCCTTGACGCCAGTGTGCTATCGGAAAATGTCTTCAGCGCAGCCAGTGGCATCATCACAGATAAGCACAGCCAGCTGTCAGTACTGACCGGCTGACACTGATCAAAATGAGCAGCCTCTGCATAGACCCATCATTTTCATTTCCAGCAGTGTCAAGCACACTGACATGAAGTTTGATGTGTGTGCTCACCCTCTACAATTCTTCCTCCTCCTCATACTCCTCCACCATCTGCGTTGCACAATTCTGCTCTGACTAGCTTCAATTCACACTAATGCCCCCAAAATCTCCTGGTTAGAGGCTCATTCCACCCTGATTCCCCCAACTGTGCTGGTCAGAAGCTCATTATAAGTCATGCCAAGTAACACACTGGCACACATGGCTGACTTCATGTTAGGTTGCTTTTCAAGAGCCACTGAGGTGCCTAGTGTCACCAGTTACATGACAAATTTAGTGCGGTTGGCATACTTTGCAAGTCTAAACTAAGTAGGGGCAACCTTTTTGCGTGCGTTGTCATTTGGAAGGCAAGCCCTGGGCTCAGGACAATCGTCGCCCGGCATTGCCGACACTGCCTCTTCCACTGTTCACACCAGCCTGGACACCTACACATCTGTCTCTGACACATTGGGGTTCACCCTCATCCGCCCTTTTGGCCTGCACCATCATGCCCCTCTTCCCAGCCACTCCCCATCTCCCAGGCGTTTTATTGCAGGCAGAAGTACAGCGCAAGCCACCCACATGCCCAAGACATTCATCTAAAAACTTCTGGCCCTGGAGATGTTGGCATTTATGCTTCTGGATACTCAGGCCTTCTGTCACCAGATGGCAGCTGGGGCACCTCCCTATGCTGGGCCTAGCCGTTACTACTTCTCTTGGTGTGCTGTCCCCGCTTTGCGCCTGCACGTGTCCCATAACATCAGTTGGGCCTAGAGTTCCGCGCCTTGCTGCAAGGTCCACTTGACCACCGACGCATCGACAAGAGCCTGCGGTCAGGGATGCTGCTTCTCTTTAATGACAGGCCAGGTGAATGTAGTGGAGTCTGGGCCCAAGGTGCAAACTGGGGTGGCCTATCTCCTCTCCCAGCCCAAAATTCATGGCAGGGGTTCTCTGAAAGCCTATTCCTGCTCTGCAACCTCAACCCCAGCTACGAGCTGGAAACATTGTAACACTGGCATGGGGAGATGTCGGCAGGCCGTGCTGAAGCTCATCAGCTTGGGGGACAGACAGCATACTGCCTCCGAGGGATGCCATCCTGGATGATATGGCAATATGGTTTTCCCCGCTGCACCTGGACCCAGGCATGTTTGCATATGTGATAATGGCCGGAACCTGTTAGCAGATCTAGAGCTTACCAGACTCAAACACGGTCCACACGTGGCCCACGTTTTCAACTTGTTGGTGCAAAGGTTCTTTGAAACCTACACCATTGTGCTTGATATACTGGTCAAAGTGCAGCCATTTTCGTAAGTGAGAAGTAGCCTCTGCTAGGCTGAAAACATTCAGAGCACACTCCTGACATCTTCGCACCGTTGGCTGGCGGAGAAAGATGAGGGGGATGACGTGGCATTTCATGTCACTGTCCCACATGAGGCTTGAGGGTGCACTTCAGTGCATCCCATTGTTTCAGCACGGATGGTGTGAAGGGGAGTGTAAAATGGAGGAAATGGAGAGTGACCCTTACAGTTGGGGGCAGCAAAGTCATGCCAAGTAACACACTGGCACACATGGCTGACTTCATGTTGGGTTGCTTTTCAAGAGACAAAGGCATAGTTCACATCATGGAGAGCAAACAATACTGAATTGAACCAAAAATTGGATTGCGCTTATATAGCGTGACTGAATTGCTGTGTATCACACTTAACTTTTGGGGGGTAGACCCTTAAAAATTGGATTGAGCTGATGTAGCGTGAGTGAATTGATGTGTCTCCCGCTTAGCTTTGGGGGGTACAGCATTAAAAACAGGTTTGACCATACATGGCCTGACTGAATGAACGGCTGTCTCCCACTTAGCTTTGGGGGGTACAGCATGTGGACACCCCTTGAAAAGCTGGGTTGAAAGTATATAGCAGCCACTAATTGCTCTGTATTCCTGCTATTTTGTGTGGGGGACACCCCTTGAAAAGCTGGGTTGAATGTATATAGCAGCCACTAATTGCTCTGTATTCCTGTTTTGGGGGACACACCGTCCGTGGAAAGCTCGACTCCTCTCCCTGCAGTGTAAGTCACACGTTTTCGGCAGCCAATGGTTTTTTTTCAATTTTTTTCAATGTCTCCGTTGTCCTACTTCCTGTCCCACCTCCCCTGCACAGTTATTGGTGCAAAAAACGTGCCAGGGAAGGTGGGAGGGGATACAAAGTTTTAATGCGCATGCCACATGGTGTTCGATTGGAAATGAATACCTCGAACGGCCTGATATTCGATCGAACGGCGTTTGCTCATCTCTAATCATAAACTCCAACAGAAAAATTTAGTTCTAGTAATCCAAAAAACATTTTTTGTATGACTGATAAAACTTGATTTTATTAATATTCATTAAAATGTAAATTCCTGGTTAAGGTATAAATAGATGAAAGTTCCGAGTAATACTGATAATATGTATCTCACCTCTTCTAGCAGATGCTATTATTCTCTGATGCAGTCAAGATTAAGGTGTATACATATCTTCTATTATCAAATTGCAACACCTATATCAATAGCCTAGGTGTACCTTAAAGGGATTCTACCATTAACATCAAATTTTTTGTCGGTCACACATAGGAATAGCCTTAAGAAAGACTATTTTTCTCCTACCTCAGGTTCCGGACCAAAGGCCGGGTACCCGCGACTGAAAGCCGATGCACTGCACCAGCATCCATGCACTGCACCAGCATCCAGCCACGTACTCTGTTCCGGATTAGGCCCAATGAATGGACCTAGTCCGGAGGAGGGAATGGCTTCAGGCCGAATCGCGAGGCGACTCAGCTTGAAGAATGAGCACCTCGCTTCTTATTCCAGTAGCTGGATGAAACGGCTCCTATAAAAAGACCTGAGCAGCTCTCATTGATTTCAATGGGAGCCGTCATTTTGGTCAGGGTTTTGAGGCGATTACGGCCTCAAAACCCTGACCAAAACAACCCTGTGTAAACTTACCCTAAGGGTAAAAGTTATAAGACCATCTCCAAGCAGCTTGATATTCCTGTGACTACAGTTGCATAGATTGTAAGCCCTTGCGGGCAGGGCCTTCTATCCCACTGTACCAGTCGGTCATTGTTAGCATTATAGTTGTCTGTATATTTTGTGTACTGTATGTAAACCCCAAAATGTAAATCACCATGGAATTAAGGGTGTTATATAAATATGTAATAATATTCAGAAATGTAAGATCCATGGGACCGTAACCAGCCTCCCTGGACGTGGCCGCAGGAGGAAAAATGATGATAAATCAAAGAGATGGATAATACGAATGGTAACAAAAGAGCCCAGAAAAACTTCTAAAGAGATTGAAGGTGAACTTCAAGCTCAAGGAACATCAGTGTCAGATCGCACCATCCGTCTTTGTTGGAGCCAATGTGGACTTCATGGGAGATGACCAAGGAGGACACTATTGTTGAAAACAAATCATAAAAAAGCCAGACTGGAATATGCCAAACTACTTGTTGACAAGCCACAAAGCTTCTGGGAGAATGTCCTATGGACAGATGAGACAAAAATCAAACTTTTTGGCAAGGCACATCAGCACAGATGGAAAAATGAAGCTTACCTTGAAAAGAACACTGTCCCTACTGTGAAACATGGCGGAGGCTCTGTTATGTTCTGGGGCTGCTTTGCTGCATCTGGAACAGGGTGTCTTGAATCTGTGCAGGGTACAATGAAATCTCAAGACTATCAAGGGATTCTAGAGAGAAATGTGCTGCCCAGTGTCAGAAAGCTTGGTCTCAGTCGCAGGTCATGGGTCTTGCAACAGGATAATGACCCAAAACACACAACTAAAAACACCCAAGAATGGCTAAGAGGAAAACATTGGACTATTCTGAAGTGGCCTTCTATGAGCCCTGACCTAAATCCTATTGAGCATCTTTGGAAGGAGCTGAAACATGTCGTCTGGAAAAGGCCCTTCACACCCGAGACAACTGGAGCAGTTTGCTCATGAGGACGGGCCCAAAATACCTGTGAGAGGTGCAGACGTCTCATTGACAGTTACAGGAATCATGTGATCGCAGCGACTGCCTCAGAAGGTTGTGCAGCAAAATATTAAGTTATAGGAACTGTCATTTTTGTCCAGGCCGGTGTCAGGAGGTTTAATTTTTTAAATTTTGTTGAAGCGAAAACCAATATCTGACTGTCATTTGTTCATTTTCAGAGAATTTTTAATTATTATTACTTTTGTCAGATTCAAGTTATTTCTGTGACCATTGTGGGGTTTCTCTTTCGTTAAACAAGGGCACCAACAATTTTTTTCCATGTGTGTATTTTCTTTTCTGACAGCCGACTCCCCGCTCCTGCAGCTGGACAGTCACAACGGTCTGCAAGAATTTACTATTACATCCCAAGGGAGCCCGCACACGGAGTTTATACTCGCTCATTCTGAACGTAAAACTCGTTCAGTGAGCGGCGTAAAAAACAGATCCCATTGACTTGAATGGGTGCCGGCATAAGCAGGTATCACATTGAAAGTAATAGGTAAAAAAAAACCTCCCATTGATTGCAATGGGGGGCGCGCGTATGCCGGCACCCATTCAAGTCAATGGGATCTGATTTTTATGCGCTCATTCTGAATGAGTTTTAAGTTCAGAATGAGCAAGCGTAAACTCTGTGTGCAGGCTCCCTTACAGAGATATATCCTGACCGCCCAGACATTAATAGTCATTGAGTGGCTGTAAAAGGGATTAAATATCCTATATACTAACTGATCGGTGCAGGCCACCTCATGTATGCCTATATGAGGTATCTAGATGGATTTGGGGTCAGAGATATCTGCAGCCCCTTGATTCTTGCTTCTTGCACTGTAGGTACAAATATGTAAAGTCAGCGAATTTTGATCATTTTGTTGCCATAAATTTAATTTCAAAAGTGACTCAGTCATCAAATTAAGAAATAATTCCAAAGAAAACAAGAACTGAGTAACTGATGTATCCTATACTGGCAGGATTGTGGCTTTCTGATGGTATTATGTAACAATAGTAAAGGGAAGTTACTGTAGATTATGTGGCTCTTAGGACTGGGAGGTCCTGTTAGGTCCCATGTGACCATATAGTCCTTTATTATACATAGGTCACGTTTCTGGATGTCACAATCTTCCTACTGGGAACTGTAACAGGACTTGGTGCAGAGATATTCATGTGGGACCTGGACAGAATAATGCGATATATACAATGACTGCCTCCATATTACTCACACTTCTATACCTTATGTGGCCGCCTGGTCTGCTGGGTAAGTTACACTGTACTTACATGTCCTAGGGTGGTGGTTATAGATATGTCTGGAGATATAGGCAACCTATATATATGACCCATATGATCATTATGGGGTTGATTGGGGGTGTAGGTCACTAGGGTATACCACCAATGTCTGATAGGTAGGTGACCGACTGATGTTTGGTGGACCCCCCCCCCCCACACGCAGAGCTACTTTGCTCTAGTATTCGGAGTAGTTCACAGTAGTAAGACCCCCATTATTGGGACATTGGTGACATACGGTATCTCTAGGAAATGCCCAATGTCTATCCTGAGACAATCTAATGAAGTAAACAGGTTTTTATCAAACACTACACATTACCTTTCCCACCTGGTGCAGGACACAACTAGAGGAAGAGACTTTCATACCTAATATTACCCAATAGACCAGACACAATGCAGTGTAAAGGTCGGACACATAGGAAGTGGTGACCACTATGTAATAGGTTTTTAATGGGGTTTTTTAGAAGCCATAAAAAAATGTACTACTTCAAGGCGTTAACTGACCAGTTTAGATACTTCCTTAAAGGGATATTCCAGTTTTAGCAAATAAAAGTCACTCTTTGCATAATGTGATGTTACACAGTTTTCTATCAATCTTTCTGTATAAGTTCCTCAGGGTTTAGAAATCTCTGCTTGCTTCCATTCAGTAGGAACCTTCATAGTTTACTGGTCATGTGATGGACATACAGGTGCAGGACTCGTCACAGGAAACAGCTCCAATAAGTGTAACAAGCCGAGCGCCTGTGTGTCCATCACATAATAGGATTGATTTGTATCCACTAGAAGGAAACAGTGAATATTAATACATCATAATACACACCTCAGCTGCTGCAAAATATAGTTATATACACCTCAGCTCAGGGGTGAACTGAGCTGAGGTCGCCTGTTTTATATATTTGCCTGGGTGCCCCTCTAATTAAAATGGTAGGAAATGCCCCCCATTTGCAGATCAAAAAATCCCCATATTTGGCCCCCACACAGTATATGACCACATTTTTTTGCAGTATATTCCATAAGGTGTAAATACTAGAAATGGGTACAGATACTAAACATGGGAATAGGTACTAGACATAGGTACACATGTGAGGCATGGATACAGGTGCTAGACATGGGTGACAGAAACAGCAATAGCATATTATGATCTATTTTTACGGCTTAAACAATGCCAGATTATGACTGTAATATCCTCTTATTTATAGGACTACAGAATGTAAGTAGAGACATCATCACTTCACATGTTCTTGACCTCCCATATCTTACAGACTGGTGGTGATATAATAGGTTATGGAGTTTATGTAACAGTAAATAATAATCTATCACTCCTTACAGTAATGCCGGACACCTACATACACCTATAGATATGTCCAGTGCACTGAGAGCAGGAGGAGATGTAATAGTCACTGGAACGTCTGGAGGGTGTTACAATACTTTATACTGGTTTATATGGATTACAGACATGTAATAACTAACACCACCTGCAAAGTACCTCCCGTTGTGCCTACAGATGTCAGATTTGCAAAACAATAAATAAATTCATCTCTCTTTTCAGGTGCCAAAACATTATTAATCTACAATGACCCTGACAAGCGATGTCTACAAGCAGAGGATTCTTCCCTCGTCATGGCTGAATGTAATGAGAATTCTATTAGGCAGAAATTTCAATGGATTTCTGAGGAGCAGCTTATAAATGTAGGGACATCACACTGCCTGTCTGTAGCGTCTATAACAGAAGGGTCAGCAGTGGGGCTGCATACATGTGACGCCAACACTGACCTCCAGAAATGGCAATGTAATAATGAGACTTTGTTTGGAGTCACCAATGGTGATCTATACATGACCTGCAGAGATAGAAAGAAAATCATCATCTCCAATAGCACAGGAGACGGGAGCCAATGGAGAATCTATTCTACAAAGGAGGATTTATGTAGTAATTCTTATGAAGGTAAGGAGAAGATGGACAAAGACCATGTGGGCAATCTAGTCTGCCCTTAGTCCCTCTTTATAAGATAAGATAATCCTTTAATAGTCCCACATTGGGGAAATTTCAGTATGTTTCAGCAGCATAGTAATACAGATACAGGATAATACACAGTAATATATTAGAGATGTAGGCACACATTTACTGAGAAGAGAAGATATACTAGGAGTCCATAGCAGCTAAGGAACCAAAGAAGAAAGAAGGAAGACGTCATAATCATTAGTTTTCTGTGCAGAGTGATCTTCGCTTGGACTGATGCAGATTATACAGCCTGGTTGCAGTTGCGATAGCGCTCCTTCTCATACTTGGGGTGACGCAGACGGTCACTTACAGTGCTGCCAAGGTCCCATACATAGGGTAGGATTTGTTCTCCGGCATGGAGATCACCACGGACAGTATCCTTCTGTCACCCACCACCTGTACTGGGTCCAGGGGGCCCTCCTGATCAGCCTGTCAAGTCTATTTCTGTCCCCGGTTGATATACTGCTCCCCCAGCAGGCCACCCCGAAAAAGATGGCTGAAGCAACTACAGAGTTGAAAAAGGCCCTAAGAAGTGGCCCCTGGACTTCGAAGGCCCTCAGCTTCTTGAGCAGGTAGATCCTGCTGTGGCCCTTTCTGTGCAGCGCCTCCAAGTGATCAGCCCAGTCTAGTTTATTATTGAGGACCACACAAAGATACTTATAGGTCCTGACTATCTCAATGCATGTCCCTTCGATCTCCACTGGGGTCGGAGCACTTCTCTGTTTACTAAAGTCCACCACCATCTCGGTCTTCCCAGCATTAATTCTGAGGTGGTTCTGCTGGCACCATTCAACAAAGTCCCGGTTTGTCTCTGTATTCCCTATTGTCACCATCAGTGATGAGGCCTACTATAGCAGAGTCATCGGAATACTTCTGTAAGTAACAGCTGGATGAGTTGTGCCTAAAGTGTACAGTGTGAAGAGAAATGGGGCAAGAACTGGACCTTGTGGTGCCCCCGTACTACAGATCACATTGTCAGACACACAGTCCTGGGCTCCACATACTGAGGGCAGTTTGTCAGGTAGTCTAAGATCCAGTTAGACAGGTGATGGTCCACACCACCAAGGTTCAGCTTCTCCCTCAGTAGCCCTGGCTGAATGGTGTTGAATGTACTGGAGAAATCAAAGAACATTATTCTTACAGTGTTCTCGGGTTTCTCTAGGTGAGAGAGAGCTCTGTGAACAAGGTGGATGTTGGCATCATCTACCCCAATACCCGGCCGATAGGCAAACTGGAGGAGGTCCAGAGCGGAGCTCAGTAGGGGGAGTAGGTGTGTCAGGACCAGTCTCTCTAGGACCTTCATCAGGTGGGATGTAAGTGCTACAGGTCCGTAGTCATTGTAGCCCATCGGGTTGAGTTTCTTTGGGACTGGTACCACACAAGATGTCTTCCACACTTGAGGTACCACTCTCAGCTTTAGACTCATATTGTACATGTGTGTAATGATACCACCCAGTTGGTCACTGCACATTTTAAGAACTCTTGTGCCATCATGTCCTCCGGCCTTGTCTGATTTAATCCTCTTGATTTCCCTACACACCTGAGACTCCTTGAGGATCAAATAGTCAGATTGCAGTTGACTGCAGGTTGGTGGGGGTTGGGTCTCGGTGTGTGAGGGGAGGGGGGTTGACTGACATGCTGGTTAAGGGAGCGTTGGCTTGGAGTCAAATATATTGAAGAATAGATTAAGCTCGTTAAGCCACTTCCTGTCACCTTCTATCTGATGAGCTGCCTTTTTTTCGTGTCCAGATATCACCTTAAGACTGTCCCACACTTTTGAGATTCTACCCTCCCCCATCTGTAGTTCCATCTTCCGCCTGTAGTTGTCTTTCCCTTCTCTGATCAATTGTCTTAGCTGTTTCTGCACCTCCCCCAGGCTATTTTTGTCCCCAGACCTAAAGACTCACTTTTCCTCATTGAGAAGAGTTTCAATTTCAGAGTTGATCCATGGTTTGTTATTGGAGAAACACCTCACCTTTCTAGTTGGTACCATGCTGTCCACGCAGAAATTAATGTAGTCCGTTATGCAGTTTGTGAGTTCCTCAATGTCCTCTTGAAATGAGTCTTGAAACACTTCCCATAAAGTTATAATAAAACAGTCCCTCAGAGTCTCGACACTTTCCTCTGACCAAATTTTCACTGTACGGGTAACCACCGGTTCTCTGCGCACCAGTGGAATGTATGTGGGTCGCAGATGTACCAGGTTGTGATCTGATCTGCCTAGGGGCGGTAGGGCAGATGAGTTATATGCATCCCTTTCACTGGCAAAGAGCAAGTCCAGCGTTTTGTTATTTCTTGTGTGGCAGGTTACGTAAAGCCTGGTAGAGTGGATGCTGGAGAGACGTGGTTGAAATCTCCTGACACCAGGAGCAGGGCATGGGGGTGAGATGATTGCAACTCGCTCACAACAGCATGGAGGACTTCACAGGCAGCGTCAGCTTTAGCAGAGGGGGGCACATATGCAGCTAGTACGATAACATGTGATAGTTCCCTTGGCAGGTAATAAGGTCTCATGCCCACGGCTAGCAGTTCAATATCTTTTTCACACGATTGTTTCTTAACTACAATATGTCCTGGATTACACCATCTCTCATTCATAAATATTGCAAGCCCTCCTCCCTTTCGCTTACCGCTCTCCAGCGTCCGGTCTGCACGAAGAAGTTTGAAGCCCTCCAAGGAGGCGAGTGTGTCCGGAGTGATTTCAGTAAGCCAAGTCTCTGTAAACAGCATCATACTGCACTCACGAAACTCTTGTTGATGCCTGGTCAGTGCTGTCAGTTCTTCCATCTTTTTCAGAATTGATCTCACATTCCCCATAATGATGGCTGTATAACTCTATATATTGAAAGCTCAGCTTCTCTTCTCTGTCATATAACCCTATATATCACAGAGCTCAGCTTCTCTCCTCTATCATATAACCCTTTATATCACAGAGCTCAGCCTCTCTCCTCTATCATATAACCCTATATATCACAGAGCTCAGCTTCTCTCCTCTATCCTATAACCCTATATATCACAGAGCTCAGCTTCTCTCTTCTATCATATAACCCTATATATGACAGAGCTCAGCTTCTCTCCTCTATCATATAACCCTATATATGACAGAGCTCAGCTTCTCTCCTCTATCATATAACCCTATATATCACAGAGCTCAGCTTCTCTCCTCTATCATATAACCCTATATATCACAGAGCTCAGCTTCTCTCCTCTATCATATAACCCTATATATCACAGAGATCAGCTTCTCTCCTCTGTCATATAACACTATATATATTGGAGCTCAGCTTCTCTCCCTTATTTTAACCCCACACATTGCAGCCAAATTTACATTTTTCATTGTAGTTTTTCATCTTTTGTTATTACTAGTAGCTCCATCTTACTGTAGATAAGCTCTACAAGATCACAATTATTCCAGAATCAAATGTCTAGCTGTGCTAAATCCGTCATGCCTTGTATATATCACAATTAATGATAATTCTACCATGAGGACAATGATATAATTTGTTTTTCCACAGAAATATACACTCTGAGGGGGAATAGTAATGGTCGGCCCTGCAAGTTCCCTTTCAAGTACAACAAGGTTTATGTAGACTGTACAAGTGATGGACGATCTGATGGAAGACCCTGGTGCTCTACAACCTCAGATTATGACACCGACCAGCTGTATGGATTTTGTCCATGTACATGTAAGTGTAATAGTCATTTACATTGACACCGTTGCCTCTTACAGATGTCTCCTTCCTTACCTTTCCTCTAGGCTGGATGTGTTAAAATATTTTTTCACAAGATGATAAACTTTTCAGCCTGATTTTCTGATACTCTGTCACAACAAGATGTCTATGCGATAAGTGGCTATTTACGGCCTCCCAGTGGTTGTAAAGTGAGTTGAAGTAAATCTAGGACAAAAGTGAATATTATGAGGAATTGACCAGATGCCACCCATTAAACTAGTGCTGGGACCAGTCTGTGAGAGGTCTCACCTGTCCATTATGGTTCCTCAGATCTGCTAGTACACAGCACTGTTCACACATTGTAACCACTCACATTAGTTCCTGACATAGATGGACTGACAATATAATGTACACATTTTAGACATAAAGGACAAAAACTCATATGGAGTAGAAAACATTACTTGTCTCATGCTACATTTACTAATGATAACCAGCAATATAAGGGTAAGTTCACACAGATGAATTAGAGGAAGTCTTCTGCCACAAATTCCTCTCCAAATACCAGCCCTGGGGATCCCACAGCAGAATGCCAAAGTAGAGTCACAGATTATCCTAAAACACAATGGCACAGACTCATGTACCTCTGCTGTAATCCGATGGTTTGATAGAAATCTATTGGTGACCGAAATGTCACATCAATTTTTCTGGATTGCTTAATAAACTTGCCTGAAAAAAAGTTGAGTGTTGAATTTTTTGATGTTGCATTAATTGGAGTCCTATTCAGGCATCTCATTTTCTTTGGAGTGCCATGTAGAATACTTTAGCACAATGGAACTAATGAGCGTGAGTTTTGCTTTATGTGTCCTGAAAAATAAGGGCCAGTTCACACGGAGTTAACGGGCACGCATTCTGGCATGTATACACGTGTCAGAATGTGAGCACTCATTCATTTCAATGTGTCATTACGGGAGTATAACGCACGTAATTTTGCATCCGCATACGCCCGTAACAACACATTGAAATGAATGAGATTTTGTTTTGAGCGCTCACATTCTGACACGTGTATACGTGCCAGAATGCGCGCCCGTTAACTCCGTGTGAATTGGCCCTAAAAGTGTTTGACTCCCATTGGAAACCATAAGAATAAGATTCCAGCTGGAATTTGGAATTCATTTTAGAGGTGGGACCAGTGCCGTAACTACCGCCGTAGCAGCAGAGGCAGCTGCCACAGGGCCCGGCACGTCAGGGGGCCCGGGCCCCCGACGTGTCAATTTGAAAAAAAAAATTTTTTTTTTTACTTATGAAAGATCGCCCCCCCTCCTCTCTGGTGGTCCAGTCTTACCGGCGGTACTGTGAGTGACCTATTTTGTTAGCCTTTGTGGGGTGTTCGCTTTCCACCCCACGAAGGCCTGAACAGGACCTTACACAATGTCTACTCCCTCAGCGTGTGTCCTGACGTTGGGGGTGGAGACTTATTTTGCAAGAAGAAGCGGGAGAATCCATGTTTAGAAGCGTGGAGCACTTGTGAAGACACAGGTGAGCGCTGGCAGTCAGGACAGGAGTGCTGGGCGCTTGTAAAGACAGGTGCACTTAGCGCTGGTGAAGACATCGCTTTACGCTTGCTGTGTGGTGGTGATGGTGTCCATGTTGTCCACCATGAGTAACAGTGTTTTTTTATGTTTTTCTCCCCCTGGGTCTCTGATTATTATACTCTGGGGTCTGAAAAGACCCCAGAGTATAAAAATTGTTTATGGGTGTCCACAGTGGGGCAGTGTGTGCAGGGGCCACTATGGGGGATAATACTGTGTGCAGGAGCCACTCTGGGGCATAATACTGTGTGCAGGGGCCACTATGGGGGATAATACTGTGTGCAGGAGCCACTATGGGGGATAATACTGTGTGCAGGAGCCACTCTGGGGCATAATACTGTGTGCAGGGGCCACTAAGGGACATAATACTGAGTGCAGGGGCCACTAAGGGACATAATACTGAGTGCAGGGGCCACTAAGGGACATAATACTGAGTGCAGGGGCCACTAAGGGACATAATACTATGTGCAGGGGCCACTATGGGGGATAATATTGTGTGCAGGGGCCACTATGGGGCATAATACTGTGTGCAGGGGCCACTATGGGGGATAATACTGTGTGGAGGGGCCACTAAGCGACATAATACTGTGTGCAGGGGCCACTATGGGGGATAATACTGTGTTGGGGGGCCACTAAGGGACATAATAGTGTGTGCAAGGGCCACTAAGGGACATAATACTGTGTGAAGGCCACTAAGGGACATAATACTGTGTTGGGGGGCCACTAAGGGACATAATACTGTGTGCAGGGGCCACTATGGGACATAATACTGTGTGCAGGGGCCACTAAGGGGCATAATAGAGCGCACAGGAATGCGTAGGAGGGGGTCTGTTGAGGTCTTCGGTGTTGGTCGAGGTTGGGGGACTGCCCCATGTCAAAAGTTCGCCACAGGGCCCCGCCATTCCTAGTTACGTACTGGGTGGGACCCACCAATCAGCTCCAAATTCCACTGTGTGAACAGCCCCTAACACCCAAATTAGAAAATATGTCATTTTCTAGACCAGGCCAGAAAGAAGGAAGTATTAACATGCACCACCAGCCTCCACAGGAATGTGAATATCTAGAAATTTCAACATAGCATCATTGAAGTACAGCATATAGAATGTAATGTAAAGTAGTGTTAATGCAGGATGTATGTGTTTTATGACAGTTTAAATGAATTGCAAATAATTGGCAGTAAAATGTCTCAGATTATTCCAGTAAAAGTAATGAAGTACAGGACCCTGCCCCACAGAAAAAGGGGTGGTATGGATGTCACAGAAGACACTTATCTGTGTGCAGTTTAGCTATTCTATGTTATCTAGGTCTCAAGCAGTGCAATAACACTGTCAATAAATCTCCCGCCCCTGCTCATGCTATCCTAGTCTACACAGTAAAGCTGACCTACAGAAATCAGGAAGTGTCAACCTATGATGAAAACTTTAAGGCCGGGGCCCCATGGGCCAGAAATGTAGCGTTTTACATAAAATTTTACAGTACTTACAAAGTGGATGGAATTCATGCGAATCCCATCCCCACTTTGTGTAAAAAATCGCAGCGCAGACACGCTGCAATTTCCAAAACTTTGTGGTTTTGAAAATTGCAGCACGTCAATTATATCTACAGAAAAACCGGCAGCTTCCCCGTAGATAAATTGGAACAGAAAGTCCGCGGAGGAAAACTCCATGGACTTTCTGTTCAAAGCGCTGCAGGAAGAACCGCGATGCGTTTCCGGCCTGTGGGGCCTTAGCCTAACAGGCATTAAGAAAACTGAAATATTACTGGAGGATTTTAATTGTAAGATCATCAATAGTAAATAAATAACCTGATTTCTATAATTCACCATTTTCGGATTATCGTCTCTTTAATACACATTTATCTTCTCAGCTACATCTAAGGACTTGTGGACAGCAGATCCTGTTACTGGCGACAACTATCAGATTAACTCCGAGTCAGCCCTCACTTGGTACCAAGCCAGAAGAAGCTGCCAGCAACAAGACGCAGAACTGCTGAGTATAACTGAACTACACGAACAATCATTCATTGCAGGTAAGAACCGAGGTAGAGAAGAATCAGAAGGGACACGTCAGAGATCTACAGGAATTAGGACAATAGTATGATATGTATGATGAATGTGGAGTCACAGATTATCTAATCCCATTCTTTACAGGAGATCAGATTATCTTCATACACTGGAGCCCCCATTTCTCTGCTTTTATCCCCAAAAAATTCCCATGGTCTTACTACAGTCTGTATGATCACAAACATAGACATAGACATAGAATGCGAATATAGTAACAAGGCCCCAATCTACAATGTGCCATGTATAATACTGCTGAATTTTGGTGTAACATAAATTGCACAGTAGTCTGACTTTTTGGGATTATTTGCAAAAAATAACTGTTGCTTCCATATGTGGCAGACTGCCCTTAGGCCCATTCACTATTACTCACTTGTGGCTAATGTTGCACCATTAAAATTATACCCATAGACTGAACCAACATTATCATGTCCAGCATATCCAGATATGGTAACGGTATAGCTAGAAATAAATGGTTTTATTATAGGTTACACTGAGGGTTGTAATGTAAGTAGGGTTGAGCGATCGGGATTGGAAAAGATTTGCGATTGAGTACATTTCACAATCGCGATCGGAATTCCGATCCCGATCTTTTTAGGCAGGGTCAAGGTCAGAGGTTATTTCCCACAATGCTTTGAACTGGCCAAGCATTGTGAGAAAAGCTAACAATGTTAGCTAGGTCCCATAGGAATGAATGGATGCAGCCGGCACACAGCCTGTGCCGGCGTCCGGCTGCTTAACCCCTGCTAGCCTGTGCTAGCATACCATACAGGCCCGAAGCCTGTGCTAGGAGTAACAGGCTGTTTCCATACAGGCCAAAAGCCTGTGCTAGCAGTAACATGCTGTTACCATACGGGCCCAAAGCCTGTGCTAGCAGTATCAGGCTGTTACCATCATACGAGCCCAAAGCCTGTGCTAGCAGTATCAGGCTGTTACCATCATACAGGCTCAAAGCCTGTGCTAGCAGTAAAATTATTGTTACCATACAGGTCCAAAGCCTGTTCTAGCAGTAACCTTTACGGTACTGCTAGCACAGGCATTGGGCCTGTATGGTAATAACCCAGACCACGTGACATCTGGGACATTACTATATAGGCCCAAAACCTGCTAGGATTAATATCGGATCCCAGAGAGGTGAGTCTGAAAAGACTCCCAAGTATAATAATAGCAGCAGTGGCTTCACGGCCTGGGCCTGCTCACAGCTGCCCCCGCTTCCCCATCTATTATAGGACGCGGAGGGCGGCATGGGTAGGTTGGTATATAGGCCACTACCGGCTGGGGATACTCAAGCCGGTAGAAGCCTATCATAAAACAAAAAAAAAGTATATTACTTACCGACCTCGTCGCTGCGGCCACTGCCTTTTCTTTTCAGCCAGCAATGAGATTTCTACGTGTCAGCCTAGACAACGTGATGAGCGCAGAAGAAGAACGCTCAGGTTGTTTTCAGAGCGGCCTTCTCCTACGCTAGTTTAGAAAAAAAAAAAGTAGAAAAATGCTGCAGCTGCCGCCCCCTCCGGAGTGCCGCCAGAGGTCACCGCCTCACCTTGCCTCATTAGAGGTGCGGCCCTGAATACTATATTTTATTTTAAATATGATTTTTATTGAAAAGAAGAAAGCTTTTGCAATATAATAAAAAAGCAACTACAAATATAAAAAGAATCGGCATAAGTCCAAATAGTACAAAAGGAATTGTAAGCTGGGAGGTCGGGCTGCAATCCAAAAACACGGATGACACAAACAGGACCAAACATACAAAGACCAAAGGACCAGATATACAAACGCTACAAAGACACCAATTCTACGAGAAGACAAGAAAGGGATGAAAGGGAGAACAACCAAAAGGGAGCAGGAAAGAAACAAGAAAAAGAGAAATAGGGGAGGCGGAATAGGAACAGCAAAGGACAAGAAAACCAAACAATAACATAAACAACAAAACCACATACCTGAATACAATACCAGAGAAACACAAAATACATCCAAAAAAAAAATAGAATAAAATAAAATAAAATAAAGCCACCTGGGATAACAACATAATAGGTAAGTAGTAATAAGTAATCAAGGGGTCCCCATGGGAGCGGCCTGAGGCCGAGGAGGAAGAACACCATTATTAGACTCCACATACGAAATCCAGAGAGACCACTGGGATCGAAACTTGGCGTAAGTATGGTTTTTATTAGACAACAGACGTTCCAGGGTACATGCCAAGTTCACATGGTGAAATAGTTCAGCTAAGGTCAAACAGAGAGCGGACTTCCACTGACGAGCGATCATGGCCCGAGCTGCGAGCACGATCTGCCCCAAAACGACCTGCATATCCGAGGGAAAGCTACCGATATCCAAGAAACAAAGGACGAGACCAGGGGAAGGACTGATATCTAAACCAGCAATGGCGGACATGAAATGAAATACCGCTATCCAGAAGGTTTGTACCGGTGGACAGTCTCACCACAAGTGCAAGAATGAACCTACTTGGCCGCACCCCCTCCAGCAGAGTCTGGAACAAGAAGGATCAATATGCGCCATTTGGACCGGAGTCCTATACCACCTCAGCATGATTTTCAAAGCCGTTTCCCAATGTGCTGCCCCCTTAGATACACGTTTAACAAACCCAGCTGCCGTATACCAATCCGACAGAGGGATGGTTCTGGCAAGATCCGCCTCCCAACGGAGCAGGTGAAGAGGCTTGACCCGCTCCGGGGGAACCGAGAAAAAGCCGTAAAACACAGATAACCCACCTCTAACAGGCGAGGACCTATTCCACAGTTTTAAGGCTAGCCTGGGAAAGGTCAATCTAGAGGGCTCATAGGATTGAAAAAAATGACGCAGCTGCAAATATTTAAAGAAATCCGTCTTAGGGAGCTGGAACTCTTCCTGTAACATGGAGAACAACTTAAGCCCGTCATCAGTATACAGATGAGCAACTTTGTAGAGACCCCTAGAGACCCATCCACGGAGTCGCAGCTGGGGCAGAAAAGAGGTTAAATATAGTACGGGTAGCTTTGATAAAGGGACCAGATCTTCTCTGGAGGTATATGACAAAAAATAACGCCAAGCAGACACTGTGGCCCTAATACTCAGTAAGGGAGGGGAAGTAATGGGCGGACTTGAATCCTTAGGGCGTAAAATACTCATAAGCGGGGCATCCAGAAGGTATTCCTCAATTTCGGCCCAACGCCATTTAGAAGTCTCATCCCACCCGACCTTAAGTTGATCTAGGACAGACGCCATATAATATTTTTTAACATCTGGGACACCCGCACCCCCATGGGACCAGGGGCGCGTCATCACCTTAAGTCGGACCCTGGATCTCTTACCCTCCCAAATATAGTTGGAAAGAATAGACTGAAGCTTCGTAAAATATGAGTCAGGGAGGGGGATAGCGACTGTACGGAAT
This sequence comes from Leptodactylus fuscus, assembly GCF_031893055.1. NCBI lineage: Eukaryota > Metazoa > Chordata > Amphibia > Anura > Leptodactylidae > Leptodactylus > Leptodactylus fuscus. The sequence goes on along the minus strand of NC_134268.1, from coordinate 207,857,206 downwards.
ATATACAAGATTAAGGGTAACACCATCATTTTAACAATGGCAATTCTGCTAGCCCAAGACAACATCGGCTGTGAGAAAGAGGCAAGAAGGGAAGTAACTTTGGTCAGAAGGGGAATGTAATTGGCAGAGAACAGGTCAGAACTAGGGGCCGTCAGGGAGATGCCAAGATAAGTTACACGGGAGTCATTCCATTGGTAGGGGAATTGAGAACTGAGATCCCGTCTCAACGAGGGGGAGATGAGAACAGGCAATATCTGTGATTTGGAGGAATTTACCTTATAATAAGAAACTTTACCAAATCCCTCTAGGACCGCCGTAACAGCACTCAAGGAGGAACCAGGGGAAGTCAGGGCCAGTATGACATCATCAGCATATAGACCGATTTTATGCTGCTGGCGACCCACAGTAATACCCTCAATATTTCCCGCCGACCGAATGGACTCCGCCAGGGGTTCCATCACCAGCGCAAAGATAATAGGGGAAAGAGGACAACCCTGGCGGGTACCATTCGAGATCCGAAAGGGCTCAGACAAGAAGCCCGATGAGAGCACACGAGCCGACGGGTGGGAGTACAGAGCCAGAATAGCAGATTTAAAAACTGACCCCATACCAAACTTATCCAAAAGGCTGTCTAAGTAACCCCAATGGACCCTATCAAAAGCCTTCTCAGCATCCAAAGCCAGAAGCAAAGAAGGCGTACCATCTCTTTCGGCTTTCTGAACAAGGTCTATGAACCTCCGTGTGCCGTCTGGCGCCTGCCTACCAAATACAAAACCTACCTGGTCGGGACTAACTAACTGGGGGAGTAGGAGGAGCAACCGCTCAGCAAGGATTTTAGCGTACAGTTTGATATCCGTGTTCAGGAGGGAAATAGGTCTAAAATTAGCCGGGACAGTGGGAGATTTGCCGGGTTTAGGGATGGTCACTATAGTAGCCGACAACATTTCCTCCGGGAAGCATTGCTCCTCCGCCGCCTTTCTGAACACAGCTAAAAGATATCTGCGTATTTCTTGTAGTAAATCCCTGAAAAGCCGTCAGGGCCAGGAGATTTTAGCGGTTTCAATGAGGCTATAGCTTCCGTAACTTCAAATAAAGTGATAGGCGAGGCTAGGGAGGCAGACTGCGTGGGGGAAAGGCGGGGCAGGGCCACAGAATCTAAGAATCTATCAATTTCTTCCTTAGATGGTTGGTACGTCTGGGGATCATCCCTAAGATTGTATAACGACTTATAATATAAACGAAACTGCTCTGCAATAAGGCGGGGGTCAATTACCTTAGTACCCGAGTCATCCACGAGGTGGGCAATACGGGTTTTGGGGCGCGACTGTTTGATTTTTCTGGCCAAAAAGGCACTAGCCCTACTATTGTGCACATAGGCCTGACATTGAAAACGCTTAAAAGCTAAGTCCTGTTGACAAGCCAGAAGGCCCTGCAATCGGAGTTGACATTGCCTAATCTCCGCAGAGACAGTGGGAGTAGGGTTAAGCTTATTAATTGTGGAGAGGGAGGATAGGGAGCGAAGTGCAGCATCTATGTCTTTAGATCGTTCCTTTTTGGCCCTCGCGCACGCCTGAATAAGCATCCCTCGCATATATGCCTTATGGGCATTCCAGAGCACATGAGGATCTGACACGGAGGGGGAGTTGAGGGAAAAATATTCCCTCAGGGCCTCACGGAGGTGCTCACCATAGGAGGGATGATCTAGGATATACTCATTCAAGCGCCACTGGGTAGGCATAGCAGTGGAAAATTTCTCATGTAGAGAGAGGGACACCGGAGCATGATCAGTCCAGGTGATCAGCCCAATATCCGTAGATTCCGCCTGCATCAGCCCAATTTTATCAGTGAGAAAAAAGTCAATACGGGAATAAGAGGAGGACGAAGAAGAGAAATAACTATAATCTCGTTCCCCGCCATGTTGACAACGCCAGACGTCATAAAGGCCCTGATCAATCAAAGAGGAAGACAATATAGGGGAGCATCTCTTGGGGTTGGAGGAGTCTAGAGAATTATCAACTAAACAGTTAAAATCCCCACCGATGATCAACATACCAGTAGCAAAAGTCCGAACCTTAGAGAGCACAGATTTCCAATACTGTGCCTGTGAACGATTCGGGAGATAAACAGTCACTAAAGTATACTTAACATTATTAATAAGGCAATTAAGCCCCAAAAACCGACCCCCGGGATCAACTAAAGTGGATTCAAGGGAAAAAGCCACAGAATCCCGCACAGCAATAAGAACACCCTTACGCTTAGCATTGCAAGAAGCCTGGTATATATGAGGGAAAGAGGGATTAGAGAACTTAGGACTTTTACCAGCACAAAAATGAGTCTCCTGGAGAAAGAGCACATCACAGCGAAGGCGACGGGCCTCTCTCCAGACAGAACTCCGTTTATAGGGGCTATTCAAACCCCTAACATTAAGTGAAGAGATACGGAGTACCATAGTGACAAATCAAAGAAAAATGGCGGAAGACCCAGGTGGCTACACAGGAAAACTAGGATGCATAAAGTATGTGTGAACAGGCATAGTAGGCATACAACATTCCAGGTATGAAACAAGAACAAAGAATACAAACATAACAGCATAGTGTCAAAAAACACCGAATAACCAAAAGTAATCAGCTGGGGGGGGAGAAAAAACAGGTCAGTAACACTCAGCGAGAGTGAGTATTAGAAAGGCACACAGGTCACCTAAAACAAAGGATAAAGTCATAACATTAGGCAAGGCGAGTCAGTCCGCCGAGGCGGCTAACAGATTCACTTACGACCGCCCACCACAGTCCATTCCTTAGTAAGATGAGAAGGCCGCACTGAAGATTCAGGCACAGATGAGTGAGAGTCAGCAGGGGCAAGCTTCCACTTACGGAGGAGGGACATGCCCGCCTCCACATCAGGGACGGAATGGAAAACCCCATTACGGGGAATCAACAGCTTGGTAAGGAAGCCCCAACGGTACCGTATACCCCGGTCCCTGAGGATCTTGGTGATGGGAGCCAGTTCACGTCTAGCCTGCATAGTAGCTGCGGATAAATCAGGGAACAGGGAAATGGATGCAAACGGAGCTGGTAAGGTGCCACATTTCCTGGCTTCCGCTAGAATCGAGTCCTTAACTTGATAGAAGTGGACCCTTGTTAACACATCTCTCGGGACATCCACAGGAGCAGAGTTCGCTTTTGGGATACGATGGGTCCGATCCAGAGTGAGCTCCAGTTGAGTAAGTTGCGGGAGAATTTTCTTAAAGAGACGTTGAACATAGGCCATCAAGTCCTCCGATGCCACATCCTCGGGGACACCACGGATCTTAATATTATTGCGTCTAGACCGATCCTCAGCGTCAGCAGCTTTAATTTTGAGCCATCTGACCTCCGCTTCCAGGGTGTTATGAGCGTCAACCAAATCATTATGAGCAGTCGAAAATTCCTCCATTTTATTCTCAAGATGGTCAGTCCGCTCTCCCAAAGCATCGATATCCTGCCGCAGTTTGCCCACCGCAGAGGAGACAGTCTTGTTAATCCCCGCCTGCAGAAGAACAAGCATCCCTTTCAAGGTATCACACATTACAGGGTCTGAGGAGGCCGGGAAATCAGAAATGTCCGGATGAACAAGATCAGAAGTAGCAACAGAAGCAGGTAGGACATCAGCGACCCGTTTACACACCGGCTCCTTGCCAGACGGAGAACCCTGAGGAGACACAACAAAACTTCTCTTACCGCCATCAGCCAGGAGGGGGAGACGATCAGCCGAGAGAGAGCCCTCTTCAGGCAATGAGTTCACCAGTTCAGACCGTGGAGGCGACTTCGCTGGAGAGCGGGAACCCGTTGGTGAAGATGGCAGCGAATGCGACATGGTGCTCGAGAAGAAGTCAGAGAGCTTCCTAGGGGTTTTGGAGGAGGATGGTTTCTTCCAAGGCATAGTAGAAACAACAGGAAAAATCAGGGATGCAACCGAAGCTGGTAAGGCAGGAGGGCAAGTCTATGCGACAGGGACAAAGTTCGCGGAGCTGTGCAAGAGGTCAGACAGCAGCAAAATCCAACAGGGCGGTAGGGGTCATATAACAAGAAGCCTAACAATCAGCTGAGAGCTGCCAGAGGTGACACTGTTAACGATTTAATCCAACATGGTGAGATAAGTGGCCGGCAGTGGGGACACACAGGCAATTGGAAGTCTACGGGAGCCCAATGTGAGGAGCAGCCCCCGGTGGAGGAGTAGGGGCTCTGCACTCACAGAGGGCTCAACCAGAATAGGCAGGGAGCAGGCCAAGTAATATATAAAGTCCAGTCCAGGTGGCAGGTGAGGAGCCCCCCCTGATGGTGGTGTAGGGGCTCAGCACTCACTTAAAGTAATAACACTCAGGCAGGAGAGCAGGAGACAATGTCCAGAAAAGTCCAGGGGGAAGGAGAGGAGCCCCCCTGATGGTAGTGTAGAGGCTCAACACTCTCCCAACCCCCTTGAAGCCGCAGAGCACTAGCGCTTCACAAAATGGCCACCGCCACTGCCAGTCCCAATGAAGCAATATACAGTCCACACAGCAAGTTCCACACAGGTTAGGAGCAGACACCGGAGGTATCACACAGGGGGCCAGAAGAAGCACCGCTCACCTCCACACAGCAGCCGATGCCAAAGCGCAGGGAAGAAGGACTGGAGCCGGCCGCCGCGATCAACACGAGGGGACCGGAAGTGAAGATGGCGCCGCAGGACAGGCCGGTGAGTAGGCCGCAGAGCCTCCGAGGCCAATAGATCCGGGATGGAGCTGAAAATGGAGATCCAAAACGCACCGCCAGGGTCCAGGGACACACCGCCGGGCGCCACCGACCAGAATCAGGTAGGTAGAAGATAGATGCCGAAAGGAGAAGGCCGCAGATGCCGGGAGCTCCAGCAGACGCGTCCTCTCTCCTTGCCGGCTAGCCACGCCCCCATCGGCCCTGAATACTATACCTCAGTGCTGCAGGTGGGAGCGGGGATACTATACATCAGTGCCATGGGTGGGAGCAGGGGTTACTATGCTGCTCTACTAAAAACTCTTTTTCTGTACCTACAAATTCCCCCTGATGATTTAGTCAGACCTATTATGGTTATGACTTTTGAAACACCGCGTTACTTGGTTAGGTGGAGAGTTTGTTCATTTTTTCAGTGCCTTTAATGGCACATTAGTTAAGGAGAAGTACTTTTGCATATTAGTCTCCTACATCACAATTGAGCTACTTAGGAGTATTGAGCTTTTTTGTATATCTCAGCTCCTGTTCCCTTATTGCCCATTCACATTAGCGTTCGGCTTCCATCTGGAAGGAGTCCGGAATCTTCTAAACTACAGAAAGCCTTCCAAATTCAGCTCATGCCTTTCTCCCTAGTGTTTACGCATTACAATTGGTGAAAACCAGCTATTCTCTTTAATAGGGACATTCACTTAGAGATATTGTTATCCCTATTAGAGAATTTTTTTATATGGCCAAGTTTGACTTTAGGAATATCAGTGTAGTATTTTAATGGTTCCACTAAAATCTAGTTGTAGATATCCTCATTAGTGAGTGACAGTTTCACTACATTTTTTTATCATTCTTATAAATGGGTATTTGGCATAAATTGCGCCAATGCAAAAGCCAGCAAAACTGAATATAAATATTCCTCTTATGATAAATTCCCCAAAATGTGTACATTACACTGCAATCTGTATAAATCACTACATTACCCCTTTGTTACACTATGCCACACATGTAGAGCATGGTGATTGTGAGGACAACACCATTAACTGTATCATGTATCCTCAGTGCCCCATAAATTATACTGAAATCCATGCAACTTGACTCTGTTGGCACATCACATGCCCTGCACCACCTCACCTTACACCCCTGCCAAATAAGCAGTCAGCTTCCCCCTCTCTACCCCCTACTGTGGTGTATAGTCAGTGGTTTACAGCATATGTTCAGATCACCCTGCTACTATGTATATATCTATTTCTGAAAATTGATCTTTTCTATGGCTGGACTGTATATAATTCATCATATTATTTGTCTATATCTCATAGGGTTAACAAACACCCTCACCACACCCTTATGGATCGGGCTGAATAGTCTGGACTTCAATGCTGGCTGGAGATGGGACGGTGGAGACCCTTATAGATATCTCCACTGGCTTCCAGGTAACTACTGAGGAGGATCTTGGGGTGCTATTTTACTGATAATGATTATATATACACACTGCTTAAAAAAGTAAAGGGAACCCTCCAATAACACCTCCTAGATCTGAATGAATGAAATATTCTCATTGAATACTTTGTTCTGTACAAAGTTGAATGTGATGACAACAAAACTACACAACAAAAATCATCAAAGAAAATCAATTGTATTAACCAATGGAGGCCTGGATTTGGAGTCACCCCCAAAATTAAAGTGAAGAAAAACGCTACAGGCTGATCCAACTTTGATGTAATGACCTTAAAACATGTCAATATGACACAGTAGTGTGTGGCCTCCACGTGCCTGTATGACCTCCCTACAACGCCTGGGCATGCTCCTGATGAGGTTGTGGATGGTCTCCTGAGGGATCTCCTCCCAGACCTGGACTAAAGCATCTGCCAACTCCTGGACAGTCTGTGGTGCAACGTGTCATTGGTGGATGGAGTGAGACATGATGTCCCAGATGTGCTCAATCGGTTTCTGGTCTGGGGAACAGGCGGGCCAGTCCGTACCTTCAATACCTTCATCTTGCAGGAACTTCTGACGTCCTCCAGCCACATGAAGTCTGGCATTTTCCTGCATTACGAGGAACCCAGGGCCAACCGCGCCAGCATATGGTCTCACAAGAGGTCTGAGGATCTCATCTCGGTACCTAATGGCAGTCAGGCTACCTCTGGTGAGTGCCTGGAGGGCTGTGTGGCCCTCCAAAGAAATGCCACCCCACACCATTACTGACCCACTGCCAAACCAGTCATGCTTAAGGATGTTGCAGACAGCAGATCGCTCTCCACGGCATCTCCAGATTCTGTCATGTCTGTCACATGTGCTCAGTACCTGCTTTCATCTGTGAAGAGCACAGGGCGCCAGTGGCGAAGTTGCCAATCCTGGTGTTCTGTGGCAAATGCCAAGCGTCCTGCACGGTGTTGGGCTGTGAGCACAACCACCATCTGTGAATGTCAGGCCCTTATATACCATCCTCATGGAGTCGGTTTCTAACTGTTTGTACAGACACATGCACATGTGTAGCCTGCTGGAGGTCATTTTGCAGGGCTCTGGAAGTGCTCCTCCAGTTCCTCCTTACACAAAGGCGGAGGTAGCGGTCCTGCTACTGGGTTGTTGCCCTCCTACGACCCCCTCCACATCTCCTGGTGTACTGGCCTGTCTTCTGGTAGCATCTCCATCCTCTGGACACTATGCTGACAGACACAGCAAACCTTCTTGCCAGAGCTCGCATTGATGTGCCATCCTGGATGAGCTGCACTACCTGAGCCACTTGTGTGGGTTGTAGAGTCCGTCTCACGCTACCACCAGTGTGAAAGCACAACCAACATTCAAAAGTGACCAAAACATCAGCCAGAAAGCACTGGTACTGAGATGTGGCCTGTGGTCCCCACCTGCAGAGCCCTCCTTTATTGAGTGTGTCTCGATAATTGCCAATAATTTCCATCTATTGTCTATTCCGTTTGCACAACAAAAGGTGAAATTGATTGTCAGTCAGTGTTGCTTGGAGTTACATTGTGCTGCTTAAGTGTTTCCTTTATTTTTTTGAGCAGTGTGTGTATATATATATATATATATATATATATATATATATATATATATATATACTGTATATATATATATATATATATATATATATATATATATATATATATATGTATAGAGAGAGAGAGAGAGAGTTTTCATGTATACAAATAAAATAAATAAATAAATAAATAAATAAATAAATAAATAAATAAATAAATAAAAATATGTGATTAAATTATAAAAAGAGAGATTACCAGGTACATGGACATGTCAATGAGGGGTGGCCATTCTTGGAGACTGGAGTCGTCACCTGGTCACTGAATAATAATAATAATAATAATAATAAAGGTCACATACACATCATATAATGTATCTTAGAAATGTTGGACTGCTCCTCTCCTCTTATAACATGGTGGGTATGAGGAAATGACCACAATAACTGCAGGACAGCTTAGACTTTTCTCTTTACCTAAATTTGTCGCTTATTTTAGGAAATCCATCAGATGCCCCCGGTGTAAACTGTGTAGTGGTAAATCCTGGAGAAAACACAAAGTGGGAAAGCAAAGAGTGCAAGCAAAAACTGGGCTATATCTGTGAGAAAGGCGACAAGAAGTCCCGAGATGTCCCCTCTCCAGGTAGGAAACAGAGATATGTGTGATAAAGAAGCAAATAATGGACGTCATGGGGGAGATAGAAAGTGGTGATAAAGGGATAGAAGATCTCGGGGATTTCTGGCAGTAGAATCACCAAAAACCAGCGGACTCTCTACAGTCTCAAGTGACAAGTTACAGACAACAGCAGACAGGTTTTGGTAGAACTCGGCAGGGAGGTTGTTCCCGCCGCCATCTTGGAGAACTAAGCCCAGATCTTCTATAGATGTAGGCTTGCTCCAATCCCTCTGTCTCTTCATGTAATCCCAGACAGACTGGATGATGATGAGATCAGGGCTATATCTGTGGGGGTCATACCATCACTTCCAGGACTCCTCCTCCAAAGGGCAAAGGTCACACCAAATATTGATGGGATTTCCATTTCTTTTTTCTTCATTCACTTCATTTTGATAATTGACAAAAATAAGCTATTAACCCTTATATTTCTGAAAAAAATCTTATTTTGCAGCATTTTTCACATATACTCAAACCTTTGCATCTTACCGTACAATACAGGTAGGAAGTGTTCACACTACCGTCGGTGTCCGACAGATAGTGTCTGATGCTAATGGTCTGCGCAAAATCTTGTGCGGACATTAGCATCGGACACTAGCTGTGTCCGTTAAATTTTGCATTGATTTAAATGGACATTGGGTGCGTTCTTTTACTGTCCGTAGGTGTCCTTAACTGTCTGTTCACAAAGATGTCCGATTTTTCAAGCGGACAGCAAAACTGTTGCACGGACATTAGCATCAGACACTAGCTGTCGGACACCTACGGTAGCATACCTCCCAACTTTTGAAGAACCGAAAGAGGGACAAAATGTGCAGCGCACGTAGCGTGCTGCGGCAAATTTAGCCCCGCCCAATTTTGTCTTGGCTCCGTCCACTCATTAATTTTTCATGTGCCCGCACACAGTATAATCCTCCTAGTCACCTGTAAATTATATGTCCCCCCTCTATCTCTCCCCCAGTTTCATATACACCCTTCATCTGCCACCAGTTTCATGTCCCCCTTCCATCTCTGCCCCCAGATTCATGTCCCCTCCATCTCTGCCCCCAGATTCATGTCCCCCCATCTCTGCCCTCAGATTAATGTCCCCTCCATCTCTGCCCCCAGTTTCATGTCCCCTCCATCTCTGCCCCCAGATTAATGTCCCCTCCATCTCTGCCCCCAGTTTCATGTCCCCCATCTCTGCCCCCAGATTCATGTCCCTCCATCTCTGCCCCCAGATTCATGTCCCATCTCTGCCCCCAGATTCATGTCCCCACATCTCTGCCCTCAGATTCATGTCCCCCCATCTCTGCCCTCAGATTCATGTCCCCTCCATCTCTGCCCCCAGATTCATGTCCCCCCATCTCTGCCCTCAGATTCATGTCCCCTCCATCTCTGCCCCCAGATTCATGTCCCCTCCATCTCTGCCCCCAGATTCATGTCCCTCCATCTCTGCCCCCAGATTCATGTCTCCACATCTCTGCCCCCAGTGTCATGCCGTCCTCTCCTTCATCTGCCCCCAGTTTCATGTTCCACCTCCACATTACACTTACCTTCTCCTCCGCTCCCTCGCCGCTCTCTGTGCGCCTCTCTTGCTGACACATATACGGCTGAAGCGAGGAGCTGACCTGTGTGAGCTACTCGCTTCGCCGCTGCCGCCGGCTACTGGCTTGCAGACGCGATGTGTCACATGACACATCACATGTATCACATCGCGTCTGCAAGCCAGTAGCCGGCGGCAGCGGCGAAGCGAGGAGCTCACACAGGTCAGCTCCTTCCTTCAACCACATATGTGTTCAACTCAGATCTGCGTCCTCTGGACGCAGATCTGAGTTGAAATCGGGACATACCTCCCTCCAACCGGGACCGCGGGACATGTCACCCAAATCGTGACTCTCCCGCGGAAATCGGGACGGTTGGGAGGTATGACGGTAGTGTGAAAGCTCCCTTATAGTTAGGATTTGTCTTTTAGTCTTATTAAAAGGGGTAAATCTTGGACAAATATAAAAGACTTGTTCACATCTGTAGCAAACGGTCAGATCAAATTTTCCTCTATGAGCTAGAAAGGGAAATCACTCTGTAATATCTTCTGTCCTGATGGACTCGACCAATTGGTGGGTGTTTAACACCCCAACCTATCATGATACTGGGGATCCTGTGTAGTTGGTAACAATGGGGCCCATACACACTGCTGCTTCACTTATCTCTGTGGGACTGCTGAAGAGAAGCCAAGTGTTACCTTCGGGAATCCTATAGAATTAAATGGATCCTCAACCGCCATGTACAACCTGCTGCTTTATTTATATGGGGGCACCGGGGACTGCCAATCTCGTGATCGGTGCAGGTAGGTGATTAATCGTAATGACCAGAATAACCCTAGAATTCCAATAAACATGTCACTTACATATGATGGTCATGAAGTTCTTCTGTCCCGTTACAGGCACCAGTGACCCCATCTTTTGCCCTTCATCATGGATTCCTTATAATGGACACTGCTATTACTTGGATAGGGACGCTAGGACTTGGGAGGAGGCCATGTTATCTTGCAGAAGGGAGGAGGGAGATCTTGCAAGTTTGCATAATATTGAAGAAGCGAGTGCTATTACCTCACAGCTTACATTTGGTGAGTATATAAAGGTGGCAATGTTTGGCCGACAGCTATTCCTCCCGACCCTCCATACATATTCAACTTGGCTGAGTATGCATGTGTTCTCTAAAGGGAGGGGGGAATAAGCTGTTTTCTAATCCCAGACAATTTCTTTCATTATGGTCCAATTGTACTAGTATGGTCATTTCATGGGGGGCACATGACCACATATAAATATTACACATATATGATATTTTCTTCTAGGTGATGCAGAGTATGTTTGGCTTGGGTTGAATGACTTGAAGACACAGCTATATTTTGAGTGGAGTGATGGATCCCCGGTGACATATACAACATGGCAGAGAGGAGAACCATCTCACCTCAATAATAGACAAGAGGATTGTGTGGCCTTATCCACTAAGGTAGGACATTGTGAACCTGGAGACCATGAAGATGAAGATGATGGGAACGTTCTCACCTTGTAATACATTCTTACACAGGACGGACAATGGTCAGACCAGATATGTGAGAAAAAGTTTCCATATATTTGTAAAAGAAACTCATTGCCAAATGGTCCAGAGCAAGATATCAATGTCAACCCTGGATGTGATAAGGTAAAGAACATTATATGTGGGGTTATAATATCAGGACTGCCCCTATCCATATGTCCTATTAGAGTATAGGGGGATCATAAGAGATCATGTCTGTCCTTGGTAGACTGGGCCCAGTCATCTATTACATGGACAACCATCCATTAAAATGTATAACCAGATGGAGCTTCACCCGGCAATAACATCACACAGGATTACTGGTCACTATTAATGGGTTTCAACAATATCAGAGGAGTTAAATAAAATGACATATGTAGCTATATTTTATATATATTATAATGTACATGTTATATGGCAAAAAAATATTATAAAATATAAAACATTATATTCTATCAAATAGTCTAAAATATAACTTATATAAATATAGGTAATGACATATGTATATTATAGTTCATATTATTTTCTACTATATTATATGAGAGGTTGGAAAATGTAACTAGTACAGTGGATGATGGGTGTTTAAAGATGGCGGCCACTCTGGAGTCAAAAACGAAAATTGAAAAAAATGCCTGCAGTGGGAAGAGGTTAAGTATTTGGGGAGTCAATAGAAGTAAATAATGATTTCTTATTGATCTCTCTGTCACCAGGGCTGGAAGAGACACGGCGACTACTGCTATGTAATAGGGGAATCTCCTGGTACATTTACAGAAGCGAGCAGCACATGTAATAATAATGGAGCCTTCCTGCTGACTGTAGAAGACAGGTGATTATTACTTATACATAGTACAGGCGAGTTATGGTCATGTGGTTAGTAGGGGCTTGTTATCAGCACCTTTGTGTCCACCACATGTCCATACTGGAGTAAACAATGAAACCTCCTATGGAATGACAGCAAGCAGAAATCCTGAATATCCTGATCTCTGCACCACAAACTACAAGGCTTCTACTACTAATATCGGCTTCTTGCAGGGTTGAACAGGCCTATATAACAAGTCTGATCGGGTTTAGACCAGATAAATATTTCTGGACAGGGCTCTCAGACACCAAGGATAAGAACACTTTCACATGGGCCAATGGGCAAGACGTTTTATACACGCACTGGAACGCAGACATGCCAGGTAAGTCCATGGTCCACTCTTATCATGGTCAGTGCTCATGGAGATATAACATATGTCACCTCCATCTGCTGTTCTACCAACCAAGATGTTGTTAACCAAATTTTACTGTCCAGGTCTCCTACTTCTTGGTCCTTGACACACAAAATGTTTTTTTATTACAGTGGCCAGTGATTGGCTGAGTAGATATTATCGGTGTGTCGTGACTGTCCCAGGAAGTACAGACTAGAGGAATCATTAGAATGGGGTCAGTAGGGGATAGTTGAGGTGAATATTATTTTTTTAGACCCCTCTGAGCCCACTGTGACCCTTTTATTCCTTCTGGAAAACCCCTTTAAAAAATTTTTGGATTAGGACAACCCCTTCCTTATACTCTTCCATTGTCATACAGATGAGTTTCCTCCAGATTCCTCTTCTATCATGCTATGGTGCCAGTTGGCTTCAGCAGGGACCTGAACAACTTTGAAATTAATCCAGTGGGGAATCAGAGAGATATCACTGTTATTTATTTTTTATGCTGTGCTGATCATTATTGAACATAAAATGATTCCTCTGGACAATGCCTTTAATTACATTTCATAGGCAGAAGACAGGGCTGTGTTGCTATGGCAACTGGAAACAAAGCTGGATTATGGGATGTTATAAACTGTGATGAGAAAACAAAGTATGTGTGCAAGAAGTGGGCTCAAGGAGTGACACCGCCGCCCATCCCACCAACAACGCCAGAAATACCATGTCCAAGTAATTGGACTTCATCAGACCATTCATGTTTCATGGTAAGTGAGATGATGATGGCGGCTTGTGGTCACTGGCATCCCATTCCTCCCGGTATGTACAAACTTTTCTATCTCTACCCAATCACAGCCTGTGCCAGCCTATACAGCTCAGCCTGACACTCATGTGGGTACCTGACAGGTTACTAGCTTCTCAGTGTAGTACCAAAGTGTCATTTTAGATGCTGATCTATTACAGTGAGTGTCCTCAGCTTGTAACCCAATCACATCTCTGTCTTCTGTCCTATACTCTGCTGTATACCCATGTCTGACATCAGCCTGTTTTTGATCTCTGAACCTGTGCAACCTGCCCTGACCTATTGCCTGGTTTATGACTACACATGAACTCTGCCATCCCTGACCTCAGTCTGTACCAAAACTCTTGTCTTTATTGATCCCTTGGTGTTACACACTGGTGTCTTTTTATCCATTTGGGTTGTGAGTCACATTCTAAGTCAAAAAAGGTCTTTGGGCATATTTTTGAATACTATAACTTTTATTTTAACTGCACAGAAAGGTATAACTATCCTTTCCAAGTCAGGTAGATTTCACAATCACCAATGGGAGTCAATAGCAGATATGGTTGGTTGTCCAAATCCTATGCTCCTTTAAGTTAGCAGGTATTTCCATGGAATCCATATTAATCTGTGATGCAGTGTTACTCTCTCTAGTGGTGGCCAGTGCTGATAACATTCTTGTATTTCGCTTTGCCCACACACCATGGGCAGCAGGGGTACAGAGCTCTGTAGATAGTGCTGTGGCTTTTGTTGTGGATCACCTGCAAATTTGTTGCAAAATCCACATCAGCACTCCCCTTACAACTCCCTGGAACCCCCATGATGGTACTTGCTAGGTTCCCTGCCAGTCTGTGTATACCGGCCTCTAAGAATGACTTGTGCTGATATGTAACTGCTGGAGACCAGGATAAGGGGACCAGCAGGGAACCAGGCAGACGTCCTCACAGCAGAGCCAGGGGATTACTAAGGTGAATATATTCCTGCAGCAAATCTGTTTTGTGTGAACCAGTCCGAAGTAAAATATTTTCTATCAATTCAGTTTGTTTTTTTTCCAACAGTTTTACTCGGCTGAGAATTATGTTAAAATGACCTGGCTTGAAGCAAGAGAATTTTGCAGAACTATAGGAGGTGACTTACCTAGTATCACCAGCGACAGCGAGCAGCAGGCATTGAGAACACTGATAATGTAAGACATGACCTTGTTACAATTGTTATTATAGATAAAACCTACGGGGTGTAGTGCCATCTATTTGAAATTTTACAGTAAAGTTTTTGATGGTTAACCCAAGAGACCCAACTAACTTACCAGTTGACACCTCCAGATCCCATATCTTTGTAGTTAGGCAGAAAAAAATTACTAAAAACATACATCCTCCCTAAGCTACTGTATTTGTTATGCACGCTTCCCATCTGGCTCCCCAGATCCTTTTTTGACAAAGTGAGATGTTTATTTTCTACCTTTCTGTGGCCCCAAAATTGTTCCCGACTCAAACACTTACAATTAGTCCTACCACCCATCGAAGGAGGCGCAGGTCTCCACATCTTCTTTACATACCATTATGCCCACCAACTAGAACGATGGCTACTATTGTATCCATATGTTTGTTACATACGGGCTGTTGGTTGTACCCTTTTATACTGTACTCAGTAGGATTGCACAACTCAGGTCGCTGCTCTCACGAGCTATCGTGGTGCACAAAAAGACAGAAATGGAGGCTGGAATGGAAGTCTCTGCGATGAGCCCGCTTTTGTCTTGGACACAATGATAGCTGGAGGTTGGTTTGCAGACCACATGGACAACACCATGAAGAGGCTTTCACAAGGGAATAACATACCAGTTCTACTCCTGTGACTATGGTATGGGATGTCATAATACAGTGACCCTTTCAGGCTACATTTTAGGAACATTAACAGTTCGGTGTTACATTGATTCCGCCATTTAACCGAACATCTCCCAGGAGCCCTTTTTCATAAGGATAATGCCAGGCCACAATTTTTTTGCTCTATTGTGAGCAGCCTGCATGGTCTAAGCCTGCTACCATGGCCTGCCGCATCTACGGACTTGTCTGCCATGGTGGTCAATTGCTAAGGGATAAGCCAGTGGCAATCTTGGTGAAATACATGCCCAAGTGATAACACGAAGCAGACATCCATTAATAACCTCACTGATAGTAGGTCAAAGTGTGTAAGTGTGGGGCAACATGGTGGCTCAGTGGTTAGCACTGTAGCCTTGCAGTGCTGGAGTCCTGGGTTCAAATCCTGCCAGGAACAACAAGGAGTTTGTATGTTCTCCCCGTGTTTGTGTGGATTTCCTCCCATTCTACAAATAAATACTGATAGGGAAAAAAATGTACATTGTGATTCCTATATGGGGCTCAGTCTACATTCCAAAAAAAAAAAGTGTGTAAGTGCGGGAATTTCTGCATGTGTATATATCATGTTATAAAGAGCTATATACTCTCGTACATTGCCGTAATGTCAGTTGAAGAACGTGTTCACTGACGACACGATACTGTCTAATGTATACTGGCATAATTTGAGCCAAAAACTGTCTTAATTGCCTTGTGGCACATTTATCAATTGTTTATATTTTCTAGACATTCGTACAACTTATAAATCTTTATTCATTACATAGTTTCATGTGTTGACAACAATAAGACTTGTGGCCCACGTTGTAGAAACGCAGCTTTTTTTTAGTTGTAGATTTTGTTGCAGTTTTTTAAGCCAAAGTCGGGAGTGGATTGAATAGACGGGAGAAGTATAAGACGTTCCTATATATTTTCCATTTCTTTTGGAGCCATTCTTGACTTTGGCAAGTCAATCTGAAACAAAAAAAACTGTGTTTCCACAACGTGGAACCTAAAACAAATGATCAATTCTTTGGCTCAATAAAACGCAGCAAAATCTGCAATGTGGGGCCTCAGCTTAAAAATTAGAAATTCTTTTCGAGATTTTCATGCCTGCGATACCAATGGATTTGAGTCACATGGAATCGATAGGATCTACTTGTGATCAAGTGAAAGTTCCTAACTTTGTCAGAGGCCACATTTTAAGCAGTGTGTGCCTTGAAAGTAAATGTGCTAAAAATATGAGAAAAAAGTAAAAAACTAGACAACGTAAAACGTAAAATTGGATGATTTTAACAAACATGAGAATCTGGGCCATTGAGTCAGTATAATATATACCCGTATATACTCGAGTATAAGCCGACCCGAGTATAAGCCGAGGCCCCTAATTTTACCACAAAAACGGGGAAAATTTATTGACTCGAGTATAAGCCGAGGGGGGAAATGCAGCAGCTACTGGAAAACATCAAAAATTAAAATGGTTGGAGTTTTTGGGTGCATTAGTTGCTGGGGAAGGGGAGGGGGTGTTTTGTGTACTAATAATGTGTTTGTGTTTCACAGTCATTGTCTAATTTTATATGTATTCTAGGGAAAGGAGGGATTTACAACTTTTATTTTTTTTTATTTTTTTCAAACCTTTTTTTTTTTTTTTTTTTTTTGCACTATTATATGGGAGATTCTATACATTGATATTGTGGCTGGTCATAGACCCCCCCCCCCAAAAAAAAAAAAAAAACTTTTATTTTTTTTTTTTGCTGACTCGAGTATAAGCCGAGGGGGGCTTTTTCAGCACAAAAACTGGGCTGAAAAATTTGGCTTATACTCGAGTACATAAGGTAAGTATATATTATATAAGTAATTAGATTGCAGTGTATTATATATGTGATTAGAGGATAAAAATACCAAATAAGACTGAAATAAATAATTATATATAATATTATATACAATATTCTGGAATTTCTGTACAGACCAAGCAACGTCTGCTTTTATTTAGAAACACGTACAGGATATATCATCGCTGTGTGTTCATCGTTTCATTTATCTTTTCATAAGATCCAACGCTGCCCACCGTAAAGTAATGTGGATTGGTCTAGTGAAGGGGAATCCGGATGAAGGCTTCATGTGGTCAGATGGCTCACCTGTAAGTAATGTCTTGTGTGTTATCAAAACCATTAACATTTTAAAGTTCAAATATCTGTATCTGTCTGGAAACAGAGCAGCCCGACACCCGCCGTAATAGTGGCCATGGCTTCCAGGGGATCACGGAATCCAAGGGGATGCCACGGAAGCCCTATGCACAGTTCCTATAGAGAACCTGTGCACAATGTCCTGCACTACTATGTATGGCAGTACATTGCACTGAGGATAGATCTCAGGGACATATAAAAAAAAACAAACCTCCTTTACATTTAAAGAACACATAATATGAAATAGATACATAAACATGTTTGGTATCCCAAAGTGGCTATGAGGCCCCACTATCAAAAAATAGTGTTACTTATCCGATATTGTGAACAGCAAATTAATGCGCAAATTAACATATTTTGGGCACTTCACTTTACCCAAAGAATTACAAACTGGCCAAAAGTCATACATACCAAACATTGGTACCAAGAAAAAGTACAACTTGTCCTGCAAATAAAGAGCCCTGACATATCTTCAACCCTAAGGCTAAGAATTTTTTGTTGCAGATTTTGTTGCGATTTTTTTGAGCCAAAGCCGAGAATGTTTACAAAAGGAATGGGAATTATAAAGGAAGTTCTTACACTTCTACCTTCTACTCATTCCATACCCGGCTTAGGCTCAAAAAACTGAAACAAAATCTGCAACAAAAAAAGCTGCGTTTCCACAACGTGTGGCTTTAGCCTAAAACAGTAAAAAAGTTATAGGGTCAAAATACGGGGACCCCAGGACAATCCTTCATTTTCAAAATGTCACCTTTGAGTTGTAGAAGCCGTAAAACATAATAAAACCAATTTAAATATATTATTGCCATAATCGTAATGATCCACCGGATGAAGCTGACTCGTCATTTTTAATGCAGAGTGAACACCGTAAAAACAAACTGCAAAAATGTATGATAGAATTGTGTATTATTTCACATGGACCCCCATGAAAATTAATAAAATCTAATCAGAACATTATGAATACCCTAGGGGCACCATGGTGATTCACTGGTTAGCACTGCACCATTGGAGTCCTTGGTTTTAATCTTGCCAAGGACAACATCTGCAAGGAGTTTGTATGTTCTCCTCGTGTTTGCATAGATTTCCTCCCATACTACAAAGACATACTGATAGGGAAAGATGTAGATTGTGAGACCTATATGGGGCAAAAAATAAGCCCTCTCTTAGTTATGTCAACAGAAAAACCAAAAAGTTATCAATTTTGGAAGGCGGGAAAGGAAAATATGAAAAAAATCATGGAATATTAACGTACAAAGTACCCTCATTCGATATATGATATTAGCTCTGCGGGGGTATGACACTCAGGACCCTCACAGATCAGCTCTGTCAATACAGTGGGTTTTGGCACTGAAATGTTGCCCCATTGAAGTCTATGGAGCAGAGCCACAGTATGGACAACTGCTGTTACAAATCGTATGGTGAGTGAGCAGCGCAGATCTCAGAATGTAGACATTACCAGGAGCCGCACTGTCCCGGTACAGCTGATCTGCAGGGTCCCGGGTGTTTGACCCCCCACAGATTTATTGATGGCCTATCCTAAATAGAATCAATAGTGGAAACTGGGTAACTCCTTTTATGTTGTGAAATGTAATTTATTATTAGCCCATTTCATTATATTTGTCTTTCTTTTAATTAGTTGACTTATGAGAACTGGGGCTACTCGGAACCTGACAACATTTTGGGAGAGGAATATTGTGGGTCAATGTTTGGCTATACATTAAGATGGAATGATCTACACTGTGATATTGCATTGGAATGGATTTGTGAGCTAAAGAAAGGTACAGACATGTTAATAGTAAAGAGAATGTCCACCTATATCAATATGGCACTCTAACACAATGTGTCAGGAAGGTCGGGGACACGGGGAGATTCATCACTGAGAACTTCCCAGCATCTAACCCTCCATGATCTACAACATAATGGATGAGATTTACCAAGTCTACATACAGTGGCCAAAACCTGCAGTGCAAAGTGAGTTGGGTTGTGGGTTTACGGCCATGGCAACACTGCAAAAATGTTGCTGGGCTGTCCACGATTCCATCACTAATATCAGTGAATGAAGTTGCATTACAGGTTTTTGACTTGACATGTCAAAGTATCAAACTTTTGTGACAAGGAACAAAAAAATTTGACCAGTGGTGCAAATAGTCACGGAAAATGTCCATTTTCACAGCCATTTGGTACCCAAAAGGTGCCCATTTTCACGGATCCCTCAACTATTCCAATGTATGGAGGAATCCATGAAAACAGACAAAAATACAACATGACCTGTATATTGACAGTCCTTTGAAAAATGTTGGTCATGGGAATAGCCCCCATTCATATGAATGAATATTAATGCAGCCGCGTGACAGCCATTAAAAAAATGTTTGTGTGAATATAGGGTAACGTTTATTTTAATGACCGTCACATGGCTACATTAATACATAACTGATATTTTGATGTCATGGCCTGTCAAAACATGGGTCATGCTCTATTTTTGTCTGTTTTCACAGATCCCTCCATACATGCAAATGTACGTTTTTCCCAGCTGTTTACGACATCGGGGAGGGAGGAGAAGGGTTCTTATATATATGTAATTTTCTATTGAAATTCTTTCTAGGAGCAGAATTAAAGGAAGAGCCAAAACTTATTGGTAAGTCATGTATTTTTCATTGTTTAAAAGTGTTGAATAACCTGGTCAGTGAATCAGTGCAGAAATATATAACACAAGAGTGCATACCTCTAAACTAATACAGACCCAGACTAGACCTCCTAAACTAATACAGACCCCAGACTAGACCTCCTAAACTAATACAGACCCCAGACTAGACCTCCTAAACTAATACAGACCCCAGAGTTGACCTCCTAAACTAATACAGAACCCAGACTAGACCTCCTAAACTAATACAGACCCCAGACTAGACCTCCTAAACTAATACAGACCCCAGACTAGACCTCCTAAACTAATACAGACCCAGACTAGACCTCCTAAACTAATACAGACCCCAGACTAAACCTCCTAAACTAATACAGACCCCAGACTAGACCTCCTAAACTAATACAGACCCCAGGCTAGACCTCCTAAACTAATACAGACCCCAGACTAGACCTCCTAAACTAATACTGATCCCAGACTAGACCTCCTAAACTAATACAGACCCCAGACTAGACCTCCTAAACTAATACAGACCCCAGAGTTGACCTCCTAAACTAATACTGATCCCAGACTAGACCTCCTAAACTAATACAGACCCCAGGCTAGACCTTCTAAACTAATACAGACCCCAGGCTAGACCTTCTAAACTAATGCAGACCCCAGGCTAGACCTCCTAAACTTATACAGACCCCAGACAAGACCTCTAAACTAATACAGACCCCAGACTAGACCTCCTAAACTCATACAGACCCAGACTAGACCTCCTAAACTCATACAGACCCCAGACTAAACCTCCTAAACTAATACAGACCCCAGACTAGACCTCCTAAACTAATACAAACCCCAGACTAGACCTCCTAAACTAATACAGACCCCAGACTAGACCTCCTAAACTAATACAGACACCAGACTAGACCTCCTAAACTAATACAGACCCCAGACTAGACCTCCTAAACTAATACAGACCAACTTATCATAATGACCCCATACCAGACCGCCAAAATATTGAACTGGTAAATGCATCATATCTATCTGCATGGCTGGTTTGATATTCTGGATTCTGGTGAGCTGTTCTGGGTTACAGAGACCAACTACCACCCAAAAGGGGTATCTGGCAATAAGTGATTTCTCCAAACATCTTGCCTTTACCCATAGAGAGATAAGATGCACTGATAAATGGTAGAACACACACCTTAGTGCTAGACCACAATCCATTTTCCTATGCCACTAAGTTAACTCTTACATTTGGAAAATATGTCTGTCAATTAGGGTTGAGCCGATCTTGACTTTTCAGGATCGATTTTAAAATCATTTTTCATTCGAAACCGATCTCGATCTCAATTCCGATCCCAATGCAAGTCAATGGGATTTTTTTTTATTAATTGGAGCTCTGATTTTAAAAGCAATCCTGTTCACTATACAGCATGGAATCTAACAATTGTTAGAATCCACGCTGTGTAGTGAATCACTAAAGTAGCCAGAGGATTTTTTTTTAATCCTCTGGCTACTTAGTCCCCCCTGGTGTCCACTTACCTCCAGAGATGGCTGGTCCGGTGCCCAGTGCCTTCCTTCTTCTTTGCCTCGCTGCCCCTCCACGCTGCTCCCTGCCCCCTCCCTGCCAGGTTAGGAGAGTGTGGGCGGGTTAGGAGAGTGTGGGCGGGTACTGGGAGGGGAGACGTCACGTCTCCCCGCCCTGTACCCGCCCACACTCTCCTAAGCCACAAGCCCCGCCTACCTAGCGCTTTAAACACTAACCTGGGAGGCGGAGCAGCGAGGCAAGAAGAAGGAGGGCACCGGAGTAGCCATCTCTAGAGGTAAGTAGCTGCTAGAGATGTTTAGTTTAGCCTCCCATTCGATTGAATGGAGGCAGCCGGCGCGCAGGGGGTTAAGGCTGTTTGCCGGCTGCTTCCATTCATTCATATGGAACTGCAGCGGAGCCTTCACACTGAGTATACAGCGTATACTCAGTGTGAAGGCTAAGCAAAGCATTGTGGGAAAAATCACCGATCTCCATCCCACATAAAAAGATCGTGTTCGGAATTCCGATGGCTCAACCCTACTGTCAATCCTTTCCACTTGTATATTATAATAATATATTTGTATCCCCTTTATATCATAGAATATGAATTTACAAGTGATGATTGGCTGATCTACAATGACAGCCAATACTTTGTTAGCAAGGAACAAATGCCGATGGAGAAAGCTCAAGAATTTTGTAGACGTAATTTTTCTCATCTTGTCACCATTAACAGTGAATCTGAGCAGAGATTTCTCTGGAAATACGTAAGTTCTGAGTATAGATATTCTTCTCCTTCTAGGCTACTCAGTCCACAGCGACTTTTATTACACATTTGTAGTGTAATTGGGGCCATGATGGAGTTACACTTGTTAAGTAAACTTATACCCCATGAAGGAGACTTTGAGGTCACACAATATTCATGGTCACCAGTGGGTTTACTGTCAACATTTTATCAACAATGATAATTCCATCATGGGCACAATCTATCTGCGGAAGTGTAACCAATGCCTAATAAAGGTGCTGTTCTACTCGCTCCTGCTTGGATCGTATATTATTTGGGTAAGTGGTCAGTCCTACCTTGAACGTCCATCCTACCATTTGCAAACCTTAGGAGAGTCTACCTAGGCTATTGTATAGAGAAGAAGGGTTCTAGTGACAGACTGCCTTTAACAGTCTGAAATACTAAATATGAGTTTTTACTTCCCACCCCTTTTTCAATATCTCCAGGAGCCAATAAGTATGCCTGAGTTATAAGGTCCTTATAATCTGGAAATTGTACTATAGTTGGAGCATTGAAGCTTGGTTAGATAAACTATGCAGTGATCTAGATTACGCACCACTTATACAATTTGGAAATGACGCCTACAAATGTGGTTAAACCAGCGGGTAATGGATGCACTCACAGCTCTCTGAGGGTTTCTATCAGGTTTTGTGTCAAAGTGATTTAGTTTCCTAGCATTAACATACTGTATATCATGTATGGTATAATGGTGTGTATATACTGTACACACACACACACACACACACACACACATATATATATATATATATATATATATATATATATATATACTGTATATTCATATATAAGCTGTCCTGAAATATTGTAGTTTTCAAACTTGTCACTGGTTACACCTAGAGCTTTGCTGTGTAGACTGGAACAGAACCCGCAGAGTCATCTCAATACTATTTATTTGTATAGCAACAGTATTAAAACATTAAAAATAATTATTGTGTATTGACAAAATTGACAATATGCCAGCAACAGACAATACAATTTGTTTGAGGTGATTCAGGTGAGGTCAGGTTACAGTGCTGGGTTCTGAGGTCAGACACACTTTAAGAGGTTAATAATAGAAGTCATGACGCTGGCATGAACAGAGCCTTATTCCTCTTAACCCTCCTTTTCCAATTTTAGGTTTCAACCAAAAGAACAGAATACATATATTACATCGGCCTACGTTTGGGACTGGATAAAGAATTTAAGTAAGGGCTTAATAGATAAAGTCTCTGATATGACTTTTCTTATTGATTGTTATGCATTATATAAAGGACTATATACAGGACTAAATACAGGACTATATGCAGGATATAGCAGTTGTTTGCATAATCTAAAGTAACAACCATTCTAATTGTGGGGCAGTATATTGGTGTTTTTTTTCCAATGGCTTTGCCGTATATTGCTGGACCACATCTTCTTCACTGTACTGTGTGACTGGTCCATATTTCTTTTTCCAGAAACAACCGAAGTCATGTCCATGGGCTGTTTCTAGTGTTATATATTATCTGATCATTCTCTCTTAAATAGGAATATTACATGTTGACAGCGCCATTTCTTTATCTACAATCTATTCTGAATGCAGCAGCCAGGCTCATCTATCAGGCTAGACGCTACAGCGATGTCTCCGGTCTGTGCCAGTCACTACATTGGCTGCCTATTCATTATAGAATAAAATATAAAGTTCTCCCCCTCCTCCACAAGGCTCTCCATAATGCCGCACCTCCATACATTTCCTCCCTCATCTCTGTCTACCGCCCAACCCGTGCTCTCCGCTCACTCAATGACCTAACACTTACATCCTCTATGATCAGAACCTCCCCCGCTCGTATACAAGACTTCGCCCGAGCTGCACCACTTCTCTGGAATGCTCTACCCCGGACAATCAGATTAACTCCCAATTTCTACAGCTTCAAACGCAAACTAAAGACACATCTTATCAGACAAGCCTATCACAATGTCTAACGTACAATGTCTAACGTAAACCCTTCCGTACTATAATTAGAATCCCCAAAATTTAACCCTCCTCTGTCCCCGCTCCCACATTACCCCACATGATATGATGCCATCTCAGGGTAACTTTATAGGTCTGAGCTCCATCCACATGTTAAAGGACACGACTGGTGACGGCTCATACAGTCTTATGTTTGTGTAATGACAGTCACCTCTATTACAACATTGTCTGACCTCTGTATAAGCAATGCCGCCCCTGCTACCTCTTGTGTCACCCCCTCTACCTCATAGATTGTAAGCTCTTGCGAGCAGGGCCCTCAGTCCCATTGTGTGAAATGACTTTCTTTGTTATGTATCTTTCTGTCTGTATTTTGAACCCTACAAATTGTACAGCGCTGCGGAATATGTTGGTGCTATATAAATCAAAATTTATTATTATTATTAGATGGATGGACGGTTCTCCAGTTGACTTTGTCGCTTGGGCATCTGGCCAGCCGGACTTTTCCAATAATGATGAGTTTTGCACTCAGATACGTACACGCTTGGGTAAGGCTTAAACATACAATCACTTCTCTATATGAAACAATATCATGAGATTTTGCATGTTATGGGCCAAGAGAGAGTTGGTTTATGTCTCAAATTTTGTAAATTACTGTAAACTGTATTTTATTAAAATTTTCCATAATTGGAATTCACTAAACTGGTGTTTATGCCTTGTGCCATATTTAATGTGTTTCAGATACCTTATGCACCTCGAATAAAGAGGGTTGTGGTTCAGTGAGAGAGGGGTGTGGCTTAACAGGGAAGGTGACATAGCTTAAGGCTAAGGCCGGGGCCCCACAGACCGGAAACGCCGCGATCCTTAGTATAGGTTATCAATTAATTATTATAATAATATAGGATTATTATAATTAAAAAATGGAGCTCATTTGCATCTCGATTAAAACTCAGTCCCTATCCTAGTTATTCACCAACCCACCCCCATCAGTCCGGGGTCTCCTTCCCTTAATGGTTGGCTACCCATCAATAATTTGCCTTTTATTTCTATAATTTATTTTTATAGGGGATTGGAATGACGTAAATTGTGGCATTCCTCTTGCATTTATCTGTGAAAGGACAGATAGTTCCATTAATGCCACATTTGCCCCAACTCTTCCTGCCCCAGAAGGTGGATGTCCAGAAGACTGGGTGCCATTTGGACAGAAGGTAATTTCATCAATATTAATATTACTGCAGGATATAGAATATAGAACATACAGAACTACAATAGTAACTTGTATATCCAGCCCTAAATATAAGCTACAGTGAGTAGTGATGTGCGGTCGGACTCTGTTCTGTTCTGTCCTAAGGCAAAGCCTCCCACCCCCATCTACAAGGGCCATTTATAATACTGTTGTTTATTTGTGTGGAAGAGGGACCTTTAGGCCCCCAATGGTGACTATGGAACAAGTGGGATTCCTCTGCACCCTAAGATAGATTGACAATCTAGATGTTATTAATGAGGCTTAACTCTTGACTCTTCCCAGGAAACCTTACATATCCTATAACTTCACTTTCCTTCATTCGCCCACCTGTAGTCATGTGACCCTTCACCAAACCCCCGTCATGCTCTATCCCCGTAGTTCTACCTACTTGTCTTTATTATGAAATTGCTGCTATTCTTAATTGTTATTCCCATCTTTGACATTTACAGTATGTCCTATCCTCAGGATGTTCAATACATCCCATCTCTCGGAAGTCTGTCACCAGAACCCAGCGTATCAACTTAGCCACAGATAGATATGTTAGGCTGAACTAAATCTAACAGTTGGTGAGATATCTCTGTTTTTGAGATCTCTGGAGCCTTTAGGGCATTACTGCT
The DNA here is from genome assembly GCF_031893055.1 of Leptodactylus fuscus. Classification (NCBI taxonomy): domain Eukaryota; kingdom Metazoa; phylum Chordata; class Amphibia; order Anura; family Leptodactylidae; genus Leptodactylus; species Leptodactylus fuscus. The sequence continues at coordinate 207,831,031 of NC_134268.1, read as the reverse complement.
TCTCTTTTTGGAGCAATGGCAACACCCTCATTGCTCCAATGAGCTCATTTGCATATTGAAAAAAAACTGGATTGATATGCTGGATTTTGGTGAAAGACTCCCTTTGAAAACCTCATGTTGTACAGACCTCCATGTTAACAGACTGCAAACAAATACAGTATGTGCAATCTAATCATTATGTTCTGTGTTGATATTCTGGGTTCTGGTGACTCTCTCTTTAAAGGGAACAATTCAGAATTTCTGTACGGTACTTTGCTGAATTTTTGTATGTGTTATCTAATATATCCGAATATAGACTTCTATCTGACATGATTCCTCTCGGCTTTGTTGCCATATATATTTGCTTTATTATCTTTATACAGTTGTAGTCATAACCATATTCTGATATTCTCTACATAAGTGTTACGGGATATTTGGCACAGGAGAAGATGAAGGGGTTCACTGGGATAATGCCAGACGTGCCTGTCAGTCCTTGGGGGGATATCTGGTCACTATAAATGATGATTTGGTACAATGTAAGTAATGGACAGACTTTTATTTTACTGTATATTGCACTGTTTTCTAATGTCTATATCCTTTTTTATAACCATTGAGGAGATTCTTCAGGACTAGAACATTGATAGAGAGATGAGCAAACTGGTTCGTATGGATCCAGATCCCACCCAACATTTCCAAAAGTTTGGGTTTGACCCTAAACCAAAACTTTTGGGTTACGTCAGCCACAAAACACTATTATACTCTGGGGTGTCTTTAGACCCCAGAGCAGTGGCATAACTATAGTCTTGTGGGCCTGGGTGCAAACTTTTGTCCGGGGCCTTCTACTTCCTTCCTAGAGCGAATTCTTGATAGTTACGGGCACCGAAGCGATATCTCAGATACTTAAAAGGGATACAGCTTTAGTACCCACAACTGCAGTTATCAAAAATACAGGGAGCAGCTCAGCACCTGACATGTAAATAATACTGAGACAGTATTACATGTTCCACAGTGGACCCCACACAGTATTACATGCTCCACAGTGGCCCCCAAACAGTATTATATGCACTCCCTGCGACCACGATAGTTACACCATTGCCCGAGAGTATACTAAGTGGAGACCCAGGGGTGTACAAACATAAGAAACAGTCATATTACCCTCAACTCACCTCTCCTGGGCATCCTAATGATGATGTCAGCACAGTCTTGTAACCACTGAAGTCCAATCAGAGGCCTCAGTGGTGAGCCTGGGCATGTGACATCAGCCAGATGCCAGGAGAGGGTGGAACAGTATGCTGGACGCCGTAAACAGTTAATATGTACGTATACTCAGGTCAATAATTTCTCCCAAATACTAGTAAAATGACAAAAAAATAAGCACAAAAAGAGCCAAATATTGTTTTTTTTTTCTAATTTGTTATAACATGTAAAATAAATAAGAATACATTAATGGGACCGCAGAAAAATAACAAACAGACCCCTCCTCAGAAAAAGCGCAGGGAATAAATGTATCTAAGCAAGTAGCAACTACATATATATATATATATATATATATATATATATATATATATATATATACATACAGTCCTATGAAAAAGTTTGGGCACCCCTATTAATCTTAATCATTTTTAGTTCTAAATATTTTGGTGTTTATAACAGCCATTTCAGTTTGATATATCTAATAACTGATGGACACAGTAATATTTCAGGATTGAAATGAGGTTTATTGTACTAACAGAAAATGCGCAATATGCATTAAACCAAAATTTGACCGGTGCAAAAGTATGGGCACCTCAACAGAAAAGTGACATTAATATTTAGTACATCCTCCTTTTGCAAAGATAACAGCCTCTAGTCGCTTCCTGTAGCTTTTAATCAGTTCCTGGATCCTGGATGAAGGTATTTTGGACAAACAATTCAAGTTCAGTTAAGTTAGATGGTCGCCGAGCATGGACAGCCCGCTTGAAATCATCCCACAGATGTTCAATGATATTCAGGTCTGGGGACTGGGATGGCCATTCCAGAACATTGTAATTGTTCCTCTGCATGAATGCCTGAGGATTTGGAGCGGTGTTTTGGATCATTGTCTTGCTGAAATATCCATCCCCGGCGTAACTTCAACTTCGTCACTGATTCTTGAACATTATTCTCAAGAATCTGCTGACACTGAGTGGAATCCATGCGACCCTCAACTTTAACAAGATTCCCGATGCCGGCATTGGCCACACAGCCCCAAAGCATGATGGAACCTCCACCAAATTTTACAGTGCGTAGCATGTGTTTTTCTTGGAATGCTGTTTCTTTTTGGACGCCATGCATAACGCCTTTTTTTTATAACCAAACAACTCAATTTTTGTTTCCAAAATGAAGCTGCCTTGTCCAAATGTGCTTTTTCATACCTCAGGCAACTCTATTTGTGGCGTACGTGCAGAAACGGCTTCTTTCTCATCACTCTCCCATACAGCTTCTATTTGTGCAAAGTGCGCTGTATAGTTGACCGATGCACAGTGACACCATCTGCAGCAAGATGATGCTGCAGCTCTTTGGAGGTGGTCTGTGGATTGTCCTTGACTGTTCTCACCATTCTTCTTCTCTGCCTTTCTGATATTTTTCTTGGCCTGCCACTTCTGGGCTTAACAAGAACTGTCCCTGTGGTCTTCCATTTCCTTACTATGTTCCTCACAGTGGAAACTGACAGGTTAAATCTCTGAGACAGCTTTTTGTATCCTTCCCCTGAACAACTATGTTGAACAATCTTTGTTTTCAGATCATTTGAGAGTTGTTTGGAGTAGCCCATGATGCCACTCTTCAGAGGAGATTCAAATAGGAGATCAACTTGCAATTGGCCACCTTAAATACCTTTTTTATGATTGGATACATCTGGCTATGAAGTTCAAAGCTCACTGAGGTTACAAAACCAATTTTGTGCTTCAGTAAGTCAGTAAAAAGTAGTTAGGAGTATTCAAATCAATAAAATGATAAGGGTGCCCATACTTTTGCACCGGTCAAATTTTGGTTTAATGCATATTGCGCATTTTCTGTTAGTACAATAAACCTCATTTCAATCCTGAAATATTACTGTGTCCATCAGTTATTAGAGATATCAAACTGAAATGGCTGTTGCAAACACCAAAATATTTAGAACTAAAAATGAATAAGATTAATAGGGGTGCCCAAACTTTTTCATAGGACTGTATATATATGCACCCATATATCTCCATGCATCATGCTAAGTGCACATATACAGTTGGGGCAAGTGTGAATAGCAACTTACACATAAACAAAATAATAGTGGGAAATCCAGGGAAAGGAACGGACGCAATGTAAACTTTTTTATATCCCTGTTTAACCCTGCTATGGACACAGTTTGTGTTTCTTTGGCAAAAAAAAGTTAATTTTTTTAACTTTTTTTGAACACCTTTAATGGGAATGTGTCACTAGAAAATGACTTATTTTTTTAAAGAAACTTTTTATGATAAACATATTTTTTTAAGATTTTTTTTTTTTTACATCTCTTTAAAAAAGTACTACAAAATATCCCTCACTCTGGCCACTAAGCCTAATAATTTCTAATAATTTCTACAATGATGATATCACAGCTTATCACAGCTTGAATTTCATTACATGGTGATACATATATAATACATACATATCATATGTTTATTACAGCTTTTCTGGTGTCTCATTTAATAAACATTACGGTCGATGTCTGGATTGGATTACATGACAAGCATAAGATCTACAAGTATCTCTGGTCAGATCAAAGTGGATTGTATTATACAAACTGGGCCAAAGGACAACCCGGCTATTATAGAAGTTCATCTGTAAGTAATGTATTGTCTTTTTATATATAGCACTAAATATACCAAAGAAGCGAAGAAAATACAAAAATCTCCAACTAGTGAGACAAAACCAGTCCTAAAATGTATCCTATAAATACAACACCAAACCGAAAAGAGAAAGCTGTAAATGTGATACAACATAGAACATGTCTAAGATAGAAGCCTACATGAAAGTTTATTGATGCGCGAGGTCTCATTTTCAGGGCATGTCTTGTTTTTCCTGCATTATCTGATGAAGTAAACAACGTCTTACCGGGACGTTGTATTTGCTGCGCAAAGTACATATACTGTAAAGGAAAACATTGCAGCCGCTGCTGCCTCCAGGGAACGCTCTGCATTCAGGGGATGTCTTACTTTTGGGGAAACATGGCCCCGGTCCACACCTGCTCATATCTTATTGTGTAGTGGAAAACTCTACCACGATGACAACACACCCTGCTGCTAGTTATGGAAAAAAGAAGCAACATGCCGAGGCGTCCGCATCGCGAAACTCCCTCCGGATTGGGCCCATTCATTCGGGCCTAATCCGGAGTGGAATTCTGCGACGGGATGCCGGTGCACACGTGGAATCCATTTTCCGCCATGTGAACATACCCTTAGACTTTCTAGTCCAACTTTAAATCTCCAATTATTTGTCTTTACATCAGGAAAATGTGCATGGTGTTGCATGTGTTTTTGGAAGCCCCTTTCCTACAAAGTCATTTCCCTTTTTTGTACAAGTCACGAGTGTCTTGATAAATGCCATCTTAGATAGTTCTTTGATTCAAATTCCATCATAATTCCGACATATTTTGCTTAGTAAATCTCCCCATTTATTAGTATTTAACATTAACGATGCAACAACCCGTTGGGGGAGGCCAGGAAGCTGCAATGGTTATATGGTTGAAAACTCAATCAGCTCCTTTAGCTTTCCTCCTGGGCTGGTGCAGTGTTATGGGGGCCTGAAGGGTATCTGACAGTAGTAGTAGTGTTTCCCCAGGTTACCTACTAGTTGTTGTCAGAATTCCTAAGTCTGATGTTGGTTGGAGTGCTCATGAGGATTGTGTAGGAATAAGACTTAGGAGACAAGGAACAGTGAAGCTCACAGTCTTTACTTGTGATAGAACCAGGTAACACAGCACCCAGTTTCTGGAGGGACCATGTCATCATCACTGTAGGGTTGGGCGATCAGACGTTTAAGCCTCTGTAAAGCCTCCGTAAAGACTATGCCAACCTTTGCAGAAGAGGGAAGCAATTGTTGGTGAACATTGTTGTAATATACTTTATTAACCTATCTAACTTCCTTTTAATAGAAAACAGGCTGTAAAAGTTCTCATTAGCAATGCTCTATCTAAGCATTGTCCAAGAGACTCCGTCTGAACACATGTCCTCAATGCAGCCTGTAGAGCTAAAGCATTATCAAAGGAGGAGTGGTTACTTCCAATGGCTGTATCTCTGGTTTTATACCACCTAGAAAATCTATTCTGGTATCAAAAGAAAGTACTAGCTTTAAAATAATTAAAAATATCATCAGTTAAAAATAACCATTTTTCTAGGTGCTATAAAAACAGACATACAGCCATTTAAGGTGACCATCCTCCACTTTGGTAACTACTTCTGCTCTGCATATTTACAATGGACAGACTTTCCGTAGTAACAGCTCAGTTATAGGATGGCTAAGGAGAGTGTTACAGTCTGTTTTATAATAAGAAAGGAAATTACATAGGATAATAAAGTAAATTTCACAAATGGTCATCAAATACCCCCCGACATAATAGCGCAAGGAAAAAAAATGGAAGTTACACATTAAGGCCGGGGCCTCAAGGGACAAATGCCGTGATTTGCCCAGGGCAGAAATGTAACATAAACTCGTGGCGCTTTACAGTAAGAGCAAAATTGAGGGCATTGTAGCATATCCCATGCTGACTGCAGTAAAAACGCGGTGCAAATTCCAAAATTGGTGTGGTTTTGAAAATAGCAGCATGTCAATTATACCTATGGAAATGCCTGTGGTTTCCTCATAGATATAATTGTAACAGAAGTTCCGTGGAGGAAAACTCCACACATTTTCTGTCTAAAGTGCTGCGTTTCGGTCATGTTTTTTTTCCCGCAGCGCTTTTTTGCTGTGGGACGTCCCGTGGGGCCTTAGCCTTAAAGGGGTTGTCCCATCACAAGGATCCTATCTATACTGCTTGTTAACGTGGATGTAAGGCTTTTCCTAAATACACTGCTTCAGCAAAACTGCTTTGTTTGTCCACTATCTTACTTTATTCAATTCTTTGTGGCCACAGCCCTGACCTAGCTGCTCATGAGTCAAGTGATGTATCTGCTGCACTCAGGGGGGAGGGAGGAGGGGCTAAGTGCACGGGAGCGAGCCTGTGTATCTAGCTATTTCTGTGTCTACACCACGTGACCTAGGTCCTGCACTCAGATAGAGGAGAGGAGCTGCTTTCATTTCTTCTGTTCTCCCAGTTATCAGGCTAGCTAATTCAATTGTGTTCATTATGGCAGAGACATGCAGTCTCTGTATGTAACACAGAATGGAGTTACTGCTGCCTGTACTTCATAGTCCAATATGGGTTGGCGGAGCTACATGCAAATTTGGGGGTGGAGCTAAAAGGCAGGTTGCATGTGAAACCCTGCCCACCAAATGATGCAAGAAACCAGGAAGAAAGAAGATTTTACAGCAGTGAAGACTGATGAGTATGTGAGGTGGGAATACCCCTTTAAGGTTTTTTTTCCCATAATATAATCATATTTAAATTTTTACAAAATTAAGAGTAATTTTTTTTTCGAATCTAAATTAAAAAATTTGCAGTTTTAATTATTTTCTCTAACCATTTTAGTGGTGACATCTTTTGTCTTGATCGGTTGCCAATGGATATGACCATGAATGCTGGAACTTTCTATAGCCAGGGATGTGTAGCAACATAACAGGCATACTCCCCTTACCTCACCTCTCCTGGACATCCTCATGGTGTCTGGTGGTCACTCAGTGTCCTCTTCTGGCTTGTGGGTTGAATCTGGTTCAGTCCAGTCAGTTCACTCATCCCTAGCTCTTACTTTGCAGCATGTTTCCACTCCTGCCTAAGACCTGCTGCACATGAAAATCTGTCATTTTTCTAATGTCTTCCATTTAAACAGGCTTGTGTGGCTTTGCAACGTGGGGCTATACTGAGCGCTGGTACCTGGATTGTGCAGGATTGTCATCTGGAGAGAGGATACATCTGCCAGAGATATAAGGGTAAGATCAGTTATGGCGGAGACGTTTCTTTTATCTGGGGCTCTAATCGGGGAGACTTTCCTCCATAGTCAGAGATCAGCAGTGAGGTTTTCTATCAGAGAGACGTCATCTATTAGGGCAGGTCACACTGGGGAACACAATACAAGTACACTGGAGGTTTTGCAGGTTTCTTAGCAAAATTTTACATACGCTTAACAATCAACTTCATAGCACCTACCTCAGTGCTGCCCCATGTGGCCATACCCTCATGGAACCCTTTAAGGCTGAGTTCACACTGAGTTTTTTGGTCAGGAATTTTGTCAGGAATCCACTTCAATATACTGTAAGCCTCCAAAAAGCGCCTCCCAATAGAGGCTTTTTTTGTAGGCTGATTTTGAGGGTTCATACAGGGTTCATACAGGGTTCTTACAGGGTTTTTTGGTTCGGAAGGCCGCCTCAGGTTCCGGACCAAAACATGGGTAGCCATAACTGAATGCCAGTTCCACTGCACTGGCATCCAATCATGAACTCTGCTCCGGATTAGGCCCATTGAATGGACCTAGTCTGGAGGAGGGAGTGTCTTCAGGCCAAATTGCGAAGCAAAATGGCCTGAAGAATGAGCATCTCGCTTCTTTTACCAGGAGCCAGAACAAACGGCTCCCGGAAAAAAGAACTGACCGGCTCCCATTGAAATTATTGGGAGACGTCTTTTTAGTCAGGATTTTGAGGCGGATACGGCCTCAAAATCCTAACCAAAAAAAACCCTGTGTGACTTTACCCTGAGGCGGATTCCTGACCAGATTCCTGACCAAAAAACTCAGTATGAACTCAGCCTTATCAAGGCAAAATTACCGATGAGGGTACAGGACTGTCTCATAGATTCTTCCATACTTGTTGGCTTTGGTAAGTTGGAGCTGTACAAAACAGGTCACACATCTTAGATAGATTTTTTTCCACATTTTACATTTATGTGCTTAAGCCTGATGTCACACTGAAGAAATCCAGCAGAAAAAATGCTGCATGTTAGGGTTCATTCACATGGAGGATTTTGGTGAGGAAAAAATCCACTTCAGGATCGGGAAATTTTTTTTTTCCTCCAGCACAGTGCATGGACTTTGAAAAAAACACTAGCGTTTTTTCCACATAGTTTTTGCCAATTCCATGTGGATTTTCCACCTCCCATTGACTGCGTTGGTTTTTGCAGGTGGAATCTGCCTAAGGCTGCCCACGTGCCAGAAACGCTGCGATTTGGCTGCGGCATAAAAGTCGCGGCGTTATACAGTACTTGCAAAGTGGATGGGATTCATGTGAATCCTATGCCCACTTTGCGGAAAAAATTGCAGCACGGACACACTGCGATTTCAAAAACCACCACTGTTTTGAAAATCGCAGCATGTCAATTATATCTACGGAAAAGCCAGCGGCATTCCCATAGATATAATTGTAACAAAGTCAGCGGAGGAAAACTCAGTGAACTTTCTGTTAAAAGCGCTGCGGGAAGAACTGCGATGCGTTCACGCCATGGTTGTTCCCACAGCACTTTAGTGCGGTGGTTCCGGCCGGTGGGGCTTTAGCCTAAAGAAAGCTTTTTTTCCGCTAGAAAAAAAAAAAAAAACTAGCAGAACCCATAGAACTTTATGAGGAGGAGATTCCACGTGGATTCTGACATGGATTCAGCGCCAAAATCCTAGCCAAAAACCTGTGTGAATGGACCCTTATAGTCCCAGCAAAGCCAGTGAAATTTTGTAAAACCCAGCATGTTAATTCTATCTGTAGATACGTTGCATTTTCTCCTTAAGGTGTATAATGTAAGTCTAAGGGCAGTTTCACACACTGAATTTTCTGAGCCAAAACCAGAAAGGATTTCAATAGGCATGTTAAATACAGAGGAAGATCTTACATTTCTCCTTCCTGTGGTCTCCACCTTTGGACTTTGAAAATTAAAGAGGACCTGTCATGTCCTCGGGCACATGCAGTTTTATATACCACTAGAAAGTCATTATGTGCCCCAGTACCGATAGTTATTCACTGTCAGACGGGCGTTTCTGACAGTCTAGATGGGAACGCCCCTCCTGACAGTACTGTCAATAGCGCTATACTATTAGAGGGGGCGTTCCTTACCGCACAGCCATGATGCTGAGCTGTGAAGAACGCCCTAACCCCCAGTACTAGTCTATGGACAGTCAGAAGGGTTGAGGTTCCTTACTGCTCAGCATCATGGCTGGTGGTAAGGAATGCTCCCTCACAGTATAGAGCTACGGACAGTGCTGCCAGGAGGGGCGTTCCCAGCTAGACTGTCAGAAACGCCCTTCAGATAGTGAAGAGCTAACAGTAAATGCACCAATATCTCTTCTCTCGGGGGATATAACGGCAAAGCCAACAGTGTGATGAATTCAGCGTACTGTCAGGCTTTCTAGCGATATATAAAACCGCATGTGCCCGAGGACATCAAACATCCTCTTTAAATCAAAAGTGACCTTTATTAAAAATTACCAAAAATGAAACTCCCCTCCAGGTAATAGTCTGTCGTCTTCCACTACATGTACAGTAACTCTTTTATCTTCATTTCTTCTTTAGATCCAGGTCTACCTGTTAACCCCACCAGTCCCTCAGACTACTATAAATATGGAGACGCCACCTACAAGTTTGTTACAACCAAAAGGACCTGGGATGAGGCCCGTCAGGAGTGTCTGAAGGGTAATTCACAGCTAGCCAGCATCTTGGACGAGTACACCACATCTTTCCTAAAACTGCACCTGGCTAAATATAAGGAGCCATTTTGGATTGGCCTGTATAGTAGGAACGAGGTGGGGATATTTATTATTACTAATTATTTGCTATGGGATAGAAATGTGGAGATGTGTAAACAAGTAAGATGCCGCAACGTTAAAGTCTCCAGACCATACATAAGTACAATAATATAACAAGTGATGGTTCTCGCTCTGGATGACTCAGGACATCCAACCGCAAGGCTCATACATACAGTTATCTCATAGTGATGAGTCCCTTGTAGTTTTATTCGTGGCTATTATACAGTACAAGCTGCCCACTAGAGAGGTTTACCAGCAAACCCACAAAAATTTAAAAATGGCTTATAATATAACTAAAGAAGAATAGGAATAGCCGTACTGAGTCCTCATCACTCCCATGCTTTTGCACTGACTGCAGTGGTGTCTTGCCAGTGACTGACTACAGGGGTTACATGTCTGTGACGGGACATCATCATTAAAGTCCAGGATATGGAGACTGGTGGGTTGTCCAGAAAGCAGTTAAACAGGAGCAGCGCAGGATCACTAAAGTGAATATTACTTATTTTATGCCATTTTTAGCAGTTTTTTTGGTGGCTTGGTGAGTAAGGGAATTCGGCCTTTAAATGCATAGGCGGCAGTCGGGTTTCACTTGTCTTGTTTACATGTAGTAAGTGCGTCATTTTTTTGTTACTTTGTTTGTCATGGTTTATTTGTGTCATCATGTAAAAAAAATTTTTTAATTTAATTATTTCATTAACCCCTTCCCGACATGCGCCGTAATAGTATGCCACATGTCGGGTCTGTAACTATGGCGACCGCCCGGAAGCCGGGCGGCCGCCATAGCCGACAGGTGTTTACTGCTTTAAGCAGTAAGCACCATTAACCCCTCCAGTGCCACAGTCAAAGGCCATTTTCCCGCCGGCGCATGGACGCCGCCATTTTGCAGCATGCTCCAGGGCCGACGTCACATTGGCATGACAGCCGGGAGCCTTTACAAGGCTCCCAGGCTTGTCTGCAAATTCTCTCTTTTGCTGGCGGTAAACGCTGTAGCGGGAAAAATAGTCAGAAGTGCCAAACCGCCGTTTTTTCACTGTTTTGATTCTGATAAAAATTTGAATAAAAAATGATCAAAGCAATAACATTTCCCGAAAATAGTAGTACTAAAACGTACACCCAGTCCCGCAAAAAAAGACGCCCTATGCATCCCCGTACACTGACGTATAAAAAAGTTACGTATGTCGGAATATGGCGACTTATAGAAAAAAAAAATTTCAACACAGTTTTGGATTTTTTTTAAGGGGTCAAAATGTAAATAAAACCATATAAATTTGGTATCCCTGGAACCGTACCGAAACACAGAATACAGGGGACATGTCCTATTGGCTGCAAAGTGAATGCCGTAAAACCAAATCTCGTAAGAAAGTCGCAGAAATGCATTTTTTCTTCAAATCCACCCCATTCTGAATTTTTTTCCTGCTTCCCAGTATGTTATATAGAATAATTAATGGTGGTATCATGAAGAAAAATTTGTCCCGCAAAAATTAAGACCTCATATGGCTCTGGGAGCGGAGAAATAAAAAAGTTATGGGGTTTAGAAGGAGGGGAGTCAAAAACGAAAATAAAAAAATGCCATCGGCGGGAAAGGGTTAAAAGTTATGTTTTAATAACATGCTTCTAAGTTCTGGTTGCTGAATTACGTGTTTGTGGTGCATTCATTCTTTCATTCAGCTAAGGCACAGATCCGGTGTCATAAGGCGACAGAACAGATCCCATAGAATAGTCAGTAGTCTGTCCTGGCATCGACTTCCCTCTGGCTTGTGTGCAATACACTGGTGGAAACTGATGCTGAATAAATGTGATCAGGCCCTACAGTAATTTGTATTTTAGGATATTTTTACACATTTGCACCCATTTGTAATGTTTTTGATGTTTACAACTATAATTCTTTCAGACTGGAAATACATACAAGTGGGTTGATAACTGGAGAGTTCGATACACTAAATGGGCCGCTGAGGAGCCAAGAATGGACAAGTCCTGTGTATATGTGGATACGGATGGAAAATGGAAGACGTCATCTTGTAATGAGAGTTATTCCTCCATCTGCAAACATACAAGTGGTAAGATGATCACAGGAATCCTGTATCTAAATGACGTGTATTATTTCAATGTTCGATCTACTACAGGTCACAAATTCTGACCTGATCATATTCATACAGGTTGGAACCATATATTTTAAGGTCACTGCGGCCACCACTAGTAGTACGTAATAGGTTTTCCCATTTAAGCCATTTATGGCATATCCTAGAAACATAAAGTTATATGGCACAAAAGTTTGTAATGGAGGAGATTGTAACATGGAAAAAGTTTTAGTTTTACTAGAATAAATGGCCCAAACAATGGAAACTACAGGTCAATATAAGATAATGCATGTGGGGAAAATTATCGTATTGGCAGAACAGTGCTAATACAAACTTCAGAAGAAAATTATCTGGCGTCCTGATATCAGAAAAACTTAATGCATATAGCTGCCAAACAGCAGAGAAAGTAAGATTCCTGGCTGTATAGTTAGAGATATAACCAGTAGGAGGAAAGAATTTCCACATCTAGACTACTGTGGCCAGATCTGGAGACATCACATACAAAGAATCATAAATATGTGTTAAGTAATATAGATGTGTAAGCTGAGACTTCAGAAGAAAAGGATTTAGGGGTCCTGACATCAGACAGCTTCACAATGAGTCAACAGTGCAGCCAAATGGCAGTGGAAGTAAGAACAGTGGCATGCAAAAGTTTGGACACCCCTGGTCAAAATGACTGTTATTGTGAATAGTTAAGCAAGTTGAAGATAAAATGATCTTCAAAAGGCATAACATTAAAGATGACACATTCCCAATGTGTTTTTGTTTTTTTTTTTCAAAAAAAAAAATAAAAATCATTTTTCATATTTTACATTTTCAAAATAACAAAAAATGAAAATGGCCCATAGGAAAAGTTTGGGCACCCTGCATGGTTAGTACCTAGTAGCAACCCCTTTGGCAACCATCACAGCTTATATAAGCTTTTTTATAGCCGGCCAAGAGTCTTTCAATTCTTATTTGAGTGACTTTTATCCATTCTTCTTTGGAAAAGTCTTCCAGTTCTGTGAGATTCCTGGGTCGTCTTGCATGCTCTGCTCTTTTGAGGTCTAGCCACAGATTTTCAATGATCTTCAGATCAGAGGACTGTGTGGGCCATGGTAAAACATTCAGCTTGTGCCTTTTTAGGTAGCCTATGGTGGACTTTGACTTGTACTTAGGAATATTATCCATTTGTAGTAGCCATCCTCCTCCTCTTTCTCTTCCTCCCCCTTCTCTTTCTTTTCCTCCTTCTTCTCTTTTCAATTTCAGTTTGTTTACAGATGGTGTTATGTTTGCTTCAAGAATTTGCTGATATTTCATTGAATCCATTCTTCCCTCTACCCAAGAAACACAACCACAAAGCATGATTGATCCTCCCCATTCTTAATGTTTGGAGAGATGTTCTTTTCCTGAAATTCTGTGCCCTTTTTTAATCTCTAAACACACATTTGATGGCCATTGTAGCCAGAGTTCTACATTATTTTCATCGGTCCACAGAAATTGTTTCCAAAATGCCTCAGGCTTGTTTAGATGTTCTTTAGCAAACATCTGACGCTGAATTTTATGGTGAGGACGCAGGAGAGGTTTTCTTTTGATGACTCTTCCATGAAGGCCCTATTTGTGCAGGTGTCTCGGCACAACAGAACAATGTAGTACAACTCTAGAGTCTGCTAAATCTCCCTGAACGTCTTTTGCAGTCAAGTGGGGGTTCTGATTCGCAACTCTGGCAATCCTACAAGCAGCAATCTATTAAATTTTTCTTGTTCTTCCAGACCTTATCTTGACCTTCGCTGTTCCTGTAGCTGCCATTTTTTAATTACATTTGGAACTGAGGAAAGAGCAACTTGAAAACCCTTTGCTATCTTCTCATAGACTTCTCTTTGTGGCCTCCACCATCTTCATTTTCAGGATGTTAGGCAGCTGCTTAGAAGAACCCATGGCTGTTGTTTTTGGCACAAGGTTAGAGGAGGCTGGGGATTTATAAAGCTGTAAAATTTGCATCACTTGTCCTTTCCTAACAATATTAGTGAACAAACCATAACCATAACTGGCTAATGAAGGTCTGAGACATTGGTCAAAGTTATCCGAGTTCACAAATCTACAAGGGTTCCCAAATTTTTGCAAGGTACTCTATTCCTTTTTTCACTCTAAAATTGCACTCAAACATAATAATACACTGATATTGCTTAACATTATAGACCAGTTTGTTTAATATTTAAATTTATGCCTTTTGAAGATCATTTAATCTTTAATCTGCTTAACTATTCACAATAACAGTCCAGGGGTGTCCAAACTTTTGCATGCCACTGTAGTCTGCTCAGTTGTCTAGCTAGAGGTATAACCAGTTAGATGTTCAGCTGTATAGTTAAAGGTCTACACAGTAGGATGTTGGGCTGTATAGTCAGAGGTAAAACCAGTAGGAAGAGAGAGATGATTGCTATATTGTGAGTGCCTACAAAAAGACGGAGATAACATGGTACGGGTACAAAGGTGGAGGACCTGAAGCATAAAACAGATCGAGAGAGGCTTAAAGAACTTGGAAGCTATAATTAAGTAGACAAAAAGTAGAAAAATAGTTTCTGCTCACCTTTATTTGAAAACATGGTGTTCGGGGTACACGGCTAGCACTTCACTCCTTTAGTGCTGTTCAATATAATTCCATGTAGAAAAAGCAGGTAGTCCGGCAACTCTCCGATTATAATAAAATTTACCTTTTAATGAAAATCATAAAATTGACCAAAACATGAAAAATATAAATGAAAAAACAAAGGAAAAGGAAAAAAAAATCTAAAAAAACACTGACGCGTTTTAGAATAGCATGGTTGGTAATAAAATGAATCAAAGAACATGGAGCAAATTTTAAATTAGTTGGAGGGAAATATTGGAAGCAATGCAGGAAATACTATTTCATTGAAAGAGAAGTTGAAGCTAAGAACAAATTTCTACCAAATGAGGTTGAAAAATCTTCATAAATGACTAACGCTAGATTCACATGGTTCACATTAGTGTTTGTTTATATATATATATATATATATATATATATATATATATATATATATATATATATATATATATTAGAGATGAGCGAACACTAAAATGTTCGAGGTTCGAAATTCGATTCGAACAGCCGCTCAATGTTCGTGTGTTCGAATGGGTTTCGAACCCCATTATAGTCTATGGGGAACGGATACTCGTTAAGGGGGAAACCCAAATCCGTGTCTGGAGGGTCACCAAGTCCACTATGACACCCCAGGAAATGATCCCAACACCTCTGGAATGACACTGGGACAGCAGGGGAAGCATGTCTGGGGGCATCTAACACACCAAAGACCCTCTATTACCCCAACATCACAGCCTAACAACTACACACTTTACACACTCAATACCACCTCTCTGACAGTAGGAAAACACCTTGAAACATGTGTATTTGGCACTTGCAGTGAGGAGAGCTTGTCACCAGCAGTGAATTTGGCCCTTGTAGTAAGTTGAGGTTGGCACCAACATTTGTTTTGAAAATCAGGGTGGAGGGAGCCTCTAACCAGCAGAGTTTGGGCAAATTCATGGTGGAGGGAGCCTCTAAACACCCCAGTTTGGGCAAATTCATGGTGGAGGGAGCCTCTAAAAACCCCAGTTTGGACCAATTCATGGTGGAGGGAGCCTCTAAAAACCCCAGTTTGGACCAATTCATGGTGGAGGGAGCCTCTAAACAGCCCAGTGTGGGCAAATTCATGGTGGAGGGAGCCTCTAAAAAACCCAGTTTGGACCAATTCATGGTGGAGGGAGCCTCTAACCAGCCCAGTTTGGGCAAATTCATGGTGGAGGGAGCCTCTAAAAAACCCAGGTTGGACCAATTCATGGTGGAGGGAGCCTCTAACCAGCCCAGTTTGGGCAAATTCATGGTGGAGGGAGCCTCTAAAAAACCCAGTTTGGACCAATTCATGGTGGAGGGAGCCTCTAACCAGCCCAGTTTGGGCAAATTCATGGTGGAGGGAGCCTCTAAACAGCCCAGTTTGGGCAAATTCATGGTGGAGGGAGCCTCTAAACAGCCCAGTTTGGGCAAATTCATGGTGGAGGGAGCCTCTAACCAGCCCAGTTTGGACCAATTAATGGTGGAGGGAGCCTCTAACCAGCCCAGTTTGGGCAAATTCATGGTGGAGGGAGCCTCTAAACAGCCCAGTTTGGACCAATTCATGGTGGAGGGAGCCTCTAAAAAACCCAGTTTGGACCAATTCATGGTGGAGGGAGCCTCTAAACAGCCCAGTTTGGGCAAATTCATGGTGGAGGGAGCCTCTAACCAGCCCAGTTTGGACCAATTCATGGTGGAGGGAGCCTCTAACCAGCCCAGTTTGGGCAAATTCATGGTGGAGGGAGCCTCTAAACAGCCCAGTTTGGACCAATTCATGGTGGAGGGAGCCTCTAAAAAACCCAGTTTGGACCAATTCATGGTGGAGGGAGCCTCTAAACAGCCCAGTTTGGGCAAATTCATGGTGGAGGGAGCCTCTAACCAGCCCAGTTTGGACCAATTAATGGTGGAGGGAGCCTCTAAACAGCCAAGTTTTGGGAAATTCATGGTGGAGGGAGCCTCTAACCAGCCCAGTTTGGACCAATTCATGGTGGAGGGAGCCTCTAAACAGCCCAGTTTGGGCAAATTCATGGTGGAGGGAGCCTCTAAAAAACCCAGTTTGGACCAATTCATGGTGGAGGGAGCCTCTAACCAGCCCAGTTTGGACCAATTAATGGTGGAGGGAGCCTCTAAACAGCCAAGTTTGGACCAATTCATGGTGGAGGGAGCCTCTAAAAACCCCAGTTTGGACCAATTCATGGTGGAGGGAGCCTCTAACCAGCCCAGTTTGGGCAAATTCATGGTGGAGGGAGCCTCTAAACAGCCCAGTTTGGGCAAATTCATGGTGGAGGGAGCCTCTAAACAGCCCAGTTTGGACCAATTAATGGTGGAGGGAGCCGCTAAACAGCCCAGTTTGGACCAATTCATGGTGGAGGGAGCCTCTAAAAACCCCAGTTTGGACCAATTCATGGTGGAGGGAGCCTCTAAAAAACCCAGTTTGGACCAATTCATGGTGGAGGGAGCCTCTAACCAGCCCAGTTTGGACCAATTAATGGTGGAGGGAGCCTCTAAACAGCCCAGTTTCGGCAAATTCATGGTGGAGGGAGCCTCTAAACAGCCCAGTTTGGGCAAATTCATGGTGGAGGGAGCCTCTAAAAACCCCAGTTTGGACCAATTCATGGTGGAGGGAGTCTCTAAAAACCCCAGTTTGGACCAATTCATGGTGGAGGGAGCCTCTAAAAAACCCAGTTTGGACCAATTCATGGTGGAGGGAGCCTCTAAACAGCCCAGTTTGGGCAAATTCATGGTGGAGGGAGCCTCTAAAAACCCCAGTTTGGACCAATTCATGGTGGAGGGAGCCTCTAAAAACCCCAGTTTGGACCAATTCATGGTGGAGGGAGCCTCTAAAAACCCCAGTTTGGACCAATTCATGGTGGAGGGAGCCTCTAAAAACCCCAGTTTGGACCAATTCATGGTGGAGGGAGCCTCTAAAAAACCCAGTTTGGACCAATTCATGGTGGAGGGAGCCTCTAACCAGCCCAGTTTGGACCAATTCATGGTGGAGGGAGCCTCTAAAAACCCCAGTTTGGACCAATTCATGGTGGAGGGAGCCTCTAAACAGCCCAGTTTGGACCAATTCATGGTGGAGGGAGCCTCTAAAAACCCCAGTTTGGACCAATTCATGGTGGAGGGAGCCTCTAAAAACCCCAATTTGGACCAATTCATGGTGGAGGGAGCCTCTAAACAGCCCAGTTTTGGCAAATTCATGGTGGAGGGAGCCTCTAAAAACCCCAGTTTGGACCAATTCATGGTGGAGGGAGCCTCTAACCAGCCCAGTTTGGGCAAATTCATGGTGGAGGGAGCCTCTAACCAGCAGAGTTGTGGGAAAGCAGGGTGGAGGGAGCCTCTAACCAGCAGAGTTGGTGGAAATCAGGGTGGAGGGAGCCTCTAACCAGCAGAGTTGGGGGAAATCATGTTGGAGGGAGCCTAGTATTAGCAGAATTGTGCAACGCTTATGGTGGATGAGTATGAGGATGCGGAGGAATTGGAGAGGTTGAGTACAGACATGGAGTTTCATGTTGGAGTGCTTTACACAGGTGGGCACAAAAATGAAGGCTCTATCCAGTGGTGGTTCATTTTTATCAAAGTGAGCCGGTCGGCACTCTCAGCTGACAGACGGGTGCGCTTGTCAGTGATGATGCCACCGGCTGCACTGAACACCCTCTCAGATAGGACGCTGGCGGCAGGACAGGACAGCACCTCCAAGGCATATAGGGCAAGTTCAAGCCACAGGTCCAACTTCGCACCCAATACGTGTAGGGCGCAGAGGGGTCGGAGAGGACAGGGCTGTGGTCGGAAAGGTATTCCCGCAACATGCGCCTATACTTCTCACGCCTGGTGACACTAGGACCCTCCGTGGCGGCACTTTGGCGAGGGGGTGCCATCAAGGTGTCCCAGACCTTAGACAGTGTGCCCCTCGTTTGTGTGGACCGGTGAGAACTTGGTTGCCTACTGGAGGAACTGCCCTCCCTGCCGCCAACGTCACATGCTGGAAACATCTCCATCATATTCTGCACCAATTGCCTGTGGCAAGCATTGATGCGATTGGCCCTCCCCTCTACCGGAATAAAAGACGAGATGTTGTTTTTATACCGGGGGTCAAGGATAGCAAAGATCCAGTACTGGTTGTCCTCCATGATTTTGACAATACGCTTGTCGGTTGTAAAGCACCCCAACATGAACTCAGCCATGTCTGCCACAGTGTTAGTTGGCATGACTCCTCTGGCCCCACCGGAAAGTTCAATCTCCATTTCCTCCTCATCCTCCATGTCTACCCATCCGCGCTGCAACAATGGGACGATTCGAAGTTGCCCGGAAGCCTCCTGTATCACCATCACATCATTGGACAACTCTTCTTCCTCCTCCTCCTCCTCCTCCTCCTCCTCCATTAAACGCAGTGAAGCGGACAGATGTGTGGACCTACTCTCCAGCTGTGACGGATCGGATGCTATCCCTAACTCCTCTGTGTGATCTGAGTTATCCCTGATGTCAATCAGGGATTCTCTCAGAACACACAAGAGCGGGATTGTAAGGCTCACCATCGCATCCTCAGAGCTCACCCTCCTTGTGGACTCCTCAAAGACCCGTAGGATGTCACAAAGGTCTCTCATCCATGGCCACTCATGGATGTGAAACTGAGGCAGCTGACTTTGTGGCACCCTAGGGTTTTGTAGCTGGTATTCCATCAAAGGTCTCTGCTGCTCAACCACTCTATTCAACATCTGAAACGTTGAGTTCCAGCGTGTGGGGACGTCGCACAAAAGCCGGTGTTGTGGCACATGCAGGCGTTGCTGGAGAGATTTTAAGCTAGCAGCGGCTACTGTCGACTTGCGAAAGTGGGCGCACATGCGCCGCACTTTCACCAGTAGCTCTGGAACATTGGGGTAGCTCTTTAGGAAACGTTGCACCACTAGGTTGAAGACGTGGGCCAGGCATGGAACATGTTGGAGTCCGGCAAGCTCCAGAGCTGCTACCAGGTTCCGGCCGTTATCACAAACGACCATGCCTGGGCCCAGGTGCAGCGGCTCAAACCATATTGCCGTCTCATCGAGGAGGGCATCCCTCACCTCGGAGGCAGTGTGCTGTCTGTCCCCCAAGCTGATCAGCTTCAGCACAGCCTGCTGACGTCTACCAACGCCAGTGCTGCAACGTTTCCAACTCGTAGCTGGGGTCAATCTAACAGCGGAGGAGGAGGCGGTGGCGGAGGAGGAGGCGGTGGCGGAGGAGGAGGCGGTAGAGGAGGAGGAGGAGGGGGGTGTTCTTCTCGTGTCCCTGCCAGGAATGTTAGGCGGGGAGACGAGGTACACCGGGCCAGTTTGGGAAGCAGTCCCAGCCTCAACTACATTCACCCAGTGTGCCGTCAGTGAAATGTAGCGTCCCTGTCCGCATGCACTTGTCCACGCGTCGGTGGTCAAGTGGACCTTTGTGCAAAGCGCGGAACTAAGGGCCCGCCTGATGTTGAGTGACACGTGCTGGTGCAAGGCGGGGACGGCACACCGGGAGAAGTAGTGACGGCTAGGGACGGCATAGCGAGGTGCCGCAGTTGCCATCAGGTCCAGGAAGGCGGGAGTTTCAACAAGCCGGAACGCCAACATCTCCTGGGCCAGCAGTTTAGCGATGTTGGCGTTCAAGGCTTGCGCGTGTGGGTGGTTAGCAGTGTATTTCTGCCGCCGCTCCAATGTCTGAGAGATGGTGGGTTGTTGTAAAGAAACTCCTGATGGTGCCTTTGATGGTGCAGGAGAAGGAGATAAGACAGGACCAGGGGAGGATGAGGTAGAAGTCAACAAAGTGGCGGAGGCAGATGAAGTGGTGTCCTGGCTCGTCCTCTGGAGTGCATCGCCAGCACAGTCAGCAGTGGCAGTGGCAGAGGCAGAGGCAGTGGCAGAGGCAGTGGCAGTGGCGTGAACGGCAGGCGGCCTTTGTCCTGCCGTTGCTGCCTGCCACTGATTCCAGTGCTTGGATTCCAAATGACGGCGCATTGAAGTGGTGGACAGGTTGCTCTTCTCAGAGCCCCTAATCAATTTCGAGAGGCAAATTGTGCAGACAACACTATATCTGTCCTCGGCGCATTCCTTGAAAAAACTCCACACCTTCGAGAAACGTGCCCTCGAGGTGGGAGTTTTTCGGGGCTGGGTACGAACTGGAACATCTTGGGAGATTCCGGGTGTGGCCTGGCTTCGCCTAAGCTGCTGACCTCTGCCTCTGCCTCTAGCTACCCTTTTTGGTGCTGCACCTGCCTCAACATCCACACTACTTTCCCCGCTTGACATCCCCCCTGTCCAGGTCGGGTCAGTGTCCTCATCATCCACCACTTCCTCTTCCAACTCCTGTCTCATCTCCTCCTCCCGCACAATGCGCCGGTCAACTGGATGCCCTGACGGCAACTGCGTCACATCATCGTCGATGAGGGTGGGTTGCTGGTCATCCACCACCAAATCGAACGGAGATGGAGGAGACTCTAGTGTTTGAGCATCTGGACACAGATGCTCCTCTGTTAGGTTCGTGGAATCGTGACGTGGAGAGGCAGGTTGAGGGACAATGAAAGGAGCGGAGAACAGCTCTGGGGAGCAGGGACAGTTTGGGTTATTGTTCTGTAAAGCTTCGGAATTTTGGGAGGAAGGAAGACAAGACTGTTGGGTAATAGGAGGAGAGGAGGCAGAGTCTGACTGGCTGCTGGACAATGTGCTGTAAGCGTTCTCTGACAGCCATTGCAAGACCTGTTCCTGGTTCTCGGGCCTACTAAGGTTTGTACCCTGCAGTTTAGTTAATGTGGCAAGCAACCCTGGCACTGTGGAGTGGCGCAATGCTTGCTGCCCCACAGGAGTAGGCACGGGACGCCCTGTGGCTTCACTGCTACCTTGCTCCCCAGAACCATTCCCCCGACCTCGCCCACGGCCTCGTCCACGTCCCTTTCCGGGAGCCTTGCGCATTTTGAATTCCTAGTTAGAAATTGGCACTGTATACCAGTAGTAAAAATTGTGGGTGCACGTAACCCCAATATATTCTTTGAATTACCAGTCAGAAACTGGCACTATATGGCAGTAGCAAGAAATGAGGGTATTTGTATTCCCAATATATTCTTTGAATTCCCAGTCAGACAATGGCACTGTATACCAGTAGTAAAAATTGTGGGTGCACGTAACCCCAATATATTCTTTGAATTACCAGTCAGAAACTGGCACTATATGGCAGTAGCAAGAAATGAGGGTATTTCTATTCCCAATATATTCTTTGAATTCCCAGTCAGACAATGGCACTGTATACCAGTAGTAAAAATTGTGGGTGCACGTAACCCCAATATATTCTTTGAATTACCAGTCAGAAACTGGCACTATATGGCAGTAGCAAGAAATGAGGGTATTTATAACCCCAATATATTCTTTGAATTCCCAGTCAGACAATGGCACTGTATACCAGTAGTAAAAATTGTGGGTGCACGTAACCCCAATATATTCTTTGAATTCCCAGTCAGACACTGGCACTATATGGCAGTAGCAAGAAATGAGGGTATTTGTATTCCCAATATATTCTTTGAATTCCCAGTCAGACAATGGCACTGTATACCAGTAGTAAAAATTGTGGGTGCACGTAACCCCAATATATTCTTTGAATTACCAGTCAGAAACTGGCACTATATGGCAGTAGCAAGAAATGAGGGTATTTATAACCCCAATATATTCTTTGAATTCCCAGTCAGACAATGGCACTGTATACCAGTAGTAAAAATAGTGGGTGTATATAGCCCCAATTCTATTGCTAGGGGACTTGCAGGGTATTTCTGGGGTGAAGGTGGGGGGGCACACCGTTGGAACGGGTATCGGGGTATATATCGGGTATACGGGAATACACTGACAGTGTATTCCATTCAGGATCCTGGGAAAGCTGGGTTGCGACGATTGAGCCCGTCAGTGCCACGTTACACTGACAAGCTTCTCCCTGGAATTTAGCTCTTACAAGAGCTGTTGGTTGTCTTCTCCTTCCTATCCTAGCCTGTCCCTGCCTACCCAGAATCTAAGCCCTAGCTAGCTGGACGGAAACCTCCGTCCTCGGTGAATTGCAAGCTCAGAATGACGCGAACCTGGGCGGCGCTGTTCTTTTAAATTAGAGGTCACATGTTTTCGGCAGCCAATGGGTTTTGCCTACTTTTCTCAACGTCACCGGTGTCGTAGTTCCTGTCCCACCTACCCTGCGCTGTTATTGGAGCAAAAAAGGCGCCAGGGAAGGTGGGAGGGGAATCGAGTAATGGCGCACTTTACCACGCGGTGTTCGATTCGATTCGAACATGCCGAACAGCCTAATATCCGATCGAACATGAGTTCGATAGAACACTGTTCGCTCATCTCTAATATATATATATATATATATATATATATATATATATCACAATCTGTATACTGTTCATCACCTTTGACATTGTTTTTTCATTTTTTGTGTTAAAGTCATCCTTCCCACTGACCCACCTGAAACACCTGGAATCTGCCCAAATGTAACTTCAAAAGCCTTGGTTTCCTTCCGTGGCCATTGTTATATTTTTGAATCCTCTTCCTCCACTTCATGGTACAAGGCAACCTTACAATGTCTTCAGTATGGTAAGTTTCACAAATAAGTAATAGGAAAAAGTAGAATTTTCCTAGACTTGTAACAAGCGCTGATATTACTAAATATGAATATTTTGATCGATACATTGTAGCTGTAATAACAAACAGTATTTACCTACAAATGAACCAAAAACATTTCCAACCATACAATGAGGCATTCCGAAAGGCAAATTTTTGCAGTGGATATTCGGAAGGTATTGGTCCTGAAAGGGTTAGCTGTAAATGATATTTTATGAAGCATCAGATCATTGACTATGTTGTGTAATACCATGACACAAGACACATATTCACTAATTCACTGTGACAATTTTCTAGGTGCCAGTTTAACTTCAATTGAAGACTCTCCTGAATTAAATTTCCTCCTCCGTCATACTGAGTTACTCAGCAACAAGGAAGAAACATTTTGGATTGGGCTTTACCAGAATGTGGAAGGTATAGTATCTTATAGTATCAGAATATGAGGTTTTCTTCACATGACACAGAAATACGGCTGTCGCATGAAAAAAAACAGTCAGTTACAAAAAAAAAATTTAAAAAATTGCTTCTAAATAGCATACCCCTTCATCAGGTCAGCGCTGAAGACTTATCTTGCTTGTCCATCTATATACGGCTGCATAAGAAGTATATTTTGCAGGGCCAGATATAATTTTTATGTACAATCAACAATATGGAAAAAGGAAAAAACAGCCCACTCACAGTGATCCCGAACGTTGTCAGTAATCTGCACTTGATCCGTTGTTTAAATGGAGAGGAGATTCACGGATTTGCTGAGCCTCATCGGCCTGAGGTGTAAACGTAGAAAAAAAAGAATGAAGCTTCCGGCAGTCGATTCCATCCAGTTTCAAACATAACTTTTAATTTAGGAAAACATCTTCACAAAAATAAAATTAAAACAACAAGTGTGCCCATGATGGATGATAGCGTCTGTGTTATGATTAGCAGGATATATTAAAAATAATAAAAATATAACAAATATCCCGCAGAGCCCACTGGGCTCTGAACCTCAGGACACCGTGGTGAGAACAAGGACCAACAGGTTAATTCCCTGCCGGGCTACTCCACCAACTCACCTCACAGGGCAGCTGCCACTGCAGTACAAAGGAGCCGCTTAGATGAATTATAAAGTCGTGCAGTTACTGCACTGCAAGACTAACACAAACAGCAAACTAAGACCGTGTGCTCCCAGCACCTTACTGGGCCGCACCCACACCACAGCCACCTGCAGTTGTAGTACCACAGGTAGCAGACTGACTAGGTAGGAGATTCCCACAAATCTGACTAGGGAAAGGGGTACCCACAATTTTAAGTTAAAGGGGAGATTCTCCCTACCTGCCTAACTAAGACAGTACTCTGCCAACTAAGGCTTGCACTGACGTGCACAAAATACAATATATACAACAATAATATGAGAGCAGGGAGGAACACCCCCTCCCCTCCTGATAATACTTGTCTATGGCCAAGTACTGAGAGGAGAGGGAGGGGGCGTTCTTCCCCGCTCACACTGTACAGCGCTGTAGGCACTGCTGTGAAGAAGGGCGTCCCTGACTGACTGTCAGGAACGCCCTTCTGACGGTGAAAAGCTACGGTACCGGCACCGATAGCTCTTCACCCAGGGCACAGATCGGGAAAGCCAACAGTGCGCTGAATTCAGCTCACTGTCGGCTTTCTAGCGGTATATAAAACCGCATGTGCCCCAACTCATGAAAGATCCTCTTTAAAGATCCAGAATGCCTCTCTGATATGAAGTTTATGTTCCCAGTCTCCATTTCTAATAGGTTTGGGAACTTTTTCTATCATCCATCATGGGCACACTTTAATTTTTAAGTTTTAATTTTATTATTGTGAAGATGCTTTCCTAAATTAAAAGGTATGTTTTAAACTGGATGGGATCGACTGCTAGAAACTTTTTTCCTTTTTTTTTTCAAATTTTTATGTCTACCATGTTGGGGAATGTCAGATTGTTTTTTTTTTCGCTTTTTATTCAAATTTTTAAGGTTGGCAGAATAGCAAAAAAAATACCCACAGTTTAGTTTCTTTTGATTTTTTTTTTGATTTTTTTTCCCCGCCTTGGTGTTCACAAGATGGGAAAATATTTTTAGCTTGGAGATCGGGCATTTGCGGACACAGAGATACCTTTTCATTTTGATTCTACACCGCCAGCAAAATGGCATCTTAGTGATGTTTTACCGCCATCAGGAGAGTTAATGCCCTGTATAATACAGAATAGACCTTGCTTTTATGGTGCCAGATTGTTTAAAAAAAACACCCTATGTTACAGTATAATAGTCAATGCTTGACCTTGGTTATAAAACAAGCAGCCAGCATTAAAGGGGTTGTCCGAAAAAAGATAATGATTATTCTTAGGATAGCTCAAAAATGTTAAATTGGTGGGGGTCTGACACCTGGATGGTTCATGGTGCTGGAAGCAGACGGCTCTTTTCACTTTGATGAACAAATATATGGCTACATTCAGCTGAATACACTATGGTAGTGAGGTCCCCATTGATAGACACCAAGGATGACACCTCAATCCCCTTTGGATAATGAGTTGTGTCTGGACTAGGGTTGAGCCGATCTTGAGATTTCAGGATTGTTTTTAAAATCATGATTTCCGATCATTTTCCATTTGAACCCGATCCCAATTCCGATCCTAATGCAAGTCAATAGGATTTTTTTTTAATGATTGAAGATCAGATTTTAAAAACCATCCTATTCTCTACACAGCATAGAGTCCAAAAATTGAACGCTTTAATTTTTGGACTCTACACTGTTTAGTGATTTTAAAAAAAATCCCCGGCTACTTTGTCCCCTAGGTGTCCGCTTACCTGCACAGATCCGCTGCATCTCCCTGTTCTTCTCGCTCCTCTTCTGTCTCATTCACATGCCTTCAGAGTGCCGAACGTGCCCCCGCCTCCCTAAGTTAGTGTTAGAGAGGCTGGGAGTAGGCGAGGCTTGTTGTGGCTTAGGAGAGTGTGGGCAAGTACAGGGCAGGGAGACGTGAGTGCATCACTCACGTCTCCCCTCCCAGTACCCTCCCACACTCTCCTAAGCCACAAACCCCACCTTCTCCCAGCACCTCTAACACTAGCCTAGGGAGGCGGGGGCGCGCACGGCACTCTGAAGGCATGTGAATGAGAGAGAAGAGGAGCGAAAGGAACGGAGAGTGGCAGCGGCAGTGGATCTGTGCAGGTAAGGTGAGCGATCGGGATCGGAAATCCATTTCCGATCTTTTTTAGGCGCGATCAGAACCCGATCGTGAAATTTATTCGATCGGGATCCGATCTTTTCCAGTCCCTGATCACTCAACCCTAGTCTGGACCTTTCCCCTGCTCTTGACAATATCTAGTGAGTTTGGACTTTGAGCATTCGGGTCCGCCTGCCACACCCAAGGAATTTAACGGTACAACTGTGGCGTGTCCTCCTAGGCAAATATTATCAGAAAACCATATTCCCTTTGAAGATGGACTTGAAGACAAGCCATCTTTGATATATGTATTCAGAGGCATTTCAGTATACAACTCCAGGATGGCCTCCTGCTGGGATAATGAGGTTAGCACAGGTACAGTATGCTAATTAAGCCAGGCCTGGAGCTTTGATTACAGAGCTGTCATCCCACATTCCTGAGGTCAAACCAGTTTTGCTAAAAGAAACAAATATCACACAGTGTATGAGCGGTCTGCAAAGGTGATAACTTGCCAGGGCAAAATGCATAATTGTAAAATACATAGCTGGGAGTCTAGGAGATAGGTTCCTAGGATCCCTGACAGTGTTCTACACTATGTTTTATAGATAGGTTCCTAGGAGCCCTGACAGTGTTCTACACTATGTATTATAGATAGGTTCCTAGGAGCCCTGACAGTGTTCTACACTATGTATTATAGATAGGTTCCTAGGAGCCCTGACAGTGTTATACACTATGTTTTATAGATAGGTTCCTAGGAGCCCTGACAGTGTTATACACTATGTTTTATAGATAGGTTCCTAGGAGCCCTGACAGTGTTTTACACTATGTATTATAGATAGGTTCCTAGGAGCCCTGACAGTGTTATACACTATGTATTATAGATAGGTTCCTAGGAGCCCTGACAGTGTTCTACACTATGTTTTATAGATAGGTTCCTAGGAGCCCTGACAGTGTTATACACTATGTTTTATAGAGAGGTTACTAGGAGCCCTGACAGTGTTCTACACTATGTATTATAGATAGGTTCCTAGGAGTCCTGACAGTGTTATACACTATGTTTTATAGATGGGTTCCTAGGAGCCCTGACAGTGTTATACACTATGTTTTATAGATGGGTTTCTAGGAGCCTTGACAGTGTTTTACTCTATGTTTTAAGTCAATTAAAAGTGTGGTTTATCCCAAACTTGTTTGACAGTTCAGATACCTGGACAAACACTCAACAAATCTTACCCACCTAGAATTGCATGTTATAACATAGAATATAAAATTATTTCTGAAAATGTCCAGTTTTGAAATTAGAAAATCTTCTTGTTTGTAGGCAATTTACTTTGGTTAGACAACACACCCGTGGACTTTGTGAACTGGAACAATGAGGAACCTATTGAAGATGATGGATCCTTTAGAGATATATCTTCATTGTGTGTGATGATGGATGCGGTAAAAGGAACATGGAGCACTGCAAGTTGTTATAGAGACAGAGGGTACATATGTAAGACCTTAAAAAGTAAGTCATCATAAACCTGCAGCTTTTTCATTTTTTTTTAAATTATTATAAAGTTGCTGAAGTAAAAATAAGCAGAAATCACACCAGATCATAACCATTGTCTGGATCATTGTTATTTTTGGGATATGGGTACAGGTTCCATACTGGAATGGCATAGATTATCCATCTTTTCTTAGCCTATAAAGCTGTGTACAACCTCATTTAAAGGACGTTTCACCACCTTCACAAACTCCAACTCTTTGGATTCTTTAGTGTTGCTCCACTAATCCCAGTACAGTTGTACTTTTTTCTCTAGCCCTCTCCATTCCTCAGCAATCAATGCTGTTATTTTTAGCACCTAATATGTTAATTAGACCCTCTACTGTCAGGAGGGTGGTCCTAGACTATCAGCTCCAGCTAAGGACTGCCCTCCTTACAGTATATTGGGTGCTATAACTAACAGCACCAATTGCTCAGGTATGGTGGGGGCCAGAGAAAAAATACCAACTGCCCTGGCATTAATGGATTAAAATATGCAAAGGGATGGAGATGATAGAAGTCACTTTTATCCCCTTTAACAGATGCATCGCATCAATGTAAGTCAATGATGGGTTTGTGAAAAAAAATCAAAATATAACATCCATCTGTCATCCATTTTTCACAGACCCAAAAACACACAATCTAGAAAACAAAAAAAAAAAATGACCTGCATTATGTAATCTGGTAATGTCGATGACACATAGTTTTGTGTTACTAGGGTTGGGTAATCACTGAATGAATGGCATGACTTCCAGAAATGATGATGATCCCCATAGCGGTAACCTCAGCGCTCATTGAAGAGGACCTTTCACCTACTCTGACAAGTCCATCTCTTTATAACAAATAATAGTCGCTGCTCCACTGATTCTGGCACAAATGAAGTTTTTTCCTCTAGTCCCCACCATTCCTGATCTATCAATACTGTTAGCTGCGGTGCCGGATATGGAATATTTCCAATAGAAAAAAAAAAAAAAAACATGGACCGCACATCCCAACCTTATACATTAATCTTGTGCTTCTCAGCAAAATCTCCAAAACTCAAGACTAGGTTCAGTTAGGTTCAAGGGGTGTGATTCTGAGCTCTGACTATGGCTGCCTCTGATTGGAGCTAACATCTCATAATTATCTGACAAGCCGAAGCACCTGAGATATCCATGGTAGAACTATAAGCATCAGCCACATTCTGAGGAATAAGGAAGCTATCAGACTGTTGCAAGACTTACGCTAGACTTACACTAGGTTCACACTAGCGTTTGTTTCCATTCCAGAATCTGTTTAAATTGGTGGAGTGAAAAGTTCTACACAGAGGATTTTTCTCTCTGCTGATTTCAGTATAAAATTGATGGAAACCGGGAGGAAACCTCACTATAATCTATGGAATCCATGGGTTTCCATGCGGAACTGCTTTTTAAGCAGATAGGGTTTCTCTCTTTCGGATTCCCATGTGGACCCAAAGGATGGAAACCCGAATGTAAGGGTGCCTTCATACGGCGAAGCGCACCACTCATTTAGACACGTATACACGTGTCCGAGCGCAGCGCTTCAAAACAGAGCCCATTGATTTCAATGGGTGCCGATATATGCGCACTACCCATTGAAATCAATTGATGGCTTTTTTACCTATTGATTTCAATGGGTAGCACATGTATATCGGCACCCATTGAAATCAATGGGCTCTGTTTTGAAGTGCTGCGCTTGGACACTTGTATACGTGTCTAAGGGAGCGGCACGCTACGCCGTGTGAAGGCACCCTTGGTGTGAATTTAGCATTACATTGTTTCACTGACTTCTGCACTCAGTCCGACCTGATCTTCACCCACACACAACTTCTTCTGGGGATACAGAATAGCCCCATAGCCGTACCAATGCAGGGAATGGGAAAACTCAGCCATGATGGATTGTACGGAGAATAATGGCCCGTCTACCTGCAACCGCCGCTTTACAGGTACCACATTCATAGACATTAGAGATGAGCAAACACTGTTCGGAACAGCCGTTCCAAACAGCACGCTCCCATAGAAATGAATGGAAGCGGCCGGCACGCGGGGGGTTAAGCGGCCGGCCGCCGGCAAAGTCTGCATGCAAGGTGCTTCCATTCATTTCTATAGGAGCGTGCTGTTCGGATCGGCTGATCCGAACAGTGTTCGCTCATCTCTAATAGACATGTCTCCCAACATTTGAATGTCCGTTTGCAGATATTTTAAGCCTCAACCCTACAAATTCTCCCAGAAACTTGCACTATGGGACACATTTGTATACAGCCTCATCCCCTTTGAGTTATAGTTAGGAAGTAAACCCATAGAGGTGCATAGTATTCATCACATGACGTAATACACAGCGACTGTGTGATGTAAAGATACTGAACAATAATTCAAGACTGGTCGTAAAACAACTATTGCAAAAGTTTTATGCAGGTGAGAAAAAATGCAGCAAAGCAAGAATGCTATCAGGAATGGAAGGGTTAATAGGTTATTTTTGTCAATTAACAAAATTAAGTGAATGAAGAAATGACAAATGAAAATCCCATCAATATTTGGTGTGACCTTTGCCCTTTGCCTTCAGTTCTTCTCGGTACTTGCAGACAGTTTTTGGCAGTACTCGGCAGGGAGGTTGTTCCCTCCTTCTTGGAGAACTGAGCACAGATCTTTGGTGGATGTAGGCTTGCTCCAATCTATCTATCTATCTATCTCTTCATGTAACACTAGACAGACTGGATGATGTTAAGGTCAAGGCTCTGTGTTACTGAAACATAATGAAATTCAAAAATTCATCTGATTTACATATAAAATACACAAAAATCGGATTTCTAACGTGCTGCTTGTTGTGTTTTCAGCTCCACTGCCCACGGCAAAGCCACTAGAGACACCAGGTACAGTATAACTTATCCACCCATATTTTTGATAATGTAAAGGGAAATTATAAGCGGTTTTCTGGGCTTTGGTCGTTTTTTATATTGATAGCTGAGATCAGTTAAAAACAATTTATTGGTTGAGGTTCTAGATTGAAGTTTCTAGATTTTGGACCCAAAACTGATCTTGATGTTGATTACAGATCCTAAGAATAGGAACATAAGTGACAACAGCCCTTTGCTACATGACTGCAAATGCCTCCTGTATAAAAATACATGAAAATGAGGTTCTTGGTTTTCACAATTTGATCAAACTGCATTTAAGCCCATCTGTGAACAAGGTGACCTCTTACAGACGTCTCCCTCCACTAAAATGATTCAGCTCTTATGTCCTTGGCCTCCCAAGATTAAAGGACAAGTATATTTCAGACATATTATGCCTAGCATACACCACAAGCAGCCTCCTCTCTCTGGACCTGTGGCCTCTGAATGAATAGGGGAGTGTAGTTCACCCAAATTATGCTCGAAGAAGGCTTTTAGACTTTGATCAAACTCAGTTTTAGCCCATCTGCCAACACCAAGGCGACCTCAGGATGAGGATAATAAATATGCAAAGCAAATAAATCCCCATAAATACATATAAAGGATATACAAAGTACAGACCAAAATCACTGGAACCAAAATTAGCAGAATGTACCAATAATCACTTATTTTGGTCTGTATATTATATATCCTTTCTATGAATAGACATCTTCCTTCTGAATGGTTCTATACTGTAGTTGGGGATTACTAAATGAATTGGACTTTCTCATCTGTTTAGACAATGACTTGATCTAGGACCTTACGTCTTCTATGTGTGACCTGGATTTATACACGGTCTACCAATAAGTATTTGGATCCTGTGGCAGAATAGAAAAAACACATTCCTTCCTATCCAATAGTTGGTAGACCCCAGCAGATACTTCCTTACAGATGGTATTGAGCGACACAATACTCCCGGATGCCTGGTGACACTCCTGGTGTATGTGAGCCATTGGCTGCATGCGATTTCTCTGGCCAGCACTCGTCGGTCTCTATCTCTCAGTTTCGGAAGTCTGCCGACTCGGGGCACATTCCGACAATCACCATTCACCTTCCACTTCGTAATCACATAGGCCACTGATTTGGGGTAATTCAGTTCACTTGCTCTATCCCTTTAGTATCAACCATTTCTGTGGTACCCCACAATTACCCCTTTCTTGAAATTGGACAACTCTGCACTTCATAGCATCTTGCATGCGACTAATGCCAATGCTGTTTCCTATTTAACCGCGGAAAGCGTGACGTACATCACGACTACAGATATCTTCATTTGCATGGGTGTCCAAATACTTATTGGTGGACAGTGTATTACAAATTGTATGGTGTTTTTTTTTTTTTTTTTTTTTTTTTTTTTTTTGGGGGGGGGGGTGGTGGTTAGCATTTTCGGATTTAAATATTTTCCTCCTGTGTATTGTTTGTTGAATATATATATATATATATATATATGTATATATATATATTGTATTCATATACAGGTTATATCCAGTGTAGATAAACCCAATTCATGTGATTGATGGAGTCATAGCCTAAATATGTAAAATCCTGTAAGTTTACTATGACAGTAGTGACCAGATATCAGAAATAACCCACTACTATAAAATTCTAAGTGATGTATTATTACTGATTCTGTAGAATATTTAATGCCACCTCTGTCTGTAGGATTTGTCACAGTAATGACTTTCTAATCCATATTTGCCGTTACAGAAGAAAGGTCCTCACATGACCTGACCACTGCTGTAGTTCTACTTGTTATTCTTGGCATTGCTGGAGTCACCACTGGAGTCATCTTCATATATAAAAGAAAACCGAACATGTTGCAACCAGAGAATGGTTTGTCCAATAGAATATACATGGACAGCAGCCGTGCAGATACCGCACATGACAAAAGCATCTTGGTGGACAACACTGAGTGACGCGAATATACAGATTTATAATAAAAACCCAACCATGTCTGTACAATAATATCCGGCCTGTAACAAGCTCATGGACCCTCCCCATCTACAAGGGTTACATAAGACTGAATGATCTGAAGGAATACAAATGAATGTAAAATGTTATAGTTGGAATGAACTCGACTGTTCTCCTCTCCATTTATAGAGGATACTTGTAATACAAATACATTAAATATGACATAGATATTATTGTGTAAATTTATGGGATAAATCCCTCTGATGGTTTTTGTGTGATATTACCCTGTATACACAATGAATGTTCTAGACCTTATAATACTGTCTGTCTTCTGCATGCCAGAAGACGGAAAGCACAGACTGGGTCCGGCCGTGAGCGGCGGTGAGCGTTTTATTCTCTCCACCGCGAAACCGGATTTTTTAATCCGGACACAGGGTACTGCATGTCCGACTCTGTGTCCAGATTAAAACCCGGTTTCGCGGCGGAGAGCGCAAAACGCTCACCGCCGCTCACGGCCAGACAGCTTTCTCACCCATTCAAATGAATGGGTGAGAAAGACTCCTGCAGGTTTCCGTCTCCTGCTCTGTTTTATGCAGGAAACGGAAACCTGCATTACGGAGAGGACAATGCAGATGTGAACGAGCCCTGAGACCTATTAATGTTTCTAGAATGACGAGTATAACTAATTTGGGGGCGGAGCCTGACCGCGATCCAAGATGGCCGCACTGTGATACAGCTCTGACACACCGGACCCTCTTAACTCCGCAAAACCACCTGTTGAACGGGCACAAATGGGTAAAGCCAGCAGAGAAGGATCTTCGGACCCTCCGGGTACCCCACGGAGATCTAAACAGCAGGGTGATTTACAGCGGTTCTTAAAAAAGAAGAACTTACCTTCCCCTTCAGCTGCTCCTAAGATGGCGCCGGCTTCCCGCCGAGACGCGGACCAGGATGAGGACTCTGAACCTGAAAGCCAAACAGAAGGTGAGCACAATGATGCAGGTCTGCGGGACTTTTTTCAAAAAACGCTTTCCAAAGCACTTTCTCCCATACTAAATGAACTTAAAGAGATAAGAAGTGATATGCAGTTTCTCAGTGGAAAAGTGCAAATTCTGGAGGAAACCTATACCTCTGTAAAAGATCATGCTGATTCGGTCTCTGAGCAAATGCAACTCCACAGAGACCTTATTGACCGTTCTCTTACCCTGGTAGAAGACCAGGAAAATAGAAACAGGAGGCGTAATATACGTCTCAAAAGGGTCCCTGAATCTATCTCCCCTGAACAGCTACCTAAAATGGCGGCTGAGCTTTTTCAAGATCTCCTAGGTCCAGAAAGGGCTGCTTTAATAATAGTTGAACGGATCCATCGTGCCCTTCGCCCTAAACCAAAACAAGGGGACCCACCTAGAGATGTTCTGTGTGGCTTACTCTCCTTTTTAGACACCCAAATGATTCTTGCGGCTGCAAGAGACAAAGAAAAAATACTACTAGGAGACACGGAAATATCCCTCTACCAAGATGTGGCGCCCTCCATTTTAGCCAAACGCAGGATGTTAAAACCTTTGCTGGACATCCTTAAACAAAGAAACATCCAATATGCCTGGCTATATCCTTTTGGAATAGCCATCTTGGCTGGCAACAAGAGACTTGTTGTACACACCCCTAAGGATCTACGTGCTGTTTGGTCTTTTCTCAATATAGACCCACTTGATATCCCATCATGGCTTCCCTCAGCAGATTGCAGCTCCCTGCCTGAGTTGCCATCGTTACCTGCATCTGAGGAATCTCACTACTATAGGAACCGCTCGCCTAAAGCCAAGAAAGCATTGGCCAGACTGAGACATGCCCTGATCTGATTTGCTTACCTGCTCTACCTGAAATCCGTGAGTTTTTTGTCACAAATACTCCACATGATTAACGGACATTTCATTTTGACCACCTTTTGTGACACTTTATTTCTTTGATATAGTTGTGTTGTATTGTTCCCGAGCCCATGCTCAATGTTCAACGTTTATAGTTTTGTAATACTTCCTTAAGTGCGGAGAGCGGAGGGTCGTATACCGATCAGGGTGTTATCTCCGCTTCCAACAACAACAAATTCACTTGTTGAATTACGTTTTACAGGAATCCTTTCTATTCGTTTTGTACTCTACAGTTACAGTTACTACTGCTTCTTAGTGACCAAAAGCTACCTATATTTGTATTAGCTCTCATCCCCTTCCTTCCCCTCCTCTCTTTTCGTTCCCCCCCCCCCCCTAAAAGAGATACTTAAAACCTTCTTCTCTTTCTGACTACAATAGGGTCGTACCACTGAGAGAAAATGCCTAAAATTACCAATGATAAAAATCAGGTGCTTACAGTCACCTCCTTCAACACCAAAGGTCTAAATTCTCCACATAAACGCCACTGGCTTATTCAACTTACCAAAAAGTTACAAACTGACATATTAATGCTTCAAGAAACCCACTTCAAAGAAGGGCGCATTCCTAAACCACCTCGTTCATGTTTCTCTCAGTGGTACTACTCTTGTACCTCTGACTCATCCACAAAAGGGGTGGCTATTGCCATAAGAGACACTGTCCCATTTGAAATAAAAGCGAAATTATCTGACCCAGAGGGAAGATATCTTTTCCTAAAAGGCAAGTTAGAATCTAGATCCCTAACTATAGCTACACTTTACTCTCCTAACCAGAAACAAATACCTTGGCTGTCTAGTGCCCTGCAAGATCTTGCTCACTTTGCAGAAGGTGATATCATAGTAGGTGGAGACTTAAATATTGTTATGGACCCCATTCTTGACACTTCCAATGGTAAATCAGCATCTTCCCAAAAATCATTGAGCCATATACACAATGTGCTTCACTCTATGAAGCTCATTGACTCTTGGAGATTACTGAAACCTAAAGAAAAGGATTACACCTTTTACTCTGCCCCTCACTCGTCACATCAGCGCCTCGATCATATTTTATGTTCTTCTACATTAGCTAGTAATATCAAATCCTCAGAAATAGGTGTTATTAGTGTTTCGGACCACGCCCCAGTTACTACAACCTTTCTTTTACCTGATCTTTCACCTAAACAATGGTTCTGGCGCCTCAATGAAACAATTTTAGACAAACCACATATCACTGAACATTTGGCAGATGAGCTCACATCTTACTTCACCAGAAATGACACCCCTGAAACCTCGCCAGCTTTATTGTGGGAATCACACAAGTCCTTTATAAGAGGACTCTTGATTTCTAAAACATCAGCACTAAGAAAAGAAAGGCAAAAAGACATTGACTCCTTACTAGCCCAAATTTCGACTCTTGAACGTTTACATAAATTTCAAAAGCTCAAATCTGCACATGCAGACCTTCTCATGCTTAGAGAAAAGTTAAAATCTGCTTTAAACTACTCGGCAGGCAAACAAATTCTCTACTCTAAACTACGTCTATATGCTCATGGAAATAAGGGCAGTAAGATAATGTCCAAATTAATAAAAAAGGAGAAAGCAAAATCCTTTATAGCAGCAATAAGGAATTCAGAGGGCAAATTAGATAGAGAAACTGAACACATTGCCAAATCTTTTCATTCGTTCTACTCTCAATTATATAACCTCAACCCACAGTGTTCTCCAATGAAATCCTCTCTGCAAAACCTGAACATACAAAAATTTCTTACTCAACTTTCAATCCCTAAAATCCCAGACGACATAGCACAGACTCTCATACTCCCAGTTACTCAAGATGAAGTTTCTAAAGTACTTCATTCTTTCCCTTCTGGAAAATGCCCTGGACCTGACGGTCTTCCCCTCACATATTTTCTAAAATTCAAAACTCAACTTCTGCCACATCTCACATCTTTCTGCAATTTTCTCCTTTCTGGAG
Organism: Leptodactylus fuscus; assembly: GCF_031893055.1. Lineage (NCBI taxonomy): Eukaryota > Metazoa > Chordata > Amphibia > Anura > Leptodactylidae > Leptodactylus > Leptodactylus fuscus. The sequence goes on along the minus strand of NC_134268.1, from coordinate 207,794,509 downwards.
GTTTAATGCATAGACAGACACAAGAGGCATATATATCCCTTATACACAAACCTGGTAAAGATCCATTAGAATGCTCAAGCTACAGACCCATTTCATTACTTAATTTAGACCTTAAAATCTGGGCTAAATTACTAGCATTAAGAATTCGCCACATACTCCCCACCATCCTAAATGATGAACAAGTAGGATTTGTAAAATCCAGAGAAGGCAAAGAAAACACCACTCGTCTGCTTCATGTTATGTCCCTAGCTAAGAAATTAAAATGCCCATTGCTCCTTCTCAGTGTAGACGCTGAGAAGGCATTCGACCGAGTAAATTGGAATTTTATGGCAGCTACTCTAAAAGAATTTAATTTCCCCCCCCCAATTTATATCCGCTGTTATGACATTATACGCACAACCTCACGCTAGACTTAAAGTTAATAATATCCTATCTGACTATTTCAACATTACAAATGGGACACGCCAAGGTTGCCCTCTTTCCCCGTCACTTTTCATTTTAACTCTTGAAACCCTTCTCCTAGCTGTACGGCAAAACCCCCGGATTGTAGGCTTTGAACATAAAGATGTTAAAGTACAGTCATTAGCTTTTGCTGACAACATCTTATTTCTTATATCAAACCCAGATTCAGGTCTACCAGCTCTCTTAAATGTTATTGCAGAATACAGTAAGATCTCAAATTATAAAATGAATGTCTCCAAATCGGAAATACTTAACATCTCATTCCCTCCCGACACAGTGTCTCGGCTCAAACTACAATCCCCCTTCCTATGGAAGAATGACTCAATTAAGTACTTAGGTGTTCATATCACTCCCAAAATTGATGACATTTACTCAGCCAATTTCACACCTCTATTAAAAGACGTTAAAAAGCTACTTACAGACTATGATTTTCCCTTCATCTCATGGTTAGGCAGAAGAAACTTATTACAGATGTACATAATTCCGAAAATACTATACACCCTACAAATGCTCCCCATTTCGATACCCCCCTCCTTCTTCTCGGCACTTAAATCAAGCTTCACTAAATATCTATGGAGAGGTAAATCCCCTAGAATAAGCTATGCTTTCCTTACTAGAAGCAAAAGCAGTGGTGGCATTGCAGCACCAGATATTGCATTGTATTATCAAGCTATCCAATTATCCAGATGGATGACGTATACTAAACCGACAACTCACTCTACCCTAACGAAACTTGCTACAATTTTTCATGGTAAATTGTTACACAGAACATTATGGTTCCCGAACCCTTACATGGTGAAACAACCTGACTTTGACCCACTCCTAAAAGGGCCATGTGAAATCTGGAATAAATACAAGTCCAGTCTAGCTCCGAATGTTTCTCCAATAGGACCAGCAGCTCTGCTTCCCAACTTCATACACACTCATAAGAAACCTTGTTCTGAACCTTGGACATATCTTGATCCCTTATTGGTCAAGGACCTCTTCAGAGACAATAACCCCATCTCCTGGCATGACCTAAAACTAAACCTTTCTACAGATAAAACGAATTTCCTTCATGAACTGCAGTACAAATCTACAATGACTGTCTTTGTCAAAAAATACTCTCATCTCAGACCGCTTACTCCTTTTGAGCAACATCTGAAATCAAAGTTACCTATTTCCAGGAAAATTTCAACCTGCAAAAATTTACTACTGGAAACAAGAGCACAATCTACTCCATCCTTCCTCTATTCATGGGAAAAAGATCTTAATGTTTCTCTTACTGACCAAGAAAAAGAGAGCATCCTTAAAAACTCACATGGTTTCTCTACATGTGTCCGCATGCAAGAAGCTCATTATAAGACTTTATCCCGCTGGTATAAAACCCCGAGCTGGCTTGCCCACCACAAGCTAGCAGAAACTGATCTATGCTGGAGGTGTAAAAAACAACCTGGAACTCAGGTTCACATCTGGTGGTCCTGTGAACCCATTGCTCAGTACTGGAGTCAAATTCAACGTTACATTTCTAAGGTCATGCACAAGAAAACAAATCTCACACATAGTGAAGTTCTGCTCTCCAAACCGTCCATTTCCTACAAACCAACGAAATCCAACCTGGTTACACTACTAATTGAAGCAGCAAAGTCCCTAATCCCATTGTACTGGCTTCAAGAAGAAACACCAACTGTCCAACTATGGGTCGAAAAAACCTTTCAAATAGCAAGATTCGAGGAACTTATCAGCTGGCGTGAACACAAACACCAGAAATACTTGGAGATCTGGTCCCCATGGTGGTCTTTTCATGGTGATAAACATTAATGTAGTTCAATGAGAATGACATTACATATCTCTCCCTTCTTCCTTTTTGCATTCCGAATTCTACTTTACCCCCCCCCCTCCCCCCCTGTCACCCTCCTTCCCTATCCCCTCCCTCATCTTTCCCCCCCCATCTTTTTTATTTCATCTCCCTTGGTTCTAGGAAGCGTAAAGTACTCAGTTCCTTATGTACCAGAAGTATAATTAATAGTTACTGACATATTACTTGATATTAATGTTCTCTACTTTATGGCATTGTATTGTACACATTTTATGTTCCTTAATATGTTATAAGACTCCTTTTTGTGATTGTGGACACTGTCACTTCTGTGATATTGTTCAAATGCTTAAGCTGTAAAAATGTTAAAAAACTCAATAAAATCAGAATTGAAAAAAATAAAAAAATAACTAATTCAGTCTCTCTCTATTGATGAAGTTTAACAGGAGTGTATCAACAGGAAAATCAGCTTCAAACTAATGTCAGTACCTTGTAGGGCTACTCATATACTTTCCAAAGATTCCTTTCTTGTTCTACATTGCAGCTTCATTTTCATGAAAATTTGCATTTTATTAGTTTGAGCACGTGTCTTCTCTTGACTGTGTAAGCAGCTACAAGAAAATGGCCGCTAACACCAGTTTACTGTGTAAGCAACCACAGGAAAATTGCCATGGGCATGTACAGTCGGCTCTGCCCAAGGCCCGATGGCAAAGCTGACTGCGCATGCATAGAATTTTGAAGCCAGCGCCGGAATCAGACACAGGGAGAGGCCGTTCTAAGTGAAGATAGAGGTGGCGCTGGATAGTTCTCTCACAGCATTGGCGATCCCCCCAGTGCTTTTTGAGAGCTGGGGGCCACCCCCAGTGCTGCGAGAGCATATTGAAGAAAACTGGGATATCTACCGAAGGGTGGAGCAGAGAAGACATCTAAAGGTATGAGAAGAATAGTCTTTCTTAAGGCTATTCCTACATGCTAGTGAGAAAAAAATTGCATTTTAATGATTGAATCCCTTTAATGTTTTTCTTTATCATATATATTTGGTTGTAGTTATGTGATGTTTTTGTTAAACCCCCCAAACTTAAAGATCTGAAGAAATTAAAAATGATTCATCATTTTCTACAGAACCCAGATGGAATATTTGTATTTCCTTTGTAGACCAGACAGATTTCATCATTAGTTCTTTCACATGAAATGAATGGAAAGTTTCACAATACTCAGAAAAATGTGACAACATAAATGGCTGGCATATCCAGCTACTTTCTTCATCTCGCCCTACAACCTGCAGTAGTGACCCCTTCCCCTCACATCTTCTCCAATCTCTGTCCCCTGCTGTCACCACTCACCTTACTAAAATATTTAATCTCTCTCCCTCTTCTGGAATCTTCCCATCCTCTTTCCAGCATGCTGTTATAACCCCGCTACTGAAAAAACCCTCCCCGGACCCATCCTGTGCTGCTAACTATCGACCCGTCTCTAACCTCCCCTTCATCTCTAAACTTTTGGAACGCCTGGTTTATTCTCGGTTAATCCGTTATCTCTCTGCTTGACCCCTTACAATCTGGTTTCCGCGCTCTGCACTCTACTGAAACAGCTCTCACAAAAGTCTCTAATGATCTACTAAAGGCTAAATCCAATGGTGGCTTCTCTCTTCTTATTCTTCTGCACCTCTCTGCAGCTTTTGACACTGTTGACCATCAACTTCTCCTCACTATGCTCCGCTCAGTCGGCCTCAATGACACTGCGCTCTCCTGGTTCTCCTCTTATCTCTCAGACCGCACTTTCAGTGTATCATTTGCGGGCTCTGTTTCCTCCCCTCTTTCCCTTGCTGTTGGGGTTCCTCAGGGCTCGGTCCTCGGCCCCCTGCTCTTTTCTCTCTACACAGCCCCTATTGGACAAACCATCACCAGATTTGGCTTCAGGTACCATCTTTATGCTGATGACACCCAATTATACACATCTTCCCGTGACATCACCCCTGCACTCATACAGAACACCAGTGAATGTCTCTCTGCTGTCTCTAAATTCATGTCCTCGCTCTGTCTGAAACTAAATCTCTCTAAGACTGAACTACTACTGTTTCCACCATCTAACAGATCTGTCCCTGATATATCCATTGCAGTCTCTGGCCTTACTATAACTCCTAGGCAGCAGGCCCGCTGCCTCGGGGTCATATTTGACGCAGACCTTTCCTTCACCCCTCATATTGAATCACTCGCACGTTCATGTCACCTCCACCTCAAAAACATCTCCAGAATATGCCCTTTCCTTACCAGAGATACACTAAAGACACTTATTGTCTCTCTGATTCATTCTCGCCTTGACTACTGTAACTCCTTACTAATCGGTCTTCCCCTCACTAAACTCTCCCCTCTACAATCTATTCTGAATGCAGCGGCCAGGCTCATCTATCAGGCTAGACGCTACAGCGATGCCTCTGGTCTGTGCCAGTCACTACATTGGCTGCCTATTCATTATAGAATAAAATATAAAGTTCTCCCCCTCCTCCACAAGGCTCTCCATAATGCCGCACCTCCATACATTTCCTCTCTCATCTCTGTCTACCGCCCAACCCGTGTTCTCCGCTCACTCAATGACCTAACACTTACATCCTCTATTATCAGAACCTCCCACGCTCGTATACAAGACTTCTCCCGAGCTGCACCACTTCTCTGGAATGCTCTACCCCGGACAATAAGATTAACTCCCAACTTCTACAGTTTCAAACGCAAACTAAAGACGCATCTTTTCAGACAACCCTATCACAATTCCTAATGCACAAAATTGTCTGAACACTGTATAAGCAATGCCGCCCCTGCTACCTCTTGTGTCACCCCCTCTACCTCATAGATTGTAAGCTCTTTTGAGCAGGGCCCTCAGTCCCATTGTGTGAAATGACGTTCTTTGTTATGTATGTCTGTATCTGAACCCTATAAATTGTACAGTGCTGCGGAATATGTTGGCACTATATAAATAAAATGTATTATTATTATTATCTATATGTACCTGCAATCGCTGCCAACTCTGAGGGCCCCTTCACACGGAGGATACTCTGGCTGATTCGGAACGTGTAAACGTTCCGAATCAGCAGCGTTTAAAGTAGGTCCCATTGCTTTCTATGGGAGCCGGCATACGTGCGCTCCCCATTGAAATGAATGGGCTGCTTTTTACTCTACGAGCGCTCCCATTGAAGTGAATGGGAAGCGCTCACGTGTACGGCTTGCCGTGTGAAGGGGTCCGGCGCTCGACTCAGTCCGAGCTGTACACGTGAGCGCTTCCCATTCACTTCAATGGGAGCACTCGTAGAGTAAAAAGCAGCCCATTCATTTCAATGGGGAGCGCTCCTATGCCGGCTCCCATTGAAATGAATGGGATCTGCTTTATACGCGCTGATTCTGAACGTGTTTTAACGTTCAGAATCAGGCAGCGTATCCGTAGTGTGAAGGGGCCCCTTACATATTTATTTTACTTTTATCTATGATTTTATATGATTTAAGTATATATATATATTTCTCCCTATGGGGTTTGAACCCCATTCTTCAGATTGTTTGTGGCATAGACTGCAAAACTACTGATAATACTCCCTACAGTGTATTATCCCAGAGCGGCCCCTCTACGCAGTATAATGTCCCGTAATGGCCCTTACAATGTTTGATGCAAATATTGCTAAAATTTCAGATATGGCAGAACCTGAAATTTTTGGGGTTCACCACCTATTAACTATTATTATACTCTGTCGTACTTGAAATTTTTGCAATATTGGCTCCTATGCCGTGTCGCTGATGCACGGAGCCACCTATTAGCAGGAAAAGGGATTAGTATGTAAATAGGACCCACTACCTGCTCAGCTTACTCCAGCAGAAAACAGCCTAATGACAAAAATCAGCAGGGGCTCATCGGGCCCCTTAAGGTCACAGGCCCCATAGCAGCAATGGTAGGTATGCCACAGCTGCAGAGCTGATCTGAGTCCTCAAGACATCTGCAACTCATGCCATTCTCCAACACCTGACACCACATGACTGTCTGGCCAGTAGGAAGTCGCAAGATTGTGGCTTCTATAGCTGTATACACCACAATTATACACACGTGGGAAAAATTGTTGGTCCCCCTTGTTTAATGAAAGAAAAACCTACATTGGTCACAGAAATAACCTGAATCTGCCAAAAGTAATAATTAATACAAATTCTATTAAAATGAACAAATTAAATAGCTTTTTGCTTCAACAGAATTTTTTAAAAAAAGAAGACTCATGAAACAGGCCTGGACTAAAATTACGTTACCTTTGAAAGTAATGTACCCAAAGGGATATGTTAAAGGGGTTGGCCACTTTCAGACCAATATTTACAAACAAATGTACAATAAAAAGATATACAATTTTCCAATATACTTTCTGTATCAATTCCTCACGGTTTTCTAGATTTCGGCTTGCTGTCATTCATTCTGTTACTTCTAGTGGATAAACCTCTGACCATGGTCATGTGATTTACGGTCCATGGTCATGTGATGAGCACACAGGTGTACAGTTTGTTACAGTCACATCACAATATTCAGACAGCTGCCTGGTAATCAGCTGTGCACCTGTGTGCTCATCACATGACCATGGACCGTAAATCACATGACCATGGTCAGAGGTTTATCCTCTAGAAGTAACAGAATGAATGACCAGAAGCGGAAAACTAGAAAACCATGAGGAATTGATACAAAAGTATCAATATTTGTCAATATTGGTCTGAAAGTGGCCAACCCCTTTAAATCTTGGTGTGTCCATTAATTAGCATCACAGGTAGAGATGAGCGAACAGTAAAATATTCGATGTTTGTTATTTGTTCCGAATAACATCTCAATATTCGACTATTCAAACGAATATCGAATCCTATTATAGTCTATGGGAGAAAATGCTTCGTTTCAGGGGATCCCACCATTCGACTCAGGAGCGGTCACCAAGTCCACTATGACACCTCAGCAAATAATGCCAACACCTCTAAAATGCAGCTGGGACAGCAGGGGAAGCATGTCTGGGGGCATCTAACACACCAAAGTCCCTCTATTACCCCAACATCACAGCCTAACAACTACACACTTTCCACATTCAAAAAAACCTCTATCAAAGTGGGAAAATACCTGGAAACCTTCTTTCCTCCCCAAATGGATGGACACAAACCCCAATTTAAGCTCAACAAACATTAACAAGCACCCCTTTAAATCACGTTCCCCATGACAACCACAGATGGAACAGGCAATGGGAAATCCATCAGTACCCACCCTGAACTGTCATTGTGTGTGTGTGTGTGTGTGTGATGTGGTAAGACCTTCCAAAATTCACTTTTAAGGCTCTTAACATGAGCCCTTGCAAATTAAGTTACAGGACCTTAAGCTGAGCAACCAGCAGAGATTGAGGCCCTTCAGGTGACTTCAGCCTTCTACCTGCAGAGTTTTAGGCCCTTTAACTTAGTTCAGCCTTGCACCAGCAGAGATTTGTTGGCCCTTTGGGTGAGTTGAGCCTTTAAAATACAGTGCTTTTGGCCCTTGGCATGAGTAGAGCCTTTAGAAAGCAGTGTTTTTGGCCCTTGGAGTGAGTAGACACTTTAACCAGCAGAATTGAGGGTATCAGGGTGGATTGACACTGTAAGCAGCAGAGTTGGGGGTATCAGGGTGGATTGACACTGTAAGCAGCAGAGTTGGGGGTATCAGGGTGGATTGATCCTAGTGGAATCAGAATTGTGCAGCGCTGACGGTGGAGGAGTATGAGGAAGAGGAGGAATTGGAGAGGGTGAGCACACACATGCAACTTCATGTTGGGGTGCTTGACACCGGTGGACATGAAAATGATGGGTCTATCCAGTGGCTATTCATTTTTATCAGCGTCAGCACTGTCAGCTGACAGCCGGGTGCGCTTATCCGTAATCCGGCAGCCCTGAAGACCCTTTCGGAAAGCATGCTGGCGGCAGGACAGGAAAGGACCTCCAATGCGTACAGCGCAAGTTCCAGCCACAAATCCAACTTGGAGACCCAATAAGTATAGGCCGCAGAGGGATCGGAGAGAACAGGGCTGGTGTCGGCAAGGTACTCCCACAACATGCGCCTATACTTATCCCTCCTGGTGACACTATGCCCCTCAGTGGCGGTACTTTGGTGAGTGGGTGCCATTAACGTGTCGCAGACCTTGGAGAGTGTGCCCCTGCCGGGTGTGTACCGGATGACAGTTTGTCGCCTGTTGGAGGAACTCTACTGTGTGCCGCCAATGACAGTTGATGGAAACATCTCCATCATATTCTGCATCAGTTGCTTGTGGCAATCACTCATGCGACTGGCCCTCCCCTCTACCAAAATAAAATTACAAACAAAATTTTTATACCGGGGGTCGAGGATTGCAAAAATCCAGTAGTCATTGCTCTCCGGGATTTTGGCAATGCGTTTGTCAGTTGCAAAGCACGCCAACGTGTATTCAGCCATGTGTGCCAGAGTGTTACTTGGCATCACTTGGCTGCCCCCACCGGAATGCTCACTCTCCATTTCGCCACAACCACGCTACAGCAATGGGATGCAATGAACTTCCCCGCTAGCCTCCTGTGTGACAATGAGATCTGCCACTTCGTCCTCCTCCTCCTCCTCCCTCAATGTGCGCTGTGAAGCAGGCAGGAGTGTGCCATGACTATCCTGCTGGGATGTTTCAGCACCTATGCCCGACTCCTCAGCGTCCAATGCGTTATCCCTGATGGCGATGAGGGATTCTCGCATCACACACAGGAGGGGGATTGTGACACTCACAATTGCGTCATCACAACTAACTCTCATGGTTGACTCCTCAAAGACACGCAAGATCTCGCATAAGTCTGCCATCCATGGCCACTCATGGTGCAGAAACTGTGGAAGCTGACTCTGAGGAACCCTTGGGTTTTGGAGATGGCACTCCATCAAGGGTCTCTGCTGCTCACACACTCTACTCAACATGTGGTACGTCGAGTTCCAGCATGTGGGGACGTCGCACATCAGCCGGTGTTCTGGCAGATGGAGGTGTTGCTGGAGGCTTCAGAGGCTAGCAGCGGCTACTGTGGACTTGTGAAAGTGGGCGCAAAAGCGCCGCACTTTCACTAGTAGCTCGGCTACATTGGGGTACGTTTTCAAAAACCATTGCACCACTAAATTGAACACATGGTCCCATCATGGAACGTGTCGGAGGTTGGCAAGCTCCAGAGCCACTACCAGGTTGCGGCCGTTATCACACACAACCATGCCTGGGCCCAGGTGCAGCGGCGAAAGCCATGTTGCCGTCTCATCAAGGAGGGCAACCCCTACCTCTGAGGCAGTGTGCTGTCTGTCCCCCAAGTTTATGAGCTTCAGCACGGCCTGCTGACATCTCCCCACGCCAGTTCTGCAGCGTTTCCAGCTGGTAGCTGGGGTCAATGTGATGGCGGAGGAGGTGGAGGAGGAGGAGGACGGTGGTGGTTCAGAGCCCCTGCCAGGAATGTTGGGTGGGGAAATGAGGTAGACCGCCTCAGATTGTGACCCGCTCCCAGCCTCAACTACATTCACCCAGTGTGCCGTCAGTGAAATGTAGCGTCCCTGTCCGCATGCACTTGTCCACGCATCAGTGGTCAAGTGGACCTTTGTGCAAATCGCAGAACTTAGGGCCCGTCGGATGTTGCGTGACACGTGCTGGTGCAAGGCGGGGACAGTACACCGGAAGAAGTAGTGACGGCTAGGGACGGCATAGTGAGGTGCCGCACTTGCCATCAGGTCACGGAAGGCCTGACTTTCAACAAGCCGGAATGGCAACATCTCCTGGGCCAGCAGTTTGGAGATGTGCGCATTTAAGGCTTGTGCATGGGGGGTGGGTAGTGCTCTATTTTTGCCTGCGCTCAAAAGTCTTGGAGATGGTGGGTTGTTTTGAGGAGGCGCATGATGGTACAGGAGAAGGAGCTAAGGCAGGAGAAGGACGTAAGGCAGGAGAAGTAGCTAAGGCAGGAAAAGGGGAGGATGAGGGAGAAGTCCCCAAAGTGGTGGAGCTTTCCTGGCTACTGGTCTGGACTGCAGCGCCAGCACTGGCAAGAGTGGGAGAGGCAGTGGCGGCAACACCAGACGACGATAGTACAGCGTTTTCTCTCTGCCACTGAGCCCAGTGCTTGCCTTCCAAATGACGGCACATGGCAGTGGTTGTGAGGTTGCTCTTTTCAGATCCCCTACTCAGTTTTGAGTTGCAGAGTGTGCAAACGGCATTATATTTGTCCGTAGCACAGACATTAAAAAAAATTCCACACCACCGAAGACCGTGGCCTCGATGGTGGAGTTTTTCTAGGCTGGCTACAAGAGGGAACATTTTGGGCCCTGCTGGCTGTGGCCTGGCTTCGGTGAAGCAGCTGTCCTCTGCCTTTCGACATGCCTCTGCCTCTAGCCACCCTCTTTGGTGCTGCACTTCCCTCCACATCTCCACTGCTCTCCCCGCTTGACATCCGCCCTGTCCAGGTCAGGTCAGTGGCCTCAATGTCCACCACCTCCTCTTCCAAATACTCCAACGGCTCCTCCTCCTCTTGCGCAACGACAACGGCAACAGGCTGCCCTGATGACAACTGTGTCTCGTCATCATCGTCACTGAGGGACGATTGCTGGTCAACAACAACCGGAGATAACGGATGCTCCAGTGTTTGTGCATTAGGGAACTCATCTGTTACCTCTGGTGATTAAGGACGTGGTGGGACAGAGAGAGGGACAGTGAATTGAGCCGAAAACAGCTCCTGGGAGGTGGGATTAGGTTGCTGGGAAGATTGGGCATGTTGTGAGGAAGGAGGAGCAGTCTGTTGGGTAGGAGGAGGAGTTGAGGTAGAGGCTGACTGGCTGGTGGAGAATGTGCTGGAAGCATTGTCCACCAGCCATTGTAACACCTCTTCCTGGTGCTCAGGCCTACTTAGGTTTGTACCCTACAGCCTACTCAATGTGGTCATCAAGCCAGGGACTGTGGTGAAGCATAATGCTTGCTGCCGCAGAGCTGTAGGCGCAGTAGACGCTGTTGGTTGAGCGCAACCTTGCTGAGCATCTGCATTTCCACGCCCCCGTCCTCGTCCCCATCCCCTTGCATTAGCTTTGCGCATTTTGGATGTATTATTCCCTTTTTTATGGTCTATACACCACAAAGAAAAGCTGTTTTCCAGCTCTATATGAACTTGTTAATGCAGTGGATTTCTGCTATTTTTCAAGAAACAGCAAAATTCAAGATTTTTATCAGCTATATGAACTTGGAAATGCAGTGAATTGCTGCAGTTTTTCAGGCCCCCCCCCCCCCCCCCCCCCCCAAATTCAAGGTTTTTATCAGGTATATGAACTTGTTAATGCAGCGGATTGCTGCTATTTTTCAAGAAACAGCAAAATTCAAGGCTTTTATCAGGTATACGAACTTGGAAATGCAGTGGATTGCTGCAATTTGTCAAAAAACATAAATAATTCAAGGTTTTTATCAGGTATATGAACTTGGAAATGCAGTGGATTGCTTCAATTTTTCAGGCCCCACCAAAATTCAAGGCTTTTTTCAGCTCTATATGATCTAGTCACTGCTGTGTATTCCAGCTATTCTGTGTGAGGACAGCCAACAATAAAAGCTGTTTCTCCGCTATATATCAACTTGTATCTGTTGTGTATCCCTGTTTTCCACCATCCGGGGAAAGCTGGACTGATGTCCCTACAGTGTATAGCTCTGAGAAGAGCAGTTGGTTTTCTTCATTAGTTCTTGCCTGCCTATCTGAAGCTAATCGCTATCTAGCCCTCAGCAGATGTCTTTCTCTCCCTACCTCTGACCGCTAAAATGGCGAATAGGGCGGCGGCCATTCTTATGAATGGGAGGTCACATGTTTTCGGCAGCCAATGGGTTTTATCAATTTTTTTAATTGCCTCCGTTGTCGTAGTTCCTGTCCCACCTGCCCTGCGCAGTTATTGGTGCAAAAAAAGCGCCAGGGAAGGTGGGAGGGGACACTAATTTTTACTGCGTATGAGGCCTTGTATTCGACTGTGAACGAATACATTGAACGCCATGATATTCGATCGAATACCTATTAGATCGAACGGCGTTCGCTCATCTCTAATCACAGGTGAAATCAGTCAGTGACCTGTATATAGGTGTAAGGATTGGAGTCAGGGGCAGGCAGTGCAAAGTGACACAGCTGGGAAAGTAACACTGTGCAACTAATGACAAAAGGGGTCGCAGGCCCTGCAGCTATAACTATGCTGTAATATCTGAAATGAGGCAGACCCATGCACTTCCTAATTGAAGTGCGCCTACCACGACTCCTTACGCTTCTATCCCGGCGGCTAGGATAAGGGGAGAGGAGGCCCTGAAAGTCCTAGGGACTGGAGTCACGGGGGTCACACCTAAACAGAAAGCACAGTGTAACTGTAATGCAAAACAAAAGACTAAAACAGCATGGAACCAGGGAGGACCACAAGTCCCAGCAAGACACAGAAGAGAAGGCGAGGTCAGACGAGCAAGAGGTCGAGCCAGGAGATATAATAAAGGTACCAAATCAAAAGACAAGGGATAGTCAAAAATAAAAGCCGGGCAGATTAACCAAGAAAACAGACCGAATATTAACAGACAGGGAAACAGACTGAGCAGGGGGACCAGGAAACCCAAAGTGAATGGCTGGCAAGGATCCATGCCTGGGTGGGGTTTAAATAGCAGCAGCGAACACACCTGATGGCTAATGACATGGAGACTGAAGGCAAGGAAAAGATTAACCCTTAATGACCTAAGCACACCCAATAGAACTCCTAACACGTCTCCCAGGGAGACGCCGCGCAGCAAGGAGACCGCGGCGACTCCGTATCCTGACAATAGGGCTACAGATACTCTCTGTGGTGCTTTAGTGACATGGTGTGGACCACACTCAACATGGACCAGAGGAAACAAAGGAAAGAGTTGTCTCAGGAGCTTAGAAAGAAAATTATAGACAAGTATGTTAAAGGTAAAGCGTATTAAACCATCTCCAAGCAGCTTGATGTTCCTGTGACTAAAGATGCAAATATTGTTCTGAAATTTAAGGTCCATGGGACTGTAACCAGCCTCCCTGGACATTGCCACAGGAGGAAAATTGATGACAAAACAAAGAGATGGATAATACGAATGGTAACAAAAGAGCCCAGAAAAACTTCTAAATAGATTGAAGGTGAATTTCAAGCTCAAGGAGCATCATTGTCAGATCGCACCATCCATTGTTGTTTGAGCCAAAGTGGACTTCATGAGAGGCGACCAAGGAAGACACCATTGTTGGAAACAAATCATAAAAAGCCAAACTGAATTTGCCAAACTACATGTTGACAAGCCACAAAGCTTCTGGGAGAATGTCCTATGGACAGATGAGACAAAAATCGAACTTTTTGGCAAGGCACAACAGCTCTGTGTTAGATGGAAAAATGAAGCATGTCATGAAAAGAACACTGTCCCTACTGTGAAACATGGCGGAGGCTCTGTTATGTTCTGGAGCTGCTTTGCTGCATCTGGAACAGGGTGTCTTGAATCTGTGCAGGGTACAATGAAATCTCAAGGCTAGGGATTCTAGAGAGAAATGTGCTGCCCAGTGTCAGAAAGCTTGGTCTCAGTCACAGGTCATGGGTCTTGCAACAGGATAATGACCCAAAACACACAGCTAAAAACACCCAATAATGGCTAAGAGGAAAACATTGGACTATTCTGAAGTGGCCTTCTATGAGCCCTGACCTAAATCCTATTGAAAATCTTTGGAAGGAGCTGAAACATGCTGTCTGGAAAGGCCCCTTCACACCCGAGACAACTGGAGCAGTTTGCTCATGAGGAGGGGCCCAAAATACCTGCTGAGAGGTGCAGACGTCTCATTGACAGTTACAGGAATCGTCTGATCGCAGCAATTGCCTCAGAAGGTTGTGCAGCAAAATATTAAGGTAAGGGAACTGTCATTTTTGTCCAGGCCTGTTTCATGACTTTTTTTTTTTTTAATTCTGTTGAAGCGAAAAGCAATATCTGACTTTCATTTGTTCATTGTCATAGAATTTTTATTCATTATTACTTTTGTCAGATTCAAGTTATTTCTGTGACCATTGTGGGGTTTTCTTTCATCAATCGAGGGTGACCAACAATTTTTCCGATGTGTGTATGGTTTTCTTTCTGACAGCCGACTCCCGGTTCCTTCAGCTGGACAGTCACCAGCAGCTGCTAAGTCTGCAAGAACGTACTATTACATCCTTACCGAGATATATCCTGACCACCCAGACATTAATAGTCAATGGGTGGCTGTAAAAGGGATTGAATACCTTACAGTTAGGACCAGAAATATTTGGACAGTGACACAAGTTTTGTTATTTTAGCTGTTTACTAAAACATGTTCAGAAATACAATTATATATATAATATGGGCTGAAAGTGCACACTCCCAGCTGCAATATGAGAGTTTCCACATCCAAATCGGAGAAAGGGTTTAGGAATCATAGCTCTGTAATGCATAGCCTCCTCTTTTTCAAGGGACCAAAAGTAATTGGACAATGAACTCTAAGGGCTGCAATTAACTCTGAAGGCATCTCCCTCATAAACCTGTAATCAATGAAGTAGTTTAAAGGTCTGGGGTTGATTCCAGGTGTGTGGTTTTGCATTTGGAAGCTGTTGCTGTGACCAGATAACATGCGGTCAAAGGAACTCTCAATTGAGGTGAAGCAGAACATCCTGAGGCTGAAAAAAAAGAAAAAATCCATCAGAGAGATAGCAGACATGCTTGGAGTAGCGAAATCAACAATCGGGTACATTCTAAGAAAAAAGGAATTGACTGGTGAGCTTGGGAACTCAAAAAGGCCTGGGCGTCCACGGATGACAACAGTGGTGGATGATCGCTGCATACTTTCTTTGGTCAAGAAGAACCCGTTCACAACATCAACTGAAGTCCAGAACACTCTCAGTGAAGTAGGTGTATCTGTCTCTAAGTCAACAGTAAAGAGAAGACTCCATGAAAGTAAATACAAAGGGTTCACATCTAGATGCAAACCATTCATCAATTCCAAAAATAGGCAGGCCAGAGTTAAATTTGCTGAAAAACACCTCAAGAAGCCAGCTCAGTTCTGGAAAAGTATTCTATGGACAGATGAGACAAAGATCAACCTGTACCAGAATGATGGGAAGAAGAAAGGGAACGGCACATGATCCAAGGCACACCACATCCTCTGTAAAACATGGTGGAGGCAACGTGATGGCATGGGCATGCATGGCTTTCAATGGCACTGGGTCACTTGTGTTTATTGATGACATAACAGCAGACAAGAGTAGCCGGATGAATTCTGAAGTGTACTGGGATATACTTTCAGCCCAGATTCAGCCAAATGCTGCCAAGTTGATCGGACGGCGCTTCATAGTACAGATGGACAATGACCCTAAGCATACAGCCAAAGCTACCCAGGAGTTCATGAGTGCAAAAAAGTGGAACGTTCTGCAATGGCCAAGTCAATCACCAGATCTTAACCCAATTGAGCATGCATTTCACTTGCTCAAATCCAGACTTAAGGCGGAAAGACCCACAAACAAGCAAGACCTGAAGGCTGCGGCTGTAAAGGCCTGGCAAAGCATTAAGAAGGAGAAAACCCAGCGTTTGGTGATGTCCATGGGTTCCAGACTTAAAGCAGTGATTGCCTCCAAAGGATTCACAACAAAATATTGAAAATAAAAATATTTTGTTTGGGTTATGTTTATTTGTCCAATTACTTTTGAGCTCCTAAAATGTGGAGTGTTTGTAAAGAAATGTGTACAATTCCTACATTTTCTATCAGATATTTTTGTTCAACCCTTCAAATTAAACATTACAATCTGCACTTGAATTCTGTTGTAGAGGTTTCATTTCAAAACCAATGTGGTGGCATGCAGAGCCCAACTCGCGAAAATTGGGTCACTGTCCGAATATTTCTGGCCCTAACTGTATATACTATCTGATCAGTGGAGACCACCTCATGTATGCCCATATGAGGTGACTAGGTGGATTTGGGGTCAGGGATATCTGCAGCCCCTAGATTCTGCTAATTGTAGCTTCATAAATAACACTGTAGGTACAAATATGTAAAGTCAGCGAATTGTAAGAGGGTGAAACAGCCCCTGTGTAGTGAATGTGCAATGTGTAATTGAGTTGGTGTTTTCATAACCTGACATTTTGTTGTTTGACCACAAGAGGTCGCTGTTGCAAGATAACAAGTAAAAGGAAAAAGGCTGTATGCCCCTGGAAGATTGATGTGGAGACCCTGATCGTTGGAGGAAGGTTCTAGGAGCCATTTTGAGTCAGAGTGTGCTGGACTCTAGAGGAGAAGAGAGAGCTGCGGAGACATCACTGTGCAGAGAGGGTCCTTGGAGGGAGAAGCCACAGCAAGAATAGCTGTGGATTTGAGACTTTCAGAGTCTGTCCAGACACCATCCTAAGGAGAAGATTACTGTCAGAGACTTGGCTGAGAAGTGAGACTGTCAGTGAGACCGCATGCTGTCCGAGGAGCTCCTCTTCACCCGGATGCTAACAGAGACTAAAAGGTACCCAACAGAAGTAAGCGTGCACGCACCACACTGCAAGTTTTGCACCATATTGCTGGGACTGAGTAAAAAGCCTGTAGTTAGTTAGTTAGGTATAATCATCACCCCAGGCTGCAATACTGGTGAACTATCTACCTGTCTGGTAAAAGGACTAAGTCACAGAGGATTTCTACAGAGTTATATCTCCCAGAGAGGGACTTGTAAGGAAGTCTGGGAGCAACATTTAGTTTAACTTTACACTGTTTGGCTTGCAAGCTAACTAACCATTATACCTGCTTAGTTGTACTTGGTTTGGGGGGAATTTAGTAGTATTGTGATAAGATTGTAAACCCTGGTGTTACACCGCCGGATGCCTGTGTCACACACACTGAATTGTTCCTGTGTAATAGGGTAATAACAGGTAACAGGCAGCTGCATAGGCGCAGCCTGCATGTAGGTAAAAGCTTGGAGTATATTGAAGGCCACACTAGTGGGCACCGTGCTGTATAACACCAGGGTCCCAGCCTCTAGGCTGTGTAAATGTAATACCTGGGAGTGTTCTTTTGGACAAAAGAGGTTATCTAAACTAAGTAAAGTCCTATCTTGGTTAAATTGAATTGGACTCACTTCCTTTGTTCGTGACTTCGCTGTATCCTGGGGAGCCCACCTCGGTACACGGCTTACAACTTGGCGTAGTCGGCAGGATACAGCGACCCTCATGGACGGGAATGTGGCGGGAGAGAATCCCCTGGCACCAGCTGTGGTGGTCCAGGGTGCCCCTGCACAGCAAGCCCCAGCGCTGGGGATGCCGGCCCAAGTGGGGTACTTATCGGCCGGGGCACTAATGCAGCATCTGCCAAAGTTTGACGGTAATAATATGACGTTGCAGGACTGGACTGAAAGGGTACGAAGTATAGTTAGACTGAGCAACCTGATACCAGAACTGCGTGCAGAGATAGCATTAGGGGCCCTAGAAGGTGACGCTAGACGGACAGTGATGGTACGGCCTGAATCGGAAAGAGACACTTTAGAAAAAATATTTTCTCTGCTAGAGGGAGCTCAGGGAGGGCGTGCCAAGGTAGCGCAGTTGCGGAGCAACTTCTTCAATCGGTCACAGAGGGAGGGTGAGACTTTAACGCAATACTCTAACGCCTTACAAGAGATGCTGAATGAAGTGCAGCGACGGGACTCAGAGGCTATGGGAGCCTTCAAAGAAGTGGACCGGCTGCTACGAGATCAATTCATCCTAGGGTTATCCAATAAGTTGTTACAGGATAAACTGCAAGAGATGATCCAGGCAGATGCCAACCTGACATTCTATAATGTTTACCTGGCTGCTGTAGAGAGGGAAGAAGCGCCCGTGGCTGTGAATGTGAAGGCTGTGAGTAGCACCCAAGTGACAGGGACCCGTGGAGGTCCTGAAGACCCAGGGTCCTTAAAGGATGTAGTCCAGGCTCTACGGGCAGAAATGAGAGAACTCCGACTGGAGGTGTCCCAGATGCGAGCAGGTCAATCCATGGTTCCAGAAATGACCGCATCGTCCTACTCTCCCCCGCTGAGAGTACACCGTGGCCGAGGACCCACCAACCGAGGCTCATCAGCTGGACAGGGATCAAGGGGACCCCTCTGCTGGAGTTGCAGACAGTATGGCCATATCGCCAGAGAGTGTAAGGGGGAGGTGGAACCCGAGCCGGCTTTAAACTCCCGACCGCCGCAGTAACGGGGCGTCCTGTGGCGGTTCACCAACAATCAAGCCCCGTATGTGATGAATGCGATCTACACTCCCCGGCCACTTTATTAGGTACACCTGTCCAACTGCTCGTTAACACTTAATTTCTAATCAGCCAATCACATGGCGGCAACTCAGTGCATTTAGGCATGTAGACATGGTCAAGACAATCTCCTGCAGTTCAAACCGAGCATCAGTATGGGGAAGAAAGGTGATTTGAGTGCCTTTGAACGTGGCATGGTTGTTGGTGCCAGAAGGGCTGGTCTGAGTATTTCAGAAACTGCTGATCTACTGGGATTTTCACGCACAACCATCTCTAGGGTTTACAGAGAATGGTCCGAAAAAGAAAAAACATCCAGTGAGCGGCAGTTCTGTGGGCGGAAATGCGTTGTTGATGCCAGAGGTCAGAGGAGAATGGCCAGACTGGTTCGAGCTGATAGAAAGGCAACAGTGACTCAAATAGCCACCCGTTACAACCAAGGTAGCCAGAAGAGCATCTCTGAACGCACAGTACGTCAAACTTTGAGGCAGATGGGCTACAGCAGCAGAAGACCACACCGGGTGCCACTCCTTTCAGCTAAGAACAGGAAACTGAGGCTACAATTTGCACAAGCTCATCGAAATTGGACAATTGAAGATTGGAAAAACGTTGCCTTGTCTGATGAGTCTCGATTTCTGCTGCGACATTCGGATGGTAGGGTCAGAATTTGGCGTCAACAACATGAAAGCATGGATCCATCCTGCCTTGTATCAACGGTTCAGGCTGGTGGTGGTGGTGTCATGGTGTGGGGAATATTTTCTTGGCACTCTTTGGGCCCCTTGGTACCAATTGAGCATCGTTGCAACGCCAAAGCCTACCTGAGTATTGTTGCTGACCATGTCCATCCCTTTATGACCACAATGTACCCAACATCTGATGGCTACTTTCAGCAGGATTATGCGCCATGTCATAAAGCTGGAATCATCTCAGACTGGTTTCTTGAACATGACAATGAGTTCACTGTACTTCAATGGCCTCCACAGTCACCAGATCTCAATCCAATAGAGCATCTTTGGGATGTGGTGGAACGGGAGATTCGCATCATGGATGTGCAGCCGACAAATCTGCGGCAACTGTGTGATGCCATCCTGTCAATATGGACCAAAATCTCTGAGGAATGCTTCCAGCACCTTGTTGAATCTATGCCATGAAGAATTGAGGCAGTTCTGAAGGCAAAAGGGGGTCCAACCCGTTACTAGCATGGTGTACCTAATAAAGTGGCCGGTGAGTGTATATGCTAGCAGCCCCGTTATGGAAGCTGAGCTGGAGGGCCAGAAGGTACGCTGCTTAGTTGATACTGGATCGGAGTGCACCCTGATGCCCCTGGAGTTCTTCGAGAGACACTTCGGACATATGATGGAGCCAGAGGATGGAAGTGTCATCCGGTTGATAGCTGCCAACAATGGTGCGATGGACGTACAAGGGATCGTCTGGATGCGGGTCCGGCTGTTTGGGCAAGACATTGGCAAAAAGGGGATCGTGCTGATAGACCATCCGTCCAGGAGAGGACTCGATGTGACGCTGGGCATGAACGTGCTGAGAGACCTAGATCATCACCTTTATGCAAAGGAAGGACCTAAATACTGGCAGCGGGCCACCACACACCGGCCGACTCAGAAGGTCCTACAGCAGATGGTGAGGAGCTGTAGTTTGCAGAAGAGCACCATGGCAGGGCGCTCCATTGGATACGTGAAGGTGCCGCTGAGTGCCCCAATGAAGATTCCACCGCGACAGGAAAATATTGTGATGCTTCCGGTGGGGGCTGGACGACCATTAAATGGACTAGAGGTCTTGATAGAGCCTGCCCTGCAGGGAGAAACGCAGACCCGCCCTCTGGTAGCCCGAGCACTTGCCACTGTGAAGGATGGGTGTGTGCCTATACGCTGTCTCAACGTTCTGGACAGTGAGTTGTTCGTGCCTGGGAATACCCTGCTGGCTGAAGTTCACGTGCCCGGGGGTGACATCCTTCGCCGGAAGAGCTTCACGTTGCAGCCTGATGGGAGGTCGTCTTGGACCTATGCTGTGAAGGTCCAGCAAAGGCAGGCTCCAATGGCAGAGTGGAATGGCCAAGTGATCATGTCTCTGATGGGAGTAGATCGCCGGTCTCTGACCCCGGGACAACAGAAGCTTCTGGAGGACACTCTGTGGGAATTCCAGGAGGCGTTTTCAAGACACGATGAAGACTTCGGGTGTGCTACCGCCATTGAACACGAAATCCCCACTGGTGATGCTGCGCCTATTCGGGAGCGGTATAGGCAGATTCCCCCCAAGATGTATCAGGAGGTGAAAGAAATGGTGGCTAGCATGCTGGAGAATCAAGTGATCCAGGAGAGTAAGAGCCCATGGGCTGCTCCGGTGGTCTTGGTGCGGAAGAAAGACGGAAGTCTCCGTTTCTGCATAGATTACCGGAAACTAAATGCTAAGACCGTCCGTGATGCATACCCCCTTCCACGGATTGAAGAGTCACTATCCTCCCTCGGTCATGCCAAGTATTTCTCAACACTTGACTTGGCCAGTGGATATTGGCAAGTGCCAGTGGCCGAAAAGGACAAGGCCAAGACAGCGTTTATCTTACCCATGGGACTCTATGAGTTTAACAGAATGCCTTTCGGTCTGTCCAATGCCCCAGGGACACTTCAGCGGTTGATGGAACTCTGTTTGGGTGACCTAAACTTTGAGTCGGTATTGATATATTTGGATGACGTTGTAGTGTTTGGGTCCTCATTTGAAGATCATCTCGAAAAGCTGCGGCAGGTCCTAGGGCGAATGCGTGATCATGGGCTAAAAATCAAGCCCAAGAAGTGTCAACTATTCCAGCAGCGAATAGAGTACTTGGGACATGTAGTCACTCCGGAAGGGGTACAACCTGCGCCCAGCAAGGTGGAGGCTGTCCAGAAGTGGCCCCAACCAAGAACCCTGCGTGAAGTACAAGCCTTTCTAGGGTTGGCCGGTTATTACAGGAGATTCATACCCAAGTTCTCTCATCGGGCTGGCCCCCTAAATGAACTACTGAGAGGCACAGCTGGTGGACCCAAGAATCGCCCCATTGAGTGGGGGCCACGACAGCAAGAAGCCTTTGAGGGGTTAAAGAAAGCTCTGACCAGTACCCCGATCCTGGCCTATGCACAGTTTGATAAGCCATTCCTGTTGTACACCGATGGAAGTCTACATGGTTTGGGAGCTGTGCTATCTCAAGTTCAAGATGGACGTGAGAGGGTGATTGCCTATGGCAGCCGGTCCTTAAGGGAGTCAGAGCGTAACCCCGACAACTACAGCTCCTTTAAGTTGGAGCTATTGGCACTTGTATGGGCCATGACTGAAAGATTCACAGAGTATCTGACGGGTGCAGAAGTGATTGTGATGACAGACAATAACCCTTTAGCACACTTAGAGAAGGCTAAGTTAGGTGCCCTTGAGCAGAGGTGGATGTCCCGCCTTTCCAAGTATCAATACCGTATCCAGTTCCGATCAGGGAGAGAGAATGGCAACGCTGATGCCCTCTCCCGAGTCCCTGTGGGGTTGCCAACCAAGAGTGGAGAGGAAGGGCTAGAAGACAGTGAAATCCCACACCTCGGCAGAATACCGCCATTCCAGAACATAACCCATTCAAGTGGGGTGGCTTCAGGGATGCCGATGGTGCTGGGGAAGACATTGGAAGATTGGGAAAGGGTTCAAAATAGTTGTCCGGACCTATGTAAAGTGAAAGAGTGGATCCGGACTAAGATCTGGCCACGGCCGAATGAGCGGGCTAGCTTAACCCAAGAGGGTCAGAAGTTACTGAGACAGTGGGATAAGCTGGTTGTCATCCAAGGACTCCTGTGTCGGACCATATACATACAGTCAGAGCTGCAACACCGGCAACAGATTGTCATCCCGATGTCATTGGGACCAGTAGCCGCTCAGGAAGCCCATGAGAGTGGGGCCCATTTTGGGAGTGCCAAAACGTACCAATGGCTCCAACGATTTGTGTATTGTCCAGATTTGGGAAAGATGGTGACCAAGGCATGTCTTCAATGTCGGTCCTGCGGGCTGAGTAAAAGTCCCGAACAACGTGCCCCTGTACAAACTATTCAAACATCTGCCCCCCTGCAAATTCTAATGATTGATTATGTACAGATTGGGTACTCTACCTCAGGACATTCTTACTGTTTGGTTATGACGGACCATTTTACAAAGTATGCAGTAGCTGTACCCACCAGAGATCAGACGGCTGAATCCGCTGCCGAAGCGGTCTGCAAACACTTTATACAAGTGTTTGGGTGTCCACAGAAAATCCATTCAGATCAGGGGGCGTGCTTTCAGGGGGCTTTGATGAGTGAATTGTATCAACTCTATGGGATCGAACGTTCTCGCACGACCCCATATCATCCACAGGGGAACGGGGCATGCGAGCGGTTCAACCGCACCTTGATACAGATGTTGCGGACGCTAGAGGATAGTCAAAAAGCTCGGTGGCCAGAGTATCTACCTGAACTGATGTGGGCCTATAACAATAGAGTACACAACACCACTGGTTACTCTCCACTAGAGATGAGCGAACAGTGTTCTATCGAACTCATGTTCGATCGGATATTAGGCTGTTCGGCATGTTCGAATCGAATCGAACACCGCGTGGTAAAGTGCGCCATTACTCGATTCCCCTCCCACCTTCCCTGGCGCCTTTTTTGCTCCAATAACAGCGCAGGGTAGGTGGGACAGGAACTACGACACCGGTGACGTTGAGAAAAGTAGGCAAAACCCATTGGCTGCCGAAAACATGTGACCTCTAATTTAAAAGAACAGCGCCGCCCAGGTTCGCGTCATTCTGAGCTTGCAATTCACCGAGGACGGAGGTTTCCGTCCAGCTAGCTAGGGGTTAGATTCTGGGTAGGCAGGGACAGGCTAGGATAGGAAGGAGAAGACAACCACAACAGCTCTTGTAAGAGCTAAATTCCAGGGAGAAGCTTGTCAGTGTAACGTGGCACTGACGGGCTCAATCGCCGCAACCCAGCTTTCCCAGGATCCTGAATGGAATACACTGTCAGTGTATTCCCGTATACCCGATATATACCCCGATACCCGTTCCAACGGTGTGCCCCCCCACCTTCACCCCAGAAATACCCTGCAAGTCCCCTAGCAATAGAATTGGGGCTATATACACCCACAATTTTTACTACTGGTATACAGTGCCATTGTCTGACTGGGAATTCAAAGAGTATATTGGGAATACAAATACCCTCATTTCTTGCTACTGCCATATAGTGCCAGTGTCTGACTGGGAATTCAAAGAATATATTGGGGTTACGTGCACCCACAATTTTTACTACTGGTATACAGTGCCATTGTCTGACTGGGAATTCAAAGAGTATATTGGGAATACAAATACCCTCATTTCTTGCTACTGCCATATAGTGCCAGTGTCTGACTGGGAATTCAAAGAATATATTGGGGTTACGTGCACCCACAATTTTTACTACTGGTATACAGTGCCATTGTCTGACTGGGAATTCAAAGAATATATTGGGGTTATAAATACCCTCATTTCTTGCTACTGCCATATAGTGCCAGTTTCTGACTGGTAATTCAAAGAATATATTGGGGTTACGTGCACCCACAATTTTTACTACTGGTATACAGTGCCATTGTCTGACTGGGAATTCAAAGAATATATTGGGAATACAAATACCCTCATTTCTTGCTACTGCCATATAGTGCCAGTGTCTGACTGGGAATTCAAAGAATATATTGGGGTTACGTGCACCCACAATTTTTACTACTGGTATACAGTGCCATTGTCTGACTGGGAATTCAAAGAATATATTGGGAATACAAATACCCTCATTTCTTGCTACTGCCATATAGTGCCAGTTTCTGACTGGTAATTCAAAGAATATATTGGGGTTACGTGCACCCACAATTTTTACTACTGGTATACAGTGCCATTGTCTGACTGGGAATTCAAAGAATATATTGGGAATACAAATACCCTCATTTCTTGCTACTGCCATATAGTGCCAGTGTCTGACTGGGAATTCAAAGAATATATTGGGGTTACGTGCACCCACAATTTTTACTACTGGTATACAGTGCCATTGTCTGACTGGGAATTCAAAGAATATATTGGGAATACAAATACCCTCATTTCTTGCTACTGCCATATAGTGCCAGTGTCTGACTGGGAATTCAAAGAATATATTGGGGTTACGTGCACCCACAATTTTTACTACTGGTATACAGTGCCATTGTCTGACTGGGAATTCAAAGAATATATTGGGAATACAAATACCCTCATTTCTTGCTACTGCCATATAGTGCCAGTGTCTGACTGGTAATTCAAAGAATATATTGGGGTTACGTGCACCCACAATTTTTACTACTGGTATACAGTGCCATTGTCTGACTGGGAATTCAAAGAATATATTGGGAATACAAATACCCTCATTTCTTGCTACTGCCATATAGTGCCAGTGTCTGACTGGGAATTCAAAGAATATATTGGGGTTACGTGCACCCACAATTTTTACTACTGGTATACAGTGCCATTGTCTGACTGGGAATTCAAAGAATATATTGGGAATACAAATACCCTCATTTCTTGCTACTGCCATATAGTGCCAGTGTCTGACTGGGAATTCAAAGAATATATTGGGGTTACGTGCACCCACAATTTTTACTACTGGTATACAGTGCCATTGTCTGACTGGGAATTCAAAGAATATATTGGGGTTATAAATACCCTCATTTCTTGCTACTGCCATATAGTGCCAGTTTCTGACTGGTAATTCAAAGAATATATTGGGGTTACGTGCACCCACAATTTTTACTACTGGTATACAGTGCCAATTTCTAACTAGGAATTCAAAATGCGCAAGGCTCCCGGAAAGGGACGTGGACGAGGCCGTGGGCGAGGTCGGGGGAATGGTTCTGGGGAGCAAGGTAGCAGTGAAGCCACAGGGCGTCCCGTGCCTACTCCTGTGGGGCAGCAAGCATTGCGCCACTCCACAGTGCCAGGGTTGCTTGCCACATTAACTAAACTGCAGGGTACAAACCTTAGTAGGCCCGAGAACCAGGAACAGGTCTTGCAATGGCTGTCAGAGAACGCTTACAGCACATTGTCCAGCAGCCAGTCAGACTCTGCCTCCTCTCCTCCTATTACCCAACAGTCTTGTCTTCCTTCCTCCCAAAATTCCGAAGCTTTACAGAACAATAACCCAAACTGTCCCTGCTCCCCAGAGCTGTTCTCCGCTCCTTTCATTGTCCCTCAACCTGCCTCTCCACGTCACGATTCCACGAACCTAACAGAGGAGCATCTGTGTCCAGATGCTCAAACACTAGAGTCTCCTCCATCTCCGTTCGATTTGGTGGTGGATGACCAGCAACCCACCCTCATCGACGATGATGTGACGCAGTTGCCGTCAGGGCATCCAGTTGACCGGCGCATTGTGCGGGAGGAGGAGATGAGACAGGAGTTGGAAGAGGAAGTGGTGGATGATGAGGACACTGACCCGACCTGGACAGGGGGGATGTCAAGCGGGGAAAGTAGTGTGGATGTTGAGGCAGGTGCAGCACCAAAAAGGGTAGCCAGAGGCAGAGGTCAGCAGCTTAGGCGAAGCCAGGCCACACCCGGAATCTCCCAAGATGTTCCAGTTCGTACCCAGCCCCGAAAAACTCCCACCTCGAGGGCACGTTTCTCGAAGGTGTGGAGTTTTTTCAAGGAATGCGCCGAGGACAGATATAGTGTTGTCTGCACAATTTGCCTCTCGAAATTGATTAGGGGCTCTGAGAAGAGCAACCTGTCCACCACTTCAATGCGCCGTCATTTGGAATCCAAGCACTGGAATCAGTGGCAGGCAGCAACGGCAGGACAAAGGCCGCCTGCCGTTCACGCCACTGCCACTGCCACTGCCTCTGCCTCTGCCACTGCCACTGCTGACTGTGCTGGCGATGCACTCCAGAGGACAAGCCAGGACACCACTTCATCTGCCTCCGCCACTTTGTTGACTTCTACCTCATCCTCCCCTGGTCCTGTCTTATCTCCTTCTCCTGCACCATCAAAGGCACCATCAGGCGTTTCTTTACAACAACCCACCATCTCTCAGACATTGGAGCGGCGGCAGAAATACACTGCTAACCACCCACACGCGCAAGCCTTGAACGCCAACATCGCTAAACTGCTGGCCCAGGAGATGTTGGCGTTCCGGCTTGTTGAAACTCCCGCCTTCCTGGACCTGATGGCAACTGCGGCACCTCGCTATGCCGTCCCTAGCCGTCACTACTTCTCCCGGTGTGCCGTCCCCGCCTTGCACCAGCACGTGTCACTCAACATCAGGCGGGCCCTTAGTTCCGCGCTTTGCACAAAGGTCCACTTGACCACCGACGCGTGGACAAGTGCATGCGGACAGGGACGCTACATTTCACTGACGGCACACTGGGTGAATGTAGTTGAGGCTGGGACTGCTTCCCAAACTGGCCCGGTGTACCTCGTCTCCCCGCCTAACATTCCTGGCAGGGACACGAGAAGAACACCCCCCTCCTCCTCCTCCTCTACCGCCTCCTCCTCCGCCACCGCCTCCTCCTCTGCCACCGCCTCCTCCTCCGCTGTTAGATTGACCCCAGCTACGAGTTGGAAACGTTGCAGCACTGGCGTTGGTAGACGTCAGCAGGCTGTGCTGAAGCTGATCAACTTGGGGGACAGACAGCACACTGCCTCCGAGGTGAGGGATGCCCTCCTCGATGAGACGGCAATATGGTTTGAGCCGCTGCACCTGGGCCCAGGCATGGTCGTTTGTGATAACGGCCGGAACCTGGTAGCAGCTCTGGAGCTTGCCGGACTCCAACATGTTCCATGCCTGGCCCACGTCTTCAACCTAGTGGTGCAACGTTTCCTAAAGAGCTACCCCAATGTTCCAGAGCTACTGGTGAAAGTGCGGCGCATGTGCGCCCACTTTCGCAAGTCGACAGTAGCCGCTGCTAGCTTAAAATCTCTCCAGCAACGCCTGCATGTGCCACAACACCGGCTTTTGTGCGACGTCCCCACACGCTGGAACTCAACGTTTCAGATGTTGAATAGAGTGGTTGAGCAGCAGAGACCTTTGATGGAATACCAGCTACAAAACCCTAGGGTGCCACAAAGTCAGCTGCCTCAGTTTCACATCCATGAGTGGCCATGGATGAGAGACCTTTGTGACATCCTACGGGTCTTTGAGGAGTCCACAAGGAGGGTGAGCTCTGAGGATGCGATGGTGAGCCTTACAATCCCGCTCTTGTGTGTTCTGAGAGAATCCCTGATTGACATCAGGGATAACTCAGATCACACAGAGGAGTTAGGGATAGCATCCGATCCGTCACAGCTGGAGAGTAGGTCCACACATCTGTCCGCTTCACTGCGTTTAATGGAGGAGGAGGAGGAGGAGGAGGAGGAGGAAGAAGAGTTGTCCGATGATGTGATGGTGATACAGGAGGCTTCCGGGCAACTTCGAATCGTCCCATTGTTGCAGCGCGGATGGGTAGACATGGAGGATGAGGAGGAAATGGAGATTGAACTTTCCGGTGGGGCCAGAGGAGTCATGCCAACTAACACTGTGGCAGACATGGCTGAGTTCATGTTGGGGTGCTTTACAACCGACAAGCGTATTGTCAAAATCATGGAGGACAACCAGTACTGGATCTTTGCTATCCTTGACCCCCGGTATAAAAACAACATCTCGTCTTTTATTCCGGTAGAGGGGAGGGCCAATCGCATCAATGCTTGCCACAGGCAATTGGTGCAGAATATGATGGAGATGTTTCCAGCATGTGACGTTGGCGGCAGGGAGGGCAGTTCCTCCAGTAGGCAACCAAGTTCTCACCAGTCCACACAAACGAGGGGCACACTGTCTAAGGTCTGGGACACCTTGATGGCACCCCCTCGCCAAAGTGCCGCCACGGAGGGTCCTAGTGTCACCAGGCGTGAGAAGTATAGGCGCATGTTGCGGGAATACCTTTCCGACCACAGCCCTGTCCTCTCCGACCCCTCTGCGCCCTACACGTATTGGGTGTCGAAGTTGGACCTGTGGCTTGAACTTGCCCTATATGCCTTGGAGGTGCTGTCCTGTCCTGCCGCCAGCGTCCTATCTGAGAGGGTGTTCAGTGCAGCCGGTGGCATCATCACTGACAAGCGCACCCGTCTGTCAGCTGAGAGTGCCGACCGGCTCACTTTGATAAAAATGAACCACCACTGGATAGAGCCTTCATTTTTGTGCCCACCTGTGTAAAGCACCCCAACATGAAACTCCATGTCTGTACTCAACCTCTCCAATTCCTCCGCATCCTCATACTCATCCACCATAAGCGTTGCACAATTCTGCTAATACTAGGCTCCCTCCAACATGATTTCCCCCAACTCTGCTGGTTAGAGGCTCCCTCCACCCTGATTTCCACCAACTCTGCTGGTTAGAGGCTCCCTCCACCCTGCTTTCCCACAACTCTGCTGGTTAGAGGCTCCCTCCACCATGAATTTGCCCAAACTGGGCTGGTTAGAGGCTCCCTCCACCATGAATTGGTCCAAACTGGGTTTTTTAGAGGCTCCCTCCACCATGAATTGGTCCAAACTGGGGTTTTTAGAGGCTCCCTCCACCATGAATTGGTCCAAACTGGGCTGTTTAGCGGCTCCCTCCACCATTAATTGGTCCAAACTGGGCTGGTTAGAGGCTCCCTCCACCATGAATTTGCCCAAACTGGGCTGTTTAGAGGCTCCCTCCACCATGAATTTGCCCAAACTGGGCTGGTTAGAGGCTCCCTCCACCATGAATTGGTCCAAACTGGGCTGTTTAGAGGCTCCCTCCACCATTAATTGGTCCAAACTGGGCTGGTTAGAGGCTCCCTCCACCATGAATTTCCCAAAACTTGGCTGTTTAGAGGCTCCCTCCACCATTAATTGGTCCAAACTGGGCTGGTTAGAGGCTCCCTCCACCATGAATTTCCCAAAACTTGGCTGTTTAGAGGCTCCCTCCACCATGAATTGGTCCAAACTGGGCTGGTTAGAGGCTCCCTCCACCATGAATTTCCCAAAACTTGGCTTTTTAGAGGCTCCCTCCACCATGAATTGGTCCAAACTGGGTTTTTTAGAGGCTCCCTCCACCATGAATTGGTCCAAACTGGGCTGTTTAGAGGCTCCCTCCACCATGAATTTGCCCAAACTGGGCTGTTTAGCGGCTCCCTCCACCATTAATTGGTCCAAACTGGGCTGGTTAGAGGCTCCCTCCACCATGAATTTGCCCAAACTGGGCTGTTTAGAGGCTCCCTCCACCATGAATTTGCCCAAACTGGGCTGGTTAGAGGCTCCCTCCACCATGAATTGGTCCAAACTGGGTTTTTTAGAGGCTCCCTCCACCATGAATTTGCCCAAACTGGGCTGTTTAGAGGCTCCCTCCACCATGAATTTGCCCAAACTGGGCTGGTTAGAGGCTCCCTCCACCATGAATTGGTCCAAACTGGGGTTTTTAGAGGCTCCCTCCACCATGAATTGGTCCAAACTTGGCTGTTTAGAGGCTCCCTCCACCATGAATTTGGTCCAAACTGGGGTGGTTAGAGGCTCCCTCCACCATTAATTTGCCCAAACTGGGCTGTTTAGAGGCTCCCTCCACCATGAATTTGCCCAAACTGGGCTGGTTAGAGGCTCCCTCCACCATGAATTGGTCCAAACTGGGGTTTTTAGAGGCTCCCTCCACCATGAATTGGTCCAAACTTGGCTGTTTAGAGGCTCCCTCCACCATGAATTGGTCCAAACTGGGGTGGTTAGAGGCTCCCTCCACCATTAATTGGTCCAAACTGGGCTGGTTAGAGGCTCCCTCCACCATTAATTGGTCCAAACTGGGCTGGTTAGAGGCTCCCTCCACCATTAATTGGTCCAAACTGGGCTGGTTAGAGGCTCCCTCCACCATGAATTTGCCCAAACTGGGCTGTTTAGAGGCTCCCTCCACCATGAATTGGTCCAAACTGGGTTTTTTAGAGGCTCCCTCCACCATGAATTGGTCCAAACTGGGCTGTTTAGAGGCTCCCTCCACCATGAATTTGCCCAAACTGGGCTGTTTAGCGGCTCCCTCCACCATTAATTGGTCCAAACTGGGCTGGTTAGAGGCTCCCTCCACCATGAATTTGCCCAAACTGGGCTGTTTAGAGGCTCCCTCCACCATTAATTGGTCCAAACTGGGCTGGTTAGAGGCTCCCTCCACCATGAATTTGCCCAAACTGGGCTGTTTAGAGGCTCCCTCCACCATGAATTTGCCCAAACTGGGCTGGTTAGAGGCTCCCTCCACCATGAATTGGTCCAAACTGGGGTTTTTAGAGGCTCCCTCCACCATGAATTGGTCCAAACTTGGCTGTTTAGAGGCTCCCTCCACCATGAATTGGTCCAAACTGGGGTGGTTAGAGGCTCCCTCCACCATTAATTGGTCCAAACTGGGCTGGTTAGAGGCTCCCTCCACCATTAATTGGTCCAAACTGGGCTGGTTAGAGGCTCCCTCCACCATTAATTGGTCCAAACTGGGCTGGTTAGAGGCTCCCTCCACCATGAATTTGCCCAAACTGGGCTGTTTAGAGGCTCCCTCCACCATGAATTGGTCCAAACTGGGTTTTTTAGAGGCTCCCTCCACCATGAATTGGTCCAAACTGGGCTGTTTAGAGGCTCCCTCCACCATGAATTTGCCCAAACTGGGCTGTTTAGCGGCTCCCTCCACCATTAATTGGTCCAAACTGGGCTGGTTAGAGGCTCCCTCCACCATGAATTTGCCCAAACTGGGCTGTTTAGAGGCTCCCTCCACCATGAATTTGCCCAAACTGGGCTGGTTAGAGGCTCCCTCCACCATGAATTGGTCCAAACTGGGGTTTTTAGAGGCTCCCTCCACCATGAATTGGTCCAAACTTGGCTGTTTAGAGGCTCCCTCCACCATGAATTGGTCCAAACTGGGGTGGTTAGAGGCTCCCTCCACCATTAATTGGTCCAAACTGGGCTGGTTAGAGGCTCCCTCCACCATTAATTGGTCCAAACTGGGCTGGTTAGAGGCTCCCTCCACCATTAATTGGTCCAAACTGGGCTGGTTAGAGGCTCCCTCCACCATTAATTGGTCCAAACTGGGCTGGTTAGAGGCTCCCTCCACCATGAATTTGCCCAAACTGGGCTGGTTAGAGGCTCCCTCCACCATGAATTGGTCCAAACTGGGTTTTTTAGAGGCTCCCTCCACCATGAATTTGCCCAAACTGGGCTGGTTAGAGGCTCCCTCCACCATGAATTTGCCCAAACTGGGCTGGTTAGAGGCTCCCTCCACCATGAATTGGTCCAAACTGGGTTTTTTAGAGGCTCCCTCCACCATGAATTTGCCCACACTGGGCTGGTTAGAGGCTCCCTCCACCATGAATTGGTCCAAACTGGGGTTTTTAGAGGCTCCCTCCACCATGAATTTGCCCAAACTGGGGTGTTTAGAGGCTCCCTCCACCATGAATTTGCCCAAACTCTGCTGGTTAGAGGCTCAATCCACCCTGATTTTCAAAACAAATGTTGGTGCCAACCTCAACTTACTACAAGGGCCAAATTCACTGCTGGTGACAAGCTCTCCTCACTGCAAGTGCCAAATACACATGTTTCAAGGTGTTTTCCTACTGTCAGAGATGTGGTATTGAGTGTGTAAAGTGTGTAGTTGTTAGGCTGTGATGTTGGGGTAATAGAGGGTCTTTGGTGTGTTAGATGCCCCCAGACATGCTTCCCCTGCTGTCCCAGTGTCATTCCAGAGGTGTTGGCATCATTTCCTGGGGTGTCATAGTGGACTTGGTGACCCTCCAGACACGGATTTGGGTTTCCCCCTTAACGAGTATCTGTTCCCCATAGACTATAATGGGGTTCGAAACCCATTCGAACACACGAACATTGAGCGGCTGTTCGAATCGAATTTCGAACCTCGAACATTTTAGTGTTTGCTCATCTCTACTCTCCACACATGTTGATGTTTGGGAGGGCAGGTCAAGAGATTGAGGATCTCCACATGCCAGATCCAATGCAGCCTCCTCCAAGGAGCACTACTGCATGGGCGCAAGAACACCGTCGCTGACTGAGAGCAGTACATAAGGTTGTGGGCGAACGCATGACACAAATAGTACACCCCAACCCAGGGCCGGTGCAGAGGGATGAGTACGCCCCAGGTGATCGTGTGATTGTCAGGGCCAAGAGGCCAACGGGAAAATTGGATGGGCGGTGGGAGGCGGTACCATATGTTGTGAAGCGAAAGGTAGACCCTGATATTCCAGTGTATGAGGTACAGCCAGTAGGGACTGGAGGACCCTCAAGGAACCTTCACCGTAACATGTTAAGACGCTGCAATTTTGAACACTCGGTGGCCGACGAGGTGGTACAGGCTCCTAGCATTGTTACAAGAGAAACCCCCTTAGACGATGAGTGGTGGGTTGTCCCTGCCCCAGCCGATCCAGGGAACCAAGTCGAGTCTAGTTTGCCGCCCAGGGAGGGAGTTGTACAACCTGCAGAACAGCCATCATTGGGTGTGCCGGGTGCCCCTGATTCTGTAACTCTGCGTAGGACAGCCAGGTCCAATGCTGGGGTACCCCCACAGCGCTATGCGCAAGATGAGTTTATATGGGAAAGGTTGCCGGGGACGTCAACCTCTAGTGGGGTGGCATGTAAGAGGGTGAAACAGCCCCTGTGTAGTGAATGTGCAATGTGTAATTGAGTTGGTGTTTTCATAACCTGACATTTTGTTGTTTGACCACAAGAGGTCGCTGTTGCAAGATAACAAGTAAAAGGAAAAAGGCTGTATGCCCCTGGAAGATTGATGTGGAGACCCTGATCGTTGGAGGAAGGTTCTAGGAGCCATTTTGAGTCAGAGTGTGCTGGACTCTAGAGAAGAGAGAGCTGTGGAGACATCACTGTGCAGAGAGGGTCCTTGGAGGGAGAAGCCACAGCAAGAATAGCTGTGGATTTGAGACTTTCAGAGTCTGTCCAGACACCATCCTAAGGAGAAGATTACTGTCAGAGACTTGGCTGAGAAGTGAGACTGTCAGTGAGACCGCATGCTGTCCGAGGAGCTCCTCTTCACCCTGATGCTAACAGAGACTAAAAGGTACCCAACAGAAGTAAGCGTGCACACACCACACTGCAAGTTTTGCACCATATTGCTGGGACTGAGTAAAAAGCCTGTAGTTAGTTAGTTAGGTATAATCATCACCCCAGGCTGCAATACTGGTGAACTATCTACCTGTCTGGTAAAAGGACTAAGTCACAGAGGATTTCTACAGAGTTATATCTCCCAGAGAGGGACTTGTAAGGAAGTCTGGGAGCAACATTTAGTTTAACTTTACACTGTTTGGCTTGCAAGCTAACTAACCATTATACCTGCTTAGTTGTACTTGGTTTGGGGGGAATTTAGTAGTATTGTGATAAGATTGTAAACCCTGGTGTTACACCGCCGGATGCCTGTGTCACACACACTGAATTGTTCCTGTGTAATAGGGTAATAACAGGTAACAGGCAGCTGCATAGGCGCAGCCTGCAGGTAGGTAAAAGCTTGGAGTATATTGAAGGCCACACTAGTGGGCACCGTGCTGTATAACACCAGGGTCCCAGCCTCTAGGCTGTGTAAATGTAATACCTGGGAGTCTTCTTTTGGACAAAAGAGGTTATCTAAACTAAGTAAAGTCCTATCTTGGTTAAATTGAATTGGACTCACTTCCTTTGTTCGTGACTTCGCTGTATCCTGGGGAGCCCACCTCGGTACACGGCTTACAGAATTATGACTATTTTGTTACCATGAATTTAGTTTTAAAATTGACTCAAACATCAAATTATGAAATAATTCCAAAGAAATCAAGTAGTGAGTAACAGGTGTATCCCATACTGGCAGGATTGTGGCTTTCAGATGGTATGATGTAATAATAGTGAAGAGAAGTTACAGTAGATGATGTGGCTCTTAGGACTGGGAGGTCCTGTTAGGTCCCATGTGACCATAACGTCCTTTATGATATAAAGATCACATTTCTGGATGTCACAATCTTCCTACTGGGAACTGTAACAGGACTTGCTTGGGGACCTGGACAGAATAATGCGATATATACAATGACTGTCTCCATATTACTCACACTTCTATACCTTATGTGGCCGCCTGGTCTGCTGGGTAAGTTACACTGTACTTACATGTCCTAGGGTGGTGGTTATAGATATGTCTGGACATATAGGCAGCCTATATATATATATATAATCAAACACAAAAACAATCACAGCCCTGGTGTGGTTTGGCACAATATATAGGCTTAAAAATCCGAATGTCCTATAATTTTAGATAGAATAACAATGTCCAAAGGAAAAAGGTTATATGGGTTACTCACTCATTAAAGGCGTACTGAGAAATTGCAACGAAACTCCTTGGTTCCTCCGGCTTGGAACACAGGTGCATAGAACATGTAGAAAGACGTGGAGTCCAGCAAAATCCTCATGAATAAAAACTCTTGACTTTATTTAGTTCATTTTAAAAATTGTACATACATCTCCATATAGAATGTGCATCTCCAAGGTGTAAGGATAGCTGGGAGACACAACAGATGTCAACGACAGACTTAGACTGACCAGCTGACGCGTTTCGAAACAGTTCGTTTCTTAGTCATAGCTTGGTTAATCTAACAAGCCCACACCCTTATATAGCGGAAGGGGTAGTACGTAATACCAGCCAAAGCCTAGGCTGGTTAAATGCAGACCACTGTCCATTAGGAAACGTGTATACACAAACAAACATAACATATAAGATAAAAATGAAATTAAAATTAAAAACAAACGAATAGTATGTCGTGACATAAATTACAGATGAAATACCGTTGTAACTAACAATGTGTTCATATATTGATATAACAATATAACAATACTATATTTGAATAGAAAAACACTCGAGTCAAAAAAGGACCCCTATATGATGGTGCCCAATCCGCCCCAAACCATAAATCATAATCGTCCCATCACATATGCATAAACTCACATGTATTCATATTAACTAGCCACTTTGATGTGTGATTAACACAAGAGAAGATAGAAAAACTCCTATGAGGGCACAAGATGTATAAAAGATAAGAAAACCCATTTCAGGATAATGAAAAAACTCTATATACAACTCACATGAACAAGAAATGTCCCGATCAGAAGGTCCAAACGCACAATGAGCCGCGTAAACAATATCCATGTAAACACAAACGATGCATACACACAAACTGCGCATGCGCGAGCAAAAAAACCCCCGAAACAAGATCTCGCGATAGGTTCACTACAACGCTAGGATTCAATAGATGTAAGCAAGATCATTGCGCCTGTTCAACCCTTTAGGATACCTAGTATCCAATTTTAGTATCCACCTAGCCTCCAAAATCTTTAATTGATGTTCACGGTCGCCTCCACGTATTGATCTTTTGATTTGGTCAACCGCTTTAAATGAAAAACTACTGATATCCCTTTCGTGTGACTGAATAAAATGTTGGGAAACTCCGGTCGTTTTTGTACAATAGGGGCTGGTGATACTGTACAAATGTTCTGCAATCCTGACCTTTAGTGAACGGGTCGTACATCCTACATAATCCAAGTCACACTTGTCGCACGTAATGACATAAACAACATGCGAACTTGAACAGTTGAAAAAAATTTTTATAGTGTAGACTTGATTTCTGTCTGAATTGCGGAATTGAGAGGTTTTAATTACATATTTACATACACTACAACGGTTTAAACCGCATTTGAAAAATCCCTTAAGATGTAACCATGTAGAAGTGGATGTCGTTGTTTGAGGAGTGTAAAGACTGGGTGATAATTGATTGCCCAATGTACAACCTCTTTTGGAAACAAAATGGCATCCATTGGATAAAATATTGCCCAATATGCCATCCTGATTGAGGATGGGTAAATTACGTTTAATAATACTCACAATCTGGGAATAGTTAGTACTATACCTGGTGGAAAAAACCACTCCACCCTCAGTAACTGCACCAGACCTGGCAGACTCCGAAAGTAGAGTCGCTCTGTCTCTCCTAGACACAATATTCTTTGCTCTTTTTAGGGTCCAAGGCGGATATCCGCGATCAAGAAATCTATTGGTGACCTCCTTGACACTCGTGTCAAATTTCTTGGGGTCTGTACATGCCCTTTTGACCCTAACCAGTTCTCCAACTGGGAGAGATTTAATTGTGTGCCTGGGATGTTGGCTGTGTGCATGTAAAACGGTATTACCCGACAGGGGCTTCCTATATAAACTGGTATGTACAAGATTGGTTTTTATATCTACCGAAAGGGTTAAATCCAAAAAATTAATGCTCGTTTTCTCCATGTGGTAAGTAAATTTGAGATTGAGGCCATTATTATTAAGATGTTCAACAAAATCAACTACCCCTTCTGGAGGACCCTGCCACACAAACAGCAGATCGTCGATGTATCGACCCATCCACACAATCGACTCCTTAAAAGGGTTGTCATCACCAAAAATAAAAGTGTTTTCCCAAAAAGCCATTACCAGGTTCGCCAAAGAGGGCGAAAATTTCGCCCCCATTGGCGAACCCAGCAACTGCAAAAAAAACTGATTGTTGAACATGAAAAAATTATGTGTGAGTAAATAATCAATGACCGACAAAACATATTCACAAAACTGGGAGGTAAATGCTGAAAACCTAGATAAATGAAAAGCAACAGCCCGTCGGGCCACATCGTGAGGTATGCAAGAATAAAGTGACATAACGTCGCAAGAAACCCACATGTAATTCCCCCTCCACTGAAACCCATCCATGATATTCAATAATTCCTTGGTATCTTTGATATAGCCAGGAATGCGAGTCACAAACGGTTGTAACACTTTATCGATCCATTGGCATAATCTTTCATTCATGGATCCCACACCAGAAATGATGGGTCTCAGCGGAGGGGGAAAGACATTTTTATGGACCTTCGGCAATCCATAAAAAATAGGAATGGAAGGAGATTCG
Source organism: Leptodactylus fuscus (assembly GCF_031893055.1). NCBI lineage: Eukaryota > Metazoa > Chordata > Amphibia > Anura > Leptodactylidae > Leptodactylus > Leptodactylus fuscus. The sequence continues at coordinate 207,757,033 of NC_134268.1, read as the reverse complement.
GGTTTTAAAAATTTTAAATCCGATTCTGAAAAAAAAACCCAATGAAAAACCCTCGTCTAAGATGTTGGTTAGGGTCTTGAAAAAAGATGCAGAAGGATCACCATTAAGACGTCTGTACGTCACAGAATCATTAAGGATAGAATACACAGATTCTTCATAATCAGAAGCATTGAGTACCACTATTAAACCCCCCTTATCAGCAGCTCTGATGATGATATTCTTGTTGTTTTTTAATCTGCTCAAACTGCATCTCTCACCTCTAGATAAATTATCCTTGATAGGAACAAGTGAGGATTCTTTATATAAGCTAGTTAACTGATTTTCGACTGCCTGTTGAAATTGGTCCAGAGCAGATGTCCTGGAGACAAGGGGATAATAGTGAGGATTTTTGGTATCCACTCCTACATCAATGTTAGAAATCAAATGACCTTCACTCAAATCATGCAACTCATTAAGGCAACATTGTTCATTGAATAACAGTGAACTAAACTCATTAACATGTGATTGATTAGTTGCCCTCTGTTCACTTTGACTGTCAAAAAAATGACGTTTGACAGTTAGGTTTCTAATAAACCTATTAAGGTCTAGAAGTGTATTAAACAAATCAAATTTGTTGACGGGAACGAAACCCAAGCCCTTAGATAGCAAAGAGATGTCATATTCATTTAATTGTACAGATGAAAGATTCAAAACATTCCCAACAACTTTGGACAGAAAATCGGACGAATCGGAAGAAAAATTCTCCCCATTGGCTCGATTACTATCAGACTCAGTACTGACACACTCAATAACAACACTGGACGCATTAGAGGAGTGACATTTGATCTGTGAAGAGCTAGTAAAAACATCAAGCTCCACGTTGGTTAATAGTCCCGTTTCCTGTAGAGACGATGTCTTGTTTTTCTTATGTTTACGTCCTGCTCTGTGTCTGCTGTGTCTGGTTGCCTTATTATTCGATTTCTGACCGAAGCCCTGTCCCTGGCTCCTAAAAAAGAGGACGATGTAGAGGCACCAGAAGCATTGGAAGATTCCTTTTTGGATTCTATGTCTGAATATTCAGAGTCCCGTTCAGACGAACTGAAAGATACCCTGCGATTAAATCTGTTGCGCTTGAAAAATCTTTTTCTACCGCCTTTAAGAATGGAACGAGGAGTAGAACCAAAAGAAGACTGTATTTGGTTATTGTCTGGCCATAAATATACCAAATTGTTCTCATAATCTTCTTTATCGCGTGAAAATTTGGATTTTTTTATTTCCGTAATTTTATTCTCCAGATCTTTGATATTTTGTTGGGTTTTTTGAAAATGAGTTTCAAAATCTTTATCTTTCTGAAATTTAACAAGTTCTTCTTTGGTGGAAGAGATGTCAATCCTGAGGGTATTTAATTTTTCTTCCTCATATTTGACAATAAGCTTCATCAAATTTAGGGAACAAATAGTAAGTGTGTTCTCCCATTCAGTTTTAAACTCTTCACAAAAAATGAATGTAGGAAATTTTTTTAGGCGTAAACCGCGTGGGATCATATCTTTTTCAACATACGTCTTGAGGGTTTTGTAGTCCCACCACGTCTTAGCCTCTTGAGTTTGTAATTTAGCAAGCTTGGATAGTGTGGACTTAAAATCCAGGGACAATGTCTCTGTAACCACAGAAGCCGATGCACTAAATACATCTAGTAGTTTTTGATTTCTTTGTTCGTCAGAGAACACATTGTTAGCCTCAGAATCCATAATGACACCAAAAATTCTTAATGCACAATAAAACGCCTACTGAGTGACTATAAATTGTAACCAAAAAGTAATCAAAAATAGGAAAAACCACAAAAACATAGGGCACGTGAAGCCGGTGGAAACAGAATCAAACACAAAAACAATCACAGCCCTGGTGTGGTTTGGCACAATATATAGGCTTAAAAATCCGAATGTCCTATAATTTTAGATAGAATAACAATGTCCAAAGGAAAAAGGTTATATGGGTTACTCACTCATTAAAGGCGTACTGAGAAATTGCAACGAAACTCCTTGGTTCCTCCGGCTTGGAACACAGGTGCATAGAACATGTAGAAAGACGTGGAGTCCAGCAAAATCCTCATGAATAAAAACTCTTGACTTTATTTAGTTCATTTTAAAAATTGTACATACATCTCCATATAGAATGTGCATCTCCAAGGTGTAAGGATAGCTGGGAGACACAACAGATGTCAACGACAGACTTAGACTGACCAGCTGACGCGTTTCGAAACAGTTCGTTTCTTAGTCATAGCTTGGTTAATCTAACAAGCCCACACCCTTATATAGCGGAAGGGGTAGTACGTAAAAACCCAACAAAATATCAAAGATCTGGAGAATAAAATTACGGAAATAAAAAAATCCAAATTTTCACGCGATAAAGAAGATTATGAGAACAATTTGGTATATTTATGGCCAGACAATAACCAAATACAGTCTTCTTTTGGTTCTACTCCTCGTTCCATTCTTAAAGGCGGTAGAAAAAGATTTTTCAAGCGCAACAGATTTAATCGCAGGGTATCTTTCAGTTCGTCTGAACGGGACTCTGAATATTCAGACATAGAATCCAAAAAGGAATCTTCCAATGCTTCTGGTGCCTCTACATCGTCCTCTTTTTTAGGAGCCAGGGACAGGGCTTCGGTCAGAAATCGAATAATAAGGCAACCAGACACAGCAGACACAGAGCAGGACGTAAACATAAGAAAAACAAGACATCGTCTCTACAGGAAACGGGACTATTAACCAACGTGGAGCTTGATGTTTTTACTAGCTCTTCACAGATCAAATGTCACTCCTCTAATGCGTCCAGTGTTGTTATTGAGTGTGTCAGTACTGAGTCTGATAGTAATCGAGCCAATGGGGAGAATTTTTCTTCCGATTCGTCCGATTTTCTGTCCAAAGTTGTTGGGAATGTTTTGAATCTTTCATCTGTACAATTAAATGAATATGACATCTCTTTGCTATCTAAGGGCTTGGGTTTCGTTCCCGTCAACAAATTTGATTTGTTTAATACACTTCTAGACCTTAATAGGTTTATTAGAAACCTAACTGTCAAACGTCATTTTTTTGACAGTCAAAGTGAACAGAGGGCAACTAATCAATCACATGTTAATGAGTTTAGTTCACTGTTATTCAATGAACAATGTTGCCTTAATGAGTTGCATGATTTGAGTGAAGGTCATTTGATTTCTAACATTGATGTAGGAGTGGATACCAAAAATCCTCACTATTATCCCCTTGTCTCCAGGACATCTGCTCTGGACCAATTTCAACAGGCAGTCGAAAATCAGTTAACTAGCTTATATAAAGAATCCTCACTTGTTCCTATCAAGGATAATTTATCTAGAGGTGAGAGATGCAGTTTGAGCAGATTAAAAAACAACAAGAATATCATCATCAGAGCTGCTGATAAGGGGGGTTTAATAGTGGTACTCAATGCTTCTGATTATGAAGAATCTGTGTATTCTATCCTTAATGATTCTGTGACGTACAGACGTCTTAATGGTGATCCTTCTGCATCTTTTTTCAAGACCCTAACCAACATCTTAGACGAGGGTTTTTCATTGGGTTTTTTTTCAGAATCGGATTTAAAATTTTTAAAACCCGAATCTCCTTCCATTCCTATTTTTTATGGATTGCCGAAGGTCCATAAAAATGTCTTTCCCCCTCCGCTGAGACCCATCATTTCTGGTGTGGGATCCATGAATGAAAGATTATGCCAATGGATCGATAAAGTGTTACAACCGTTTGTGACTCGCATTCCTGGCTATATCAAAGATACCAAGGAATTATTGAATATCATGGATGGGTTTCAGTGGAGGGGGAATTACATGTGGGTTTCTTGCGACGTTATGTCACTTTATTCTTGCATACCTCACGATGTGGCCCGACGGGCTGTTGCTTTTCATTTATCTAGGTTTTCAGCATTTACCTCCCAGTTTTGTGAATATGTTTTGTCGGTCATTGATTATTTACTCACACATAATTTTTTCATGTTCAACAATCAGTTTTTTTTGCAGTTGCTGGGTTCGCCAATGGGGGCGAAATTTTCGCCCTCTTTGGCGAACCTGGTAATGGCTTTTTGGGAAAACACTTTTATTTTTGGTGATGACAACCCTTTTAAGGAGTCGATTGTGTGGATGGGTCGATACATCGACGATCTGCTGTTTGTGTGGCAGGGTCCTCCAGAAGGGGTAGTTGATTTTGTTGAACATCTTAATAATAATGGCCTCAATCTCAAATTTACTTACCACATGGAGAAAACGAGCATTAATTTTTTGGATTTAACCCTTTCGGTAGATATAAAAACCAATCTTGTACATACCAGTTTATATAGGAAGCCCCTGTCGGGTAATACCGTTTTACATGCACACAGCCAACATCCCAGGCACACAATTAAATCTCTCCCAGTTGGAGAACTGGTTAGGGTCAAAAGGGCATGTACAGACCCCAAGAAATTTGACACGAGTGTCAAGGAGGTCACCAATAGATTTCTTGATCGCGGATATCCGCCTTGGACCCTAAAAAGAGCAAAGAATATTGTGTCTAGGAGAGACAGAGCGACTCTACTTTCGGAGTCTGCCAGGTCTGGTGCAGTTACTGAGGGTGGAGTGGTTTTTTCCACCAGGTATAGTACTAACTATTCCCAGATTGTGAGTATTATTAAACGTAATTTACCCATCCTCAATCAGGATGGCATATTGGGCAATATTTTATCCAATGGATGCCATTTTGTTTCCAAAAGAGGTTGTACATTGGGCAATCAATTATCACCCAGTCTTTACACTCCTCAAACAACGACATCCACTTCTACATGGTTACATCTTAAGGGATTTTTCAAATGCGGTTTAAACCGTTGTAGTGTATGTAAATATGTAATTAAAACCTCTCAATTCCGCAATTCAGACAGAAATCAAGTCTACACTATAAAAATTTTTTTCAACTGTTCAAGTTCGCATGTTGTTTATGTCATTACGTGCGACAAGTGTGACTTGGATTATGTAGGATGTACGACCCGTTCACTAAAGGTCAGGATTGCAGAACATTTGTACAGTATCACCAGCCCCTATTGTACAAAAACGACCGGAGTTTCCCAACATTTTATTCAGTCACACGAAAGGGATATCAGTAGTTTTTCATTTAAAGCGGTTGACCAAATCAAAAGATCAATACGTGGAGGCGACCGTGAACATCAATTAAAGATTTTGGAGGCTAGGTGGATACTAAAATTGGATACTAGGTATCCTAAAGGGTTGAACAGGCGCAATGATCTTGCTTACATCTATTGAATCCTAGCGTTGTAGTGAACCTATCGCGAGATCTTGTTTCGGGGGTTTTTTTGCTCGCGCATGCGCAGTTTGTGTGTATGCATCGTTTGTGTTTACATGGATATTGTTTACGCGGCTCATTGTGCGTTTGGACCTTCTGATCGGGACATTTCTTGTTCATGTGAGTTGTATATAGAGTTTTTTCATTATCCTGAAATGGGTTTTCTTATCTTTTATACATCTTGTGCCCTCATAGGAGTTTTTCTATCTTCTCTTGTGTTAATCACACATCAAAGTGGCTAGTTAATATGAATACATGTGAGTTTTATAGGACGATTATGATTTATGGTTTGGGGCGGATTGGGCACCATCATATAGGGGTCCTTTTTTGACTCGAGTGTTTTTCTATTCAAATATAGTATTGTTATATTGTTATATCAATATATGAACACATTGTTAGTTACAACGGTATTTCATCTGTAATTTATGTCACGACATACTATTCGTTTGTTTTTAATTTTAATTTCATTTTTATCTTATATGTTATGTTTGTTTGTGTATACACGTTTCCTAATGGACAGTGGTCTGCATTTAACCAGCCTAGGCTTTGGCTGGTATTACGTACTACCCCTTCCGCTATATAAGGGTGTGGGCTTGTTAGATTAACCAAGCTATGACTAAGAAACGAACTGTTTCGAAACGCGTCAGCTGGTCAGTCTAAGTCTGTCGTTGACATCTGTTGTGTCTCCCAGCTATCCTTACACCTTGGAGATGCACATTCTATATGGAGATGTATGTACAATTTTTAAAATGAACTAAATAAAGTCAAGAGTTTTTATTCATGAGGATTTTGCTGGACTCCACGTCTTTCTACATGTTCTATATATATATATGACCCATATGATCATTATGGAGTTGATTGGGGGTGTAGGTCACTAGGGTATCCCACTAATGTCTGACAGGTAGGTGACTGACTACTTTTGGTGGACCCCCCATGCAGAGTTACTTCGCTCTAGTATTCGGAGTAGTTCACAGTAGTAGGACCCCATTATTGGGACATTGGTGACATACAGTATCTCTAGGAAATGTCCAATGTCTATCCTGAGACAATCTAATGAAGTAAACAGGTTTTTATCAAGCACTACACATTACCTTTCCTACCTGGTGCAGGACACAACTAGAGGAAGAGACTTTCATACCTAATATTACCCAATAGACCAGACACAATGCAGTGTAAAGGTCGGACACATAGAAGTGGTGACCACAATGTAATATGTGTTTCAGGGTTTTTTATTAGGATGTTTTTTAGAAGCCATTAAAAAAATTACTTCTTCAAGGCATTAACTGACCAGTTTAGATACTTCCTTAAAGGGATGTTCTGGTTTTAGCAAATAAAAGTTACAAAGTTTTCTATCATACTTTCTGTAAGTTCCTCAGGGTTTAGAAATCTCTGCTTGCTTCCATTCAGTAGGAACCTTCATAGTTTAATGGTCATGTGATGGACATACAGGTGCAGGACTCGTCACAGGAAAGAGCTCTAATAAGTGTAAGGGCCCCTTCACACTGAGTATACGCTCCGTGTATTCTGTACATTTTACACGTGTAAAAATACACATGTAAAATGTAGTTAGCCATTGAGTTCAATGGCATGTTCGTATAAAGCGTGTCTTTTTTTCAAAAAGACACGCGTTATACGAACATGCCATGAAAATACAGAAAAAAATCTTTGAATGAGAAGGTGTGTCCAAACTTTTGGTCTGTACTGTATGAACACATGTTTTTCAGTTTATTCCATAAGGTGTAAGAGCTAGACATGGATACAGGTGCTAGACATGGGTGACAGAAACAGCAATAGTATATTATGTATCTATTTTTATGGCTAAAACAATGCCAGAGTATGACTGTAATATCCTCTTATTTATAGGACTACAGAATGTAAGTAGAGACATCATCACTTCACATGTTCTTGACCTCCCATATCTTACAGACTGGTGGTGATATAATAGGTTATGGAGTTTATGTAACAGTAAATAATAATCTATCACTCCTTACGCCGGACACCTACATACACCTATAGATATGTCCAGTGCACTGAGAGCAGGAGGAGATGTAATAGTCACTGGAACGTCTGGAGGGTGTTACAATACTTTATACTGGTTTATATGGATTACAGACATGTAATAACTAACACCACCTGCAAAGTACCTCCCGTTGTGCCTACAGCTGTCAGATTTGCAAAAAAAGTGTTGATAAATCCATATTTCTTTTCAGGCGCCAAAACATTATTAATCTACAATGCCCCCGACAAGCGATGTCTACAAGCAGAGGATTCTTCCCTCGTCATGGCTGAATGTAATGGGAATTCTATTATGCAGAAATTTCAATGGATTTCTGAGGAGCAGCTTATAAATGTAGGGACATCACACTGCCTGTCTGTAGCGTCTATAACAGAAGGGTCAGCAGTGGGGCTGCATACATGTGACGCCAACAGTGACCTCCAGAAATGGCAATGTAAAAATGAGACTTTGTTTGGAGTCACCAATGGTGATCTATACATGACCTGCAGAGATAGAAAGAAAATCATCATCTCCAATAGCACAGGAGACTGGAGCCAATGGAGAATCTATTCTACAAAGGAGGATTTATGTAGTAATTCTTATGAAGGTAAGGAGAAGATGGACAAAGACCATGTGGTCAATCTAGTTTGCCCTTGTATTGGTCACTTTATATCATATAACCCTATATATCACAGAGCTCAGCTTCTCCCCCTTATTTTAACCCCCACACACTGCAGCAAAATTTATGTTTTTTATTTTAGTTTTTCACCCTTTTGTTATTACTAGTAGCTCTTGCCTTAGATAAGCTTTACAAAATCACAATTATTCCAGTATCAAATGTCTAGCTGTGCTAAATCCGTCATTCCTTGTATATATCACAATTAATGATAATTCTACCATGAGGACAATGATATAATTTGTTTTTCCACAGAAATATACACTCTGAGGGGGAATAGTAATGGTCGGCCCTGCAAGTTCCCTTTCAAGTACAACAACAAGGTTTATGTAGACTGTACAAGTGATGGACAATCTGATGGATATCTCTGGTGCTCTACAACCTCAGATTATGACACAGACCAGCTGTCTGGATTTTGTCCATCTGAATGTAAGTGTAATAGTGATTTACATTGACGCCGTTGTCTATTACAGATGTGTCCTTCCTTACCTCTCCTCTAGGCTGGATGTGTTCAAATATTTGATTCACAAGATGATAAACTTTTCAGCCTGATTTTCTGATACTCTGTCACAACAAGATGTCTATGCGATAAGTGGCTATTTACGGCCTCCCAGTGGTTGTAAAGTGAGTTGCAGTAAATCTAGGACAGAAGTGAATATTATGAGGAATTGACCAGATGCCACCCATTAAACTAGTGCTGGGACCAGTCTGTGAGAGGTCTCACCTGTCCATTATGGTTCCTCAGATCTGCTAGTACACAGCACTGTTCACACATTGTAACCACTCACATTAGTTCCTGACATAGATGGACTGACAATATAATGTACAAATTTTAGACATAAAGGACAAAAACTCATATGGAGTAGAAACATTACTTGTCTCATGCTACATTTACTAATAATAACCAGCAATATAAGGGTAAGTTCACACAGATGAATTAGAGGAAGTCTTCTGCCACAAATTCCTCTCCAAATACCAGCCCTGTGGATCCCACAGCAAAGCAGAGCTCACAGGTTATACTCAGACACAATGGGACTGACCCATGTTCCTGCGCTGTAATCTGATGGTTTGATAGAAATTTATTGGTAATAAAGTACAGGACCCTGCCCCACAGAAAAAGGGGTGGTATGGACAGCACAGAAGACACTTATCTGTGTGCAATTAAAGGTCTCAAGCTGTTCAATAGCACTGTCATTAAATCTCCTTCCCCTGCTTGTGCTGTCCTAGTCTGCACAGTAAAGCTAACAGGTGAGCTGTAGATCTCAGGAAGTGTTGACCTATGGTGAATCCTCTAACAGGCATTGTGAAAACTGAAATATTACTGTAGGATTGTAATTGTATGATAATTAGGGTTGAGCCGATCTTGACTTTTCAGGATCGATTTTAAAATCCGATTTCTGATCATTTTTCATTCGAACCCGATCTCGATCCCAATTCCGATACCAATGCAAGTCAATGGGATTTTTTTTATTAATCGGAGATCGGATTTTAAAAGCAATCCTATTCACTATACAGCATGGAATCTAACAATTGTTGAATCACTAAAGTAGCCAGAGGATTTTTTTTTTTTTAATCCTCTGGCTACTTAGTCTCCCCTGGTGTCCACTTACCTGCAGAGATGGCTGCTCCGGTGCCCGGTGTGTTCTCCTTCTTCTTCCTCTCGCTGCCGCTCCATGCAGGCTCTTCTGGCCTCGCTGCCCCCTCCCTGCCAGGTTAGGAGAGTGTGGACGTGTTAGGAGAGTGTGGGCAGGTACTGGGAGGAGAGACGTCACGTCTCCCGCCCTGTACCCGCCCACACTCTCCTAAGCCACAAGCCCCGCCTTCCTAGCTCTTTAAACACTAAGGAGGCGAGGCAGCGAGAAGAGCAGCGTGGAGCAGCAGCGAGAGGAAGAAGAAGGAGAACACACTGGGCACCGGACCAGCCATCTCTGGAGGTAAGTAGCTCCTAAAGATGTTTAGTTTAGTCTCCCTTTAGAATGAATGGAGGCAGCCGGCACGCAGGGGGTTAAGGCTGTGTGCCGGCTGCTTCCATTCATTCCTATGGACCCGCAGCGGAGCCTTCACACTGAGTAAGCAGCGTATAGTCAGTGTGAAGGCTAAGCAAAGCATTGTGGGAAAAGATCACCGATCTCGATCCCACCTAAAAAGATCGTGTTCGGAATTCCGATCGCGATCGTGAAATTTTCTCGATCGCCGATCGGAATCCGATCTTTTCTGAACACGATCACTCAACCCTAATGATAATCAATAGTAAAGAAATAACCTGATTTATATAATTTGCCATTTTCGGATTATATTCCCTTTAATATATTGTATTGCTCATTTTTCTTCTCAGCTACATCTGATGGCTTGTGGAAAGCAGATCCTGTTACTGGCATCTTCTATGAGATTAACTCTGATTCAGCCCTCACTTGGTACCAAGCCAGAAAAAGCTGCCAGCAACAAGGCGCAGAACTGCTAAGTATAACCGAACTACACGAACAATCATTCATTGCAGGTAAGAACCAAGGTAGAGAAGAATCAGAAGGGACACGTCAGAGATCTACAGGAATTAGGACAATAGTATGATATGTATGATGAATTGCATGGAATCACAGATTGTCTAAACCTATTCTTTACAGGAGATCAGATTATCTTCATACACTGAAGCCTCCATTTCTCTGCTATTATCCCCCAAATTATCTACTTTTCCATTGATATAAAGTGTCCCATGACCTTACTACAATCTGTGTGATCACAAACATGGACTCCGTCAAAGGCATCTTGGCCCAAATGTGAATACAGTAACAAGGCCCCAACCTACAATGTGCCATGTATAATCCTGCTGAATTTTGTTGTAAAATTAATTGCACAGTAGTCTGACTTTTAGGGATTATTTGCAAAAATTAACTGCTGCTTCCATATGTGGCAGACTGCCCTTAGGCCCATTCACTATTACTCACTTGTGGCTACTTTTGCACCCCTATAGTTATACCCATAGACTGAACCAACATTATCATGTCCAGCATATCCTGATAAGGTAAAGGTATAGCTAGAAATAATGCATGATTATGTAGATAATCTCTTTTCCCTTAGTCCCAACAGTGGCACAATACGGAGTATTTCTGCCCCTGTGTGCTGGTAGGACAGGCAAAATTTTTAATAAGCCAAAATTAGCATATGCATGGCTACAACCCTATAAAAGGGTACAGGGAATTCCCCCTCGCGTGTAAATACAAGTGTAATAATAAAACATCATATTTTAACAATGACAAATATAATATAGGGAGGGCAGCCTTGTGCTGCTGTTGGGACTAAGGGAAAACAGATTATCTATATAAGCATTCATTCCCTGTCATCCCACCAGCGGCACAATATGGGAAGATAGCAAGCAATCCCTCTAGGGAGGGACCCTCACTCCGCTGAGGCTAACACAGTTCGCCCAAAAGTAGTGGCTTCTGTGGCACAAGTGCACACTCTGTAGTGCTTGATGAAAGTAGACTCCGATGACCAGAAGGCTGTGGCACAGATCTGGTCCAGCGGCAAAGCCTTCTTCTCCGCCCAGGAGGTAGAGACCGATCTTGTGGAGTGTGCTGTGAGTAAAGCAGGAGTAGGTAAGCCCTGTGTTGAGAAGGCAATTTTGATGGCTTCCTTTGCCTACTGGGATATGGAAGGACTTGAGGCTTTAAGGCCCTTGTGTTGACCAGTAAAATTGATGAGAAGATTCTCTTATTTTCTAAAACCACTTATACGTCTCAGATAAATTTTGAGACATCTAACCAGGTCCAATGTGTGAATCCTGAGTTCTTCCAGAGAGGAAGGAGAGGGATAAAATACAGGCAATGAAATTAGCTGGCCCATGGATAGTGAAGGCAATTTAGGTCAGAATCCTGGTAGGAACTGGAGCTGAACTCTATCCTCGGAGAACATGATGTATGGATCTTCAGAGGAGAGTACCTGTAATTCCCCTACCTTCTTGGCAGATGTGATTGCCAGAAGGAATGCCATTTTTAGGTGAGGAATTTTAATTCTGTTTCCTCCAGAGGCTCAAACGGTGAGTTACAAAGTGCCGTTAGGACTGTACCTAGGACCCACTGGTGGACAGGAGCAGCAACTGCTGGTCTCAACCTAGTTACTCCTTTCATGAAGGTGCTCACTAAAGGTCCTTGAGACAGACGCCTCCCCAGATAGGTGGACAAAGTGGCTACATGCACCTTGTAGGTGGAAGCGGAGAGCCCTTTGTCGAACCCATCCTCAAGAAAATCCAGGATCGCCACTATTGGGGGATCGGAGGAGTCCACTTCATGTTCCCACCACCAGGAATTGAAGATGTTACCGATTCTGCGGTAATTCTTATTGGCAGAGTCCACACAGGAACAAGCAAGAGTCTTCAAGGCGGCTCTTGACAGTCCTCTATTCCTCAACAGGGACTGGTCAACCTCCAGGCTGTCAGGTTGAGTCTCCTCAGATCCTGGCAGCTCAGCTCTCCTTAGGTTACCAGGTCTGGGGGGGAGAGCCTACAATAAACACCTTGACTCATCCTCATGAGTTCGGTAAACCAAGTCCTTTTTGACCAGAACGGAATTATGGCAATTCCCGAGACTTGGTCCTGTCTTATCCTCATCAATACCCTGTGTATGATGGGAATTGGAGGGAATATGTAAACCAGTCTGAACCTACATGGGATGGACAGGACATCCACTGCCAAGGGGTTGTCCTCCTGGTACAGTGAGCAGAACATTTCCACCTTGGCGTTGAGTCAGGTTGCCATAAGATCGACCTCCAGGAAACACATCTGGATGGAGAGACCATTCTCCTGATACGGTAATACCGATTCAACTGATCCGCTACTGTGTTCAAGGAGCCCTTGATGTGGACAGCAGATAAGTGGGACAGGTTCTGTTCTGCCCAAGTAAAAATCAGGTTTTCCTCTCTCAGTAGGGCTGAAGGCCTGGTACCTCCTTGTTTGTTGATATAGATTACCACGGTCATGTTGTCTAACCGGACTTTGACCGCTTTCCTTCTGAGGAGAGGGGAGAAGTGACACAATGGAAGGTACACTGCCCTGAGCTCCTTCAGGTTGGATGTTCCCTCCTCTGGTCTTTTCCATCGTCCTTGGATGATCTTGTCTTTTAGATGTGCTCCCCATCCCCAATGGCATGCATCTGTTGTCAACAGGGTCCACACTTATGGGACCAAGGACCTTCCGTCTTTCAGGTGTATCCACCATCTGAGAGAAAGACGGGTACTGGGAGAAAGGGAGGTTCTCTTGTGCAGTCCCCGTGGAGACCTGTTCCAGGCACTCAACACTTCCATCTGGAGGAGATGCAAATGCCATAAAACCCATGGGACCGCTCTGACCAAAGATGACATCAGTCCGAGGACTCTCATGGCGGTGCGGATGGTAACTTACCGGGTCCTGAAGAGATAACGGGTGGCCACCTCTATCCGTAATTTCCTTGGGCTGGTGAGAGAGACCTGCATCTTTTGTGAATCCAAGACAAATCCCAGGAATGTTCTCTGGGTAGATGCCACTATTTCTGATTTCTACCAATTGATGAGCCATCCTAACCTCTGTAGGAAGGAAATGGCTATCTGAAGATGATGTTGGAGACCCAGGATAGACTGAGCTTTTATGAGCCAGTTGTCTAGATAGGGAAGAATAAACAGACCGCATAATCGGAGGGCGGCAGCGACAGGTGCGACCACCTTGTAGAAGGCGTATGGGAAGGAGGGGATGCCGAATGGAAGTACGGCAAACTGAAAATGTTCTCTGTGGCCAGAAATTTGGATAGCAATCCTGAGATATTTCCTGTGTGAATGATAGATAGGGATGTGAAGGTGGGCGTCCTTTACATCCAGGGTTATCATAACTTCGTTCTGCTGGAGGAAGTGATTGCAGGGAGGGTAGATGAACTTTATGGGATAACCATACTCTACAACCCGCAAGACCCAAGGATCTTCTACCAGATGGTGCCACACAGTGGTGAAGTGGGAAAGACGACCTCCCACAGGGCCTTTGGCCAAAGAGAGCCCTTCAAAAGTTAGGTCTCCTCTTTGCTCTTCACAGGAGAGCCCATGCCCCGCTCTTCTAGAGCGATACCTATGCCTTTGAGGCTGAGAGCAGCCTGGGAGGAGGAACCTCCCCTATAATGGATAGCTCTTCTACCTCGGAAAGACTGTGGCAGGGATCTATTCTACCTCCTACCAACCCTTCCATTAGGTCATCCAGCCCACAGCCAAAACCCTTCTCGGGTTCACAGGGAAGGCACGTAAGGTGTACTTGGAGGCGGTATCGGCCCTCCATGGCCTAAGCCAAAGGGGTCTCCTGGCAGCGGTCGATTGGGCCCTGACCGTATAGGCAAGCCTTAACTGCTACCTCAATGCTTCTTCCACGAAATCAGCCACCATCTGAATGGACTCTACCAAGATGTCCTCCCGGGAAACTCCTGTGTCAATGTCCCTCTCTAATTGCACTAGACGGGATCGTAAATCACCCAAGACTTCAGCCGAGCAATGGTGACTGACGCCTGAGCTGACGTGGCTGAGTAGACCTTCTTCAAGGTGGAATCCACTCTACAGTCTAAGGGATCTGGCAAGTTGGAACCATCTTCCATACCGTTTTACGTCACAATTTTATCACCGCAAGATCCACTTTCAGGGGGAGGTTCCCACCGATCCAGTTGGGATGGTACAATTGGAAACTCTACTGGCCAAGTGTGCCCTTTCTGGCTGTTTCCACTCATGCTCCATGATCGCAGTCAGAGCAGAGTCTGCTTGGAAGGTCCTTTGCCTCCAGAGGTGGACACGGAGTCTTCCCCCACAACATCCAGGTCCCCTCTTGACCGGATAGACTTCAGCAGCCTAGGTGAACTTTCCCAGTGGAAAAGTGAGGAAGATACTTCCACTTTTATTCCGGATCAGTACTCACCAAACAACCTCCTTGCGGACGGTCTTTAATTTGTGCCTGCAAGATGTTTCTGCTCATGATGCTCCCCACAGGAGCAGAGGTAGCAGGTACTCAAGGCAGGTAGCCACCCCTAGGAGGCCAGTAGCCGAGTCAGGCAGATGCCGCCAACAATGAGATGAGTTCAGGTAGTCAAGCAGACACAATAGATGTCAGTAGGCAAGTGGCAGGCAGACGCCGCATATGGCAGCAGGCAGATCCAGTCTTCAGGTAGAGTACAAAAGGTATAGATAGATAGGGCTGAATACACACATACAGATTTGAGGCAGATTTTTTTAAATATCTTTTTTTTCCCTACTTTCCTTTTGGATCCTTTCCTGGGTTTGATCAAAATAATGTAGTGAAACTGTCACTCACTAGTGATGATGTCTAAAACTAGATATTATTGGAATGATGAAAATACTATACCACTAATAATAAAGCCACAGTGCAGTTTGTTTACATTATACCAGCAGTGGGAGGGGCTCTGTACCTGTCATAGTGTTTGGCTAATGGTCCATGGGATTCATGTTAATTAGTCCATTGGTGTTAGAAAGATCCTTTCGTATTACAAGGCTTTGGGAATGCTCAGCAAGCTAGTGCTGATGTCATAAAGGTCCTTAAGATTTTGTATGAGATTTGAAAAGGTCCTTGCGCTTTGTTTGCCTGAGCCATGAGGTATCAGCGCTTCTGGTCTGTGTAACTATAACCGATAAATTACTGGTGTTCACCTGCCATTGTCTTATTACAACCTCTTCTGATTGGTCAAAAAAAAATTAGTGGGAGGAGTTTGGGTGTGTTAAATAAGTGCCTGACCTCATTACACTCACGGCCATACATCAGTGCTGTGGGTGGTAGCAGGAGATACTATGCATGAGTGCCACGGATGGGAGCGGGGGATACTATACATCAGTGCTGCAGTTGGGAGTGGGGGATACTATACATCAGTGCCACTGGTGGAAGTGGGGGATACTATACATCAGTGCCACGGGTGGGAGCGGGAGATACTATACATCAGTGCCGCGGGTGGGAGCGGGGGATACTATACATCAGTGCCACGGGTGGAAGTGGGGGATACTATACATCAGTGCTGCAGATTGGAGTGGGAGATACTATACATTAGTGCTGCGGGTGGGAGCGGGGGATACTATACATCAGTGCTGCGGGTGGGAGCGGGGGATACTATACATCAGTGCTGCAGATTGGAGTGGGAGATACTATACATTAGTGCTGCAGGTGGGAGCAGGGGATACTATACATCAGTGCTGCGGGTGGGAGCGGGGGATACTATACATCAGTGCTGCGGGTGGGAGTGGAGGATACTATACATCAGTGCTGCAGATAGGAGTGGGAGATACTATACATCAGTGCTGCGGGTGGGAGTGGGAGTTACTATACATCAGTGCCGCGGGTGGGAGCGGGGGATACTATACATCAGTGCCACTGGTGGAAGTGGGGGATACTATACATCAGTGCTGCAGATTGGAGTGGGAGATACTATACATTAGTGCTGCGGGTGGGAGCGGGGGATACTATACATCAGTGCTGCGGGTGGGAGCGGGGGATACTATACATCAGTGCTGTGGGTGGGAGCGGGGGATACTATACATCAGTGCTGCGGGTGGGAGTGGGGGATACTATACATCAGTACTGCGGGTGGGAGCGGGGGATACTATACATCAGTGCTGCGGGTGGGAGCAGGGGATACTATACATCAGTGCCACGGGTGGGAGCGGGGGATACTATGCATCAGTGCCACGGGTGGAAGTGGGGGATACTATACATCAGTGCTGCAGATTGGAGTGGGGGATACTATACATCAGTGCTGCGGGTGGGAGCAGGAGATACCGTATTTTACGGACTATAAGGCGCACTGGACTATAAGGCCCATGGCCCATGAGCGCCTTATAGTTCGTCTCGGTTCATATATAAGGCGCACCGGACTATAAGCCGCAGTCCGGTGCGCATTATATGTTATTGAAAGCGGCGGCAGGCAGACTTTGCTTCTATTGGAAGCGCTCGGCAGGCGAGGAGGGGCTCTATCAGCAAAATCATGCTGATAGAGCCCAACCGTAAAAGTTAGATTAAACTACCCCCCCATTTTAAAATAAAAGCCTGAAACAGAATGTGAAACTTACCGAGCGGTGCAGGGCGGGCGGGCATTCAGGCCTCCTCTTCCTCCGATGTTCCGTCCTCCTCCTCCGCCGCTCGCTAACTGATAATGGCCTAGGCGCATGCGCAGTAGCCGTAGTAGAAGCATTATGATATTGCGCATGCGCCCAGGCCATTATCAGATCGCGAGCGCCGGAGGAAGTGGTCAGGACATCGGAGGAAGAGGAGGCCTGAATGCCCGCCCTGCACCGCTCGGTAAGTTTCACGTTCTGTTTCAGGCCGGCGTGACAGCAGGGCTGCCGGACACTTCCCATTCATTTCTATGGGAGCCGGCATGCCAGCGCTCCCCATAGAAATGAATGGACTGCTTTTTTCCATTCATTTCTATAGGGAGCGCTCGCATGCCGGCTCCCATAGAAATGAATGGGAAGTGTCTGTCCATTCATTTCTATGGGGAGCGCTCGCATGCCGGCTCCCATTGAAATGAATAGGAAGTGTCCGGCAGCCCTGCTGTAATGCCGGCGTGTACGGCTGTGATACACGCCGGCGTTCCGTAGTGTGAATGCCCCCTTACGGTGCCTTTTATGTATGTATGGAAGCAGCACGCAGACTTTGCCGCCGCTTCCATCCATATATAAGGCGCACCGGACTATAAGCCGCACTTACGATTTCTGAGGAAATTGTAGGTTTTTATGTGCGCCTTATAGTCCGGAAAATACGGTACTATGCTGCTCTGGTAAAAACTCTTTTCCTGTACTTAGAGATTCACCTCTGATAATTTAGTCAGACCTATTATGGTTCTGACTTTTGATACACGTTAGTTGGTTAGGTTGAGAGTTTGTTCATTTTTTCAGTGCTTTTATTGGCACATTAGTTAAGGAGAAGTATTTTTACAGATTAGGCTCCTGCATCACAATTGAGCTACGTAGGAGCATTGAGCTTTTTTGTATATCTCAGCTCCTGTTCCTTCAACTTTGGTGCCATGTTTTGCACATCAGTCTATGGGAGTTCAGACTATGGAGTAGTTTATTTATCTTTCTAAACTACAGAAGGGCATTGAGCCTTCCAAATTCAGCTCATGTCCTTTCTCCCGAGTGTTTGAACACTACAATTGGTGCAAACAGCTATACTCTATAATAGGGCTATTCAGCTACAGATATTGTTATCCCTATTAGAGGCCAAGTTTGACTTTAGGAATATCAGTGTAGTATTTTAATGGTTCCACTAAAATCTAGTTGTAGATATCCTCATTAGTGAGTGACAGTTTCACTAAATTTTTTTTATCATTCTTATAAATGGGTATATGGCATAAATTGCGCCAATCCAAAAGCCAGCAAAACTGAATATAAATATTCCTCTTAACCACTTCCGGACCGCCCATAGAATATATACATCCGGGAAGTGGTTGCCTAGTTCTGACAGGATGTACTTGTACGTCCAGTCAGAACACAGCAGCTGCACGGAGATCGTGGAGCTACTGAATCTGGGAGCCGGCTGTAACTTCAGCCGGAGCTCCCAGAGAGAAGACAAGGCAGATTTATTACCTCCCCTGCCTTCTCAATCGCTGTGTATACAGCGTTCAATGAGCGCTGTATACACAGCTATGGACGCTGCCATAATTCAGCTGCCCTCTGACCCGGTGGACACGTGATCCGCTGGGAGCAGAGTCTTGCAAAAGCTGCTGGGTCCTACAGGACCAGATCAGCTCTGTAAGCTGTATATACAGTGTGGAGGAGGCTGGATTTCTCCTGCAACTGGGGTTAAATGTAGCAGCCCCAGTTATAGGAGAAATCAGCCTCCAGTACAAAAAAATAAGTGATCAGATGTCCCCAAAGGTCTCTTATCACCTTATCAGACCCCCTGGGATTCAAGACCCCTAGGGGGTGTAATAAATGCAGTATTAAAGTATTAAAAATTCAAATCATCCCCATTTCCCTAGAACACATATAAAACTAATACTGTTAATACAGTGAAACACATACATGTTAGATATCCCTGTGTCCGAAAACGCCCGCTCTACAAATCTATAAAAATATATTTCTTGTACGGTAAACGCCGTAGTGGGAAAAATAAGTTGTCTAACTGCTCCTTCCCTGAGACTGTTTTTTCTTTCCCCCACTTGGAATTCACCCTGACTACAGCCAGGCTGACTATAGGGTATCTGGAGTGCTCCTATTCTGTTGCGAATGGGTTAATAGGAGCACTGCAGATACCCTATAGCCAGCCAGGCTGAACTCCAAGTGGGGAAAAAAAAAACAGTCCTCAAGCTCAGGGATGGGGCAGACAGACAACCAGAACACCCCCTCCCCTTCCCCAGCATCTACTGCACCCAAAAACTCCGACCATTTTAATTTTTGAAATTTTCCAGTAGCTGCTGCATTCCCCTCCCCCCCCCCATCTTATACTCGAGTCAATAAGTTTTCCTAGTTTTTTTGTAGTAAAATTATATTCGGGTCTGCTTATACTGGAGTATATATGGTATGTTCAGATGACCCTGCTACATATATTAGCTAGAAAGGCGCGTTCCACTTCTCTTTCTTTGTATTCACCAAATCACATATTATAGATTAATATCTATGTCTTAAAATTGATCTTTTCTATGGCTGGACTGTATATAATTCATCATGTTATTTGTCTATATCTCATAGGGTTAACAAACCGCCTCACCACACCCTTGTGGATTGGGCTCAATAGTCTGGACTTCAATGCTGGCTGGAGATGGGACGGTGGAGACCCTTTTAGATATCTCAACTGGTTTCCAGGTAACTACTAAGGAGGATCTTCGAGTACTATTTTACTGATAATGATTATATATGCAACCACCCCAGGAGAACTGTGCAGGAAGCTGGACTGTCACGGTGACCTTATAGGGACCAGAACTTCCAGGAGAGGTGCACAGGGTAATAGGCAGTGTCAGTTCAGTTAGATGTGATGCCAGTTGGAGTATTGAGACAACCGCTGGTCCCTGGGCTGAGATGGTGATGTGGGTGCCAGTGCTCCCTCCAACAAAGAGCTTTTGCCCTGGGCTTAGCTGCAAGGAAGGCAATGTCCAGGCCAGGATCAGTTGAAGTACTCACTGCTTTATTGTAATGGGCATCTGCTGATTTACTGGCCTTGTAGCAGTGAGCTGTGGCACAGTGGCTTGTAGCTGGCTGACAAAATCCCATGCATTAGAGGAGAGTTTAAGATACTGCAGGTCCAGCTTCTGGAACTTCTGCAGGAGTTCAGTTACCTAGTAGAGGTAGGTGCAGGCTGCCAGGGTTATAGCTCTGCTTAGCCTGATATAATCCTGTCCTCTTACTGATGGTGGTGCAGGGCACTGTCACACAGCTTCTCTGCCCTGCTGCTGCTGTGGCAATCCTCACAGCACACAGTGTCTGAAACACAAGATGGCTACTGCCACACTTCTCCTTGCTCCTTCTTCCCTTGCTGCTTACAGGATTCTACTTCTTTTCTCTTCTATGACTATATCCTGTTCCAGCTACAGATCCACCCACTGTGTGTGTGTTGCTATGGAGACCACAGCTCACTACGACAAGTTAAACCAGAGAACAATAGCTTGAGAACATGTCACAAATGAGTACAGTATGAACATGACAACATATACAATCAACCATAACTTATAAGGCACTTGTATGACCAAATAACCATTAGTAAAAAGTAGTTTTGAAAAGTAGAAAGAGGGAGAAAATGTGCGGCGTGCACAGCTCGCCGTGGCAAATTTGTCTCCACCCACTTTTATGTTGACTCCGCCCATTCTCATTCATTTTTCACGTGCTCCCACACAGTATAATCCTCCTACAGTCACCCATAAATTATATGTCCCCCTCTATCTCTCCCCCAGTTTCATATACACTCCCCATCTCTGCCCCCAGATTCATGTCCCCCCATCTCTTCCCCCAGATTCATGCCCCCTCATCTCTGCCCCCAGAAACATGTTCCCCATCTCTGCCCCCAGAATCATGTCCCCCATCTCTGCCCCCCAGAATCATGTCCCCCATCTCTGCCCCCAGAATCATGTCCCCCATCTCTGCCACCAGAATCATGTCCCCCCATCTCTTCCCCCAGATTCATGTCCCCTCATCTCTGCCCCCAGAATTATGTCCCCCATCTCTGACCCCAGAATCATGTCCCCCCATCTCTGCCCCAGATTCATGTCCCCTCATCTCTGCCCCCAGAATCATGTCCCCTCATCTCTGCCCCCAGAATCATGTCCCCCCATCTCTGCCCCCAGAATCATGTCCCCCATCTCTGCCCCCAAGAATCATGTCCCCCCATCTCTGCCCCCAGAATCATGTCCCCCATCTCTGCCCCAGAATCATGTCCCCCCATCTCTGCCCCCAGATTCATGTCCCCTCATCTCTGCCCCCAGATTCATGTCCCCTCATCTCTGCCCGCAGAATCATGTCCCCCCATCTCTGCCCCCAGAATCATGTCCCCCATCTCTGCCCCCAGAATCATGTCCCCTCATCTCTGCCCCCAGAATCATGTCCCCCCATCTCTGCCCCCAGAATCATGTCCCCTCATCTCTGCCCCCAGAATTATGTCCGCCCATTCTCATTCATTTCTCACGTGCTCCCACACAGTATAATCCTCTTACAGTCCCCCATAAATTATATGTCCCCCCTCTATCTCTCCCCCAGTTTCATATACACTCCCCATCTCTGCCCCCAGATTCATGTTCCCCCATCTCTGCCCCCAGATTCATGTCCCCTCATCTCTGCCCCCAGAAACATGTTCCCCATCTCTGCCCCAGAATCATGTCTCCTCATCTCTGCCCCCAGAATCATGTCTCCTCATCTCTGCCCCCAGAATCATGTCTCCTCATCTCTGCCCCCAGAATCATGTCCCCCCATCTCTGCCCCCAGAATCATGTCTCCCCATCTCTGCCCCCAGAAACATGTTCCCCATCTCTGCCCCCAGAATCATGTCCCCCATCTCTGCCCCCCAGAATCATGTCCCCCATCTCTGCCCCCAGAATCATGTCCCCCATCTCTGCCACCAGAATCATGTCCCCCCATCTCTTCCCCCAGATTCATGTCCCCTCATCTCTGCCCCCAGAATTATGTCCCCCATCTCTGACCCCAGAATCATGTCCCCCCATCTCTGCCCCAGATTCATGTCCCCTCATCTCTGCCCCCAGAATCATGTCCCCTCATCTCTGCCCCCAGAATCATGTCCCCCCATCTCTGCCCCCAGAATCATGTCCCCCATCTCTGCCCCCAAGAATCATGTCCCCCCATCTCTGCCCCCAGAATCATGTCCCCCATCTCTGCCCCAGAATCATGTCCCCCCATCTCTGCCCCCAGATTCATGTCCCCTCATCTCTGCCCCCAGATTCATGTCCCCTCATCTCTGCCCCCAGAATCATGTCCCCCCATCTCTGCCCCCAGAATCATGTCCCCCATCTCTGCCCCCAGAATCATGTCCCCTCATCTCTGCCCCCAGAATCATGTCCCCCCATCTCTGCCCCCAGAATCATGTCCCCTCATCTCTGCCCCCAGAATTATGTCCGCCCATTCTCATTCATTTCTCACGTGCTCCCACACAGTATAATCCTCTTACAGTCCCCCATAAATTATATGTCCCCCCTCTATCTCTCCCCCAGTTTCATATACACTCCCCATCTCTGCCCCCAGATTCATGTTCCCCCATCTCTGCCCCCAGATTCATGTCCCCTCATCTCTGCCCCCAGAAACATGTTCCCCATCTCTGCCCCAGAATCATGTCTCCTCATCTCTGCCCCCAGAATCATGTCTCCTCATCTCTGCCCCCAGAATCATGTCTCCTCATCTCTGCCCCCAGAATCATGTCCCCCCATCTCTGCCCCCAGAATCATGTCCCCCCATCTCTGCCCCCAGAATCATGTCCCCCATCTCTGCCCCCCAGAATCATGTCCCCCATCTCTACCCCCAGAATCATGTCCCCCATCTCTGCCCCCAGAATCATGTCCCCCCATCTCTGCCCCCAGATTCATGTCCCCTCATCTCTGCCCCCAGATTCATGTCCCCTCATCTCTGCCCCCAGATTCATGTCTCCTCATCTCTGCCCCCAGAATCATGTCCCCTCATCTCTGCCCCCAGAATCATGTCCCCCATCTCTGCCCCCCAGAATCATGTCCCCTCATCTCTGCCCCCAGAATCATGTCCCCCCCCATCTCTGCCCCCAGTTTCACATTCCACCTCAGTGTACACATTAAACTTACGTTCTCCTCATTCCCCCGCTGCTCTCTCTCTCTCTCCGCAGTCTCGCTAACAGTTGTAGACGTGATGTGATGACGTCACATCACATCTACAACTGTTAGCGAGACTTCGGAGAGAGAGAGCGGCGGGGGAGCGAGGAGAACGTAAGTTTAATGTGTACACTGAGTCTACACAGCGACTAGCAGTGGCAAAGCAAGGAGCTGAGCTGTAACAGCTCCTTGCTTTAGCCGCGTCTGTATTCAACTCAGATCTGCGTCCTCCGGATGCAGATCTTAGTTGAAATCGGAACATACCTCCCTCCAACCAGGATCGCGGGACACGTCACCGAAATCGTGAATGTCCCGCGGAAATCAGGACGGTTGGGAGGTATATATATATATATATATATATATATATATATATATATATATATACTCAAAAAAATAAAGGGAACACTTAAATAACACATTCTAGATTTGAATGAATGAAATTTTCTCATTGAATATTTTGTTTTGTACAAAGTTGAATGTGATGACAACAAAAATTATCAATGGAAATCAAATGTATTACCCAATGATGGCCTGGATTTAGAGTCACCCCCAAAATTAAACTGAAAAAACACACTACAGGCTGATCCAACTTTGATGTAATGTCCTTAAAACATGTCACAATGAGGTTCAGTAGTGTGTGTGGCCTCCACGTGTCTGTATGACCTCCCTACAACGCCTGGGCATGCTCCTAATGAGGTTGTGGATGGTCTCCTGAGGGATCTCCACCCAGACCTGGACTAAAGCATCTGCCAACTCCTGGACAGTCTGTGGTGCAACGTCTCATTGGATGGAGCGAGACATATCCCAGATGTGCTCATTTGGATTCAGGTCTGAGGAACGGGCGGGCCAGTCCATAGCTTCAATACCTTCATATTGCAAGAACTGCTGACACACTCCAGCCACATGAGGTCTGGTATTGTCCTGCATTAAGAGGAACTCAGGGCCAACAGCACCAGCATATGGTCGCAATAGGGGTCTGAGGATCTCATCTTGGTACCTAATGGCAGTCAGGCTACCTCTGACGAGCACATGGAGGGCTGTGCAGCCCTCCAAAGAAATGCCACCTCACACCATTACTGGCCCATTGCCAAACCGGTCATGATAAAGGATGTTGCAGGCAGCAGATCACTCTCCGCAGTGTCTCCATACTCTGACAGATCTGTCACGTGCCCAGTGTGAACCTGCTTTCATTTGTGAAGAGCACAGGGCACCAGTGGCGAAGTTGCCAATCCTGGTGTTCTGTGGCAAATGCCAAACATCCTGCACTGTGTTGGGCTGTGAGCACAACCCCCCATCTGTGGTCGTCAGGACCTCATACCATCTTCATGGAGTCGGTTTCTAACTGTTTGTACAGACACATGCACATGTGTAGCCTAGTGGAGGTCATTTTGCAGGGCTCTGGCAGTGCTCCTCCTGTTCCTCCTTGCACAAAGGCTGAGGTAGTGGTCCCGCTGCTGGTCCCTTCACATCTCCTGGTGTACTAGCGTGTCTCCTGGTAGCACCTTCAGCCTCTGGACACTACGCTGACAGACACAGCAAACCTTCTTGCCACAGCTGAAATTGATGTGCCATCCTGGATGAGCTGCACTACCTGAGTCCGTCTCATGCTACCACGAGTGTGAAAGCACAACCAACATTCAAAAGTGATGAAAACATGAGTTAGAAAGCACTGGTACTGAGATGTGGTCTGTGGTCCTCACCTGCAAATCGCTCCTTTATTAAGTGTGTCTCGATCATTTCCATCTGTTGTCTATTCCAATCGCACAACAGCAGGTGAAATTGATTGTCAATCAGTGTTGCTTGGAGTTACATTGTGTTGCTTAAGGGTAAGTTCACACATAGTTTTTTGGATCAGAACCTGAGGCAACCTCTGCCTCAGGTTCAGATCCAAAGTCCAGGTCGCCACGACAGAAAGCCAGTGCACTACATTGGCATCCAGCCGCGCACTCCGCTGCGGATTAGGCCCAATGAATGGGTATAGTCTGGAGGAGGGAGTTTCATGCGACGCGACTCGGCCTGAAGAATGAACATCTCGCTTCTTTTTTCCAGGAGCCTGAATAAACGGCTCCCGGAAAAAGCTCCTGAGTGGCTCCCATTGATTTCAATGGGAGCTGTCTTTTTGGTCAGGGTTTTGAGGCAATTACGGCCTCCAAACCATGACCAAAAAACTACGTGTGAACTTACCCTCAGTGTTCCCTTTATTTTTTGGAGCAGTGCACATATATATATATATATATATATATATATATATATATATATATATATACTAGAGGGAGGACCCGGCTTCGCACGTATCTAATCCTCTGGTAAGTGAAACTGTGTGCAGACGTGCATATCTAATCTTACGGCATGTGGTACTATGTGCAGATGCGCGTATCTAATCTTCTGGCGTTGTGGTACTGTGTGCAGACAGGTGTATCTAATCCTCTGGCGTGAGGTACTTGGTGCAGATGCTCGTATCTAATCCTCCCCAGTGTGGTACTGTGTGCTGAGACCCGTATCTAATTATCTGGCATGTGGTACTGTGTGCAGAGACATGTATCTAATCCTCCAAAGTGTGGTACTGTGTGAAGAGGCGCGTATCTAATCCTACGGCGTGTGGAACTGTGTGTAGACACGCGTATCTAATCCTACAGCATGTGGTACTGTATGCAGACGCATGTATCTAATCCTATAGCGTGTACAACTGTGTGAAGACGTGCGTATCTCATCGTCTGGCATGTGAAACTGTAAGCAGACGCGTGTATCTAATCCTACGGCATGTGGTACTGTGTGCAGACGTGCTTATCTAATCCTATGGGGTGTGGAACTGTGTGCAGATGTGTGTATCTAATCCTCCCTTGTGTGGTATTGTGTGAAAAGGCGCGTATCTAATCCTATGGCATGTGTAACTGTGTGTAGACGCGTGTATCTAATCCTATGGCATGTGGTACTGTGTGCAGATGCGCGTATCTAATCCTCTGGCGTGTGGTACTGAGTGCTGAGACGCGTATCTAATTCTCTGGCTTGTGGTACTGTGTGCAGAGGCATATATCTAATCCTCCAAAGTGTGGTACTGTGTGCAGACACACGTATCTAATCCTCCCCTGTGTGGTATTGTGTGAAGAGGCACATATCTAATCCTGAGGCATGTGGTACTTTGTGCAGACGCGCGTATCTAATCCTCCCCATGTTGTACTGTGTGCTTAGATACGTATCTAATTCTCTGGCTTGTGGTACTGTGTGCAGACACACGTATCTAATCCTCACCTGTGTGGTATTGTGTTAAGAGGCACGTATCTAATCCTGCGGCATGTGGAACTGTGTGTAGACGCGCGTATCTAATCCTACGGCATGTGTTACTGTGTGCAGACGCGTATATCTAATCCTCTGGCGTGGGGTACTGTGTGCAGACGCACGTATCTAATCCTCCCCCGTGTGATACTGTGTGCTGAGACGCATATCTAATTCTCTGGCTTATGGTACTGTGTGCAGAGGCATGTATCTAATCCTCCAAAGTGTGGTACTGTATTCAGGCACACGTATCTAATCCTCCCCTGTGTGGTATTGTGTGAAGAGGCGTGTATCTAATCCTATTGCGTGTGGAACTGTGTGTAGACGCGCGTATCTAATCCTACGGCATGTGGTACTGGGTGCAGACGCGCGTATCTAATCCTCTGGCGTGTGGTACTGTGTGCAGATGTGTGTATCTAATCCTCTGGCATGTGGTACTGTGTGCAGATGTGCGTATCTAATCCTCTCCTGTGTGGTACTGTGTGCAGATGCGCGTATCTAATCCTCTGGCATGTGGTACTATGTGCAGATGAGCGTATCTAATCCTCCCCCGTGTGGTACTGTGTGCTGAGACGCACATCTAATTCTCTGACTTGTGGTACTGTGTGCAGAGGCATGTATCTAATCCTCCAAAGTGTGGTACTGTGTGCAGACACACGTATCTAATCCTCCCCTGTGTGGTATTGTGTGAAGAGGCACGTATCTAATCCTACGGCGTGGGGAACTGTGTGTAGACACACATATCTAATCCTGTGGCATGTGGTACTGTGTGCAGATGTGCATATCTTATGCTCTGGTGTGTGGAACTGTGTGTAGACACGTGTATCTAATCCTATGGCGTGTACAACTGTCTGCAGACGTGCGTATCTAATCCTCTGGCGTGTGGAACTGTGTGTAGACGCGCGTATCTAATCCGACGACATGTGGTACTGTGTGCAGACGTGCAAATCTTATGCTCTGGTGCGTGAAACTGTGTGCAGATGCGTGTATCCAATCCTTTGTCATGTAGTACTGTGTGCAGACGCATGTATCCAATCCCCCGGGGTGTGGTACTTTGTGCAGACACGTGTATCTAATCCTTCGGCATGTGGAACTGTGTGCAGACGCACGTATCAAATCCTTCAGTGTGTGGAACTGTGTGCAGAAGTGCGTATTTAATCCTCTGGTTTGTGGGACTGTGTGCAGACGCGTGTATCTAATCTTCTGGAGTGTGATACTGTTTCCTGATCTGTGCATCTAATCCTCTGATGCGTGTATCTCAGTTTGGATATCAGTGTTGTATTGTGCATGTGGAGTGACCATGTGTATTGCAGTTGGAATATGAGTGAAAGACTTGCAGGTTTGTATTGGCTAAGGGGGGGGCACTGTGTTTGGAATGCTGTATCTCAGCAACGGTACATCCGAGTGAGTTGGAGTCTCGTCTTAAACCTTCCCGGATACCTGAAGTATCTCTGTACCAAATTTGGTGAAGATCGGTCCAGTCGTTTGGTTCGCATTAGAGCACAGACAGACAGACAGACAGACAGAAATTCATTTTTATAATATAGGGAGATATATATATAGCCTGCACTTAAAAGGACTATCTGGGTTAAAAATATTGATAACCTAGACATTCTTACCTAACCTTGTAAAATTTTTAGAGAAATCCTTCACAAGCCTCCAGCGTAAGCTGTATTACAGTGAATCCTGGGAAAACAAAAGTCATTAATATCAGATCAGTGAGGGTCTGACACCCGGGACCCCCATTGATCGGCTGTTCTCAGCAGCTGACTCAAAGAAAGCAGAGCAGGAAACTGCCCAAACTTCTCTCTGTTCAGTGGCCAGACCAGGTACTGCAGATCAGCTTCCATTCACTAAGCTGCAGTGACACAGTTCTGCCACTGCACAGAGAACAGCGCTGTCTGCTTCCTGCTCTATTCTCTGTGTATCAGCAGCTGAGAACAGCTGATCAGTGGGGGTGCTGGGTTTCGGATTTCTACTCATTTTGATAATGATGACCTATCCTTAGGATATTTTGTCGTTACCTTTAGCCGAGAAACCCATTTAATAAATAGGGAAAATCTATTGAGTCTGTAGTTACAGTACAATTTTAAAAATTATATAAAAATTATAAATTTATACAAATTAAAAATAATTAAATTAAATAAATAAAACTAAAAATATGTGATATAAAAACAGAGATTACCAGGTACATGGACATGTCAATGAGGGGTGGCCATTCTTGGACACTGGAGTAGTCACCTGACTGTATAATAAAAAAAAAATTCAAATACACAAAATATAATGTATCTTAAAAGTGCTGGACTGGTCCTCTCCTTTTATAACATGGTGGGTATGAGGAAATGACCACAATAACTGCAGGGCAGCTAAGACTTTTCTCTTTACCTAAATTTGTCGCTTATTTTAGGAAATCCATCAGATGTCCCCGGTGTAAACTGTGTAGTGGTAAATCCTGAAGAAAATACAAAGTGGGAAAGCAAAGAGTGCGAGCAAAAACTGGGCTATATCTGTGAGAAAGGCGACAAGAAGTCCCGAGATGTCCCCTCTCCAGGTAGGAAACAGAGATATGTGTGATAAAGAAGCAAATAAGAAAACAGAAGAGAGAGCACCGCGCGGCACCTTGTGCATTACCCTTTTAAAGTGATTCCACAAAGTATTATTCAACATATAATCACCTTTAAGCGCTGTGAAGTGATCACAGCACTCAAATATCACTTCATAGACAAAATGGCTAGTAGCTGGCAGATCGTAACCGTGAAAACACGTATGCATGGTACTATACAGAAAAGGACCTATCCAACCAACTTCTACAGAAGTATCAAATGGATAAAAGGATCCGCGCTTACCAACCATAGTTCTTGTTGCATTCGTTTATTAAAGCCTCACACACAACGCGTTTCGAAACCGGAAGCTGGTTTCTTCTTCAGGTGCACAAAGGACATAGATACTGAGAGCATAGAACATGCGCCCCCATAGTGACCTCATCATTTTACAATTGTAGCAATAAAAACATCAAATGGACAAATGACAACCAATAAATAGTTAAGAAACAGAATAAGACTAACATTATGTCAGCAATATAATAAAAAACTACAAACATTTATGCAGTATATTGAAAATCTCTCCAGCATCCAGGCATATCTACCTGCGCATGTATTCATAAAAAGCCCGCCCTAAAGTATAATTATGCGTCATAGCCCATCGCTTGGGACGCATATGTGTCTCACATGCCGGAACTACTCTTGGAGCGCACATGCGTTCCATATACCGGATGTAGTTAGAAATAGTAAACCGCATAGACTACATGTTAAAAACCCAATTTGGGGTCACGTGTGCATGTGTGTCGACGGACTCTCAGCGATTCATAAAGGCGGTGTCAAAGCAGCCGAGACCCAGAACACGCATGTGCACGGAACATACCGGCTCCTATAAATCTGAACCCATAACAAGCAAAAAAACAGATGTTATGGAGCACTACAAATATAGACACATCTAGTCCTCTATTAAACAATAATACATAAAATAATGATACATGAAATTTACCACTCATTAAAATGATTGTATATGTATAAAAACACTTTATGTTAATAACCAATAAAAATATATTCAACTCAAAAAGGGACTCACCATAATAATCATTACTATTTTTCAAGAGGTGATGTCTTCCAATGTCTCATTCAAACCAGCTGGACTCAAAGTATCCAGCTGGTATATCCAGTAGATTTCACGCCGTTTCAAGACTTCGAATCTATTGGGTATATTCGAAGGGATGTGGTCTATGGGGACAACATTAAACCCTGCAAAATTACTATTATGCTTATGTAAAAAATGTCTTGAGACGCTATGTTTTAAGTACCCATTTACTATATTTGACCTGTGTTTATTTATTCTAATATGTAGGTTCATGATCGTTCTCCCTACATATTGCATGCCACAAGGGCATTCTGCTAAATAAATGACATAGGGCGTAGAGCAATCCATACGGAAATCAAGTTGGAAAGTCCTACCTGTAGATCTACTAGAGATCTCTTGGACCTCGTGACCTATACATTGACAGCACTTGCATCGCCTGTTACCACACCTAAAGCTTCCTTTTTCATTTCCTTCAGTTGTAGGACTAGTATCAGATTTGGGAGCTATGGATTTGAGTCTACTTGGGGCTATTAAATTTTTAACACTTTTAGCCCTTCTAAATATAAGTTTCGGTCTCTTAGGGAGAAGATTCTTTAAGTACTGGTCATTTTGTAGAATGTACCAGTACTTATGCAAGATGTCACGGATGGTCATGTGAGCTCCATTATATGTAGTTAAAAAATTAAATTTAAACGAGTCCACATTATCCCTAATTCTAGGTTTCAAACAATCTGATTGAGTGAGTCGATCTGTTCTCTCCTTGGCTAAATCGATAATAGCTCTAGGGTACTTTTTGGCCTTAAATCTACTCCTCAGAATCTCACTCTGGCATTGATAATCCAGTTCAGTGGTGCAATTTCTACGTATGCGTTTAAACTGCCCAAACGGAATGTTTTTCTTCCATTTGTTGTAGTGTGAACTGTTGTAATCTAAAAGACTATTACAGTCAACACTCTTAAAGAATGTTTTAGTGGAAATGTGGTCACCCGTTCCCATAAGAATCAGATCCAGGTATTCTATTGAAGTATCATTAATTTTCCCTGAAAATTTTAAACCCCAGTCATTATCATTTAGATATATAACAAAATTATTAAAAGTTTCGGACGTACCTCTCCAAATAAAAAGAAGGTCGTCAATATATCTCTTAAAAAATATAATATGATTTGACCATACTGGATGATCAAATATAAATTGCTGTTCAAATTCCCCTACATAAAGGTTAGCATAACTAGGGGCAAATTTTGTCCCCATAGCTGTTCCACATACCTGTAGAAACAGCTGATCCTGAAATTGAAATACATTGTGCTCTAAAATAAACTTAATGCTGTTAAGAATAAACTTTTTTTTGTATTTCTGGTAATGTTGATCTACTATCAAGAGATAGTTTAATAATTTCTAAACCTTTCGCATGAGGAATATTTGAATACAATGATGTCACATCCAAAACTGCCCATGAAAAAGTTGAACTCCATTGGTGTGATAATAAATCATTGAGTAGACTCGTGGAATCGCGCAAATAAGATGGAAGATTGACAACAATTTTTTGAAGCTGCAAGTCTACATACTCTGACAAATTTCGTGTCAGAGCATTACACCCAGATATTATGGGGCGGCCTGGTGGGTTCTCCACGCTCTTATGAATTTTTGGAAGATGGTAAAAGACCCCTGGTGTGGGGTCCCTTACCATCAAATAATCTCGTTCTTTAGAAGAGAGGACTCCTGACTGAAAACCTGAATCAACAAGCTGTTTATATTGAAGCATATGTTCCTTAGTGGGATCACTTGGTAGGGGTTTGTAATAGGTGTTGTCAGATAGAATCCTTTGTGCTTCTCCTACATAATCCACACGGTCCTGTACCACAACCCCCCCACCCTTGTCCGCATTACGAATAACAATTTGTTTATTTCTCATTAAAGAATGTAATGCATCATTTTCTGCTCTAGTAAGATTCTTATATCGTTTACCACTCAATTCATTGATATTTCTAAATTCCTTTGAGACCAATGCAAAGAAGGTTTCAAGTGCACTGCCCCTGTGATGTAAGGGGTAAAATTTTGATTTCGGTCTTAAGTCCGTGTGGACTATTCCTGAAACTTCTAACATTTGCTGATTAAGATCCTGGGAATATTGCTCCTTTTCGATTGCTATCTCCTCTACATTTTTTAAGCCTCTAGAGGCGATGTCAAAGTGTCTAGCTAGTGTCAATTTCCTAATATATTGATTTAAATCAATATATAATTGTACTTCATTTATTTCCTGATTAGGACAAAAGGAAAGGCCATGTGATAATAGACTTAGTTCTGATGTTGTGAGACAATATTTGGAAAGATTATAGACTACGCTCTTCAGACCCTGTTTCTCTTGTGGTTTGGACTCTGGGGGGATGCCATTCGTTCTTCTATGTCTGTATCTACCTCCTCTTGATCCTCTTTTCCTGTTTCTATGTCGGATTCTATTATTGAATCCGTTTGTATTGAATTTATACTCTCTATTGATTCCCGCTCTTTGCGTTTTGGTCGTATTGGACTGTAATAGTCCGAGATTTTTGTTATTCTTTGATAAAGCGGTGCCTCCTTGACATGTATTGCTAGATCTGGAGTGAGGCACCTGGGTAGCGCTAAAAAAGGACTCTTTTGAGGTTTAGAAATTTCATGGGTGGGGCTCTGTAGAGCTCTATCGATTTGAGTTGTTGAGAGAGGGGTTCCGTAAAGTGAATCCTCCAATTCACAATCTATGGAGTCTTCTACATTCACGGTAGACCTCATTTCAGAGGTCTCCACCTTCTTTTCGTTGGAATACTGAGTAGCATGTATTTGTGCTATCGTGGTGATCGTTCTGCTACTCCTCTTGGATTTGTCCAGAGGGGTGGTAAAACCAAAGGAGGTGGCAGGAAGGGATAGTGAAATGGGTTGTTGTGCTCCCGGGACTACCAT
Source organism: Leptodactylus fuscus (assembly GCF_031893055.1). Classification (NCBI taxonomy): domain Eukaryota; kingdom Metazoa; phylum Chordata; class Amphibia; order Anura; family Leptodactylidae; genus Leptodactylus; species Leptodactylus fuscus. The sequence goes on along the minus strand of NC_134268.1, from coordinate 207,723,919 downwards.
ATCCCATTTGTAAATAGATCTTTTATTATTAAGATTACTCTTATCCGAAAGGGCCCCCTCTTTGAGCCTCCCAGCTGTTGGGGCACTCATCACATCTTTTACCATACCCTCCCTTCGACCTCTCCCCTCCCATCGTTGTTTTTCCGGATTCTGAAACCTATTAGTATGGTCATATTTTGACCTTTGCCGGTTAGGGCCTAGAATCTTATTAGTATGGTTTTTAGCCGGATAATTACGTGTAAAAATTTGTTTCCTCAAGGACTGGGGATTTTTCTTTCTTAGATCAGAAGAGGATTTCTTCCTGTTGCTACTGGGTGTATTAGTTCCACCTTTCTTTATTATTGGGTTCCTATCTCTAGGTATATTCCTGGTTTGCATATTGGGGTCTGTTGTTCTGTCATTCACTTTCATCCAATATTTAATATTATTATTCTGATAGTCATTTCTATCTCTGTTTAATTTATCAGTTTTTGTTTCTAAAATACCCCTTTCATAATTTAAGGTTCTTGTCTGTAACAAACGGCATAGCCGGATAAAATCAGTATGATGACTGTGTTTATCTAAATTCTGTACCAAAACATCCACTATTGAGCTACACTCAGATGCAAGGTTATGTCTTTTTTGTGACAGGACCTTCATTAGCTCCATTTCACATTGATGTAGAAGTAAATCCCATTGTTTGGAAAACACTGAGTCATTTGGGAAGGGGGATTGGTGTTTCAATCTAAGTCCTCTAGGGACTATCCCTTCTTTCAAATAAATACATAAATATTTAAAATCCATAGCATGTCTTGTTTCCTTAGACAAGGCATCTTCCAATTCCCAAAATAAATCATCCAGTTGTTTACGATCAATTACATCCACACAATCAGTTGTAATTACATCCATCTCAGACCTACTGGTCGTTGTAGGTGGAGCCATAGTATAATGTTCGATTAAATCATCTCTGGTGATCAACCTTTTCTTAATAAATTCCATAATGATCTGATTATCAAACCAATAGGAAATCAGTTCAAAGCCAGCAGCAGGTACTCAAGAAGGTATCAAGAAACAGATAGAGTCCTGATGATATACTTCTTAATCCACAGTCACGGGGCCAAACGTAACGTATGGTAAAAACTACAAGAAAACAGAAGAGAGAGCACCGCGCGGCACCTTGTGCATTACCCTTTTAAAGTGATTCCACAAAGTATTATTCAACATATAATCACCTTTAAGCGCTGTGAAGTGATCACAGCACTCAAATATCACTTCATAGACAAAATGGCTAGTAGCTGGCAGATCTTAACCGTGAAAACACGTATGCATGGTACTATACAGAAAAGGACCTATCCAACCAACTTCTACAGAAGTATCAAATGGATAAAAGGATCCGCGCTTACCAACCGTAGTTCTTGTTGCATTCGTTTATTAAAGCCTCACACACAACGCGTTTCGAAACCGGAAGCTGGTTTCTTCTTCAGGTGCACAAAGGACATAGATACTGAGAGCATAGAACATGCGCCCCCATAGTGACCTCATCATTTTACAATTGTAGCAAAAAAAACATCAAATGGACAAATGACAACCAATAAATAGTTAAGAAACAGAATAAGACTAACATTATGTCAGCAATACAATAAAAAACTACAAACATTTATGCAGTATATTGAAAATCTCTCCAGCATCCAGGCATATCTACCTGCGCATGTATTCATAAAAAGCCCGCCCTAAAGTATAATTATGCGTCATAGCCCATCGCTTGGGACGCATATGTGTCTCACATGCCGGAACTACTCTTGGAGCGCACATGCGTTCCATATACCGGATGTAGTTAGAAATAGTAAACCGCATAGACTACATGTTAAAAACCCAATTCGGGGTCACGTGTGCATGTGTGTCGACGGACTCTCAGCGATTCATAAAGGCGGTGTCAAAGCAGCCGAGACCCAGAACACGCATGTGCACGGAACATACCGGCTCCTATAAATCTGAACCCATAACAAGCAAAAAAACAGATGTTATGGAGCACTACAAATATAGACACATCTAGTCCTCTATTAAACAATAATACATAAAATAATGATACATGAAATTTACCACTCATTAAAATGATTGTATATGTATAAAAACACTTTATGTTAATAACCAATAAAAATATATTCAACTCAAAAAGGGACTCACCATAATAATCATTACTATTTTTCAAGAGGTGATGTCTTGAAATAATGGACGTCATGGGGGAGATAGAAAGTGGTGATAAAGGGACAGAAGATCTCGGGGATTTCTGGTAGTGGAATCACCAAAAACCAGCGGACTCTCTACAGTCTCAAGTGACAAGTTACAGACAACAGCAGACAGGTTTTGGCAGAACTCGGCAGGGAGGTTGTTCCCGCCATCTTGGAGAATTAAGCACAGATCTTCTGTGGATGTAGGTTTGCTCCAACCCTTCTGTCTCTTCATGTAATCCCAGACAGACTGGATGATGATGAGATCAGGGCTATATCTGTGGGGGTCATACCATCACTTCCAGGACTCCTCCTCCAAAGAGCAAAGGTCACACCAAATATTGATAGAATTTCCATTTTTCTTTTCTTCATTCACTTCATTTTGATAATTGACAAACATAAACTATTAACCCTTATATTTCTGAAAGAATTCTTACTTTCCAGCATTTTTCACATATGCTTAAACCTTTGCACCTTACCATACAATACAGTTATAGTTAGGATTTAACTTTTAGTCTTATTAATTAAATGGGGTAAATCTTGGATAAATATAAAGGACTTATTCACATCTGTACCAGAAGGACAGCTCTAATTTTCCTCTATGGGCTAGAAAGGGAAATCATTCTGTAATATCTTCTGTCCTGGTGGACTCGACCAATTGGTGGGTGTTTGACACCCCAACCTATCATGAGAATGAGGATCCCGTGTAAGGGTGCATTCACACTGAGTAAACACTAGCTTATTTTGTAAAATAAAATTACACTTGTAAATTTTGCTATCCCATTGACTTCAATGACATTTTACAGGTGTATTTTTACAGGCGTATTTTTACAGGCGTATTTTTTACAGGCGTATTTTTACACTTGTAAAAAAATATCATTGAAGTCAATGGGATAGCAAAATTTACAAGTGTAATTTTACTCTACAAAATAAGCTAGCGTTTACTCAGTGTGAATGCACCCTAACTGGTAACAATGGGGCCCATACACACTGCTGCTTCACTTATCTCTGTGGGACTGCTGAAGAGAAGCCAAGTGTTATCTTCAGGAATCCTATAGAATTAAATGGAACCTCAACCCCCATGTACAACCTGCTGCTTTATTTATATGGGGGAACTGCCAATCTCGTGATCGGTGCGGGTAGGTGATTAATCGTAATGACCAGAATAACCCTAGAATTCCAATAAACATGTCACTTATATATGATGGTCAGGAAGTTCTTCTGTCCTGTTACAGGCACCAGTGACCCCATCTTTTGTCCTTCATCATGGATTCCTTATAATGGACACTGCTATTACTTGGATAGGGACGCTAGGACTTGGGAGGAGGCCATGTTATCTTGCAGAAGCAAGGAGGGAGATCTTGCAAGTTTGCATAATATTGAAGAAGCGAGTGCTGTTACCTCACAGCTTACATTTGGTGAGTATCTAAAGGTGGCAATGTTTGGTCAACAGCTATTCCTCCCGACCCTCCATACATATACAACATGGCTGAGTGTGCATGTGTTCTCTAAAGGGAGGGGGGAATAAGCTGTTTTCTAATCCCAGACAACTTCTTTCAGTACGGCCCCAATGTACTAGTATGGCCATCTGGTGGAGGTCACATGACCACATTTAACTATTACAAATACATGATATTTTCTTCTAGGTGATGCCGAGTATGTTTGGCTTGGGTTGAATGACTTGAAGACACAGCTATATTTTGAGTGGAGTGATGGATCCCCGGTGACATATACAACATGGCAGAGAGGAGAACCATCTCAACTCAATAATAGACAAGAGGATTGTGTGGCCTTATCCACTAAGGTAGGACATTGTGCACCTGGAAGTAATACTAGGAAACAGAAAACAACGTGACGGCACATAGTGTAATATTACACCAATATATGGTGCTCTGGAAATGCTGGTAAAAAAGAAAGGAGAGTACGCATCTATAGCGACATATAGAAAAACTGGACTCTCACCACCTTAAGTTCTCTGTACTTATGTAGCGCCCCACAGAGTGGGCCACTACAAATGTCATCTTATGTGATCTACACTGTGTACTGTGAAGGTATAGTGAGATCCAGACAACCTGTTAGCATACACAAAGCTCCACAGCCATTGCCTCTCTATGAAGAGGGCTGGGGCTACAAACTGGATGTGAGTCTCTCTTTGAGTTTCAGGTCAGAGTGCAGGAGAGTCTGAAGGAGAGCAGGAGGTGTGGAGGTGCAGTGTGTGCTGCAGCCGCATGGTGTGAGAAGCAGCAGTGAGTAGGCCGGGATTCTGCAGAGGTGAGATGAGACCTCGCAGGTGCGGTTGCTGCAGTCATAGGACCATCAATTCCTAACTAGTGTGTGAAACTCTTAGAATATTGAGAAACCCATTGGACCCAGGCCTGGTGAATGCAAGATTCCTGGAGGCTCAGTAACATACAGAGTTGGGGTGAGTGTCTGCATCCAGCATCCCAGAAAACTCGCATTACCTGTTGTCCAGAAGGGGGATCTACCCAGTTGTACTTAACCTCTGAGCTCCTGGAACCCAGGACCAGAGGAAACCTATTAGAGAGTTTGAGCAGCAGTGGAAGGCTGAATCATACTAGTGGTAAAAGGGAAGACTGGCATCTCACTATACTGGAGCAAGGTGAATCCTCCTGTAACATCTGTTATCTCCTGCTGACTACAGAAGTAAATCGTAAGTGTTTGGTTAACCCCTGTCTGGACTGTATTCCTTCATTGATCATCCCTCCTGTTACTCCTCCTGGAAATCTCCCCTTCCTCACCTATATCATCTGGCCCTGGGACCTGCCCTTGTTGGAGAGGGTATAACATCTGGCACTGCATCACCACCTATTCCCAGAGGCCCTGTCTACAGTGCCCGACTTCACTCCAAGCCGAAACCCCAACTGGCGTCACGACAAACTTTTATTTTTCTTTATTATTTTTTTTTTAATCCATTTTTGGTTAAAACTCCCCTTTTTCAAGGCGCTGCCGCCCCCGGTGTCGGGCCTGCTTGCACCGTGAATCCATAGGGGCCGAGCCGGGGCGACTCACTCACAATATTATTCTGGTTTTAAAAACATCAAAACTGAAATATTACAACATATAAATGATTATGATATTCACACAATAATGTTCTAATATCATATTATCAAATAAAACCTAAGATTACAAATAGAATATTACAGTGAATAGAATAAGATCAGAGTTAATTGGTATAAATTACTATGAATGTATAATGTATGGGTGGGATCGGTTTTTGTGGCATCTGCAATATTTTCCAATGCCTCATTGAATCCTCCAGATGGAGTGTACTGAGTTTATAGATCCAGTATCTCATGCCTGCAGAGTGCCTCCAATCTATGTGATATCTTGTCAGAGATCTGGTCAGTAGGTGTCAACTTCAAACCATTAAAACTCAGCATATGTCTCTCATGAGTGCCGGACGATACTGTGTTTAAAGGGATACTACTATTGAAATGAATTTTTTTGGCGATCACACGTCGGAATAGCCTTTAGAAAGGCTATTCGTCTCTTACCTTTAGACGTGGTCTCCGCCGCGCTGTTCCTTAGAAATACCGTTTTTTACTGGTATGCAAATTAGTTCTCTCGCAGCGATGATGCGAAAATGCGATGGGGGCGTCCCCACTGCTGCTCGAGAACACGCTCCAGCGACTCCTCTATCTTCGGCTGGATCCTCCCTTTCTTACGTCGTCTTCCTTCTGCGTCACCTCCGACGCCTGCGCAGTTGGCTCTGCCAGTGAGACACCAGCAGAGCCGAGTGCACATGCCGGCCGGCGGCCATTTTCAGGAGGCCGCTCCTGTATTGAACTACGAAAGCAAGACGAATAGCCTTTCTAAAGGCTATTCCGACGTGTGATCGCCAAAAAATCATTTCAATGGTAGAATCCCTTTAATGTTTCCGTTCTGTACATTAGACTTGTGTTTATTGACACTGTCTCTAAAGTGTTGTATTGTCCTACCTGCATACTGAAGGCCACATACAACACAGCTCGCTACAACCTTAGTTCACTATGAAATGGAGAAACAACATTTACATTTTTTTTGTGGTTACAACAAAAAGATCCTACATTATCGTTACAATGGAGGACGTTCGTCAAATCCATTTTTGGGGGGATAACATGTCATTTAATTGGTTCAAAATAATTTTTAAGGGTTTTTACTCTCCTAAAGTTTACCCCAGCTTGTCTATGGAGGGATTTTGCTAGTAGGGGATTATTCAACAGCAATGGTCAATGTTTGATTAAAGTAGACTGGATAGTGAACCTGGAGATCATGAAGATGAAGATGATGGGAACGTTCTCACCTTGTAATACATTCTTACACAGGACGGACAATGGTCAGACCAGATATGTGAGAAAAAGTTTCCATATATTTGCAAAAGAAACTCATTGCCAAATGGTCCAGAGCAAGATATCAATGTCAACCCTGGATGTGATAAGGTAAAGAACATTATATGTGGGGTTATAATATCAGGACTCTATATATAAAATCTATATGGCCTATTAGAGTATAGGGGCATCATAAGAAACCATGTCTGTCCTTGGTAGACTTGGCCCAGTCATCAATTACCAGTACATGGACAACCATCAATTAAAATGTAAAACCAGAGCTTCCCCCGGCAATAACATTACACAGTATTACTGATCGCTATTACTGGGTTTCACCAATCTCAGAGGAGTTAAATAAAATGACATATGTAGCTATATTTTATATATATTATAATATACATGTTATATGGCAAAAAAATATTATAAAACATATATTATATTCTATAAAATAGTCTAAAATACAATTTATATAAATATAGGCAATAACATATGTATATTATATTTCATATTATTTTCTATTATATTATATCAGAGGTTGGAAAATTCTCTTTAACCCCTTCCCGACATCCACTGTACTAGTACAGCGGATGGCGGCCACTTGGGAGTCAAAAACGAAAAAAAAAAAAAATGCCTGCAGTGGGAAGGGGTTAAGTATTAGGGGAGTCAATAGAAGTAAATAATGATTTCTTATTGATCTCTCTGTCACCAGGGCTGGAAGAGACACGGCTACTACTGCTATGTAATAGGGGAATCTCCTGGTACATTTACAGAAGCGAGCAGCACATGTAATAATAATGGAGCCTTCGTGCTGACTGTAGAAGACAGGTGATTATTACTTATACATAGTACGGGCTAGTTATGGTCATGTGGTTAGCAGGGGCATGTTATCGGCACCTCTGTGTCCACCACATGTCCATACTGGAGTAAACAATGAAATCTCCTATGGAATGAAATCAAACAGCAATCCTGAATATCCTGATCTCTGCTCCACAAACTACAAGGCTTCTACTACTAATATTGGCTTCTTGCAGGTTTGAACAGGCCTATATAACAAGTCTGATCGGGTTTAGACCAGAGAAATATTTCTGGACAGGGCTCTCAGACACCAAGGATAAGAACACTTTCACATGGGCCAACGGGCAAGACGTTTTATACACGCACTGGAACGCAGACATGCCAGGTAAGTCCATTGTCCACTCTTATCACGGTCAATGCTCATGGAGATATAACATATGTCACCTCCATCTGCTGTTCTAGCAACCAAAATGGTGTTAACCAAATTGTACTGTCCGGGTCTCCTGCTTCTTGATCCCATCTTGACACACAAAATGCTTTGGTACTATTCCGTTATCGGTCCAGAAGCAGCGCAGTTCAGCACTAGCATGGGGACAGCAGCGGACAGCAGTTCATTTCAGCAGACGGAATTACAATGACATCGAGGACTGCTGGCCCGATGCTTGTGGCCAGTAGTTGGAACATCAATGCCCCCCCGCCCACCCCCCTATCCTCCTCCTCCCAGTGCTGCCCCCCAGCTCTCCTTACATCTGCCCTGTACCCTCTCCCCGCCACATGACTAGGCTGATACTGGCCCGATAATAGAGGCCGATGCTTGTGTCTAGTAGAACGGAATAGTACCCATCGATCCGTGCCCCCCATCCTCCTCCCAGTGCTGCCCCCCAGCTCTCCTTACATCTGCTCCGTACCCTCTCCCCGTAATAGGCCTGATCATACATCCTGAGCAACGAACATTACTAGTTAGTCGCCAGACGCTGCAGAAAGTTTGTCCATCCGGTTCGCCGTAGCTCCCCGTTCCTATGGTCGGCGTCAGCGCGTCCCTAGACCTTTGAGCCCCGATGTATTTCCTTTTGGTCTCCGGTCTTGGTACCAGTGCCGAGGTGAGGGCTAGTCGTGTGGCGGGGAGAGGGTACGGGGCAGATGTAAGGAGAGCTGGGGGGCAGTACTGGGAGGAGGAGGATGGGGGGCATCGATGTAATGGCTACTGGGCACAAGCATCAGGCCATTAGTCCTTGGATGTCATTGTAATTCCCGCTGCTGAACTGCTGACCGCTGCTGTCCCCATGCTAGTGCTGAACTGCGCTGCTGCTGGCCCAATAACGGAATAATACCAATGCTTTTTATTACAGTGGCCAGTGATTGGCTGAGTAGATATTATCTGTGTGTCCCAGGAAATACAGTCTAGACGGGGACCAGGCATGATTAGAATGGGATCAGCAGGGGATTGTTGAGGTGAACATTGTTTTTTTTAGCCCACTGTCACCATTTTATTCCTTCCTGAAAACCCCTTTAAATAATTATTTTATTAGGGGGGGGGGGGGGGGGTCGGCGCAATATAAAATGATTCCTGTGGACAATCCCTTTAATTACATTTCATAGACAGAAGACGGGGCTGTGTTGCTATGGCAACTGGAAACCAAGCTGGATTATGGGATGTTATAAACTGTGATGAGAAAACAAAGTATGTGTGCAAGAAGTGGGCACAAGGAGTGACACCGCCGCCCATCCCAACAACAACACCAGAACCAACATGTCCAAGTAACTGGACTTCATCAGACCACTCATGTTTCATGGTAAGTGTGATGATGGCGGCTCGTGGTCACTGGCATCTCATTCCTCCTGGTGGTCTCAGCTAACATAAATCTGTTCCACCGTGCACCTCCTCCTCCTCCATCTTATTTCTCCTCTTCTGCCGTTTCTGCTTCCGCTCCTCATAGGTTGTATACTCCTACCCCTGAACTGGTTTAACTAGGCTGAAGTAAAATATTTTATTGTTTTTTTCCAACAGTTTTACTCAGCTAAAAATTATGATAAAAGGACCTGGTTTGAAGCAAGAGACTTTTGCATAACTATAGGAGGTGACTTACTTAGTATCACCAGCAAGAACAAGGAGGAGGCAGTGGAAGGACTGATAAGGTAAGACGTGATCTTGCTACAAGTGTTAGACCATAGACACAATGAGTTCTATCTGTTACAGTGAACCTGTCACACTGACCATGGGGTCTTCTCTGTGAGCAGCAGGTTATAGAGCAGGAGGAGCAGAACAGATTGATATATAGATTTGTGTTTCAGAGTCCAGTGGGCGGGGCTATTCAATTATCAAATGTCATTAACCACTTCCGGACCGCCCATAGACTATAAACATCCGGTTAGTGGTTGCCTAGTTCTGACAGGACGTACCGGTACGTCCAGTCAGAACACAGCAGCTGCACGGAGATCATGCAGTTGCTGACACTGGGAGCCGGCTGTAACTTCAGCCGGAGCTCCCAAAGAGAAAGCAGGGAAGGTTTATTCCTTTCCCTGCCTTCTCGATCGCTGTGTATACAGGATACAGCATGCAGGAGGCTGGATTCCTCCTGCAACTGGGGCTAAATGTAGCAGCCTCAGTTATAGGGGAAATCAGCCTCCAGTACAAATAAAAAGTGATCAGATGTCCCCAAAGGTCTCTTATGATTTTATGGGGACACTATCTGAAAAAAATAAAAAATAAAAATATAATAAAAAAGTTTTTAAAAAATGTAAATAAAATAATAAAAAATAAAATAATACGCTAATAAAACGACATTATTAAAGATTATAGCCCCACCCCTGACAACATCATACAAAATAAAAATTACCGTAACGGAGAGGAAAAACTATTTTATAAAGTTTTTCAGTGACACTTTGTGTTATTAAATAAAAAAATAAATAATAAAGTGAAAACCAGACACAATTTCCTGTTGCAGAGTTCAGTCGCAGAAGAAAGCTTCAGAGTAGATTATATGGGTTAATCTTCAATTTACTTATCAGAACATGAGGTAACATCATCAGCATGTCTACATAGCAATACAACAAGGAACACACTGGAAAGAACTAACCATAGAAAGATGCAGCAATGTGAGATACAGACAAGTCTCCATAGCATATCATTACATGTATTCAGCACATAACAATAATAACATCGCCATCTAATGTATATGTATATACCAACATTTCCCTCCTATTATGTTTATATTTTCCCGGATATAAAAAAAGTTAAAACACATTCGAAAATAAAAACAACATAAAAATAAAGCCCTATGTGTCCCCGTAAAAAGACGCAAAAATTAGTTGACTGAGACATACGAGAAAAATGTTACAGCCCTCAAAACCGCACGTACAAAATAAACCTAAAATGTGATTTGCATAGTATTATCATATTTATCCATCCTGTGATTCCCAAAATTCCAAGACTTTTTCTTCTTGGTGTTGCAGTGACAATATTGAGCAGTGTATATATTGCATATGTTATACCATGATAAAAAGAGCTACATACTTATGTTGCTGTAACGTCAGTTGAAGAAATGTGTTTACTGACACAATTCTGCCTTCCATATTCTGGTAAAATTTGCTCCAAAAAACAGCCTAGCGCCATATTTATCAATCGTTTTAGACACTTTCTATGCAATATATATGGAAAAGGAGGTGTGGCTCATCAGAAGGTGAGTGTGGCCTAAGGTGTAAAACAACAAATACAACAAAAAAAAGATAAGATAAATAACAGTTAGGCTAAGGCCCCAGGTAGGCCCCTTTTCATACAACGCCCACAGATTTTGCTTCCGTTATACTTATAGGCATATATAGATATAACTGACATGCTGCAATTAGCAAAAACGCATGAGTTTTTGAAATTGCAGCATTTCCGCTGCAGATTATATTCTGCAATGCGTGGATGGGATTAGCTAGAATCCCATATACTTTGCTGTAAATGTAAAAAGCTGTGGTTTTTGCCGTGGCGTTTCCGCTGTGGCCAATTTGTGGCAATTACACTACGTGGGGCTCCAGCCTCAAGAAGGTTTATAGAAAGGTTTTCTTTATTTCACATTTGAAGGTAGATTGTTGCAAAACTTAAGTTACCAAAGAAATGATGCAGGAATATGTGACACTTTATTCCGAATGGCCTTAGATGCATCAGAAATGCACCAAAATCAATAAAAATTAAAAAATGCCCATCTTTATATCAGAGACCACCTTGTAAACAGCATGTGCCTTGGAAGTAAATTGGCCCATTTAACACATTGGTGAGCCCAGTGCAAAGGTTTCATAAGTGGGCTCGCCCCCATCACCACCATTTAGAAATATCAGACCCATTCAAATTATAATACCTTCTCAGTAGCCTTCACATAATATAATGTCACTTAGTGGCCCTCACACAGTATAATGCCTCCTTAGTGGCCCCATACAATATGAGGCTCCTCAGTGGCCCATCACATAGTCATACGAGTCATATGCCCCTGCATACATGATACTTTAACCTGCCTCCGTGTGACCCCTCAGACATTAACCTGTCCCACCTCCATTTGGCTCCTCAGACATTATACTATAATGCCCCCCTCCAAGTTGCCCCCATAGTTTCATGTAGCCCTCCAGGTTGCCCTCTACAGCATCATGTCTCCCCCCGCCAGGATGCCCCCAGTTTCATATCCCCAACCTTCAGGTTGACCCCATAGTTTCAAGTAGCACTTCAGGTTTCTTCCACAGTGTCATGTCCTCCCCAGGTTGCTGCAAAGTTTCATGTAGCTGTCCAGGTTGCCCCCACAGTTACAAGTCCTCTTTCAGTTGCCCCCACTGTGAATATCAAATGAAGAAAAAAAATAATACAAAACCTTAATAGTTACCTTTCCCAATCCCCTGTTCTCTTCTCTCTCAGGGAGCAACAGGTACGATGTAAATGACATCACTACATCATGCCTCCTGATCCCAGGACACCGGCAGCAAAGACAGTGGCTGGAAGGTGTAGCAGAGAGTAGATGACTCCCTGCCTCACCATTGTCTTTGACTCATCGGTGTTCAAAGTCAGCTGGACAGCAATGCAGGACTGTCCCAAGGGGCCCCTGCAACAATAGGGCCCAATGCAAGTGCACTTTTGGCCCTATGGTTAAAGCAGCCCTGAGAAAATGTGAAAGTATAGACAAAAATACGGGTCTTCTTCGCGTCTTCTTCCAGTGGCTTCAAACTTTTAGGCCTCGGGCCTAGGGCAAAGCTGACTGTGCATGCCCGCCGGCCAGAAGAAAATGGCCGCTTACACAGTATTGTAAGCGGCCATTTTCTTGTGGCCGGCAGGCATACGCAGTCAAATACTCGAGGCCTACAAGTTTGAAGCCACCGCCGGAAGAAGACACAAAGAAGACCCATTCCTGAAGAAGATGGAGGCGTCGCTAGAGAGTTCTCGCGCAGCATTGGGGACGCTCCCATTGCTATTTGATCGCTGGGGCCCACCCCCAGTGCTGCGAGAGAACTCATTTGCATACCAACGAAAACCGGATTATATACCGAATGGCAGCGCAGAGAAGACATCTAAAGGTAGGAGAAGACTAGCCTTTCTTAAGGCTATTCCTACGTGGTAGGCAGAAAAAAAAAGTCATTTTAATGATAGGATCCCTTTAAAGTAAAACAACAATAAAATATTATGGAATTTTTGTACAGACCATGAAATGTCTGCTGTTAGTTACAAACACGTACAGGATATATCATTGCTGTGTGTTCATCTATTCATTTATCTTTACATAAGATCCAAAGCTCCCTACCATAAATCAATCTGGATTGGTCTAGTGAAGGGGAATCCTGGTGAAGGCTTCACGTGGTCAGATGGCTCACCTGTAAGTAACGTCTTGTGTTTTATTAAAACAATATTTTTAAAGCTCAGATTTTTCTATCCTTAGTCCAGTGGACGGTCCTACCCAGGGGTTTACATCTCTTATTGTATGTAGGGTCATACAAGGGCCAAGTTTTTAATTGATAAATTCTAATATTTTTCTACAACACTACTTGTCAATCTACTCAGCTGTTCCTGCTCTATAACATGCTGCCATTAAATTGGACATTTACGGATTGTCCGACCTCTGGTCACTAGGAGACATATCGATGTATGCCTGTATATGTCTGGGAATATATGTCGGGGAACAGAGCAGTCCCGGTTATCCCATTATTATCATGGAATGGAATGATAGCGCATGATTGAAATGAGAGAAATGGGACCCCTGTTCTTGTGATTGGTGGGGGTCCAGAGGTCTCTTGTGATCAGATACTTATAATCTGTCCGTTGGACAGGTGTTAAGCTGATTCTGGGACAGTCTCTTTAAACCCTTCCCATCATCCACTGTAATAGAACGGTGGATGCCAAGTTTTTAAAGATATCACTCCCATTAGCAATGCGATTTAACGCCCTAAGTTGTTTCACTGAAAAAAAAAGTAAAAATAGACTTTTTTCCCCACTTGTTAATAAACCCCCCTATCCCAAAAAAACAAAAAAAAACACAATTGGTATCACTACATCCGTAAAAAAACTCTAAAATAAAATTAGGGGTTTAAAGGTATTATCCGGTTTCTACAATTATACTCCCACAGATCAGCTGTCCCAGGACAACACAGCTATTGGTAATGTCTACATTCTGGGGTCCTCGCTGCTCACTCGCCGTACAGACTGTAGCAGTTTGGTAGGGATTTGGTAGGGAAGTACTGCCCCACTGAAGTCTATGGAGGAGTGGTGCAGTACCAACAACAGCTGTTACAAATCATATAATAAGTGAGTAGCGCAGACCCCAGAATGTAGACATTACTTGGAGTCGCATGGTCCAGGTACAGCTGATCTGTAGGGTCCTGGGTGTTGGTCTCCTACAGATCTAATATTGATATCCTTAGTAAAATTAATATTAGAAACTGGATAACCCCTTTTATGTTATGAAAAGTAATTCATTATTAGCCATTTAATGATATTTTTCTCTTTTAACTAGTTAAGTTATGAGAATTGGGGCAGTTCGCAACCTGACAACTTCTTGGAAGAGGAATCTTGTGGGTCGCTGTTTGAGTATACAATAGATTGGAATGATCTACACTGTGACAGCGCATTGGAATGGATTTGTGAGCTAAAGAAAGGTACAAACATGTTAATAGTAAAGAGAATGTCCACCTATATCAATATGGCACTCTAACATAATGCGTCATGAAGGTCAGGGACACAGGGGGATTCATCACTGTGAACTTCCCAGCATCTAACCCTCCATCATCTACAGCATAATGGATGAGATTTACCAAGTCTACATACTGTGGCCAAATCCTTCAGTGGCTTTAAGGTCAGGGTTACACTACAAAACGTATGGTCTGCCCTCGGCATCTTCTGCAATGTCAGTAAATGAAGTCACATTACACCCTCTAGGGCAAATCGATCATGACTTCTAAGTCAGCAGTTTTGCACCCAAAATGCATTTGAGTGTATGGAGGGATCCGTGAAAATGGGCAAAAATAGAGCATGACCTATGTTTTGATCCATTGTAAAATATTGGTCATGTGACTAACCCCTATTCACATAATTGAATAGTAATGTATTAAGGCAGACGTGTGACAGCTCTTAAAAAACTGTTCATATAAGGCAACATTTATTTTAAGGGCTGTCACACGGCTGCATTAATATTCATTCATGTAAATGGGGGCTATTTATATTTTACAATAGACCATCCATCCAGGGCTCTATTTTTGTCCCTTTTCACAGGTCCCTCCATATACTCAAATGCAAGCGTACCGTGAAAATTGATGTTTCTCATCCAAGTGTGCTCCATTGGTCGACTGATTGCAGGTTTACAATGACCCAATTTGAGGAACACTTTCATATACCTACTACTCCAGTAATTGAGCAAACCAGACCTATCAATCGGGCCCGTTCACACGGAGTAAACGCAAAATACACGTGTAAAAATAAGACTCCCATTGACTTCAATGACATTTTTTTTTACAAAATACACATCAAAATACACGTGTAAAATGTCATTGAAGTCAATGGGAGTCTTATTTTTACACGTGTATTTTGCCAAAATACACGTGCGTTTACTCCGTGTGAACGGGCCTCTATAGCCCTTATTCATATATTCACTTCTCACAAAAGTGTGACTTCTGCATTTTTCCATTTTTCACATATGCTATACGTACCAATACATTTCCATGTGTTCATTCAAATGTCCATACAATGAAAGCACCTCTTTTTTTTTTTTTTTTTTTTTTTTTAAAAAAGAGAAAATGGATGACATCCGTGTGTCATTCATTTTTTCATGGACTTAGGGACATACAAAGAAAAATGTAAATAAAAAAAAGTTGGTCCGACGTGAAAAACTTCCACTACGGAGAGCAAAAATAAGACTAGGCCAGCACAACAAATGAAGTGAAAAAACTAGGACTTTATTAGACCACCAGTGCACTGTCTGCTGCCCTAGTTTCTATTTTTTAGGAAGATGAATAGATAGATAGATAGATAGATAGATAGATAGATAGATAGATAGATAGATAGATAGATAGGAGATAGATAGATAGATAGATAGGAGATAG
Organism: Leptodactylus fuscus; assembly: GCF_031893055.1. NCBI lineage: Eukaryota > Metazoa > Chordata > Amphibia > Anura > Leptodactylidae > Leptodactylus > Leptodactylus fuscus. Next base: position 207,708,036 of record NC_134268.1, on the reverse strand, counting down.
ATAGATAGATAGATAGATAGATAGATAGATAGATAGATAGATAGGAGAGAGATAGATAGATAGGAGATAGATGATAGATAGATAGATAGATAGATAGATAGATAGATAGATAGATAGATAGATAGGAGATAGATAGATAGATAGATAGATAGATAGATAGATAGATGATAGATAGATAGATAGATAGATAGATAGATAGATGATAGATAGATAGATAGGAGATAGATAGATAGATAGATAGATAGATAGATAGATAGATAGATAGATAGATAGATAGATAGGAGAGATAGATAGATAGATAGATAGATAGATAGATAGATAGATAGATAGATAGATAGATAGATAGATAGATAGATAGATATGAAGAGCTGTAGTACTAACTGGCAACTTGCACCATATCACAGAGCAAATATTAATACAGATTCTTATACATGTGTAATTTTTTGTTGAAACTCTTTCTAGGAGCAGAATTAAAGGAAGAGCCAAAAACTATTGGTAAGTCATGTATTTCTCATTCTTTAAAAGTGTAGACTAACCTGGTCAGTGAATCAGTGCAGAAATATATAACACAAGAGCCCATATGCCTAAACTTATTAGACCATATCCCAGGGTAGACCTCCTAAACTAAAACATATCCCAGACTATACCCCTAACATAATACAGATCCCAGCTAGACCCTCTAAACTATTATAGATACCAGAGTAGACCTACTAAACTCATACATACCCTAGACTATACCTCATAAACTAATGCAAATCTAAAACTAGACCTTCTTAACTAATACACATCCGAGATTTTTTCTCCTAAACTAATACAGTTCCCACAGTAGATATCCAAAACACACATACAAACGTCCAATATAAATCATATTCTTTACCCCTAAACTAATAGAGATCCCAGACTAGACCTTCTAAGCTAATACATGTACCATACTGGATCCCTAAAGTTGGGGGGATATCGTCACTCCATAGGGAGAGACCACCAATTAGGTGTGTGGAGTCTTATTAAGCCATGAGCGCTCCACTGTGCAAAGGAACATGGGAAGAATATGCAAATCTGACTTCCATGATGTAATTAGGAAGTCGGTGCCTCAGGCATGCACACCAATAGAGGGCGCTCACTGAGAATGTGCAAGTCTATCTTCCATGATGTAATTAGGAAGACAGAGCCTCAGTCAAGCAATCCAATAGAGGGCGCTCCCTTTAACATCATGTGGACCTTCTTAGAGGTCTTTGTTTGCAATGACATTGGGATTTTACCAGGTAGTCTCTCAGCCAAGGACAACTGTTTCAATGTTTTTGCATCTCGTCAGCTTGGCGCAGAGAGGACTTACCTGGCAGAGGTAAGTTTTTAAAAGTATACAAAAAATACTAAAAATATAAAAGTTCAAATCCTCCCCACCCTTCCCCAAGATCACATATAAAAATGATTAAAACATTAAAACTTTAGCTGTCCCCGTGCTCCAAAATGTCCGAACTATTGAAATAGAAAAATATTTATCCCATATGGTGAAAGACCGTGGGGAAAAAAAATCAAAATGGTCAATTTTTTTTTTTTTTTTTCAAACACTTTGCCCCTATAAAAATGGAATAAAAAGAGATCAACATCAGAACTTCCCTAAAATGGTATCAATAAGGGCTAGAGGTTTTTTTTGCAGGCAGGTTTTGATGTGGAATCCGCCTCAAAATCCACCTGCAAAAAAGGCTCCCATTCATTTCAACGGGAGCCGCTCGCTTCTTTTTCCCGCCAGCGATTTTTTTCAGCTAGCGGGAAAAAGAAGCGACATGCCCTATCTTCCTGTGGATTCCGCGGCACAAGACTCACTCTCGATTAGGCCCATACATTCGGGCCTAATCAGGAGTGGGATGCCGATGCACTGTATCAGCAGCCCGTCGCGCTAGCCGCACAGAGTTCACACGGCGAAAATGGTTTCTGCCATGTAAACATACCCTAAAAACACTATCTTGTCCCACATAAATACATGCCTTACCCAGCTCAATACACATAGATATAAAAAAGTTACCAGTGCCAGAACATATAGACACAAAAATTTTTTTTGCACAGTTTAAAATTTTTCAAAAGGTACAAATTTACATTACATTACAAATACTATATAAATCTGGTATCGCCATGCTTGTACTGACCCCCAGAATACAGATAACATATCATGTTTACCATATTAGTGAATTCTGTAAAAGTTAAACCGATAAGAAATTGTCTCAAACTTATTTTTCTCCACATCACTCAGAATTCTTTTTCCAGCTTCCCAGTACATTGTAGTGACATCATTCAATATCCTGTGCAAAGTACAATTTGTCCCACAAACATTAAGCCATCTTGTGAGTCTGAACTGAAAAGTGAAAAAATTATGGCTCCTGGAATGGGTAGAGGGAAAAAAATGCAAAAACAAAAATTGTCAGACACACGAAAGGGTTAACTTATACAGATCACTAGACTAGATCACTAAAGTAACAGTTCCCAACTCTAGACCTACAAAACTAATAGAGATCTTAGACTCGTGATGGCGAACCTATGACACAGGTGCCAGAGGTGGCACTCGGGCCCTCTCTTTGGGCACCCATCTGTGGAACAGATTATACTGTGTGGGGGCCACTGTGGAGCAAATTGAACTGTGTGTGTGGGGGCCACTGTGGAGCTGATTGGACTATATGGGGCCAATGTGGAGCATATTGTACTGTGGGGGGGGGGGGTCACAGTGGAGCAGAAAGCTCTATAAAGCCCCATATGTATGACCATATTTTGCAGGTCTTTAATTGTGTGCAATTGTGGATCCGCACATTATTAAGGTTAAAATGCCGTGTTGGCACTTTGCGATAAATTAGTGGGTTTTGGGTTGCAGTTTGGGCACCCGTTCTCTAAAAGGATCACCATCACTGTTTTAGGGTGCGTTCACACGGAGTAATGTGCCGCATGATGTGGCATGTATACGCCGTGTGAGATTTTGAGTGCCGTATACGCTCCCATTGAGTTCAATGGGAGCCGGGATCGTATACGCAAAATCACGGCCGCAAAATAACGCGGCGTATACAATCCTGGCTCCCACTGAAATCAATGGGAGCGTATACGGCGCGGCACATTACTCCTTGTGAACGCACCCTTAGAATATACCCCTAAACTAATAGAGATCCCATAGTAGACCTCCTAAACTAATACACACCAAATCCCCTGATAATGACCTCATACCCTACCATACCCCATAAATACAGTACTGTTATGTAAATGTTTCCTATCCATCTGCAGGGCTGGATTGATATTCTTTGTTATAGAGAGAAAATCCCACGACAGAGGGCTATCTGGCAATAAGTGATTTCTCCAAACATGTTGCTTTTGTCCATAGTGAGAGACTACTGAAAAATGGCAGAACAAATGTAGTACTGTAGCACAATCCATTGCTCCATGTGTCACTACGATTTCTGGTGTCAATCCTTCCCACTTGTATATTATAATAATATATTTGTATCTCCTTTATATCATAGAATCATACACATTTACAAGTGACGGTTGGTTGATCTACAATGACAGCCAATACTATGTTAGCAAAGAACAAATGAGGTTGGGAAAAGCTCACGAATTTTGTAGGCGCAAATCTTCCCATCTTGTCACCATTAACAGTGAATCTGAGCGGAGATTCCTCTGGAAATATGTAAGTTCTGATTAAGAATATTCTTCTCATTTTAGGCTATGGTCAGAGGGACTTTTATCACACATTTATCGAACAATTGTGGCCAATCGACTTACACTTGTTGGGCAAACTTTTTCCCCATGAAGGAGACTTTGAGGTCACACAATATTCGTGGTCACCAGTGGTAATACTGTGAATATAATGTGACCTCAGGCCTGGGCACTATTCCCAGTAGTCTATGGGGCATTTGGCCAAGAGGACCTAAGGTTAGCCAATTCAGGTGGGGCTGGGTTCTGCTGTCAGACTATCTTTAAGAGGTGATAGAACAAAAAAGAGCAGTAATGGGTGGGCACTCACCAAACATTCTCCAAAGGACGACAGTCGTCTTCTCTTTTCTCTAAAACATATCCTTTTATTAGGTGCATAAGTAAAAGAAATCCAAAGGGAGGGAGTGATAGCACAATTGGCAAAAAAGAGGCAACAGCCGTTTCGCGTTCACAGTCACGCTTCTTCAAGCCTAAGGTGCAATACTATTACTATTGCACCTTAGGCTTGAAGAAGCGTGACTGTGAACGCGAAACGGCTGTTGCCTCTTTTTTGCCAATTGTGCTATCACTCCCTCCCTTTGGATTTCTTTTACTTATGCACCTAATAAAAGGATATGTTTTAGAGAAAAGAGAAGACGACTGTCGTCCTTTGGAGAATGTTTGGTGAGTGCCCACCCATTACTGCTCTTTTTTGTTCTATCACCTGTTCAGCTTTTTTCCGGGTAGTTGTGCACCTCCATCGTTTTCCTTGGCTCTTTTATACTCCAAGGACTTTAGCTGATCTTTATTGCTTGTCCTGACCTTACATTTCATTTGGAATTATAAGCTGTGCCATCTACAGTTCTCTATTTTTCTTTATAAGCTATCTTTAAGAGGTTAATAGTATATGCCATGATTCTAGTGTAAACAGAGCCTTATTTCCTTTAAAGGGGTATTCCCACGTCGCATACTCACCAGTCTTCACTGCTGTAAAATCTTCTTTCTTCCTAGTTTCTTGCATCATTTGGTGGGCGGAGTTTCACATGCAACCTGCCATTGAGCTCCGCCCCAAATCAGCATGTAGCTCCGCCCACCCATATTGGACTATGAAGTACGGGCAGCAGCAACTCCATTCTGTGTTACATACAGAGACTGCCTGTCTCTGCCATAATGAACACAGTTGAATTAGCAAGCCTGATAACTGGGAGAACAGAAGAAATGAAAGCAGCTCCTCTCCCCTATCTGAGAGCAGGGAGCTAGGTCACGTGGTGTAGACACAGGAATAGCTAGAAACACAGGCTCGCTCCCTGCACTTAGCCCCTCCTCCCTCCCCCCTCAGAGCAGCAGATACATCACTTGACTTTTGAGCAGATAAGTCAAGGGCTGTGTCAACAATGAACTGAATAAAGTAAGATAGTGGACAAACAAAGCAGTTTTACTGAAGCAGTGTATTTAGGAAAAGTCTTATATCCACATTAACAAGCAGTATAGATAGGATCCTTGTGATGGGACAACCCCTTCAATCTTACTTTCTCCAATTTTAGATTTCTAACAAAAGAACAGAAAACTCTTTTTACATCGGCCTACTTTTGGGAATGGATAAAGAATTTAAGTAAGTACTTAATAGATAAAGTCTCTGATATTACTTTTGTTATTGATTGGAATGCATTATATACCGGACTATATACAGGACTATATACAGGACTATATAAAGGACTATATAAAGGATATAGCAGTTGTTTGTATAGTTTGTGTACATAGAATATTGAAGACTAAAGTGATAACCAATCTAATTGTGGGGCAATATATTTGTTTTTTTTTCCTTTGGTGTTGCCATACATTGTTGGGCCACATTTAAGGGTCAATGCACACAGTTTCTTGGCGAGGATTTTGACGCTGAATCCACCTCAAAATCTGCCTCCAAAAAAAGCCTCCCAATAAAACTCTATTGGGAGGCTCTTTTTGGAAGTTGATTTTGACGCTGAATCCACGTCAGAATCCATATGGAAAAAAAGTCTCCAAATGACTTCAATGGGTTCCTTTTTCCGCTATCAACACCTAATGGAATGGACTATAACAATCAGGGTATGTTCACACAGGGTTTTTTGGACCGGAAACTGAGGCGGGAGGACGCCTCAGGTTCCAGTCCAAAATAAAGGTAGCTGCGACTATATACCAGTGCAGTGCCTCGGCATCCAGTCGCGCACTTCGCTCCAGATTAGGCCCGAATGAATGAGCCCAGTCGGGAGGGAGTGTCTTCAGGCGGATTTCGCGAGGAGAATCCCCCTGAAGAAGGAGTACTTCGCTTCTTTTTTCCGGGAGCCAGAACAAACAGCTCCTGGAAAAAAGAACTGACCTTTGTCTTTTTGGTCAGGATTTTGAGGTGGATATGGCCTCAAAATCCTGACCAAAAAACCAGGTGTGAACTTACCCTCACAGTTTGCACAAGTGTCTGTGTCAGAACAACAACCAAAAACACATCTGTGCAAATCACCAGTCTTATTCACTGCACTGTGTGACTGGGACACAGAAAGACACAGATTGGGCCCCTATATTTCTAAAGATGCCATATTTGTAATACCACTACTGTAGGAATTCTTACCTAAAAAAGGAAATGTCCAAAAAGACCCCAAGGAATAATAATTTACTCCAATGCACATTGCGGTGGCCATTTTAGTTTGTCCGAGACAAATTGCCAAATGGCCAGTTTTGTTAAAAAACAAATAATTTGAAATATTTGAACAAATCGGATCGCCCATCTCTAATGAAGGATTGTTTGTGGAAAGGAGTTGTCCGGAATGATAAAAACAAGCAAAAAATGGGGCCTTCTTTTTCTATAAAAACCGCACTCCTATCGGTGGGCTGTGTCTGCTGTTGTATGTTGTCTGATCAATCTCCTTTAAGCATGTGTATTACACTTTCATCTTGACAGCGCCATTTCTTTATTATTAGATGGATGGACGGTTCTCCAGTTGACTTTGTCGCTTGGGAAGCATATGAGCCAAACTTTGCCGATAATAATGAGTTTTGTACACAGATGCGTACACGCACGGGTAAGGCTTAAACCTACAATGACCTCTCTATGTGAAACAATATCATGAGGATAGATTTTGCATTTATGGGCCAACAGAGGGTTTGTATATAGCAGGAAGCTACACATGTATACCATAGACACCTAGAAATCACTCAAAACACTGCTAAAAGTATATGGGTGCACTTTTAACCCATTAATAGCACTAACAGACCTATATATACACTCACTGGCCACTTTAATAGGTACACCTGTCCAACTGCTCGTTAACACTTAATTTCTAATCAGTCAATCACATGGCAGCAACTCAGTGCATTTAGGCATGTAGACATGGTCAAGACAATCTCCTGCAGTTCAAACCGAGCATCAGTATGGGGAAGAAAGGTGATTTGAGTGCCTTTGAACGTGGCATGGTTGTTGGTGCCAGAAGGGCTGGTCTGAGTATTTCAGAAACTGCTGATCTACTGGGATTTTCACGCACAACCATCTCTAGGGTTTACAGAGAATGGTCCGAAAAAGAAAAAACATCCAGTGAGCGGCAGTTCTGTGGGCGGAAATGCGTTGTTGATGCCAGAGGTCAGAGGAGAATGGCCAGACTGGTTCGAGCTGATAGAAAGGCAACAGTGACTCAAATAGCCACCCGTTACAACCAAGGTAGCCAGAAGAGCATCTCTGAACGCACAGTACGTCCAACTTTGAGGCAGATGGGCTACAGCAGCAGAAGACCACACCGGGTGCCACTCGTTTCAGCTAAGAACAGGAAACTGAGGCTACAATTTGCACAAGCTCATCGAAATTGGACAATTGAAGATTGGAAAAACGTTGCCTGGTCTGATGAGTCTCGATTTCTGCTGCGACATTCGGATGGTAGGGTCAGAATTTGGCGTCAACAACATGAAAGCATGGATCCATCCTGCCTTGTATCAACGGTTCAGGCTGGTGGTGGTGGTGTCATGGTGTGGGGAATATTTTCTTGGCACTCTTTGGGCCCCTTGGTACCAATTCAGCATCGTTGCAACGCCAAAGCCTACCTGAGTATTGTTGCTGACCATGTCCATCCCTTTATGACCACAATGTACCCAACATCTGATGGCTACTTTCAGCAGGATAATGCAATGCCATGTCATAAAGCTGGAATCATCTCAGACTGGTTTCTTGAACATGACAATGAGTTCACTGTACTCCAATGGCCTCCACAGTCACCAGATCTCAATCCAATAGAGGAGCATCTTTGGGATGTGGTGGAACGGGAGATTCGCATCATGGATGTGCAGCCGACAAATCTGCGGCAACTGTGTGATGCCATCATGTCAATATGGACCAAAATCTCTGAGGAATGCTTCCAGCACCTTGTTGAATCTATGCCACGAAGAATTGAGGCAGTTCTGAAGGCAAAAGGGGGTCCAACCCGTTACTAGCATGGTGTATATATATATATATATATCACCGCCATAGTCTGTCATGTACAATACAGCGGGTGCATGTGAGGAGGATTCCCTGTTAGCTGACTGGTGAGGGCTGATATTGACAGAACTTTCCTCAGATTCAGTAGTCTATGGTTATGGGGACATACAGTCCATGTTATAGCTACAGAAGAGGGATTATCACCAGTTGGCTCTGGGCGGGTGACTAATTTGAGGTAAATTTAGTTATGGTTACTGGGCCGTGGTATCTGATAGCAATACAGACCCAACAGACACGTGACCTGGAGACCACAGAGCACTGGACTTGCCCAGAGGCCTATGTTAAGGTCCAGGAATACATGAAGGCTCCTTTCTAGCTGCTGCTTTCTGTCAGGTTCTCTCCTTCTTGGAGACAGTAGAAATATGGCTGTCACCCCCTCTGTATGGACTGGGGAAGGGTCCTACCAGGAGAATCTGTACCTTACATGGGCTGTGAGGTTCTCCATGCAGCTCGGTGTCGGCCTAGCAGTAGTTTCTGTTTACCTCACACACCAGACTCCCTAGGACATGGCTGGACTGGTTTACTGTCACCTGTTAAGAGGAAGGCGGGGCTAAAGGCTCCGCCCACAGTTTGCTAGAAGCTTCTCTGTAGAAGCTCGTGCTGTGTATGGAGTGATTGGGATCCTAGAATCACATGCAGCTACATAGAGTGAACCATAGGTGGCAGCAGAGTAGTACATGGCAATGAACACAGTGTAGTACACAGGAAATACAGATTATACCATAGACATAGTGACACCCAGTACTGGTACATTGTGAGAAAGCCTATACCATAGAACAACTACTCCCATCATGGCAGTAAGGAGTGTACTGTCTCTTATTGATAATGCCGCCTGCTTCCTTTCCTTGCCTCTTTGCTTCATCAGCAACCAACCATCTTATCTTTGTGATTGAAATCTCATACATGCTCAGTCGGCTCTGCCACTTTGGGATCGGGCAGAGCTGACTGTGCATGCCCTAGCCGCCATCTTTATTTTATTACTACACAAGCATACAACAAAGAGGGAGGGAAAAGAAGCAGGGGGCATCATGAAGAAGAGACAGAGGCGGCACTGCGGGGGATGACGAGGCTGTGCTCAGAGCATAGGAAGCGCCCCCTGTGGTTACTGAGCATAATTTGTATAAACACAAAAACGGGCATCATTTGGAAATGGCAGCGAGGACCTGGAACGCAAAGGGATGAGATGAATAGATTTTATAAAGACTATTCCACTGTGGTATCAGTTCAAAATCGATTTATTCAATAACAGACTCCCGTTAGGTGCCAACATGTTTCAAAAATTTTGGCGCAAACTAGGACAATTGAGAAGTTAAACAAGTGTATAATAATTTATTGAATTTATTATCCAGGAGGATCCACTGTAATAAATTTGGCACATCCTTAGACTGGCTGGACTTTAGGTTGCTGAGTTGGCAGAATTAGTAACTTTGCCTCAGTGTTCTCAGTTAATTGTCAAAATCTATCAAGGGGGCAAGTCCAATAAATATAGATCATGGAGACCCTTCACCAGGTTTAAGGGATTTACCAGCAGAACAAACTCTGAAAGCAAATGGGCTGAAGGGGCTGAGAAAAAAGCATTACTCACCTCACCCTCACCCAGATCCTGTTCTGACACCGCCTCGATCTTCTGACGACTATATGGTCTTAGGGAAAATACAGACAGACAGGAGGACAGTACCACCAGCCATACTCTACAGGGGGATGACGGAGCTCCCACAAAGAAAAGGTGTTTAACCACCATGCTCGTCCCCATCATTCAGGGGACCCCTTTCCTTAATGGTTACCCATGACTAATTTGCTATTTCTTTCTATTATTATTTTATAGGGCGTTGGAATGACTTATATTGTGGGAATTATCTTCCATTTATCTGTGAAAGGACAAATAGTTCCATTAATGCCACATTTGCCCCAACTCTTCCTGCCCCAGAAGGTGGATGTCCAGAAGACTGGATGCCATTTAGACAGAAGGTAATTTCATCAATATTAATATTACTAGAGGATACAGAATATAGAACATACAGGACTACAATAGTAACTTGTATATCCAGCCCTAAATATATAATAAATATAAATAAATATATAAATATACATAAAATATTACAATGAACAGGCAAACATGAGCAAAGTCTCCCACCCCCTCCTACAAGGGCCATTTATTTTTATTTGAGCCCCATTAGTGGCCAGGACACAAGTGGGCTACCTCTTCACCCCTATTATAAATTGACAATCTAGATGGTATTGGTGAGGCTTAACTCTTGACTCTTCCTATGAAACCTTACATGTCCTATAACTTCATTCGCCCACCTGTAGCCATGCGACCCTTCCTCCAAACCCCAGTCATGCGGGCCTATCCCTGTAGCTCTATCTGTCTATATTATTACATTGCTATGGTCAAAGATGGGAAATACCCCATTAAGAACATTTATGGTCTATCCACAGGATGTTTAACCCCTTCCCGCCGATGGCACTTTTTGACTTCCTGACCAAGCTCGATTTTTCAAAACTAACATGTGTCACTTTATGTGGCAATAACTTTGGAACACTTTAACTTACCAAAGTGATTTTAAGATTGTTTTTTCGTAACACATTTTACTTCATGTTAGTTGTAAATTTTGGTTGATATATTTTGTGTTTAATTATGAAAAAATTGGAAATTTGGTGGAAATTTTTAAAAATATGCATTTTATAAAGTTTGAAATGATGTACATTACATACAGATAGTCAGACCGCCAAAATAATATCATAAATCTCATGTCCCAGATCTCTGCTTTATGTCGGCATCAAACTTTAGGTGCCCTTTTAATTTTTACGGACATTATAAGGTTTACAAGTGAAACAACAATATTCAAAATTTTCAAGAAATTTCCAAAACTCATTTTTTAAAGGGACTAATCCAGTTATGAAGGCGTTTTGAAAGTCCCTTGTATTAAAGCCCCCCATAAATCACCCCATTTTCAAAACTGCACCCCTTAAATAAGCCAAAACAACATATACCTAGCAGTTTAACCCTATAAGTGCTTAACAGGAATTAATACAAAATGGAGGTGAAATTTTAAAATTTGAATTTATTTTACTAATATTTTCGTTTAGCCCTAGAATTTGCACATTCACAAGGGGTTAAAGGAGAAAACACATCCCACAATTTGTTATGCAAGTTCTCCCGACTACCATAGTACCCCGCTTGTGGGGTTAAACTAATATATGAACGCACAGCAAGACGCAGAAGGGAAGGCGCGCCAAAGAGCTTTTAGAGGGCAGATCTGGCTGTGATCAGTTTCAGGAACCATGTCGCATTTACAAAGCCCTTGAGGAGTCAAAACAGTGGAAACCTCTAGAAAGTGACCCTGTTTTGAAAACCGCACCCCTCAAAGAATTTATCAAGTGATGTAGTGAGCATTAGTAACCCCGACGTGAATGTGTAAGCTGTGCGGAGTAAATTGGGTACACCAAATCCCATTATAGTTTCCCACTAGCTCCTATGACACGGACGGGGAAGAGGGGCATTCTGGGGGATCAGCGCTGGTGTATTATCTCTCATAAGCTCTAAATATGGGGGGTCCCTTGAAAACGCTCGCACCGCTTATACATTTCCTTCTAGTCGCAGCCACTTATGTCCTAATGATTTGGCGACTTTTGGGGTTTTTGTCTTCATATTGTACAAGCTAGATCTTTATTTTTATCTTCTAGCAATGTGGCCATATGAGGGCTTGGTGTTTGCGGTATTAGATGTGCTTCTGAATGCCACCATTTTGGGGCCTGTAACTTATTGACTACATTTCATTAACTCTTTCTGGGTGGGATGTAAAAGGAAACATCAATTCTGACATTGCTTTTTAGCATTTTTTTTTTTCCCGTGCAGCGTACAGCATAAGTAACATGTTGCCTTTATTCTGCGGGTTGGTGCGATTACGGCGATACCTCATTAATATGATTTTTTAATGCTTTGCTATTTGAGCAGAATAAATTCAATTTAGGGAAAAAAAAAATCAATTATTTTTGCATCGCCATCTTCTGAAAGGCGTAGCATTTTTATTTTTCACTAGACAGAGCTGGTTGAGGGCTTATTTTTTGCGGGAAGACCTCTTCTTTTTATTGGTACCATTTTGGTTTTCATCTGACCATTTGATTACTTTTTATTGAACATTTTGTAAGGGAAAGATGTTGAATAATCATTATTTTGTGCGGTTTTCTACGGGTTTTTTTACGGCGTTCGCCATTCGGGTTAAATAATGTTTTAATTTTATTGTTCCGGTTATTACGGACGCGGCGATAGCAAATATGTAATGTTTTTTTCTATTTTTCTTTATTTTACATAATAAAACATTTTATATGGGGAAAATGGGATTTTTGGGGCTTTATTTATTTCTATTTTATTTTAAACTTATTTAAACTTTTTTATTTTTACTTTTTTCTAACTTTTTTTTTCTGTCCCCATGGGGGATTGAAGCAGTGATCGGCTGATCACCGCTTCACTACATATACGCTGCAATACACGTGTTACACGTGTATTGCATTGTATAGGAAGCTGTCAGCCTGTGTGGACGCACAGGCTGACAGCTTCCTTTTTAGGCAGGATCAACCACGCAGTGAAGGCGGTAAGTGATGGGCCAGACTCGGGGTCACTGATCAGACCCCGGGCTGCCCCCTACGAACACCGGCACCCCCCGAAACCGGCGCGGGGGGTGCCGATCGGCACCATTTTAGAACGAAACCCCGGAGGTGCCGGCGGTCATATTGACCGCCAGCATATCAGGGGTTAACACCCGCGATCGGACCCGGTTCCGACCGCGGGTGTTACGGAGCATTGTCAGCCGTGTATTACGGCTGACACTCGCAGTGCATGGTGCACACACAGTTTCTGTGTGCGCACCATGCATCCGCAGTAATAGTACGGCGGTTTGCGGGAAGCCCTTCCCGGCTGCGCCGTACTATTACTGACGATGTCAGGAAGGGGTTAATATATGTAACACTCACGTCTAACAAGTCTATCACTCGGACTAGCATAGCAACCCAGCCCCACTGACAGATATGTTGGGTTGCGGTGACCAGATGGGTGGTAACGCTGCGGTTGGGATTGCGGGGTGCAGACAGCGTAGACTTGTCATGGTCTCTGGGCATGAGGGCACGCCGCTGGTGCTGTCCCACGTTACCACCACTGGTAGTTGTGATGAGCGGGGCTCTGGTATGCCAAAAGGTCACCTAAAACAAGCAGATTCTGATGTATATCTCTGTTTGCATTACTACTTACTAAAGATAGGAGAACCCCAGAAGGTCTGTTTCGTCCCCTTTGTTCGAATGAAGTGAACTCCCTGTTTGGTCTAAACTTGTGCAAATATAAACTGAAGAAAAATTATTACAATCTGGGGTCTCTTCAGACTTAGGAGTATAATGACTGGAGACAAAAATTTAAAAAAAAGAACATTTTTGCTCCTCTGGGCCTCCACAAGGCGTTCTGTGTCTTCCTCCTCACGACGTCTGACACTATTCTCTGACATCATGTGCCCAAGGTTATCACTGAGGCCTGTGATTGGGCCTCAGCATTGACATGGGCATGCCAAGTATCATGACGAGACCTCAGAGCATAATAATTTTAGAGGAATTACAACTAGTTCGGTTTTGGTAAAAACCAAACAGTTTGGAATACTTCAGTCGAACGTGGCTCTGTACGAGCCGATTGGCCCATCTCTACTGCTTACGTCTTTGGAGCAATGGCAACACCCTCATTGCTCCAATTATCTAATTTATATATTGACAATAACAGCAATGGAGGCGCCGATTCACACTGTTTGACTCCACAGGATGTTCGATGGCTGTGACTAACCTAACCTATCTATCTGCAGGGCTGGGTTGATATACTGGGTTTTGGTGAAAGACTCCCTTGGAAAACCCCATGCTATTTCATGTCTAAATTCCTAAGCAGACCTATGTGTCTCCAAAGTAACAGACTACAAACGAATATGTGTCATCTGCTCCTTCAGTTCTGTGTTGATATACTGGGTTCTTCCTTTAAAGGGAACAATTCAGAGTTTATCCACGGTACGTTGATTAATTTTTGTACACGTTACACAATGTAACCAAAGATAGACTGCTATCTGACATGGCACCTCTCAGCTTTGTTGCCATATATTTGTATTATGATTATTATTTTATGGTTTTTATGTCATAACCATATTCGGATATTCTGTTTAAGTGTTACAGGATATTTGGCACAGGGGAAGATGAAGGGGTTCACTGGGATAATGCCAGACGTGCCTGTCAGTCCTCGGGAGGAAGTCTGGCCACTATATATGATGATTTGCTACAATGTAAGTAATGGACAGAATTTTTTATTTTACTGTATATTGTACTGTTTTCCTAATGTATATATCCTTTATTATAACCATTGTGGAGATTCTTCAGGACTAAAACATTGATAGTTTAACATTAGGATAGAACATCAATGGTCTATCAATATCTTCCAATATGGCGACCAGTTGAATAGTTTCAATGCATGATCTATATTGTCCAGCCTGATCTATATTTATCAGTTATGGTCATTAGTGTTGGATGACAAATCTTCCATGCTTAGCGCTGCACCGCCATACATATGTACTTCACAGCGCAGGAAAGGGACCCTTACATGTAGGTAATGATGTGTGAAATTTTAAAGGGATTGTGCAGTGAAAAATAAAGCTTACCAGTGCATTGCATGTAGTGGATAAACCTGCTACTCAATACATGAGAGTTCCCTGGTGCACTGATTATTAGTATTGCAGAGAGCAGCAGTTCCTCTGCTTCCCCTGCTAAGACTCCAAGGCTCAGTCATGTGACCAATCCTGCACTACTCCATGTACAATCAGCAGGAGTAGAGTTGAGTCAGTGATATCATGGAGCATTTAAGAGAAGATTACAGCTTATCTTCTCCTCCTCAAAGCATATCTATACTATACAGTTTATTTTTTCCTATGGCCATGAGAGTGCTCTAAAGTGTATCACTAAATGCAAGATGGCCGCCTCCATAATCATGTACAGGAAATAGAAGAAAAAAATCTACAATCTGAAAATATAAACAAGTTTCTATAGAAAAAAAAAAAAAAAGATTTTGGTGATACATTTCTTTCAATTGTGTTTCATTTCATCCCAGTCGCCAATCATCAATCCCTACCTCTTGCCCCTCTGCATTGGATTAGATATCACTACATGGCGATACATATATAATACATACATATCATATGTTTTATTACAGCTTTTCTGATGTCACATTTAAAAAACATTACGGTTGATGTCTGGATCGGATTACACGACAAGAATAAGATTCACACGTTTTTCTGGGAAGACAAACGTGAAGTGTATTATACAAACTGGGCCAAAGGGGAACCCGGCTATTATGGAAGTTCATCTGTAAGTCATTTATTGTCTTTGTATATAGAATTATTATTAACAATTCTTCTGTCATCATCACTGTAGGGTTGGGCGATCAGACCCTTCTGGTTCATTTTGGCCAAACCAGGAGGGATATTATTATAATCTGCAAAGTTAGGTACCGAGCAAACGTCTGTTATCCGCTAAGAAGGTCTTCTAGAGCACTGGATAACATGGATAGTGATGAAATGGAGAGGCATTCAGCAGCTGGAGCGCTCTACACCCATGAGGGATGATGAATAGCAGGACGACCAGAACGAAGAGGCACTTTTTTGTGCAATTGTATCCCACTTGAGAAAGGGGAGTACCCCAAAACTCTGTCTTAGCGTCGTGTGTTGGTGTTTATCGAAAATTTATTGGAGTAAGCGCGGAGCCTCTTCGTTCTGGTCGTCCTTCTGCTATTAATATAATCTGGTGGCTGAATTGATAAGGGAATATGGGGTTTGGATATGCGGTCTGTATAATATGTGGAGACCCAGGGGAGGTGCAGCTACATAATAAACAGGTAATCTCACCTGCCCTCACCTCTCCTGGGCAATCTGTTCAATATCCTCTTCTGGCTTGTGGTTGACATCACATGTTCTGGGTTGATCTGCTGAGGCCTATAAAAGTCCTCAGTACTCTGTATTATTGTACTCTGGGGTCTGAGGAGACCACAGGATATAATAGTGTTTTGTGGGTGACAAACCCAAAAAGTTTCTGGTGTAACCCGGAACTTTTCAAATATATGGATTGAATCTGATTCCGTCATATCAGTTCACTCATCCCTAGCTCTTACTTTGCAGCATGTTTCCACTCCTACCTAAGACCTGCTGTACATGAAAATCTGTCATTCTAATGTCTTCCCTTTAAACAGGCTTGTGTGGCTTTGCAACGTGGGACTATACTGAGCGCTGGTACCTGGATTGTGAAGGATTGTAGTCTGGAGAGAGGATACATCTGCCAGAGATATAAGGGTAAGATCAGTTATGGCGGAGACATTTCTTTTATCTGCTGCTCTAATCGGGGAGACTTTTCTCCATAGTCAGAGATCAGCAGTGAGGAATTCCATCAGAGAGACGTCATCTATTAGGGCAGGTCACACTGGGGAACACAATGCAAGTACACTGGAGGTTTTACAGGTTTCTTAGAAATATTATAGGTATACTTAATCAACTTAATAGCACCTATCTCAGTGCTGCCCCGTGTGGCCGTACCCTCCTCCTATCAAGGTAAATGTATCGATGAGGGTACAGGACTGTCTCATAGATTCTTCTATACTAGTTGGCTTTGGTAAGTCTGGAGCTGCACAAAACAGGTCACACATCTCAGGGTGCATTCACACGGAGGAAAGTGGAGCGTAATCTGGCAAAATCACAGGCGCAAAATAACGCGGCTTATACGCTCCTAACTCCCATTGAAATCAATGGGAGCTTTTTGAGCGCGTAATCTGCTGACACGCGTATACGTGCCAGATTGCGCGCCAGTTTCTTCCGTGTGAACTCACCCTCAGATAGATTTTACATTTATGTGCATAAGCCTGAGATCACACTGAAGAAATCCAGCAGAAAAAAATGCTGCATGTTATAATCCCAGCAAAGACAATAAAATTTTATTTAAACACAGCATATTAATTTTACATGTACAATATTGTGTAGTGGTAACCTAAGGGCAGTTTCACACACTGAATTTTTTGAGCCAATGTCAGAAGAGATTTCAAAAGAAATGGTAAATACTAGAGATGAGCGAACAGTGTTCTATTGAACACATGTTCGATCGGATATCAGGGTGTTCGCCATGTTCGAATCGAATCGAACACCGCGTGGTAAAGTGCGCCAAAATTCGATTCCCCTCCCACCTTCCCTGGCGCCTTTTTTGCACCAATAACAGCGCAGGGGAGGTGGGACAGGAACTACGACACCGGGGGCATTGAAAAAAATTGGAAAAAGTCATTGGCTGCCGAAATCAGGTGACCTCCATTTTAGACGAATAGTGGATTTCAAATCCGGGTCATATGAGAATGTGAACTTTGTGACTATGAGACAGGGATAGCTGTACAGGCAGGGATAGCTAGGGATAACCTTTATTTAGGGGGGAATGTTATTAAAAATAACTTTTTGGGGCTCTATCGGGTGTGTAATTGTGATTTTTGTGAGATAAACTTTTTCCCATAGGGATGCATTGGCCAGCGCTGATTGGCCGAATTCCGTACTCTGGCCAATCAGTGCTGGCCAATGCATTCTATTAGCTTGATGAAGCAGAGTGTGCACAAGGGTTCAAGCGCACCCTCGGCTCTGCTACATCAGAGCCGAGGGTGCGCTTGAACCCTTGTGCACACTCTGCTTCATCAAGCTAATAGAATGCATTGGCCAGCGCTGATTGGCCAATGCATTCTATTAGCCCGATGAAGTAGAGCTGAATGTGTGTGCTAAGCACACACATTCAGCACTGCTTCATCACGCCAATACAATGCATTAGCCAGTGCTGATTGGCCAGAGTACGGAATTCGGCCAATCAGCGCTGGCTCTGCTGGAGGAGGCGGAGTCTAAGATCGCTCCACACCAGTCTCCATTCAGGTCCGACCTTAGACTCCACCTCCTCCGGCAGAGCCAGCGCTGATTGGCCGAAGGCTGGCCAATGCATTCCTATACGAATGCAGACTTAGCAGTGCTGAGCCATTTCTGCTCAACTACACATCTGATGCACACTCGGCACTGCTACATCAGATGTAGCAATCTGATGTAGCAGAGCCGAGGGTGCACTAGAACCCCTGTGCAAACTCAGTTCACGCTAATAGAATGCATTGGCCAGCGCTGATTGGCCAATGCATTCTATTAGCCCGATGAAGTAGAGCTGAATGTGTGTGCTAAGCACACACATTCAGCACTGCTTCATCACGCCAATACAATGCATTAGCCAGTGCTGATTGGCCAGAGTACGGAATTCGGCCAATCAGCGCTGGCTCTGCTGGAGGAGGCGGAGTCTAAGATCGCTCCACACCAGTCTCCATTCAGGTCCGACCTTAGACTCCGCCTCCTCCAGCAGAGCCAGCGCTGATTGGCCGAATTCCGTACTCTGGCCAATCAGCACTGGCTAATGCATTGTATTGGCGTGATGAAGCAGTGCTGAATGTGTGTGCTTAGCACACACATTCAGCTCTACTTCATCGGGCTAATAGAATGCATTGGCCAATCAGCGCTGGCCAATGCATTCTATTAGCGTGAACTGAGTTTGCACAGGGGTTCTAGTGCACCCTCGGCTCTGCTACATCAGATTGCTACATCTGATGTAGCAGTGCCGAGTGTGCATCAGATGTGTAGTTGAGCAGAAATGGCTCAGCACTGCTAAGTCTCTGCATTCGTATAGGAATGCATTGGCCAGCCTTCGGCCAATCAGCGCTGGCTCTGCCGGAGGAGGCGGAGTCTAAGGTCGGACCTGAATGGAGACTGGTGTGGAGCGATCTTAGACTCCGCCTCCTCCAGCAGAGCCAGCGCTGATTGGTCGAGTTCCGTACTCTGGCCAATCAGCACTGGCCAATGCATTTCTATGGGGAAAAGTTAGCTTGCGAAAATCGCAAACTGACAGGGATTTCCATTAAATAAATTGACTTTTATGCCCCCAGACATGCTTCCCCTGCTGTCCCAGTGTCATTCCAGGGTGTTGGCATCATTTCCTGGGGTGTCATAGTGGACTTGGTGACCCTCCAGACACGAATTTGGGTTTCCCCCTTAACGAGTTTATGTTCCCCATAGACTATAATGGGGTTCGAAACCCATTCGAACACACGAACAGTGAGCGGCTGTTCGAATCGAATTTCGAACCTCGAACATTTTAGTGTTCGCTCATCTCTAGTAAATACAGAGGAAGATCTTATATTTCTCCTTCCCGTGGTCTCCACCTTTGTCTTTGGCCTCAAAAATGGGAATCAAAAACTGCAGTGACCTTTTCTAAAAACTACCATAAATTAAACTCCCCTCCAGGTAATAGTCTGTCGTCTTCCACTACATGTACAGTGACGCTTTTATTTTCATTTCTTCTTTAGATCCGAGTCTACCTGTTAACCCCACCAGTCCCTCAGACTACTATAAATATGGAGACGCCACCTACTGGTTTGACACAACCAAAAGCACCTGGGATGAGGCCGGTCAGGAGTGTCTGAAGGGTAATTCACAACTAGCCAGCATCTTGGACGAGTACACCGCATCTTTCCTAAAACTGCACCTGGCTAAACATAAGGAGCCTTTCTGGATTGGCCTGTATAGTAGGAACGAGGTGGGAATATTTGTATTGCCATTTATTATTACTAATTACTTGCTAACGGATAGAAATGTGGAGATGTGTAAACAAGCAAGATGCCGCAACGTTAAAGTCTCCAGACCATACATAAGTACAATAATATAACAAGTGAAGGTTCTTGCTCTGGATGACTCAGGACTAGGGTTGAGCGATCGGGATCAGAAAAGATCGGGATTGAGATCGGGGCTTATTTCCCACAATCTTTGGCTACTGGCCAATCATTGTGGGAAAAGCTTATCACCTATAGGAATGAATGGAAGTGGCAGGCCGCTTAACCCCCTACGTGCTGGCTGCGTCCATTCATTCCTATGGATTTACCGCAGCCTGCCACTCGTCTGCTTTGTCCCTGTTTTACCTTATACTCAGCTGAATATACGGTAAAACAGGGACGAAACAGAAGAGTGGCAGGCTGCGGTAAATCACTGTGAGGACGACGAGGCAAGTTCACTAGTAGATAGATACTACTATACATTGACTTGTCTATCTACTATCTACAGTGGCGGAAACGCTGTGGGAAAAATTGCGGTGTCTTACAGTGCAAGCAAAGGGGATGAGATTCATGCAAATCCCTTGCCCACTTTGTAATGAAAAACGCAATGCGGATTTGTAAATCTCAGCATGTCAATTATATCTACGGAAACGCCAACGGCTTTCCCGTAGATATAATGTTAAGAGAAACTCCGCAGTGGAAAACTCCGTGAACTTTCTCTTCCAAGTGCTGCGGAAAGAACCACAATGCGATCACGCAGCGGTTCCTCCCGCAGCGCTTTATCACTGCGTTTACACGCAGTGGGGCCTTAGCCTAACCACAAAAACAAAACAAAAAAAAGAAAGAAAAGCGACAAAAATACATAACTAAATCATCATACCGTATATACTCGAGTATAAGCCGACCTGAATATAAGCCGAGACCCCAAATGACTGACATTAATAGGCAGAGTAACTAAAGGAAGGTCCCTGTGTGTCACGTTACTGGAGCTTCCTCTCCTCCATACAACAGACATCTTCCATAAGACACAATGAATCCCGGCCACTCATCTGCAGGGTAGATGCTAAATCCTAGTGTGCTAAAGGACCTCTGATGACGTCATGACCATGTGATCGGACTCTGGTGTGGGCGGAGCTACTAGGATTTAGACTCCACCTTATCTGCAGATGTTACATACCAGTGGTTACAGGACCTTTGATGACATCACAGTCACGTGACCTCATGACAAGCCAATCACAGAGTAGTAGCACTAAAGGACCTCCCCCTTCCAGTTTTCTGTGCTCCGTGGACCCTAACTCGTGTATAAGCCGAGGAAAGCTTTTTCAGTATGAAAAATGTGCTGAAAAAGTCGGCTTATACTCGAGTATATACAGTACTTACATTCATGTGGCACTAAACCAGAGCTGTTGGTGTAAACCAGGATGTCATGTAATACCAAAAACATGGACAATATGTAGAAATCACATAATGAAATCACACGATAGACTCAAAAAGTAGAGCGGGAAAGGAGTACTACATAGAAAGATGCCAGTATTTGTGAAACCGTACAAAAGACTGCATACACCGCCCCAACATACAAAGGTCATAGTCATCTCAGTAGTCCACATAAATAAGAAATAATAACACATATATAATGAAAAAAAATTAAGAAAATAGGAATTCATCAAGAAAATGCGTAACAACACTTAATCCATAAAAATAGATACAAAAATACATGAATTCCTATAAAAAGGCATCTAATTAAATAAACCCATTCATTAATAAATACAGTATAAGAGAGATCTGTTTTAATAAGAAGTGCATTAGGGGATCTGGTATTGAGTTGTAAAAACCAAACTGATTCTCTTTTGAAAAGCATTTAACCTCTCTCTTCCTTAGTCTGTCTATAGTAAGTTTACTCTGAACATTGGAATCTACATTTTGGGAAGAAGCCCGCTTTGTTCTTATTACTGTAATTTCCGACGGGGATGGACTTTAGCGTATATTTTGGACGATGGCTGTCGGCTTCCTGTATCAAGAAGTATCCACAACAAGCGACATATTATCATTTTGTACCATAAAACCTATAGTAGTAGGATGCATGGAAAAAGTTAATTTTTATATTAATATTATAATTAATATAATCAATAAACTTTGGTACAGGCACTACATCTCCAATCCAACAATTAGGATATCATCAGTGTAACATTGGTAAATGTAAAAAAAATTAGAAAAAGGATTGTGTGAACAAAAAATAAAAAACTCCACCCACCAAGCCATGAAGAGGTTGGCCAGAGAAGGAGAAAAAGGGGCCACAAGGCACCATAGATCCGATAGAAAACCAAAGGGTCTGTTCTAGCATCACTTGTGTGCACCACACTGGCAGGAAAATGATATTGGTGCTGAATATATGTGATCAGACCCTACAGTGATTTGTATTTTAGGATATTTTTATGCATTTGCACCCATTTGTAATGTTTTTGATGTTTACAACTATAATTCTTTCAGACTGGAAATACATACAAGTGGGTTGATAACTGGAGAGTTCGATACACTAAATGGGCTGCTGAGGAGCCAAGAATGAGCAAGTCCTGTGTATATGTGGATACGGATGGAAAATGGAAGACGTCGTCCTGTAATGAGAGTTATTCTTCTATCTGCAAACATACAACTGGTAAGATGATCACTGTCAGGAATAAATGAAGTGTGTTGTATTATTTCATTGTTTGATATGCCATCCTTCAAAAATTCAGATCCGATCATATTCTTAATACATAGGCATAGAGATATTTTTTAAGCTCACTGTGGCCATTACTAGCATAAAGGGGTTTTCATATTTGGCCATTTATGGCATATCCTAGAAACATAAAGTCATATCACACAAAAGTGTGTGAAACACCAGAAGGGCAAATGGTAGTTTGAAAAAAAGTATTTGATCCATTGCTGAGTTTTGTAAGTTTGCCCACTGACAAAGACGTGAACAGTTTATAATTTTAAGGATAGGTAAATTTTAACAGTGAGAGGTAGAATATCAAAAAGAAAATCCAGAAAATCACATTGTATAAATTGTATGAATTTATTTGCATTTTGCATAGAGAAATAAGTATTTATAAGACTTAATACTTGGTGGCAAAACCCTTGTTGATGCGCACAGCAGTCAGATGTTTTTTTTGTAGTTGACGGTGAGGTTTACGCTAGGGTTGAGCGATCGGGATTGGAAAAGATCGGATCTCGATCGGCGATCGAGTAAATTTCACGATCGTGATCGGGTTCCGATCCCGCCTAAAAAAGACCGGGAATGGAATTCCGACACCGATCGCTCAACTTACCTGTACAGATCCGCTGCCACTGCCGCTCCCCGTTCTTTTCGCTCCCCTTCTTTCTCCTTTTTACGGTCAGCAGGGTTTATTAAAAAACCATGAAATAAACGAAAACCCTACGGAGCCCACTGGACTCTGACTGCTAACACCTAAGTGTGAATACAGTCTGGCAGTTAGTGTCACTGCCAGAAACCTAAAGTAACTGGGTGTGCTCTTGTTTAGTATCACAGAGCAACTTTTGCAGCTCAGAGCAGCCGCTACAACAAACTTAAACTGTCTAGCCAGAACTCCTGGACTAGACAGAGCCCGCCTAAACCCTATGTACTTCCAGTTCCACCCAACCACCAAGGCAGCTACAGCCAAACAAGCTGTCATTGTGAATACTGAATAAGGAGAACACTAGCTATGGCCTACTGAGATATTTCGCACAACACACAAGGCAGCATGCTGCCCAACTAACAGTGGCATTGCTATCTCAGGGGTTATTTGCTAACTAGTCCAACTAATAATTGCTCAGGCTGGAACCCATGCACACACACACACATTATTAGGGTTTAAGAAATTATCTTTGAGTGCCAGGTGTCCAGACCAGCCCCCTTATATAGACAAGGGGCAGTCACAAGTAAACAACCCAGCTGCCCACGCAAAACGTCATTGGACGACACCCCAGTCCGTCAAAAAGTCGACCACGCCCAGCTGTTGCAAGGTAGGTTAACCCTTGCAACGCTGGACTGTGCAGAGGAACAGGCAGCGACGTCCATATCATGGCCGCACCCGCTGCACTCCTTCACATGCCTTCAGAGTCTTGTGGGCACCCCCGCCTCCCAGGCTAGTGTTAGAGATGCTGGGAGAAGGCGGGGCTTGTGGCTTAGGAGAGTGTGGGTGAGTACTGGGAGGGGAGACGTGAGTGATGCACTCATATCTCCCCGCCCACACTCTCCTACGGCACAACAAGCCCCAGCTATTCCCAGCATCTTTAACACTAGCCTGGGAGGCGGGGGCACGCACGACACTCTGAAGGCATGTCAAGGAGAAAGAAGAGGAGCAAGAAGAACGGGGAGCGGCAGTGATTCTGTGCAGGTAAGTGGGGGGGACTAAGTAGCCGGAGGGGAAGGGAGTTTCAATCACTACACAGCATGGAGTCCAAAAATTGAAGTGTTCAATTTTTGGACTCCATGCTTTGTAGTGAATAGGATCGTTTTTAAAATCCAATCTTCAATCATTAAAAAACATCCCATTGAATTGCATTAGGATCGGAATTGGGATAGGGTTCAGATGGAAAAATCGGATTTTAAAAACGATCCTGAAATCTCAAGATTGGCTCAACCCTAGTTTACACACAGGAGGAATTTTGGTCCACTCCTCTTTGCATATTGTCTCTAAATCATTAAGATTTTGAGGCTGTCGCTTGGCAACTCGGAGCTTCAGCTCCCTCCATAAATTTTCTTATGGGATTAAGATCTGGAGACTAGCTAGGCCACTCCATGACCTTAATGTGCTTCTTTTTGAGCCACTCCTTTGTTGTCTTAGCTGTATATTTTGGGTCATTGTCCTGCTGGAAGACCCACGACTCATTTTTAATGTCCTGGCGGAGGAAAGGAGGTTGTCACTCAGGATTTTACAGTACATGGCTCCATCCATTCTCCCATTGATGCAGTGAAGTGGTCCTGTACCCTTAGTGTAGAAAAACCCACAAAACATAATGTTTCCACCTCCATGTTTGGCAATGGGGACAATATTCTTTGGGTCATAGGCAGCATTTCTCTTCTGCCAAATATGGCAAGTTGAGTTAATGCCAAAGAGCTCAATTTTTGTCTCATCTGACCACAGCACCTTCTCCCAATCACTCTCAGAATCATCCAGTTGTTCACTGGCAAACTTCAGATAGGCCTGCGCATGGGCCTTCTTGAGCAGGGGAACCTTGCAGGCACTGCACGACTTTAATCCATTACAGCGTAATGTGTTACCAATGGTTTTCTTGGTAACTATGGTCCCAGCTGCCTTAAGATCATTAACAAGTCCCCCCCCCATGTAGTTTTAGGCTGATCTGTCACCTTCCTCATGATCAAGGGTACCCCACGAGGTGAGATTTTGCATGGAGCCCCATATTGATGTTGATTGACAGTCATTTTGTATTTCTTCCATTTTCTTACTATTGCACCAACAATTGTCTCTTTCTCACCCAGCATCTTACTTATGGTTTTGTAGCCCATTCCAGTCTTATGCAGGTCTATGATCTTGTCCCTGACTGGTCTGTAGGAGCCACAACTCTTAATGGTTGGTAGGGGATCAAATACTTATTTCTCTCTGCAAAATACAAATAATTTTATACAATGTGACTTTCTGGATTTTCTAATTTTTATATCTTTCACTGTTAAAATTAACCTACCCTTAAAATTATAGACTGTTCCTGTCTTTAACAATGGGCAAACTTACAAAATCAGCAAGGGATAAAATACTTATTTCCTCCGCTGTAAATGGTCCAAACAATGAAAGCAGAAGTTCAATGTAAAATAATGCACATTGTGAAAATTATTCCTCCCCAAGTATTGTATTGGTAGTGCTGTGCTAGCCAAAACTTCAGAAGACAAGGCTTTAGGGATCCTAATATATTACAGCTTCACAATGAGTCAATAGTACAGCCAAACAGCAGGGGGAGCAAGTAGGATACTCAGTTGTCTAGTAAGATGCTCATCTGTATTGTTAGATGTACTGTATAACTAGTAGGATGTTCGGCTATATAGTTAGAGGTATAACTAGTAGGATGTTCGGCTATATAGTTAGAGGTATAACTAGTAGGATGTTCGGCTATATAGTTAGAGGTATAACTAGTAGGATGTTCGCTATATAGTGTCAGCAGCGGTATTAATCAGCACCTAGTCTCACTTGAGTAGCAAACAATGTGCGTTTATTTAGCACAACAAACAGCTTACAACTTGTTATAAAGTCCAGTTCTATGGAGACACTGCAGCAGCCTGTGCAGCCATGACATGTGGATGGAGAGAGAGACACACACACAGAGAGACACAGGAAGAAGGGGAAGAACATCCTATCTGTGACTGTTTTTTTCTTTTCAGCAGAACTTTGTTAACAACTTAACAATATGAACGCAGACAGAATGTCTCATCATATAACACAGCAGTATTAGTTGTTGCCTTACATATAAACAAATATGCATTATTCCAACACCCCCATTCAACAACTCCTTATTCTGTCAGTCCCATCATGGTCCTCAGTTCTTGGAACCTAACTCTAGGCAGTGGCTTCGTCATAATATCAGCTATCATCTTATCAGTTTCACAATAGATTAACTGAATCACGTCACGTTCTATCAAGTCACGCAAATGATGATGCTTGACATCAATGTGCTTGGTCCTAGCACTGATCTTCTCACTGCATGCAAGTTTAATGCGTCCTTGGTTGTCCTGTATAGAAGAGCCACCACTGCCTGTTGATATTTCTCATTGTCAGGCAATAATCCACTTTTGTTCTTTCATGAGCAGGTAGTCCTTGCATTTCAGCCCATGACTGTGGTTCTGGCCCAGGTAGTTCCTTGACAATATAGGATAGGCGTTTGGCTGGTATACCTTTATTTGGTCTTGATGATCTCCTAACTTCAGGTTCATCTGTACTTTCTGTTGTTCCTTCAGTGTTTGAAGAGTCTAACCAAATGTCAACATCCTCCTTTTTGCTGTCTTCTGACTGTGGTAGTTGCTGCTTCATCTGCATTATTGGTGTGATGTCACAAAACTTGGGCGACACAAAGTTTTAATCAATCACCACATCCCAGCTTATTGTGACCTTGTTTGTCTCTGGGTGTAGAATTCTATAACCTTTCTGGGTTTGGCTGTAGCCCACTAGGATACCTTCCTTAGCATGAGATTCCCACTTAGGGTGCATTCAGACTACGTAACGCCGGGCGTGTATGAGAGCCGTACACGTCGGCATTACGGCAGACTGCCGAACACTTCCCATTCACTTCAATGGGAGCGCTCGTAACAGCGGCGTTTACGAGCGCTCCCATTGAAGTGAATGGGAAGTGTTCGGCAGTCTGCCGTAATGCCGGCGTGTACGGCTCTCATACACGCCCGGCGTTACGTAGTCTGAATGCACCCTTAGTTTGATTTTCTTTGGGAACATGTACAAACACTTTACTTCCAAATATTCTTATGTGTTGTATTTTTGGCTTTCTGCCGTTCCATTGTTCAAATGGAGTATTCTCTGTAGCTTTGCTTGGTAGTCTGTTCTGAAGATAACAGGCTGTCATGATGGCTTCACCCCAGTATGTTGTGGGCAAGTTTGCATCAAATAACATACTTTTTGCACTTTCACAGAGTGTCCTGTTCTTTCTTTCGGCCACACCATTTTGCTTAGGGTTGTATGGTACAGTGGTTTGAAAAATAATTCTATTTTTCTTTAAAATACTCTGTGTTTCATTGCTTGTATATTCAGTCCCGTTATCTGCATGTAGGATTTTTGGCATTCTCCCAAATTTATTGTATACTTCAGCTAGATATGTTTCAAGCTTCTCTGGGACTTCATCCTTGCTGTGAAGCAGATAGACAACTGTGTATCTTGAATGATCATCAATGAATGTGAGAAAATATCTCTTCTTTCCAGGAGTCTGAGTATTCATTGGACCACAAACATCTGTGTGTATTAAATCTATTGGCTTTTCTGTTCTTGTGGTACTTTTCTTAGGAAAGGCCTTTCTGGACATTTTCCCTTTAATTCAGCTCACATACTTCATTGTCTGGTTACATAGATCAATGCCGATACCTTCAGCTAGTTGTTCTTGAACTAACTTTCCCCCTACGCCAAACAGCAGCACAAGATGGGGTATTCCTGCCCCTGTGTGCTGTTAGGACAGGTGGAACTTTTAATTAGCTAACAGTTTTTCCCCCTATAAGAGGCCAGAGCGACCTCCTCCCCCCTGTGTTTTTTTCTGTCCTGTGCGACTGGACAGGTGGAGGAGGCTGTGGCCTCCTCTATGGTTTAGAATAAGGTGTCTTAGATCCTTTCTTCTCTTTCCCTTCTTTCTGAGTGAAAGATCTAGGTTTATACTGCAGTCTTTTGTCTTACCTGCCTTGTGCAGGTTACTGACTTTTTCAGCTGCAGTTCATTTACTGCCTGCAGTAAGGTAAGCCGTGTCCTCTTTCAGCTTTCCCTCTGTGTTCACTGCAGAGACTAAAAGCACTAATTTCTATTTGCTATGGGCACTCTGTCAACTTCACAATATCGAAGTCGATTCACCGCCATTATGGTAAGATCCAACCAAATTTTTGTATTTCTTGCGGTTTTTCAATGTGCATTTAATTCCTAAGCGGGGACTATATGCTGTGAACCTAAAAGAAGGGTTCAGATACCTATGTACTGTCATTACTTATTAGGTGCATATTTGCTTATTGCTCACATGATGGTGGATGCTCTAAGGCATTTTGTTGTAAGGTTATGCATGTCTGCACTGCTGTCAGTACGGGGTCCTCCAGCTAGGAGCCCTTCATTTATTGTTGTCATCTCCTGGGTGAAGGAGTACATGCAGATTTCTGGTAAGGTTCCCTCTCCCAGTTTTCATAAGAGGTCTTACTTAGAAATAGAAGCCCTAGTGGCTCAAGCTGTAGGGTTACAGACTTGTATGCCTGAATCCACAGTATCCTGGGTTCAATCCCAGTTGCACTTTGCATTTGTGATATAAAAAAAAAAAAAAAAAGTTAATAAGGTACTTGTGGTTCTCATGGTCCATTCACATAGAGAAAGTCTCTAAACTTCATGCTGGACTCTGTCTGCTTGAAAATCTCCCTCCTCTAGGTGGGAAAAGATCATATCAGCAGTGCATTATTTATAGGTGATACAGCGGGTTTCCATCCTAACTGCCAAAGGTTACTGGATCTTATGTCAGGGTCTGCAGTTGCAGTCCCTTGGGCCATATAGCGCATGCGGCCTGCAGAAGGTAAGTCTGAGGCCTGGAATCACAACCCGTGGGGCCTGGAGGGGCTTCATTTTAAGGGCTGGATGTCCATGTCCAGATAGTCTGGACCCTGTTAACCACAGAGACAGCCCTCTCCGGTAGAGAGCGCATCTACAGGAGATTCCCATACGGGCAATGAGGAATTGGATGGAGGAGGCTGTGTCATCCAGCTGACAAAAAACTCAGCAGTCTGGGTCAAGCCAATTTAGTTATTCCTCAAAATTTGTCTTTCATCCAGGTGGTGTTCCATCTTAAGGACGGGATGTCCAGGGTCCAGCTAGCGCTGGACCCTGTTGACTATAAACGCCCCTCTCTCACTAGTGGGGCGAATCTAGAGAAAAGTTCCATAGGAATAAAGTGGAATTGGATGAAGAGTTCATGGTCCAGTTTACCTGGACCCTGTTGCCCACTGATGCATCCCTCTCTGGTGGAGAGTGTCCACGGTCCAGCTAAGGCTGGAACCTGTTGACTACCTATGTCTCCCTCTCTGGTGGAGAGCACATCCAGATAAGCGTTCCATAGGAGGAACATGAAATTGAATGTAGAGTCCACGGTCCAGTTTACCTGGACCCTGTTGACCACTGATGCATCCCTCTCTGGTGGAGAGTGGCCATGGTCCATCTAATGCCAGACCCTGTTGACTACCTATGCCTCCCTCTCTGAGGAGAGCACATCTAGATCGGCTGGGTAGGCTATTTGGTCTCATCATATGTCCGCCTGATCACGGCTTATCCAAGATCCATCGGTCCTTCAACTTGTTCAAGCCAGACAAATACGTAAGGACCCTCCCTCTCCAGGGCATCAAGCAACTTTATCCAGACAGCTCTCCCATTCGGCAAATCCTTGGCCCCCCACACCTTCACAAAGGTAGTGGCCCCGGTCGTAGCCGCCCTGCGCCTCCAAGGGATCTTATTGTCCCATAACTAGACGAATGGCTCCTAAAAGCCCGGTCAAAGGAGGTGCTTGCCACACAGTTGGAATCCACTGTGGCTTTCCTAAATGAGCTGGGCTGGCTAATAAACTGGCAGAAGTCAGTAGTGGTTCCATCTACCCCGATTCAATTTCTGGGTTTATCTTGGATTCTCTCAGCATGATGATCTCCCTGCCTCCTCCTTGGAAGGAGAAGATTGGTCAAGCGGCTCATCACCTATCCACAACCCGGAAGCTTACTATCAGGACCGCCATGAAGGTCCTAGGTCTCATGTCCGCAGCCATCAAGGCAGTTCTGTGGGCCCTATGGCACATGCGCCCCTTACAGTGCGAGATCCTGAGAGTCGGGAACCACAGTCCTTCGGGGCTACAGAAGCCTATCCAGTTATCCATCAGAACCCGTCGATCACTGGCTTGGTGGTCCCAGCTCAGAGACGGGAAATCCACGGTCCAGACATCCTGGACCCTGTTGACCACAGATGCCTCCCTCACAAGATGGGGAGTGCTTCTGGGGGAGACCCCGGTATGTGGGACCTGGAACCAGCTTAGAGAAGGCTCATTTGTCCAACTGGCGAGAGCTCACTGCGGTGCACCGTGTGCTTCTAATGTTTGCACCCCACCTGCAAGGGAAAGCTGTGAGAGTGAAACAGACAACTTAACAGCAGTCCGATATATCAGCAAACAAGGGGGGAACCAGATCCCCCTCGCTTCTGCAGGTGACAAATCTAATATTCTCCTGGTGGAGAGGAATCTTTCACAACTATCAGCGGTTCATATTCAAGGTGGGCTGAACATCCTTGCGGATCAGCTAAGCAGAGGCCTGGTGATGACAGGCGAATGGTCCCTAAATCCGGACATCTTTCATCATCTCACTGAGATGTGGGGTCTCCCCGAGGTGGACCTGATGGCCACCCAGTACAACGCCAAAGTGACAATGTTTTGCTCCCTCTACCGGGAAGACAATCCTTTGGCGGTAGATGCCCTGTCAATACCTTGGAGGTTCAAACTGGCATACGTTTTTCCTCCTATTCTGATGATTCCGAAGGTATTGGCGAAACTCAGGCAGGACCAGACTTCGGCAATAGTGATCATGCCGTTCTGGCCAAAAAAGGGCATGGTTTACCCACCTCATCCTAATGAGTCAAGGGACCTACTGGAGGCTTCCACAAGTCCAAAACCTGGTAATTCTGAACTGACAGCTCTGCCAGGACCTGGACAGGTTCAACCTCATGGCCTGGAGGTTGACCGCATCGTATACGGAGATAGACGATTATCCCAGGCCGTTCTAAGAACGTTGGCCCATTCAAGAGCGGATTCAACTAACAGGAGTTACCAAAGGATCTTGGATAGGCAGCTTAATAACTCTGCTATCGAATCGGTCTTGGAGTTCCTACAGAGTGACCTGGATAAGGGGCTAACTCCAGCTACCCTGAAGGTTCATGTTTCAGCACTTTCCGCTCTTCTAGGGACCTGGTTATAACAAGATCCTCTATTAAAGTAATTCCTTAAAGGGGCCTCTAGGCTCCGCCCTCAGATGCAGCCCCCTGTCCCGCCATGGGACTTGGCTGCGGTTCTTCAGGGGCTTTGTTCTCCCCCGTTTGAACTCTTAACAGAAGTGGACTGGAGATATCTCTCCTACAAGGTAACCTTCTTGTTGGCAATTACCTCTGCCAAAAGGATTGGAGAATTACAAGCTTTGGCTGCCTCGGAGCCATTCATTACCTTTTTCCCTGATAGGGTTCAACTTGGGTTCATCCAGGGATTTTGTCCTAGGGTCGCATATATCTGCGCATATATTTGGATTGTACAGCTTCCTTTCGAAGAACCTGCTCATCAATACCTACGGCCGTAACAAAGGTGTTAAAGCCACCCTGTCAAGATGGATCAGGGAGGCCATCGCTTGCTCTCTTCGCGCTCAAGACCTACCAGTACCGGAATTGGACCAACTTCCCGGTCAGAGAGACGCTCGCTCTCCTTAGAGCAGATATGTTCCGCTGCTTCCTGGAGTTTTCATCTGATGTTCGCCAGATACTGCAGACTGGACTGGCGCAGCTCAGAGGCCACAGCCTTCGGACATTCTGTCTTGGCATCTGCTTGCCAAGATCTCCCACCCTAGTTGGGATTTTACTTGCTAGATCCCCATCTTGTGCTGCTGTTTGGCGTAGGGGGAATGGAAGATTATAAAGATAATCTGTTTTCCCTTAGCCCAAACCGCAGCACAAGGCTCCCTCCCATTGTTTATGGTAATGTTTGTATTGTTATATTGCCTTTTATACTTTTTGACTAACACAGGGGGGAGGAGGTCGCTCTGGCCTCTTATAGGGGGAAAAACTGTTAGCTAATTAAAAGTTCCACCTGTCCTAACAGCACACAGGGGCAGGAATACCCCATCTTGTGCTGCTGTTTGGGCTAAGGGAAAACAGATTATCTTTATAATCTTCCATTCTTATTGCTTGCGGGTCTCTATGTGCAAGACGCCTGTGCCACACATAGATACAGTTCTTGTGCTGCTCTTGTTTAACACTGTACACACACTCTTTATAATTCAGCTGATACAGTTCATCTTTGACTTTCCCTTTTGCTAGTATACGACCGTGCTTTGAGATGATACAGCTATCATGTTTAAAAGAAACTTCATTTCCTTGTCTTGTGAGTTTCTTCACAGATAATAAATTACCTTCTAGGTTAGGCACATACAGCACGTCCTTTACTGGGATCTTTCTGCTTTGAGTTAGAGATTTGACAATCGATGTAACAATCTCCTCTGCCTTCTGAATTCATGTGCTGACCATTGGCCATAATCAGTTTATCTGACTTACTTTGGTCAAGCTTAGAAAAGAAGTCTGTTATTGGTCATGTGACTAGTTGCTCCAGAGTCTATATACCACACGTGGTTTGATGTATATGTACCGACAGCAAATACAGTTTCAGTATTCTCAGAGACATTTTGCACACCTTTAGCAGTTTTAACTCTTTGATGACTGCTCTGCTTTTTCATTCTAGCTTTCCAAACTCTGCAGTCTTTCTTTAAATGTCCCGGCTTTTTACATACAAAACATTCACGTGTTTCTTTTAGGTGGTTTCTACTGTCATATTGATCCTGTGCCTTTAAGACAGATTCTGTGTTATGTGACTTGTTGCTTGCATTCTCTGTCTTGCGCTTATATTCATCTACTAACTTTCCTCTGACATACTCCAATGTCATCTAATGCAGTTACAAGTGTGTCATAACTTTCTGGCAGACCGCTGAGAAGTAATGTGGCTACATGGAAATCCTTCAGATTTTCCCCAATGCCTCGCAGGTGCTCTACAGTCTTTAGAGTGTTCCTTATATAGTCCTGTATATCTTGACCATCATGTAGCCTAAACTGGTACCGTTTTCTCATTAGATAGAGCTTATTGCTTAGATTAATCCTCTCATGTACCTTTTGCAGTTGCTCCCACATCTCTTTTGAAGTTTCACATTTACATACATGCACAATCTGATTATCATCTATGCTGAGTGATATGGTACTCTGTACTTTCTGATCCATTTCTGCCCAGTCTTGTGGAACCGGATCAGGTCTAGGCTCCTGTGTATATTTCCACGTTCTCTTAGCAGCAGCATCTTTATCTTGAATTTCCAAGATTGATAGTTCTGGTTAGTCAGGCTTGGCACTGTGAACTTCATTGCGTTACTGTTAGACGCCATCTCTTCTTAGAGTCAATTTGCTGTTTCCTTCTTTGTGCTCGCTCTGAAGAGAGTCTAGGATTCTGGGCGAGCTGTGAGAGTCTAGGATTCTGGGTGAGCTGGGATTCTGTGAGACTGCCAGTGCTGCACCTCCCATGAGGCGACCTGAAGCGAGCGAGGGAGGGCGGCATTTTTGCTAATCTAAGCCAGTCCAGGACAAGCTGTCCTGGACTGGCTTAGCACCGAGCGATGGTTTGGGGAGGCCACTGGAGCAGCGCTGCTCCGGCAGCCTCCCCGCACGCTCAGGCAGAGCGCAGGCAGTCTCCGGGCCTGCTCTCTGCCGGCGAACGGCACTAAGCCCCACCCCCTGTTAATCCACGCCCCCTCCGCTAAGCCACGCCCCCGCTCCGCCCCCTCCCCCGGCCGGGGGGGGGGGGGGGCTTTCTGCACTTCGCCTCGGGCGGCGAAAGGGGCAGGTTCACCCCTGACTGGGCCCATAACCTGTCAGCAGCAGTATTAATCAGCACTTAGTCTCACTTGAGTAGCAAACAATGTGTATTTATTTAGCACAACAAACAGCTTACAACTTGTTATAAAGTCCAGTTCTGTAGAGAGACACTGCAGCAGCCTGTGCAGCCATGACATGTGGATGGAGAGAGAGAGAGAGACACACAGGAAGAAGGGGAGGAACATCCTATCTGTGAGTGGGTTTTTTTTTCAGCAGAACTTTGTTAACAACTTAACAATATGAACACAGATTGTCTCATCATATACTGTAACACAGCAGTAGTAGTTGTTGCCTTACATATAAACAAATATGCATTATTCCAACATATAGCTAGAGGAATAACTAGCTGAATGCTTGACTGTATAGCTAAAGGTATAACCAGGAGGAAGAAGAAGATGATTGAAGGACCATGTGGTTTTTTTCTGTGATCAGTTTTTAGGTTTCTTGGTTTCCTAGAAATGTATTAAATTGATTCCCGTCAGATGTACATGACTCATCATGCTATCCCTCTCCTCCACAAACGAAGAAGATCTCCATGTAATAGATTAGCAAAATAGATGGAAACAGAAGAAATATTAGATTATACACGACTAATTGTAGTCTGTTACCATGAAGACACATAGGATTACACAGGAGCTGTATGGAATGATAAAGAAGGCTATAGAAAAACTATTGTCAGAGTTGATTATTTTTCATTTTAAATGCATTGGGGTGATCAAGTATAATAATATAATATATGTAATAAACTGTATACTCTATATTATAGTTGAAGTTGTTTTATAATTTTTTGTCTTAAAGTCATCCCTCCCACTGACCCACCTGAAACACCTGGAACCTGCCCAAACGTAACTTCAAAGTCCTGGATTACCTTCCGTGGCCATTGTTATATTTTTCAATCATCGTCTACCAGGTCATGGTACGAGGCATCCCTAAAATGTCTTCAGTATGGTAAGTTACACAAATACTTATTAGAAAAAGTAGAATTTTTCTAGAGTTGTATCAAGCGTTCATATATCTAAATATGGACATTTTGATTGATACATTGTAGCTGCATTAACTTAGGTTAATTAGCCACAAAAAAAACAGACCAAAAACATTTTTCAACCATAGAATGAGGCATTCCGAAAGGCAAACTTTTGCTGTGGATATTCTGAAGGTATTGGTCCTGAAAGGGTTAGTTGTAAATTACAATTTAAGAAGCATCAGATCCTTGACTATGTTGTGTAATACCATGTACCTAGAGGAAAGGATTCCAAGACACACATTCACTAATTCACTATGACAATTTTCTAGGTGCCAGTTTAACTTCAATTGAAGACTCTACTGAATTGAATTTCCTCCTCCGACATACTGAGTTACTCAGCAGCCAGGAAAAAAACTTTTGGATTGGACTTTACCATAATGTGGAAGGTATAGTATCTTATAGTATCAGAACCTAACGTCGTCTTCACACAACACTGAGAAATGGCTGTTGCAAAAATCAGACTTGCTTTACTTGATTTTTTAACAGACTCTAAGACCCCATAGAAATCAATGGATCCATTTTTAATAGACGTAAAAACTTATTAACATTGCAGTTACATCCACTGAAAATGAATCTATGAAATTCAACTGTTTTTGTAACAGTCCATTGAAATTGGATTGCTATAGCAGGAAGGGGCCTAATAATGACCCCTATGGCTGCCATCTTGCTACACCGAATAAGCTTTGCCAGAGACAATAATAATAGGTTGCCTAGCACAAATATAATACACTGGAGTACACCGTACAATATGGTTCATAACAGTGTATTTTACCAGTGATTCATTGCAGCTAGAGATGAGCGAAAGGTGAACTATTCAAGGTTCCATATTCGTTTCGAGTAGAGCCGCAATATTCAACTACCCGATCGAATATCGAATCCCATTATAGTCTATGGGAAAAAATGCTCGTTTCAGGGGAAACCACTATTCGACTAAAGGAGAGTCACCAAGTCCACGAGTAGAAGGAGGAGAGTGTTTAGGAGGAGTGCTGTGCAGTTAAAGCGCACGGACCCCATTATAGTCTATGGAGCCCTGACAGTGTTATACACTATGTTTTATAGATAGGTTCCTAGGAGCCCTGACAGTGTTATATACTATGTTTTATAGATAGGTTCCTAGGAGCCCTGACAGTGTTATACACTATGTTTTATAGATAGGTTCCTAGGAGCCCTGACAGTGTTATACACTATGTTTTATAGATAGGTTCCTAGGAGCCCTGACAGTGTTATACACTTTGTTTTAAAGATAGGTTCCTAGGAGCCTTGACAGTGTCATACACTATGTATTATAGATAGGTTCCTAGTAGCCCTGACAGTGTTATACATTGTTTTATAGATAGGTTCCTAGGAGCCCTGACAGTGTCATACATTATGTTTTATAGATAGGTTCCTAGGTACCCTAAAAGTGTTTTACACCATATTTTAACACAATTTAAAGTGTCATTTGAACTGAAACAAACAAGGAACCCGAGATACTGAATACTAAACAAATCTTGAAAAGTTTGCCTGAATTACATGTTATAACATAGAATAAAAATAACTTCTGAAAATGTCAAGTTTTCTTAAATAAAAAAATCTTTTTTTTTTGTAGGCAATGTACTTTGGTTAGACAACACACCCATGGACTTTGTAAACTGGAACAATAATGTACCTAATGAAGGTGGTGGATCCTATATAGATACATCTTCCATGTGTGTGATGATGGATGCGATAAAAGGAACATGGAGCACCGAAAGGTGCTATAGAAGCAAAGGGTACATATGTAAGGCCTTAAAAAGTAAGTCATCATAAACCTGCATCTTTTTTTATATTTTTAAATTAATAATAATAATAATAATAATAATATGTTGCTGAAGCAGAAATCGCACAGGATTGTCACCATTGTCTGCATCATTTTAATTATTGGGATATGGGTACAGGTTCCATACTGGAATGGCATAGAATATCCATCTAATCTTAGCCTATAAAGCCATGTACATCCTCATTTAAAGGACATTTCCTCACCTTCACAAACTCTAACTCTTTGTATCCTTTAACAGTTGTCACTCCACTAATCCCAGTACAGTTGTACTTTTTCTATAGCCCCCACCATTCCACAGCAATCAATGCTGTCATTTTTAACACCCAATATGTTAGTTAGATCCTCTACTGTCAGCGATTCTAGACTGCCAGTTCCAGCTCAGGACTGCCCTCCTTACGGTACAGAGCCAAATAAGCCTATTGGTTGCTATAACTAACAGCACCAATTGCTCAGGAATGGTGAGAGCCAGAGAAGAAAAATTCAACGGCGCTGGCAATAGTGGGTTAAAATATGTGAAGGGATGGAGTTGGTGGAGGTCACCTTTAACCCCTTTAATAGATGAATTGCATCAAAGTAAGTCAATCGGTCTGTGAAAGAAATTCATCCATTTTTAGCTGGTTCATGACCGCACACATTTTTGGGTTTCATGGTAAATGCACAAACATTTTTTTCATTCAGGTTATTCAAATAAAACTTTTCATTGTCTTTTTCAGTGATACACGTGGCTTTATTTTTATGTCATTTTTGCTTTGGCATGTGTATTTTTTTTTTTTAATATTTGGGAAAATGTAGGGTGAAGTGCGGCTGTTTTTTCACATTATTACAAACATTTTTTTTTTTTTTCTGCTGAAATGCTGCTGAAATACTTTTTAACATATTTTTCCGTGACACATAGTTTTGTGTTGCTGGGGGAGGGGCTAGAACCTGTGATGTGAACTTGATAGTGATACTTAATTTGTATATTTTTGTCTCTTATATATACACTCTGTGCCCCCATAAGATCCGTTACATCATAAACCATTGGGTGGCACTTTTTTCATGGCTGAGTTTCTCTGTAACTGGGTCTGATACTATAGCCTCAGTTATAGGAGGAATACAACCTCCTCATATACAAGGCAGAGCTGATCTGGATCCTCTAAGACCCCGCAGCTCTGACAGTTCTCAGCACCCGGTGAAATGTATGACTGCCGGGAATATTTGGGATAAGATGGATAATAAGATGGATGATGTTGAGATCAAGACGTTGTGTTATTGAAACACAATGAAATTCGAAAATTTAGCTGATTTACATAGAAAATACACAAAAATCTGATTTCTGACCTGTTGTTTGATGTGTTTACAGCTCCACTGCCCACGGTAAAGACAACAGTGACACCAGGTACAGTATCACTTATTCACTCTGATATTATAAAGGGAAATTATAAGGGATTTTCTAGGGTTCTTTGTTTTGTTTTTTTATATTGATAGCTGAGATCAGATAAGAGCAATGTATAGATGGAGGTTCTAGATGTTGGACTCAAAATTGATCTTGAATCCCTATCCTAAAAACACAACAAGTTACAACAGCCCTCTGCTGCATGACTGCAAATACCGACTGTATAAAAATACATGAAAATGAGGTTCTTGGTTTTTACACTTTGTTCAAACTGCATTTAAGCCCATCTGTCAACAAGGTGACTTATTTCAGATGGTTCCCGCCACTAAAATCACTCACTTCTTATGGCCTTGGCCTTCCAAGATTAAAGGTCAAGTGTATTTCAGACATATTATGCCTAGCATACACCACAAGCAGCCTCCTTTTTCTGGGCCTGTGGCCTCTGTATGAATAGGGGAGTGTAGTTCACCAAACCTTAGACAGATAAGTAGTGTGCACAATCCAAAATGGAGGTCAGTCACACAGACCCAAAAGTGCAAGTGCAACAAACAGACAAAAAATGGCCTGCCCTGCCAAACAATATGAATAAGAAATGCAGGAGCACGTCTTTTATGTGTGACTTGGATTTTTATTACAAATTGTATAGTTTTTCTTATTTGGGGGGGGGGGGTAGCATTTCTGGATTTAATAAAGATTTTTATTAGATGTTAATATTTTTTTCTCCTGTGTACTGTTTGTTGGAGCGTATGACTGTATATATCCAATGTATAACCTACTACAAAAATACTAAGTGATGTATTATTAACGATCTGTAGAACATTTAGTAAGACCTCTATCTGTAGGATTTATAACTACTTTCTAATCCATATTTGCCTTTACAGAAAAAAGGTCCTCACCTGGCCTGACCACTGGCATAGTTCTACTTGTCATTCTTGGCATTGCTGGAGTCGCCACTGCGGTTGTCTTCATATATAAGAGAAAAGGGAACAAGCCACAACCAGAGAATGGTTTACCCAATAGATTATACATGGACAGCAGTCGTGCAGATACTGCACATGACAAATGTGTTTTGGTAAATGACATTGAGAGAAATGAAGATGCAGATGTTTAATAAAAACCCAACCATGCCTGTGCAATAATATCCGGCCTGTAACAAGCTCATGGACCCTCCCCATCTACAAGGGTTACATAAGACTGAATGATCTGAAGGAATACAAATGAATGTACAATGTTATAGTTGGAATGAACTCGACTGTTCTCCTTTCCATTTATAGATGACACTTGTAATATAAATACATTAAATATTACTTAAGTATTTTTGTGTAAATGTATGGGATAAATCCCTCTGATGGCTTTTGTGTGATATTACCCTGTATACACAATGAATGTTCTATACCTTACAATACTGTTTTCATCTAGTACTAAATAATCCAAGAAAAGGTTAGAATTTACTTGTATTTTCAGGTGACATTTCAGTAAAGTCAATTTAGGAGAAGAGGAAGAAACAGCCGAATAAGAGGAGAAAGAAGTATTTTTCATTGACAAGATATTTTACAAAGTTATTATAAAGACAGTGACAGATCAGTTTTATTAAACCCTATGTAAATGGATGACTGTCACGGGCAGGGGATGGTGGATCGGCTGTGCTGCCAAATCGGATTAGCTTGTGGCCACCTCTAAGGGTGTTATCCCATCAGACTCCCTGGTATGGGGATCTGGACTTTGTTTTGGGGAGTCTGTCAGGCTTCTACTTCCTGTGGTGGCCCCATTTGGCAGCAGCTGGCCAGGCCGAATTGGATAAAAAATGTATGATGTGTACACGGAGTAAAACCAAGACAGACAAGTAAACAGGCAAAACAACTAACAATTAACAGAACAAGACAAACAGGTATAGCAGGAGGCACATGGACATAAGAAATAGCAGGAGGCACATGGCCATAGGGGTAGCAAGAGGCACATGGCCATGGGCGTAGCAGGAGGCACATGGCCAGGGGGGTAGCAGGAGGCACATGGCCACTGGGGTAGTAGGAGTCACATGGCCATAGGGGTAGCAGGACGAACATGGCTACTAGGGTAGCAGGAGCTACTTGGCCACAGGGGTCGCAGGAGGCACATGCCCACAAGTAAAACAGACAGACACTAGGAGAATCAGAACATTGAACTGAGCAATACACAGACACAAATGTTCCTTATACAGGATTCCTTCTGGTTGGACCAAACAGGGGGTGCGGAGGAGCGGGGTATGGCACGCACAAACCAACGAGTGGATCAATATCCTTCAAGAATTTATTGGTAAACAGTCACGGCACATTTTAGGTATGGGGCCCTTTTTCAAGTGCATATAACTGGTTTGCAGCTTATTCCAGTGTGCATCCGAGATGTATCTTAAAATAAGCACGTCCTAGAGTGCTATAAATGAGGTCTGGTACTTTCACGGGCAAAAACAGAGTACATGTCAGATGCTCAGTGGAATAAGCTTCCAACCAGTTATATGCACTTGAAAAACGGCCCCCTGCCCAAAACGCGTTGTGCCTGTTTATAAATAAATTCTTGAAGGAGATTGATCCACTCATTGGTTTGTGCGCGCCGTACCCCACTCCTCTGCACACCCTGTTTGGTCCAACCAGAGGGAATCCTGTATAAGTGCCCAACCTTGGTTGACACCAGGGGATTAGCTACTGCCGCCACAATTTCATTTGTTGTTGTTGTGACATATCACAACGTACCAAGGTAAGAGGCCATTTATAGGTCTAATTTGCCATTACCTACATCGAGCTTACTACACTAGATTGGCGCTTGGCGTCTCTCCCTATTTTTTTTTTTTTTTTTTTTTTTTTTTTTTATGTAGATTGTGAGCCTTCAATTTTTGGACTCCATGCTGTGTAGTGAATAGTATGTTTTTTAAAATCCAATCTTCGATCATTTAAAAAAATCCCATTGACTTGTATTAGGATTGGGATTGGGATCAAGTTCAGAGGGAAAATGATTGGAAATCGGATTTTAAAAACGATCCTGAAATCTCAAGATCGGCTCAACCCTACTGCTAATACATTGCAAAGTGGAAAAACAACATCAACATTGCAATAAGACTACATAATTATAGGACTAGTGGAGCACAGTTTAGATTTAATCAGCTTTGGACAGGCAGAATAATCACAGAAGTGGAGTAGGGGAGAAGCTCTGCCTTGTTCTGTGTGACTGCAGTGTTCGCAGTGTACACATACATTGACCACATCACTCTTTCATTGCCAATAATCTCATTTTGTTAAAGAAGACGTTTGACATTCTCATTGATGTTCGGGATTATATACCACTAGAAAGCCGACAGTGCACTGAATTCAGCGCAGTGTCAAATTTCCTGATATGCACCCCAGTGCTGGAGATAACACTGTTCATTTTGCAATGTTGGCTTTTTAGTGATATATAATACTGCACATTGTCAAGGACATAAAAGGTCTTTTTAAAGTCTTTTTGCAATAGAGCAATTTTGTTGTAATACAAGGTCAGATTTGCCATTACTATTAGTGTAGCTTGCCCTGTGATCTGTCTGTGTCTTACATTGATTTTACTGACAAAGTCAATTCTTTTACTGTTAAATCCTATTTTCTTAACCCTGCTGTTCTGTTCGTATTTGCTATACACTTGTACTGTTCCCGGGTCAATATGACCCGACCTATTAATTCTTGATTTTTAGCTACTCTAACTGTTTTATTTGAATACTTTTTTCATTGAAATACTGTATGTGAACATGTTTGATCATAAACAAAAGAAAAATTTAAATTCAAACTTAATTATTATTATTTTTTTTTTCATAAAAAGGTTACACAGGCTTTTTGCAATTATCTTCAATTGTTGACATTCTGCACACAAATAATAAAGAAGCTTTACATTACTATTACTAAAACATGAAATTTAACTTTTTGAAAACAAATTTTCTAAATCAACAAATGAAAAATCATAAAAACTTCAACCATTTTAGAAAGAAAAAAGAAAAAACTGAACATGTTCATGCGTTTTTACACTGAGCACAATAATAAGACATGTCCTTTACACAGATATTTTGAACATCCAGCACATGTCAGATTAGTCTTATTGTCACAGGAAGATGGACAGAAGCTCCATCTCTTCCTTTTTTTGCTGGTCGCTGTGCTGGTGGAGGCCGTGGATGTGGAGTCTCTTTCTTGTTCATGCTGGACACTTTTTACAATGGCTGCTGCTCCCTCACTTCTGGGGGTCACTTTTCTGCTCTCTATATATGGCCTCACCAGGGATTTTCCCAATTCCTCAAGAAATAATCTTCTTTTATGCAGCTCATTCCGGTTCCAATCAGGGACGATTTCTCCCCATAAGACAAATGCATTGTATGCAGAAACGTCCGGTATGTTATAAAATATAATCATTGGCCACCGATTGGTTTTGCGTTTGCATGTATATGTTGATATTACTTGGTCTAAAGTATCAACTGTTCCCTTTGTGGCATTATAATCCAAAATAATGTCAGGCTTTCTGTCTTCTCTATCACTTACGGCATTGTCATGGTGCATTGTGCTCATGAGAATTACCTGTTTGGGTTTTTTTTGGAACATAAGAAACAACAGTTGTATTTCCAGAAAAATAAAAAGCAGAACTGTACACCTCTCTCTTGCTAAAGATACCTTGCGGTAGTTCAGGTTTGTCATAGTACCCAGCATGGTAAGTTGTTTTTTCTTCAACATCTGGCCTAGTTGATAGGATTCAAAAAAGTTGTCACATGTGACATTTTGTCCTTTTAGTCCATGAGTCAAATCTAGAACAACACGCATACCCTGATTTTTTTCAGGTCTTTCATCAGGGGCTTTTCCTGTATACACTTGAACATTTAGAGCATATGAACTTTTGCTGTCGCAAAGTGTCCAGATCTTGATGCCATATTTTGCTGGCTTACTTGGTATATATTGTCTGAATGGGCACCTACCTCGGAATGCCACCAGTTGCTCATCAACAGTTACATTTTCACCACTGTTATACAATTTTGGTAGAATCTCTACCCATTGATTCCAAACATTTCTAATAGGGGCTAGTTTATCTTTAGCTCTTCTTTCCATTCTATCTGTTTTAGAATCAAACCGCAGTACTCTCGAAATGTCATGAAACCTCTCAAGACACATGTGGCGACCGGTTTCGCAATTCCACAAACTTTTACCCTTTGAATGATAGACAACCAGTCTCCTCTCTCACAAACAGACTAGATAATTACTTGCTTACTGATAAGAACAGTCAAACCACCACCATTTGGAGATGAAGTACACATAAAAAAACATAACTTATCTCCAAGGTTATCTCTCTAGAGACTATTCTCTCAGATTTTGATTTTGTACTGCGCTGCTCGACTGGTACCAACCCTTTGGCTAGCTGACTTTCCTTTTCTTGTTGCTTGTCAAGTCTGTGTTCTGTGTTATCACTTTATCTTAGGGAAGGGTAGATGAGACAAATAGGCAAGAACTGGGGACGGGGTTCAGTCTTAGGGCTCACTGTCTTGTCGTTCCCTTCTTCCCAGGTTTCACCAGCAGCAATTCCCTATCAGTTCTAAACTATGTTTATAGATAGATGCAAGCTACAGGTGAATACTATTTGGAAACTAAATTTCAAAAAGAGTGCATTGTGAGGTACAGTGAGCATTTTGACTAAATCTGTTATATAGAAAATATTAAATGACTAAAGTGAAAAGTAATTTTTTTTTTATTTTTTTCTAGCATACATTGCACTCAGTTTCTGCACTACAGATAAGCCATTTACTCCATTAATTTAAAGGCAGGTCACCACCTATGAACCATTATTATCCTCTGAGGTCTGTACTCAGGGAGGTGACAAACAT
Organism: Leptodactylus fuscus; assembly: GCF_031893055.1. NCBI lineage: Eukaryota > Metazoa > Chordata > Amphibia > Anura > Leptodactylidae > Leptodactylus > Leptodactylus fuscus. Next base: position 207,663,781 of record NC_134268.1, on the reverse strand, counting down.
AAAAAACTGTTAGTCACCTCTCCTGGGCTCTGACACAATTCCATGCTGTCTTCAATCCTCTTCAATGACATCACAGACATGGGTTATGCCAGCATCATTATGGTTTGTGAGCCGTCCTGACCCATGTGACTGCTGTGACATCACTAAAAATGCCTGAAGATAGTAGGGAATGGTGTCAGAACTCAGGAGTGGTAAATCAAATCAAATAAGCTTTATTGGCATGTCCGAACATACATTTAGCATTGCCAAAGCAAAGAGAGTGGTTGGGGGTGAGGAAGGGGGGCGTGGAGTGGGTGGATGGGTGGGAGGGTGGGTGGTTTGGGGGTACAATAGTCCTTGGGGTCTTATTGTTCTCCTCGTTTGGTGGCAGGTGGACGATGGACATGGGGTTATGGGTGGACATCGGGTGGGTGATTAGATGGGGTGATAATGGGATATAATAGTCCTTGGGGTCTCATATTACCCTCATTTCGTGGCAGCTGGACACGTATAGGGCAGCAATCCCCACAGTGGACTCCTCTTCTCCCGGAAGGATGTAAATAACACTGGTATTCTCACCTCCCCTGGGCCTCTGAAGAGATCCAAGAGTATAATAATAGTAGTTTCAATTCAGAAGTATTCATTCCCATATAATGGCTTCCTGAGTCCTATGTTATGTCGGGGCCCCCGGGAGGGTAGAAGATGAAGTGGAGGTGGCCATGAGCAGGAACAGGGATTATTAAGTAAATAGGGTCTGTTACCTGCTGGCCTTCTCCATCAGACAATGACTTAATGAAAAAAAAAGAGCAGGGGCCCACGGACCCCTGAGGTCACAGGCCCCATAGCAGCCTTAGTAGTTATACCACTGCTGCAGAGCTGATCTGAGTCTAGGCGTCCGAAGCTCATACCATTCACTTTCTAAGAACAAGAAAGTCATGTTTTCTAAATCTGGACAACCCCTTTAATGCAAACCCAGTATGTCAGATTTTGTATTGAATGTAATTGAAACAGTCCTAGGACAATTTAGTGGAAGTTATTATTATAGATTCGCATGATAAAAGGGGTAGAGTTTAGTGCTTTGAGTAGGTCTACTACGTCCCCCTACAATATTCAGCTGCCACCACGGCATTACAGAGAACATTACAGCGATTTTTCTTTTGTTTTTAAGCATTATATTACTCTCAAGTCTGACAATGGTTTTTGGGTGTTGAATCCAAAAAATCTTAGGTTCTGAAAAACCCCAATTTTTTTGGGAAAATGTGTTATACTGGTTTGCTCATCTCTAGCTACCCACAATACATCACTTTCCATGTCATATCAGTGTTGGCTCAGATACTGGCTGGCTTATGGCTTATGTTTTATCTATATCCTCCTTGTTAATACACAGTATGTGGTTGGTTCCCTGAACAAAATTAGCAGGGTGCACCTAACGCCATTTCATTTATAATATAAGCACCTATGGGCAGGGAGCTCTATCCTTTTGACTCATAGTTTGCTACATTCCTGATGTGTTGGCCCCATATAAATAAGGGTACAGTTACACCATATGTTGGCCAAGCAACACACTTAAAACAGAAGATCATTGTAACAATCTGCGCCCATTGAGTTTTTCTAGCACATGCAGCCGTCATCTTGTCCCTAGTTCACACTGTGAAGTTTTTGACACTGCTGTGTGATTCCTGTTGCTTCTGGTTCAGCCCGTACGGCAGAAGCTCCTTCCCTGTCAGTAACTTGAGACCCTAATAAGATCATCTGTGAGCCTATCCCTGGCTGCCCCTGCCTATTTATACCAGCTCTGCCATTAGCTCAGTTATATATGTATGTCTAAGGAATGTTTGTGTCTGTGTATTGCTCAGTTCCATGTTCTAATTATCCTAGTGACTGTCTGTTTTACTTGTGGCCATGTGCCTCCTGCGACCCCCGTGGCCATGTGACTCCTGCGACCCCAGTGGCCATGTGCCTCCTGTTACTGGGGGAGAGCCGATCTTGAGATTTCAGGATCGATTTTAAAATCCGTTTTCCGATCATTTTCCAGCCGATCCCAATCGTGAAATTTGTTCGATCGCCAATCGGAATCCGATCCCGATTGCTCAACCCTAGGCAATGCTTCTCTATGGGAAAAATCACTTTTAAGGTTGAGCCGATCTTGAGATTTCAAAATCCGATTTCTGATGATTTTCCAGCTGATACCAATCCCGATCGTGAAATTTGCTCGATCATTGATCGGGATCCGATGTTTTCAGATACTGATTGCTCAACCCTACCTGTTACCCCTGTGGCCATGTGCCTCCTGCTTCCCCTATGTCCATGTGCCTCCTGCTATACCTGTTTGTCTTGTCCTGTTCATTGTCAGTTGTTTTGTATGTTTTACTTCTCAGTCTTGGTTTTAGTCCATGTACACATCATACATTTTTTTTATCCAATTCGGCCTCGCTAGCTTCTTCCAAATGGGGCCACCTCAGGAGGTAGAAGCCTGACAGACTCCCCAAACCAAAGTCCAGATCCCCATACCAGGGAGTCTGATGGGATAACACCCTTAGAGATGGCCAAAAGCTAATCCGGTTTGGCAGCACAGCCGATCCACCATCCACTGCCCGTGACAGTCATCCATTTACATAGGGTTTAATAAAACTGATCTGTCACTGTCTTTATCATAACTTTGTAAAATATCTTATCAATGAAAAATACTTCTTTCTCCTCTTATTCGGCTGTTTCTTCCTCTTCTCCTAAATTGACTTTCCTGAAATGTCACCTGAAAATACAAGTCAATTATAACCTTTTCTTGGATTATTTAGTACTAGATGAAAACAATATTGTAGGGTCTAGAACATTCATTGTGTATACAGGGTAATATCACACAAAAACCATCAGAGGGATTTATCCAATAAATTTACACAATAATATCTATGTAATATTTAATGTATTTTGTATTACAAGTGTCATCTATAAATGGAGAGGAGAACAGTCGAGTTCATTCCAACTATAACATTGTACATTCATTTGTATTAGTTCAGATCATTCAGTCTTATGTAACCCTTGTAGATGGGGAGGGTCCATGAGCTTGTTACAGGCCGGATATTATTGTACAGTCATGGTTGGGTTTTTATTAAGAATCTGCATCTTCATTTCTCTCAATGTCATTTACCAAAACGCTTTTGTCATGTGCGGTATCTGCACGGCTGCTGTCCATGTATATTCTATTGGATAAACCATTTTCTGGTTGTGGTTTGTTCCCTTTTCTCTTATATATAAAGACGACCACAGCGGCGACTCCAGCAATGCCAAGAATGACAAGTAGAACTATGCCAGTGGTCAGGCCAGGTGAGGACCCTTCTTCTGTAAAGGCAAATATGGATTAGACAGTTATTACAGTCACAAATCCTACAGACAAAGGTCCCACTAAATGTTCTACAGATTGTTAATAATACATCACTTTGTATATATCCAATGTATAGCCTACTACTGTACTAAAATACTGTTATACGCTCCAACAAACAATACACAGGAGAAAAATATTAACATCTAATAAACATCTTTATTAAATCCAAAAATTCGGAAAAAAAAACCCCAAACCCAAAACGATACAATTTGTAATATAAATCCATGTCACACATAGAAGACGTGCTCCTGCATTTCTTGTTCATGTTGTTGGACAGGGCTGACCATTTTTTGTCTGTTTGTTGGACTTGTACTTTTGGGTCTGTGTGGCTGACCTCCATTTTGGATTGTGCACACTACTTATCTGTCCAAGGTTGGGTGAACTACACTCCCCTATTCATACAGAGGCCACAGGTCCAGAGAGAGCAGGCTGCTTGTGGTGTATGCTAGGCATAATATATCTGAAATACACTTGCCCTTTAATCTTGGGCCATAAGAAGTGAGTGCTTTTAGTGGAGGGACTCATCTGAAATAAGTCATCTTGTTGTTCACAGATGGGCTTAAATGCCGTTTGAACAAAGTGTAAAAACCAAGAACCCCATTTTCATGTACTTTTATGCAGTAGGTATTTGCAGTCATGCAGCAGAGGGCTGTTGTAACTTGTTGTGTTCTTAGGATAGGGATTCAGCCTCAGACAGCATCGGATCAGTTTTGGGTCCAAAATCTAGAACCTCCACCTATACATTGCTCTTGTTTGATCTCAAATATCAATGAAAAAAAAAGAAGCCTTATAATTTCTGTTTATAATATCAGGGTGAATAAGTGATACTGTACCTGGTGTCTCTATCATCTTCACCGTGGGGAGCGGAGCTGTAAACATATCCAACAACAGGTTAGAAATCAGATTTTTGTGTATTTTCTATGTAAATCAGATACATTTTTGAATTTCACAAAGATACAAAATCTTGATCTCAACATCATCCATCTTATTATCCATCTCATCCCAAATATTCCCGGCAGTCTATGTTTCACCGGGTGCTGAGAACTGTAGGAGCTGCTGGGTCTTAGAGGATCCAGATCAGCTCTGCCTTGTATATGAGGAGGTTGTATTCCTCCTGTAACTGAGGCTAAAGTATCAGACTCAGTTACAGGGAAAATCAGCCATGAAAAAAGTTCCATCCAATGGTCTATGATGTAACAGATCTTATGGGGGCTCAAAGTGTATATATAAGAGACAAAAATATACAAATTAAATATCACTATCAAGTTCACATCATGGGTTCCAGCCCCTCCCCCAGCAACACAAAACTATGTGTCACGGAAAAGTATGTTAAAAAGTATTTCAGCAGAATTTATGCTTTAAAAAAAAAAAAAAGGTTTGTAATAATGTGAAAAAGCAGCCACATTTCATCCAACAACAGGTTAGAAATCAGATTTGTGTGTATTTTCTATGTAAATCAGATACATTTTTGAATTTCACAAAGATATAAAGTCTTGATCTCAACATCATCCATCTTATTATCCATCTCATCCCAAATATTCCCGGCAGTCTATGTTTCATTAATAATAATAATTTAAAAATATAAAAAAGTTGCAGTTTTATGATGACTTACTTTTTAAGGTCTTACATATGTATCCTTTGCCACATTCCGGTGCTCCATATTCCTTTTATCGCATCCATCATCACACACATTGAAGATCTATCTATATAGGATCCACCACCTTTATTAGGTACATTATTGTTCCAGTTTACAAAGTCCACGGGTGTGTTGTCTAACCAAAGTACATTACCTGCAAACACAAAGATTTTTTTATTTCAGAAAACTGGACATTTTCAGAAATTATTTTATATTCTATGTTATAAAATGTAATTCGGGCAAACTTTTCAAGATTTGTTTAGTATTCAGTAGCTCGGGTTCCTGGTTAGTTTCAGTTCAAATGACACTTTAAATTGTGTTAAAATATGGTGTAAAACACTTTTAGGTAAGAACTTATCTATAAAAGATAGTGTAGAACATTGTCAGGACTCCTAGGAACCTATCTATAAAACATATTGTATAACACTGTCAGGGCTCCTAGGAACCTATCTATAAAACATAGTGTAGAACACTGTCAGGGCTCCTAGGAACCTATCTATAAAACATAGTGTAAAATACTGTCAGGGCTCCTAGGAACCTTTCTATAAAACATAGTGTATAACACTGTCAGGGCTCCTAGGAACCTATCTATAAAACATAGTGTATAACACTGTCAGGACTCCTAGGAACCATCTATAAAACATAGTGTATAACACTGTCAGGACTCCTAGGAACCTATCTATAAAACATAGTGTAGAACACTGTCAGGACTCCTAGGAACCTATCTATAAAACATAGTGTATAACACTGTCAGGGCTCCTAGGAACCTATCTATAAAACATAGTGTATAACACTGTCAGGACTCCTAGGAACCTATCTATAAAACATAGTGTATAACACTGTCAGGGCTCCTAGGTACCTATCTATAATACATAGTGGTTAGTGCTATCAGAAAAAGGAACCCATTGAAGTTAATGGGAGGCTTTTTTTAAGCACTGAATCGCACACAGATTTCACACCAAATTCAGTGTCAGTTTCCTCCGTGTGAATGCACCCTTACAGCAGATGTTGAGTGTTTAAACATGTAGGAGCTAAGCGGCTGCCATAGAAATGAGATCTCTGCTGTGTTATACAGGGCATTAATTCTCCTGATGCCTCGGTAAAATGTAACCAAGATACCATTTTGCTGTCGGTGTAAAAAAAAAAATAATAATTATATATATATGTATAAATATATATGTTGAAAATAAAGCCCATACACATTAGGTACAGGGTCTGACTGGCCCACCGGTGTACTGGTGAATCCCCCGGTGGGCCCCGCCCCCTGACTGAAAGTTTTGATTTTTACCAATGCAAATGCATTGGTCGTGGGATGGTCCCCAACCGGGCACCTGGCCAATGCATCTGCCTCCACACACATGGGCCCCCATTAGCTGAAGCTGTACACGTTGTCCTCCTGATATATAGGGAAAGTACATACAGGAGGACACTGTGTGCAGCTTCAGCTAACGGCCGCTTGCAATCTTCTCACTGACCTGCAGCAGCACTGGCTGTTTTCCTATGACGTCTTGTCCCTGCTGCCCGACTTCCTTCCTCCCTCCCCCTCCCCCTCCCCCTCACAGTGAGTCGTCTCTCGTAGCGTGTGGGGAAGCCAGGAAGACGTCTGCTGTGATGGTGACTGCTGGGAAATGTGAGTATACTCTTTTGGTAAAATCTATATGTTTAATGTATATATGTGTATATTTGTGTAAAGTATGTGTGTTGTATACTGTGTGAGTACTGTATGTTTGTATATAGGTATGTATATACAGTATACTATAATGATGTGTATGTATATATGTGAGTGTATATATAGTATTAATACATTCATATAAGTATATATATGACATATATGGTATATGAATGTATATTAATGTATATGTGTGAGTATATATGCTGTAATAATCTACATGTGTGACGCTGGGTTCACACCAGCATTCGGGTCTCCGTACTCAGGTTTTGGTCTTCTGCCGGTAGAAGACGGAAACCTGTCATGCTGAGCCCGGCCGTGAGCGCCGGTGGGTGATTTATGCTCTCCGCCGCGAAACCGGCTTTTTTAAACCGGACACAGAGTACAGCCGGACACTTTTCAAGCCCATTCAAATGAATGGGTTTGAAAAGATGCCGGCAGGTTTCCGTCTCCTGCCCTGTTTCAGGCAGGAAACGGAAACCTACAGTACGGAGGCCCGGGTGAAGATGTGAATGGGCCCTTAGTATATATGGCATATGTATAAGGCCTGGTTCACATCTGTAATCCAAACTACCGAACGCATTGGCAAGCGCTGTGCAGTGAAAGCACACTCCTCATAGACTACAATGGGGTCCGTGTGCTTTCCATGCGGTTTCCACATGAGTCGTGCGGACAGGAAAGTAGATCATGAAGTACTTTTCTGTCCACATGTTCTGTGCAGACACCGCACGGAAAGCACACGGACCCCATTATAGTCTATAGCTTTTACTGCACACCACTTGCTAATGTGTTCAGTAGTTCGGATTACTGATCGCAGATGTGAACCAGGCCTGAGTGTGTAGGTACATAGTGTGTACAATCCCATCCACACATTGCAGAAAAATACACGCTGCAGACACACTGCAATTTCCAAAACTGTTGTGGTTTTGGAAATCGCAGCATGTCACTTATACCTACAGACACATCGGCCGTTTCCCTATAGGTATAAACGAAGCAGAAAGGAAGGGCCGGAGCTGGAGAATTCAGCATAGGCCCGCATGACAGGGATTTTTCAAGTCATGCAGGTAGAGGTTTCACAACAGGGGTTAATATTTTGGCGGGAGTGGGTTTGTTTGGGGTTAGTGGCCGGTCAGGGGGTGGGTTTGTTTACTATAAGGGGGGCTATTTAGTGTTTGTCCCTTCCCAGCCCCTTGTTCACTCCTCACCTGGAACTTTTCCCAGCGCTGTCATGTCGGAGGAACAAATCCTGCAGGACTCCATCCGGCGTCTCTCTGCCATTCATGGAGCGGCTTGGCTGCGCAGCACTTTGTTAGCGGCCTTGCCTGATTCACCTCCAGATGACTCGTCCCCTCCAGCGGTGCCCCCTCCGGCTGCTTCATCCAGACCCGCCAGGCCGTCACGACCGCCGCAGCGCCTCAGCCCATCAGCCTCTCCGAAGCGTCGGCGCCGTGCCCGGAGCCCCCCAAGGGACCATCCGCACGGCGCCATGGCTCCCCTACCTCCACGGTTGTCTCCGGCCTAGCTGCTCCAGCCCCTCCTACTCCCGGCGCGGTGACGTCAGCGGCTGCGTCGGGATCTCGCGATGCAGCCGGGCCCTCTGCAATTATAGCCCCGCCCACCGGAAGACGCCAATCTGACGCCATGGCTACGGAGGCGGAGCCTCAGGATCGCGAGCTCCGCCTTCCAGAGCGCTCTCCCTCCACATCCCGACCCTCTGCAGGCCCAAGCCACAGGATTAAAAGAAGGGCTGCAAAGAAGTCTCGTGCAGCGGCTCGCCCACGAGGGGCGGAGTCTCGTCCTGCATTGTCCCCAGTGCCAGCTGACCAGCGCTCCTCTACACTGCCTGCTGCCCATCAGGATCCGGCGTCTGAGCTTCAGCATCGTCACCCACAGCGGTCCACTACGGCCACGCTCCAGGAGCTAGATCTTCGCAGACCTGTCCGCGGCGGCCGCCGTGCCTCCCACCATCATCACACCAGGTCTCCTCCTTCCTCCTCTGATGATGAGGTCGACTACCGGGATTTGGACCACGTTCCAGACGAATCCGGAGCTGCGGCTGCCTCGGCGCTCCACCGGAGCCAGCCTGGTGAGTCACAACACCCCCTTCCTTCTTTGCGGTCTGGGCTTCTCCCCTCCCTGAACCCTTCTTGCCCTTCAGCTAATTATTCCCCCTCCCCAGACCCTTTGTCTACCCTATTTGCTAGTGTGAGGCAGTTTATTGATAGTTATGTACCAACAGTTAGTTCTCCATCTCCTGCTGCTGCTTGGGTTACTCCGGCCTCGGCCCCTCCTCCTGCGGCTGTTCCTGCACCTTCGCCTCTTGTGCCGATTGTTGCTGGCGCTGAGACGGCGGGGACGTCGCAGGGTGAGGTGGCGGTTGATCCGGTCAGATTAGATGATGCATCGAAGGGCGAGATCTACCTTTGTTTCAGTGGCCCCTTGGGGGCGCATGTTAAGCTGGAGGTTAGAGAGAAGATATGGAAGGACGAATATGTGGAGATATTTTCTCTTTTGCCTCTTGAGAAGTTCAATTTAGACAGAGTCAAACTCACTGAGTCCAAGAAAGAAGAGGAAGAAAGACGCCGGTATCGCTTGATACCGCGTACTTTCGCAAATTGGTTACAGGCATTTCACATATTGGCTAGTATCATAGGTGAGAAGGCCCCCCAGCACTGTTCGGCTTTATTCTGCTATGAGGAATCTATAGGTGAGGCCTACCGGGTTTATGGCGGGACCGCATGGATTCGATATGACGAGCAGTTTCGTCAGAGGAAGGCGGTCCGGCCATCAATTCGGTGGGATCACAAAGACATTAATTTGTGGATGAGTCTCATGGTGGCTGCCAGGTTACCGCCTCAGCCATTTCGATCCGGTGCAGGGGTGCCTTCTTCGGGACAGGCGTCCTCCACGGTGCAACGTCCCGGTTATTGTTGGCAATTCAATGAAGGTCAGTGCAGGTTCGGCAGCACCTGCCACTTCAAACACGAATGCTCTCATTGCGGGGGATCGCATGCAGGGTCACACTGTTTTAAAAAACTTAGAGCAAAGCAGTCTGATGCCGCTACAAAAAGGGATGACACCGGTTCAGCTAGACCCGATGCTTCCCTATCTAAATAGTTATCCTGATCGATGCACGGCTCAGTTTTTGTTGGACGGGTTTAGGGACGGTTTTGTCATCCCCTCTGAGGTTCCGTTTTCTGTACCATGTTATCGTAATCTGAAGTCGGCTCGCATGCGTCCTGAAGTGGTGTCTGATAAGCTAGATAAAGAGCTGTCACTTGGTCGGATTGCAGGGCCTTTTGCTGTTCCTCCTTTACGTAATCTTCATATTTCACCTTTAGGTGTCGTTCCCAAGAAGGAGGCGAATAAATTTCGCCTGATCCACCACCTGTCGTTCCCTAAGGGATTGTCCGTTAATGACGGTATTGACGAGGAGTTGTGCTCTGTGTCATATGTGTCATTTGACAGGGCGGTGGATTGGGTGAGACGCTGCGGTCCTGGGGCCCTTATGGCCAAAGCGGACGTGGAATCTGCATTTCGCCTCCTTCCTATTCACCCTGACAGTTTATTTTTACTGGGTTTCCATTGGGAGGGCTCTTACTATGTAGATAGGTGCCTCCCGATGGGTTGCGCAATATCGTGTTCTTATTTTGAGTGTTTTGCCACATTTGTTGAGTGGGTCGTCAGGGAGGAGTCCAAGTTACACTCTATTTTACATTACCTAGACGATTTTTTGTGTATTGGTCCGGCAGGTTCTCAGGTGTGCTCGGTCCTTCTTTCTACATTACAGCACGTAGCCCGCCGTTTTGGCATACCTCTGTCTCCTGAAAAGACGGAGGGACCGACCACCAACCTTAAATTCCTGGGCATAGAGATCGATTCCATTGCTATGGAATGCAGATTGCCTATGGATAAGGTTGAGGTGTTACGCAAGGAGGTGGATCAGTTGGTAGCTTACAGGAAAGTTCGGTTGCGCCAATTGCAGTCTGTCCTCGGTAAGCTTAATTTCGCATGTCGCATCATCCCTATGGGGAGAATATTTTGTCGGCGCTTGGCGCAAGCGACGGCGGGAATTTCTAGCCCTGCCCATTTCGTGAGGATTACGGCCGAACACCGGTCTGATTTGCGGGTTTGGTCTTCCTTTCTCGCTCAGTTCAATGGCAAGTCGGTGTGGCAAGAAGACTGGTGTGACAATGTTGACCTTTCTTTACATACCGACGCCTCTGGCAGTCTTGGCTTTGGAGCTTATTTTCAGGGTCAATGGTTTGATGGCGAGTGGCCCATTTCTTGGAAACAGGCCGGTTTGACCCGTAACCTCACATTACTCGAACTCTTTCCTATTGTCGCTGCAGTAGAAGTTTGGGGTCCATTGTTTTGCAATAAGCGTGTTCGTTTTTGGTGCGACAATCTCTCCATGGTGAATGTGTTGAACCATTTAACTGCTTCTTCTCCTCCTGTCATTCGTCTTGTTCGTCGCTTGGTCCTTACTTGTTTATCTTTTAATGTTTGGCTGTCCGCTCGTCATGTCCCAGGGGTGACTAATTCTATCGCTGACGCTCTTTCTCGCTTTCAGTGGGATCGTTTTCGGGCCTTGGCACCGGAGACAGAACTTCATGGAATCCCTTGCCCGGGTCACCTCTGGGATCTGGCGTTCGGACAGCCCTGACCTTGGTGGGTCGCTCCCTTTGTCCGTCCACGTGGAATGCCTATTCCCGGATCTGGCAAGAGTGGTCGTGTGTTTGCAGTACGGTAGGGCATGACTGTTACTCGGGTGCCCCGGTTTCATTAGTACTTTCATGGCTGGGTTCTTATTTTTCTCAGGGTAGGTCGAAGTCTGTCGCTTGCAGGAGCCTGTCGGCACTCTCTTTTTGGCTAAAATTTTTTGGCTTGCCCGATACCACCAAGCATTTCTTGGTCCGACGGGCTCTTGTGGGTTTCAGACGTTCCTCGCACCCGCCGGACGCGAGGCGCCCGGTGTCCTTTGATTTGCTGGAAGCCATTTTTTCCAAACTGTTGGTTGTATGTAGGGATGTTTACGAAGCTCAGTTGTTTGGGGTCGCGTTTTCTTTAGCATTTTTTGGGGCATTTCGTATTAGTGAATTGGTCAGTTCTTCTACCCTAGCTCATGATGGTTTGTTGTGGTCTCACGTTTCGGTGGACGGGGATGCCGTCTCTTGTCAGATCTCGCGTAGCAAAACGGATCAGGAGGGTAGAGGTGTCGTCGTCCGTTTGTTCCCTGTCCCTTGTGCCTCTTCTTGTCCAGTTGCTTCGGTTAAGAGGTTTTTGTCCATGCGGACCGCCCTCGGCGGGGCCTTTTTGATTCACGAGTCGGGTAAAGCCCTTTCTCGCTTTCAATTTGTTGCACTTTTTCGTAAAGTCTTGAGCAGTTTAGGCATGTCGCCCGATCAATATAATACTCATTCTTTTCGCATTGGGGCAGCCACCGAGGCCGCCAGATGCGGATTGCCGGAAGCTGCGGTCATGCGCATTGGCCGTTGGGCTTCTACACGCTATCGCCTGTACATTCGTCCTCATTTGCTGCAGACCTGCCCCCCGTCTGCTTCTGCAGATTGATTTGCTTGTTTTTTAGTATTTCGGTTGCCTATTATTTCTGTTGTATTACTCTTGTTCCTTTTTACTGCATTTTCTTTCAGATGCTGCCCCGTGCCTGGTCTGGATAGTGGGGCACTCTTAAGTGCATTGGGGAGCCCTCAGAGCCGCAGTTAGGCCTAATGGTAGGCAACTGGGTTTTCCCCGTACGCAAGCTGTAGTGAGATGGATAGGTAGGAGGGGCATGTTGTGGCAAGCATTGTTACCTATTTTGCATTTTCATTCCCTGATGGATCGACCCCCAAACGTCCTGGTGATTCATACGGGTGGTAATGATCTTGGCGTTCGTTCCTCCCATGAGCTCATCAGAGATATTAAATATGATCTGCTTCGCATATGGTCCATGTACCCGGTATCATGATAGTGTGGTCCGAAATAGTCGCAAGATTGTCTTGGCGCAATGCGCGATCTGTTGCTAAATTGAATAAGGCCAGGCGGAAAGTTAACACCTCTGTTTCGGCCTTTGTGGCTCGCAATGGGGGTATAGTTGTTCGCCATAAGGATTTAGAGGTTCCACACAGCGGCCACTTGAGTCGAGATGGGGTTCACCTCAATGATGTGGGGTATGACATTTGGATCTTAGCCTTGCAGGAGGGTGTCGAAAAAGCTCTGCGCGTTTGGGCGGACTATCATGTGTAAGGGATCACACATGATAGTGTTGGCGGTGGGAAGGTCAGGCAGGGCATGCTGTAATTCCGAGTTCCGGTGTAAAATATGGGGGACCCATGGTGAAGGGTACCTCTGCCATGTCTTTGTTTATCACGATAATAAAGTTATTAATGTTTAAGATGGAGTACAAGGCAGTACCAGGTTTTGTCCTATCCCGTGTCGGCGCGTTGCGGCTGGGAGATTGCGGACGGACTGCCCGTTTTACTATGCTGACCCTGCTCGACCTTCCTCTAATAAAGTGTTGTTGTTCATGATTAGAGATGAGCGAACACTAAAATGTTCGAGGTTCGAAATTCGATTCGAACAGCCGCTCAATGTTCGTGTGTTCGAACGGGTTTCGAACCCCATTATAGTCTATGGGGAACAGATACTCGTTAAGGGGGAAACCCAAATCCGTGTCTGGAGGGTCACCAAGTCCACTATGACACCCCAGGAAATGATGCCAACACCTCTGGAATGACACTGGGACAGCAGGGGAAGCATGTCTGGGGGCATCTAACACACCAAAGACCCTCTATTACCCCAACATCACTGCCTAACAACTACACACTTTCCACATTCAAAAAAACCTCTATCAAAGTGGGAAAATACCTGGAAACCTTCTTTACTCCCCAAATGGATGGACACAAACCCCAATTTAAGCTCAACAAACAGTAACAACCACCCCTTTAAATCACGTTCCCCATGACAACCACAAATGGAATAGGCAATGGGAATTCCAAAAGCCCTCACCCTTAACTGTCATTTTGAGTGTGTGTGTGTGTGTGTGTGTGTGTGATGTGGTAAGACCTTCCAAAATTCACTTTTCTAGCCCTTAACATGAGCCCTTCCAAACAAAGTTACATGACCTTAAGCTGAGCTACCAGCAGAGATTGAGGCCCTTGGCATGAGTAGAGCCTTGCACCAGCAGTGTTTTTGGCACTTAGGGTGAGTTGAGCCTTGTACCAGCGTGTGTCCCTTAACATCAGGCGGGCCCTAAGTTCTGCGCTTTGCACAAAAGTTCCACATTAACTAGGCTGAATGGTACAAAGATTAGTAGGCCCGAGAACCAGGAACAGGTCTTGCAATGGCTGTCGGATAACGCTTAAAGCACATTGTCCACCAGCCAGTCAGCCTCTACCTCCTCTTACCCAACAGTCTTGTCCTCCTTCCACCCAAAATTCCCAATCTTCCCAGAACAATAACCCCAACTGTCCCTGCTCCCCAGAGCTGTTCTCCCTTCCTTTGACTGTACCGCAACCTGCCCCTCCATTTCGCGATTCCACGGACCTAACAGACGAGTATCTGTGTCCAGATGCTCAAACACTAGAGTCTCCTCCATTCCATCTCCGGTCGATTTGGTGGCGGATGACCAGCAACCCACCCTCATCGACGACGATGAGACGCAGTTGCTGTCAGGGCAGCCAGTTGACATGCGCATTGTGCAGGAGGAGGAGGCGAGACAGGAGTTGGAAGAGGAGGTGGTGGACGACGAGGACACCGACCCCACCTGGACAAGGCAGATGTCAAGCTGGGAAAGTAGTGTGGATGTTGAGGCAGGTGCAGCACCAAAAAGGGTAGCTAGAGGCAGAGACATGTCCAGAGGCAGAGGTCAGCTGCTTTGCCGAAGCCAGGCCAGACCCGGAATGTCCGAAGATGTTCCCTTTTGTACCCAGCCCAGAAAAACTCCCCCATCGAGGGCACGTTTCTTGAAGGTGTAGAGTTTTTTCAAGGAATGCGCCGAGGACAGATATAGTGTCGTCTACACAATTTGCCTCTCGAAATCGAGTAGGGGCCCTGAGAAGAAGCAGTAGGGGCAACCTGTCCACCACTTCAATGCACCGTCATTTGGAATCCAAGCAATGGAATCAGTGGCAGGCAGCAACGGCAGGACAAACGTCGCCCGCCGTTCATGCCACTGCCTCTGCTCACAGTGCTGGCGATGCACTCCAGAGGACGAGCCAGGACATCACTTCATCTGCCTCCGCCACTTTGTTGACTTCTCCCTCATCCTCCCCTGTTTCTGTCTTATCTCCTTCTCCTGCACCATCAAAGGCACCATCAGGCGCTTCTTTACAACAACCCACCATCTCTCAGACATTGGAGCGCCGGCAGAAATACACCGCTAACCACCCACCCACGCAAGCCTAGAACGCCAACATCGCTAAACTGCTGGCCCAGGAGAGGTTGGCGTTCCGGCTTGTTGAAACTCCCGCCTTCCCGGACCTGATGGCAACTGTGGCACCTCACTATGCCGTCCCTAGCCGTCTCAACTTCTCCCGGTGTGGCGTCCACGCCTTGCACCAGCACGTGTCACTCAACATCAGGTGGGCCCTTAGTTCTGCGCTTTGCTGCAAGGTCCACTTGACCACCGACACTTGGACAAGCGCCTGTGGTCAGGGATGCTGCAGTGCTTATCTTTAATGACAGGCAGGGTGAATGTGGTGGAGTCTGTTCCCCGGGTGCAAACTGGGGTGGCCTATCTCCTCTCCCAGGCCAAAATTCATGGCAGGAGTAGACTGAAACCCTACGACGCTGCAACCTCCACCACAGCTACTAGCGGCAAACGCTAAAACACTGGTGTGGGGAGACGTCAGCAGGCGGTGCTGAAGCTCATCAGCTTGGGGGACAGACAGCACAGTGCCTCCGAGGTCAGGGATGCCATCCTGGCTGAGATGGCATTTTTTTTTCCCTGCTACACCTGGGGCCTGGCATTTTTACGCCTGTGATAATGGCTGGAACCTGGTAGCGGCTCTGGAGCTTGCCAGCCTCCAACACGTTCCATGTTTGGCCCACGTCTAACCTAGTGGTGCAAAGTTTTTTAAAAACATACCCAAATGTACCGAAGCTACTGTTGAAAATGCGGCGCTTGTGCGCCCACTTTTGCAAGTGCACAGGAGTCGCTGCTAGCCTAAAAACACTCTAGCAAGGCCTACATCTGTCCAAACACAGGCTGTTGTCCGTCATTCACACACGCTGAAACCCTACAATACCATATCTTGAGCAGGGTGTGTGAGATGCACAGACCTTTGATGGAGTTCCATCTACAAAACCCAAGGGTTCCTCAAAGTCAGCAACCAAAGTTTCTGCACCATGAGTTTCCAGGGGTGGCAGAGTTATGGCTAGGGGAAGAGGCATGGATAGGGATGATGTCTAGGGGCAAAAGCAGTGTGGATGTGGAGGCAAGCTAAGCAGGAAAAACTGGGGGTACAAGCTAAGGCATGGACTGGGGTGATGTCTAGGGGCAAAAGCAGTGTGGATGTGGAGGCAAGCTAAGCAGGAAAAACTGGGGGTACAAGCTAAGGCATGGACTGGGGTGATGTCTAGGGGCAAAAGCAGTGTGGATGTGGAGGCAAGCTAAGCAGGAAAAACTGGGGGTACAAGCTAAGGCATGGACTGGGGTGATGTCTAGGGGCAAAAGCAGTGTGGATGTGGAGGCAAGCTAAGCAGGAAAAACTGGGGGTACAAGCTAAGGCATGGACTGGGGTGATGTCTAGGGGCAAAAGCAGTGTGGATGTGGAGGCAAGCTAAGCAGGAAAAACTGGGGGTACAAGCTAAGGCATGGACTGGGGTGATGTCTAGGGGCAAAAGCAGTGTGGATGTGGAGGCAAGCTAAGCAGGAAAAACTGGGGGTACAAGCTAAGGCATGGACTGGGGTGATGTCTAGGGGCAAAAGCAGTGTGGATGTGGAGGCAAGCTAAGCAGGAAAAACTGGGGGTACAAGCTAAGGCATGGACTGGGGTGATGTCTAGGGGCAAAAGCAGTGTGGATGTGGAGGCAAGCTAAGCAGGAAAAACTGGGGGTACAAGCTAAGGCATGGACTGGGGTGATGTCTAGGGGCAAAAGCAGTGTGGATGTGGAGGCAAGCAAAGCAGGGAAAATGGTGGCTAGAGGCAAAGGGATGTCCATAGGCAGCAAGGGCAAAGATGCAAAACTCTCCCGTTTCAAGAATTTTCCTGACTTGTTTCCCCACAAAACATTCCTGGGAGGAGGGCTGAAACACCACCCTCCTCCTCCTCCGCTGTTAGATTGACCCCAGCTACGAGCTGAAAACGCTGCAACACTGGTGTGGGGAGACGTCAGCAGGCTGGGCTGAAGCTCATCAGCTTGGGAGACGGACAGCACATTGCCTCTGAGGTCAGGGATGCCATCCTGGATGAGATGGCAATTTGTTTATCCCCGCTGCCCCTGGGGCCAGGTTTTTTAGCTTGTTGGAGGGCTCTGGAGCTTGCCAGCCTCCAACACGTTCCATGCCTGGCCCACATGTTCAATGTAGTGGTGCAATGATTTTTAAAAACATACCCCAAATTAGCTGAGCTAAGGGTGAAAGTGCGGCACTTGGACACCCACTTTCCCAAGTCTACAGTACCTGGAGCTAGCCGCAATACACTCCAGCAAGGCCTACATCTGCCTGAAGCACCTACTGTTGTGCGAGGTCACCACACGCTCTAACCCTAGATACCGTATGTTCTGCAGGGTGTGTGAGCAGCAGAGACCTTTGATGGAGTACCAGCTACAAAACCCAAGGGTTCCTCAGAGTCAGCTCCCTCACTTTCTGCACCATGAGTTTCCATGGGTGGCAGACTTATGGCTAGAGGCACAGGCATGGATAGGGGTGATGTGTAGGGGCAAAAGCAGTGTGGATGTGGAGGCAAGCTAAGCAGCAAAAACTGGGGGTACAAGCAGCCGGTGACATCATCACTGACAAGCACAGCTGTCTGTCAGCTGACAGGCTGACTTTCACCAAAATGAACAGAC
The DNA here is from genome assembly GCF_031893055.1 of Leptodactylus fuscus. NCBI lineage: Eukaryota > Metazoa > Chordata > Amphibia > Anura > Leptodactylidae > Leptodactylus > Leptodactylus fuscus. The sequence continues at coordinate 207,646,102 of NC_134268.1, read as the reverse complement.
AATGGATAGACTCATCATATACATGTCAGTTACATGACAAATTTAGTGCAATTTGCAAGTCCAAGATGGTTTGGAGATCTGCGGAGAGGAATCTCACCACCTCTTGCGGGTGCCATCATTTGGAAGGCAAGCCCTGGGCTCAGTGGGTGAGAGCAAGCGCAGGATAATCGTCGTTTGGCCTGGCGGCCACTGCCTCTTCCACTGTTGACAGGGCTGGCGCTGCAGTCCAGACCAGGAGCCAGGACACCTCCACATCTGCCTCTGACACTTTGGGGAGTTCACCCTTATCCTCACCTTTTCCTGCCATTTCTCCTTTTGCCCGCGCCATCATGCGCCTCTTCCCAGAAACTCCCCATCTCCCAAGCCTTTCATTTCATGCTAAAGTACAGCGCAACCCACCCACATGCCCAAGGCTTCAACGGCCTCATCTCAAGAAATCTGGCCCAGGAGATGTTGGAATCCCGGCTGGGGGACACTCTGCCCTTTTTGGGCAGAGTGTCTACTGCGCCACCGCACTGTGCCGTCCACACCAGCACTTTCCCCCAAACATGAGGCGGTCCCTAAATTCAGCGCTTAGCCCTAAAGTTCCATGTGACCAGTTACGAATGGACAAGTGCATGCGGACAGGGACGCTAACTTTCAATTTGGGCACAGTGGTTGAATGTAGTTGAGGCGTGGACCGGGTCGCAAAATGTGGTGGCCTGACTTGTCTCCCCACACAACATTCCTGGGAGGAGGGCTGAAACACCACCCTCCTCCGCTGTTAAATTGACCCCAGCTACGAGCTGGAAACGCTGCAACACTGGTGTGGGGAGACGTCAGCGGGCCGTGCTGAAGCTCATCAGCTTGGGGGCCAGACAGCACACTGCCTACAAAGTGAGTCATGCCATCCTCGATGAGACGGCAATGTGGTTTTTGCCACTGCACCTGGGCCCAGGCATGTTGTCATGTGTGATAATGGCCGTAACCTGGGATTGGCTCTGTAGCTTGGCAGCCTGCAACATATTCCATGCCTGGGCCACGTTTTTAACTCATTGCTGATAATCTTTTGAAAAAGGTACCCCCATGTTCCTGAGCTACTGGTGAAAGTGTGGTGCTTGTGCGGATAGTTTTTAAAGTGTATAGTTGCCGCTGCTAGCCTCTATGCACTCCTACAACGCCTGTACCTGCTGGAACAACGGCTGTTGTGCGACGTCTCCACACTGCTGGCACTAAACATATCATGTGTTGAGCAGAGTGTGTGAGCAGCACAGACCTTTGATGTAGTTCCAACTCCAAAACCCTCGGGTTCGTCAAAGTCAACTCCCTCAGTTGCTCAACCATGAGTGGCCATGGGTGGCAGACTTATGTGAAATCCCATCCCATCCATTGCACTGGACACGAAACATTAGCATGCGCTCAGCACAACTTCGGATATGGCAGATGCGTTAAGCAGGGTGCAGGGTACAACACAGACCAGGCCCGAGCACCAGGAACAGGTGTTAGAAATACTGCAGCATCTGCCATTTCCTTCCAATTTTGGGGTTTTGGACCCGCCACCGACTTGTCTGGACCTAAGTGGGGATCATGAGACACAGTTGCCATCAAGGCAAGCTGTGGTCATGTGCGGTTTGCAGTAAGGGGGCAGTGCGCAATTGGAAGAGGAGTTGGTGGATGACGAGGCCACCGACCCCACATGGACAGGGGTGATGTCTAGGGGCTAAAGCAGTGTAGATGTAGAGGGAAGCTAAATCAACAAAAAACCTGGGTAGAAGCAAAGGCATAAACTGGGGTGATGTTTAGGGGTGAAAGCAGAGTAGATGTGGAGGGAAGCTAAGCAGCAAAAACAGTGGGTAGAAGCAAAGGCATGCAAAACTCTACCCTGTTGGAAGACTTATTCCTAGGTCTGGAACACGTTAATGGCCCCCCTGGACAAATTACTGCCACTCAGGGGCCTAGTGTCACCAGGAGGGACAAGTATAGGCGCATGTTGTGGGAATACCTGGCCGACACCAGCTCTGTCCTCTCCGATCCCTCTGTGCTCTACAGCCTAAACTTATTTTCTCATCTTTTTTTCTGAACTGCACATCTCTTGCCTGCTTCCTTTGGGATCTTAGAAATGGTGGTCCACTTCCACAGATGGTAACTTCAATAGACAGTGTAACGGGAGTAGCTGAGGGATCGCTGTCTTAACCACTTTTTGGCACAAAATTAACTTCCAAAGCCAAATATGGTGCAAGTATATGATGCAAGGACACTTACACACCTATCTCTGACACATTGGGGAGTTCACCCTCATGCGCCCTTTTGGCCTGCACCATCATGCGCCTCTTCCCAGCCACTCCACATTTCCCAAGCTTTTCATTGCAGGCAGAAGTACAATACAACCCACCCCCATGCCCAAGCCTGTAACAGCCTCATCGATAAACTGCTGGCCCTGGAGATGTTGGTGTTTGTTTATGCTTCTGGAGACCCAGGCCTTCCGTCAGCAGATGGCAGCTGGGGCACCTCCCTATGCTGGGCCTAGCCGTTACTACTTCTCTTGGTGTGCTGTCTCTGCCTTGCGCCTGCATGTGTCCCATAACATCAGTCGGGCCCAGAGCTCTGCGCTTTGCTGCAAGGTCCACTTGACCACCGACACATGGACAAGCGCCTGTGGTCAGGGATGCTGCAGTGCTTATCTTTAATGACAGGCAGGGTGAATGTGGTGGAGTCTGTTCCCCGGGTGCAAACTGGGGTGGCCTATCTCCTCTCCCAGGCCAAAATTCATGGCAGGAGTAGACTGAAACCCTACGAAGCTGCAACCTCCACCCCAGCTACTAGCGGAAAACACTGTAACACTGGCATGGGGAGATGTCAGCAGGCCGTGCTGAAACTGATCAGCTTGGGGGACAGACAGCACAGTGCCTCCGAGGTCAGGGATGCCATCCTGGCTGAGATGGCATTTTTTTTTTCCTGCTACACCTGGGGCCTGGCATTTTTGCGCCTGTGATAATGGCTGGAACCTGGTAGCAGATCTGGAGCTTGCCAGACTCAAACACGGTCCACGCATGGCCCACGTTTTCCAACTTGTTGGTGCCATGTTTCTTTGAAACCTACACCATTGTGCCTGATATACAGGTCAAAGTGGGGCCATTTTCGTAAGTAAGAACTAGCCTCTGCTAGGCAGAAAACATTCAGAGCACACTCCTCTCATCTTCGCACCGTTGGCTGGCGGAGGAAGACGAGGGGGTTGGAGTGGCATCTGATGTCCCTATCCCACACGAGGCTAGAGGGTGCACTTCAGTGCATCCCATTGCTTCACCACAAATGGTGTGAAGGGGAGTGGAAAATGGAGGAAATGGAGAGTGACCCTTACAGTTGGGGCCAGCAAAGGCATGCCAAGTAACACACTGGCACACATGGCTGACTTCATCTTGGGTTGCTTTTCAACACATATTTCACATCATGAAGAACAAATAATACTGGATTTTTTCAAGCCTCGAACCCCGGTCTAGGTCTAATGTCTGTTCCTTTCTTATATTAGGGGAGAGGGAAAAAAAATTACTTCAGTGATACGTTTAGCGTACATAGACTGACTATTAATGTGTATCCCACTTAGTGTTGTTAGGGTTACACACCGTCACAACCTGGCTAAAGCTTCTATAGCTGTTAATAAAGTCAACATAACTTTACGGTATCCAAAAAGACAGCTGGTACCGACAGAGAGCAAGACAAATGTCACCCAAAGCTGTGAGCTCTGAACACCCACAGTGACTTTGGCGTCATCATCATTATAAGGGAGCGGGTGGTAATAAATAACTTGGCAGTGCCTAAAACCCAAAAAGCTTATACAACTATATTTACATTAAGATACACAAATGACACTTTTCAGTAGCATGTCATGAGACAAGCTGATAAGCTCTTCCTTTGTGCAGTGCTATTTGAAAGTTAAACGCTGCCTTTATTTTAATTCTGGAGAAGGTGCAGACATTAGATTTAGAACATGTTGTCTTCATTGTCCAAATCCTCTATATAGGTAACGTGTTTTTCGGGCCGAGCTGTCTGGGAACGAGCTGGTGCAGCACTGACAACCTGGGTGAATATGGCAAGAGCCTGAGATGTAGGGTGAATGAATCCCCAAATTATTTGTGGAATTCCCAGTGAGACAATGGCACTGTATACCAGTAGCAAAAATTGTGAGTGCACGTAACCCCCATATATTCTTTGAATTCCCAGTCAGACAATGGCACTGTATACCAGTATTAAAAATTGTGGGTGCACATAACCCCCATATATTCTTTGAATTCCCAGTCAGACAATGGCACTATATACCAGTAGTAAAAATTGTGGGTGCACATAACCCCCATATATTCTTTGAATTCCCAGTCAGACAATGGCACTGTATACCAGTATTAAAAATTGTGGGTGCACATAACCCCCATATATTCTTTGAATTCCCAGTCAGACAATGGAACTGTATAGCAGTAGCAAAAATTGTGGGTGCACGTAACCCCCATATATTCTTTGAATTCCCAGTCAGACAATGGAACTGTATAGCAGTAGCAAAAATTGTGGGTGCACGTAACCCCCATATATTCTTTGAATTCCCAGTCAGACAATGGCACTGTATACCAGTAGTAAAAATTGTGGGTGCACATAACCCCAATATATTCTTTGAATTCCCAGTCAGACAATGGCACTGTATACCAGTATTAAAAATTGTGGGTGCACATAACCCCCATATATTCTTTGAATTCCCAGTCAGACAATGGCACTATATACCAGTATTAAAAATTGTGGGTGCACATAACCCCCATATATTCTTTGAATTCCCAGTCAGACAATGGCACTGTATACCAGTAGTAAAAATTGTGGGTGCACATAACCCCCATATATTCTTTGAATTCCCAGTCAGACAATGGCACTATATACCAGTAGTAAAAATTGTGGGTGCACATAACCCCCATATATTCTTTGAATTCCCAGTCAGACAATGGCACTGTATACCAGTATTAAAAATTGTGGGTGCACATAACCCCCATATATTCTTTGAATTCCCAGTCAGACAATGGCACTGTATACCAGTATTAAAAATTGTGGGTGCACATAACCCCCATATATTCTTTGAATTCCCAGTCAGACAATGGCACTATATACCAGTAGTAAAAATTGTGGGTGCACATAACCCCCATATATTCTTTGAATTCCCAGTCAGACAATGGCACTATATACCAGTAGTAAAAATTGTGGGTGCACATAACCCCCATATATTCTTTGAATTCCCAGTCAGACAATGGCACTATATACCAGTAGTAAAAATTGTGGGTGCACATAACCCCCATATATTCTTTGAATTCCCAGTCAGACAATGGCACTATATACCAGTAGTAAAAATTGTGGGTGCACATAACCCCCATATATTCTTTGAATTCCCAGTCAGACAATGGCACTATATACCAGTAGTAAAAATTGTGGGTGCACATAACCCCCATATATTCTTTGAATTCCCAGTCAGACAATGGAACTGTATAGCAGTAGCAAAAATTGTGGGTGCACATAACCCCCATATATTCTTTGAATTCCCAGTCAGACAATGGCACTATATACCAGTAGTTAAAATTGTGGGTGCACATAACCCCCATATATTCTTTGAATTCCCAGTCAGACAATGGCACTGTATACCAGTATTAAAAATTGTGGGTGCACATAACCCCCATATATTCTTTGAATTCCCAGTCAGACAATGGAACTGTATAGCAGTAGCAAAAATTGTGGGTGCACGTAACCCCCATATATTCTTTGAATTCCCAGTCAGACAATGGCACTGTATACCAGTATTAAAAATTGTGGGTGCACGTAACCCCCATATATTCTTTGAATTCACAGTCAGACAATGGCACTGTATACCAGTAGTAAAAATTGTGGGTGCACATAACCCCCATATATTCTTTGAATTCACAGTCAGACAATGGCACTGTATACCAGTAGTAAAAATTGTGGGTGCACATAACCCCCATATATTCTTTGAATTCCCAGTCAGACAATGGCACTGTATACCAGTATTAAAAATTGTGGGTGCACATAGCCCCAATATATTCTTTGAATTCCCAGTCAGACAATGGCACTGTATACCAGTATTAAAAATTGTGGGTGCACATAACCCCCATATATTCTTTGAATTCCCAGTCAGACAATGGCACTATATACCAGTAGCAAAAATTGTGGGTGTATATAGCCCCAATTCTATTGCTAGGGGACTTGCAGGGTATTTCTGAGGTGAAGGTGGGGGGGCACACCATTGGAACGGTGATTTGGGGTGTATATATGGGGTATACGGGAATACACTGTCAGTGTGTTCCATTCAGGATCCTGGGAAAGCTGGGTTGCGGCGATTGAGCCCGTCAGTGCCACGTTACACTGACAAGCTTCTCCCTGGAATTGAAGTTATATGTAAGCCCAATATATTCTTTGAATTCCCAGTCAGACAATGGCACTGTATACCAGTAGTAAAAATAGTGGGTGTATATAGCCCCAATCCTATTGCTAGGGGACTTGCAGGGTATTTCTGAGGTGAAGGTGGGGGGGCACACCGTTGGAACGGGTATCGGGGGTATATATCGGGTATACGGGAATACACTGACAGTGTATTCCATTCAGGATCCTGGGAAAGCTGGGTTGCGGCGATTGAGCCCGTCAGTGCCACGTTACACTGACAAGCTTCTCCCTGGAATTTAGCTCTTATAAGAGCTGTTGGTTGTCTTCTCCTTCCTATCCTAGCCTGTCCCTGCCTACCCAGAATCTAACCCCTAGCTAACTGGTCGGAAACCTCCGTCCCCGGTGAATTGCAAGCTCAGAATGACGCGAACCTGGGCGGCGCTGTTCTTTTAAATTAGAGGTCACATGTTTTCGGCAGCCAATGGGTTTTGCCTACTTTTCTCAACGTCACCGGTGTCGTAGTTCCTGTCCCACCTACCCTGCGCTGTTATTGGAGCAAAAAAGGCGCCAGGGAAGGTGGGAGGGGAATCGAGTAATGGCGCACTTTACCACGCGGTGTTCGATTCGATTCGAACATGCCGAACAGCCTAATATCCGATCGAACATGAGTTCGATAGAACACTGTTCGCTCATCTCTATTCATGATATGTGTAATTAATCAATAAATTGGCTGTTGGGGCCGCTTTATCCCATCGTACTTTGGTGTGTGCGTCCAGTTTGTTTTTCCGTTGGGTGGGATGTTTTGTTACATGTTAATTCAATTTCAGTGACTTAATGACATGGGAATATCCCGGTCAAGGAAGGGCCGGAGCTGGAGAATTCAGCAAAGGCCCGCATGACAGGGATTTTTCAAGTCATGCAGGTAGAGGTTTTACAACAGGGGTTAATATTTTGGCGGGAGTGGGTTTGTTTGGGGTTAGTGGCCGGTCAGGGGGTGGGTTTGTTTACTATAAGGGGGGCTATTTAGTGTTTGTCCCTTCCCAGCCCCTTGTTCAATCCTCACCTGGAACTTTCCCTCCCTCCCTCCTTGGCGTTTTTTCTTTCTTGTACCCTGGTGTCTTGGTTTGGTGTCTTGTTGTTTTTTCTTTCTTTTTCAGGTCAACCGTCATTTCTGTCACGACAGCCGGCGGTGGGAAGGTCAGGCAGGGCATGCTGTAATTCCGAGTTCCGGTGTAAAATATGGGGGACCCATGGTGAAGGGTACCTCTGCCATGTCTTTGTTTATCACGATAATAAAGTTATTAATGTTTAAGATGGAGTACAAGGCAGTACCAGGTTTTGCCCTATCCCGTGTCGGCGCGTTGCGGCTGGGAGATTGCGGACGGACTGCCCGTTTTACTATGCTGACCCTGCTCGACCTTCCTCTAATAAAGTGTTGTTGTTCATGATATGTGTAATTAATCAATAAATTGGCTGTTGTGGCCGCTTTATCCCATCGTACTTTGGTGTGTGCGTCCAGTTTGTTTTTCCGTTGGGTGGGATGTTTTGTTACATGTCAATTCAATTTCAGTGACTTAATGACATGGGAATATCCCGGTCAAGTCCTCAGAGGAAACTTCTGTGGCGTTTCTGCAATAAGCGCTGTGCGAAAAACTGATGTGTTGCCGCCGGGGTTTTTCCTGCAGCGCTTTTTGCTGCGGCTTGCTACATGGGGCCTTATCCTTACAGTGTAGTATACAGTATATTGAGATGAAAAGGATGAGGCCCAACAGTGAGATGCAGCTAAAAAACACTGTGGGAAAAAATTGCAGTGAATCTCAATATATTTTTTCCACAGTGTTTTTCATTGAACTTTTGATGCATTTTCCCTGTACTTTCTCAGCTGAAAGTAACCGGCCATGTTTTTAGAAGCGCACGCATTTTAGAGTTGTGGCTGTTCCACATCTTTTTCCTGCAATGTGTGGATAAGGTAAATGTGACTAAATTTCATTCATTTTGCTGGTTCTGTAAAACACAATTTTTTTTCTGTAGTAGCCAAAGACGTTGTGTTTCTGCAATGTGGGGTTTCAGGTATTTATGGCCTATCCTGAGTATAGGCCATAAAAAAGCCCTGGACAACCCCTTTAATATGTCCCACACATTTTAACCCAAAATCCAAATGCACAAAGAGCTCTTCAGCTTACGATAAAACTTAGCTTTTAATGATTAGAAAGCATTAAAAATGACCACCAGATACAGCAATAAAAAGGCATGTAAGAAGAAAAAAAATTATATATACTGACATGAGTATGGGACAGATGTCCCGAACGCGTAGGCTTGTTTTTTGCTGCACGTACATGCGTTTGAAGGATTAATGCTGTAAGTTTTTTTTCTTCTTACCTCCCTTTTTATTCCTGTATCTGGTGTTCATTTTTAATGCTTTCTCATCATTAAAAGCTAAGTTTTATCGTAAGCAAACCTTTTGTGCTGAAGACCTCTTTGTGCATTTGGATTTTGGATTATTTCGGCCCCTACCGGGGGGGGGGGGTGTTTTTTTCGTTCACTTCAGGTTAAGCTGGTTCTTGATACTTTTGAGCTGTGGACATTTTCTGTTTTTGACACACATTTTAACGTCCCCCTTCCCCACAGGTTGTCAGCCCCATCATGGCTCCCACACAATATAATGGCTCCATCAATATTCCCCATACATTATGGGGGACCAGTGAAGTGGCCATAAAATATTTGGCCCAAAAACCCCTTAAGGCTACGGCCCGGATCCGCAGCTCTAAAGAGCTGCGGGAAAAAACGCTGCGTGTTCGCATTGCGGTTCTTTCCGCAGCGCTTTCAAGAGAAAGTTCACAGAGTTTTCCCCCGCGGACTTTCTCTTAACATTATATCTACGGGAAAGCCGCCGGCGTTTCTGTAGATATAATTGACATTCTGCGATTTGCAAAGCCGCAACGGCTTTGCAAATCGCAGCTTGTCTGCGCTGCGGTCTTCTCCGCAAAGTGAGGATGGGAGTCGCATGAATCCCATCCACTTTGCAGAGACTGTATAACACCGCAATTTTACCCGCAGCGTCTCCGCTGTGGGCAAATCGCGGCGTTTCTGGCACGTGGGGCCCCGGCCTTAAAGAGGTTGTCTATAAACTGGAGTGGCCTCCAGGGAAGTGTAAAAATAAAATAAAAAATACATAAAAAAAAGCCTACTCACCTGTCCCCCGCACCCCGTTGTCCCCGCCTGTGTCTGTTCGGTCTCATGCGCTCATTTCTGGAAATCCTGTACCTAATAGGTCTCAGCAATCACATGAGGTGCAGGACTCCCAGCAAAGAGGCGGCGGCATGAGACCGAATGGACACTGATGATGGACAACAGAGCGCCGGGGACAGATGAGTATGCTTTTTTATTTATTTGTTTTTTATTTTATACCTCCCGCCCGCCAAGTGAGTTGCTCCTATTCCTGGACAACCACTTTAAAGGATTTATCCATGTTTCTAATATTGATGGCCTGTCCTTAGGATAGGCCATCAATATTACATCTGTAATGATACAACAGCCAGGACCTCTGCAGATCAGCTCTTCCAGGACAGTGTACAGCTACAGGTAATGGTAACATTTCTAGGAGCTGCGCTGTTCACTTGCCATTCAAGGTGTAGAAGTAGGTTTAAGAAGTTCACATGGTATAGTGGGTGAGCAGCATGGCTCCCGACATGTTATTACCTTTAGCCGTCGTGTCTCGGTACCGCTGATCTGCATGGTCCCGGCAGTGGGCCCCTAGAAGCAATTCCACTGGTGGGCCCTAGACACCCCAGTCCGACACTGATTAGGTATCACTTTATCCTCAAATGACCGATCTACAAACTTATAAGTATATTTTTCCCATGTGTTGAACGTCATAACAGGGGGAAAAAAAAATCAAAAGGGACAAACTATGAGTTGTTTTTTGCTATTTTGCAGGCCATAAAAATTTTAATAAAAAGTGATCAAAACATCATCAGACATTCCCCGAAATTATATCTGACCCTACAAAAAAGACCCTATAAAAAGTCACTATAGTCAGACACATATAACTGTTTTTATATTTCCATATATAGGGCGGCATAAAAGCAGCCCTATATATATAGGAATATAAAAAGAGTTACATGTGTCTGACTATAGTGATTTTTTTTTTTAAGTTTTAGAATTTAAGATATTAAAATGTAACAAAAACTCTATTCATTTTATATTATCATCATTTTGGCTGTAAAAATGAAGCCAAGAAAGTCACAATATTGCAATTTTTCTCTAATTCTACTCCATTCTGATTTTTTTTTAATCCTACAGCAAAAACAAAGCCCTCCTATAGATCTGTGAATGGAAAAAAAAAAAGTTCTGGTTTTTGGAAGGCGGGGAGTAAACTGAAAATGAAAATCAAAAAATGGCTTCAGCAGGAAAAGGTTAATGATAATGTAATAGTTTAGGGTTTTATGGACACAACAAATTATATGGGGTCATATTATAGGGGTCATTATTAGGCCCCTCCCCTTTTTTAATGGACTGATATAAAACCAGTTGAATTTCATTGATGCATTTTCAGTGGATGTAACTGAAATGTTAATAAGTTTTTACATCTATTAAAAAAAAAAAATCTATCAATTAATTTCTATCAAGTAAAGCAAGTTTTTTTTTTGTTTTTCTTTTTTGCAACAGCCGTTTCTCACTGTCATGTGAAGATGACCTTATGTTCTGATACTATAAGATACTTTACCTTCCACATTATGGTAAAGTCCAATCCAAAAGTTTTTTTCCTGGCTGCTGAGTAACTCAGTATGTCGGAGGAGGAAATTCAATTCAGTGGAATCTTCAATTGAAGTTAAACTGGCACCTAGAAAATTGTCATAGTGAATAATTTTAGGAATCCATTCCTCTAGGTACATGGTATTACACAACATAGTCAATGATCTGATGCTTTTTCAAATATAATTCACAGCTAACCCTTTCAGGACCAATACCTTCAGAATATCCACTGCAAAAATTTGCCTTTCGGAATGCCTCATTGTATGGTTGGTTTTTTTGTGGCCAAATTATCAGTTAATGCAGCTACAATGTATCAATCAAAATGTCCATATTTAGATACATTAGAGCTTGTTACAAGTCTAGAAAAATTCTACTTTTTCTAATAAGTATTTGTGAAACTTACCATACTGAAGACATTTTAGGGATGCCTCGTACCATGACCTGGTAGACGATGATTCAAAAATATAACAATGGTTACGGAAGGAAATCCAGGACTTTGAAGTTACATTTGGGCAGGTTCCCGGTGTTTCAGGTGGGTCAGTGGGAGGGATGACTAAGATAAAAATTATAAAACAACTTCAACTATAATATAGAGTATACAGTTTGTTACATATATTAGATTTTTTATTCTTGATCATCCTAATGCATTTAAAATGAAAAATAATCAACTCTGACAATAGTTTTTCTATAGCTTTCTTTATCATTCCATACAGCTCCTGTGTAATCCTATGTGTCTTCATGGTAACAGACTACAAGTAGCCGTGTATAATCTAATATTACAGTTATACTTTTTCTTCTGCTCCCATCTCTTTTGCTAATCTATTGAATGGCGATCTTCTTCTGGCCTGCACTAGACTGTTAGTGGGGGAGAGGGATAGTACTGAGTGATGTACGTCTGATGTGAATCAATTTAATACATTTCTAGGGAACCAAGAAACCTAAAAACTAATCACAGAAAAATACCGCATGGTCCTTCAATCATCTCCGTCTTCCTCCTGGTTATACCTCTATCTATACAGCCAAATATCCAACTAGTTATACCTCTAGTTATATAGCCGAACATCCTACTAGTTATACCTCTAGCTATATAGCCGAATGTTCTACTAGTTATACCTCTAGCTATATAGCTGAATGTCCTACTAGTTATACCTCTAGCTATATAGCCGAACATCCTACTAGTTATACCTCTAGCTATATAACCAAACATCCTACTAGTTATACCTCTAGTTATATAGCCGAATGTTCTACTAGTTATAGCTCTAAATATATAGATAAATTTCTTACTGGTTATACCTCTAGCTATATAGCCAAATGTCCTACTAGTTATACCTCTAGCTATACAGCCGAATGTTCTACTAGTTATAGCTCTAACTATACAAATGAGCATCTTACTGGTTATACCTCTAGTTATATAGCCAAATGTCCTACTAGGTATACCTCTAGCTATGCAGCCGAATGTTCTACTAGTTATAGCTCTAATTATACAGATGAGCATCTAACTGGTTATACCTCTAGCTAGACAACTGAGTATCCTACTTGCTCCCTCTGCTGTTTGTCTGCACTATTGACTCATTGTGAAGCTGTCTTATATCAGGACCCCTAAATCCTTTTCTTCTGAAGTTTTGTTTAGCATAGAACTGAAAATACATTACTTGAGGAGTAGTAATTTTCACAATGTGCATTATTTTGTATAATGATGTAATGATGGCGCCGCCTTGAGTGGCTGCCTCGATACAGAGCTCCAAGCTGAGAGCAACCTTTATCTTTCCTTTTCACTGTTTTTGTCTGTATCTTCAAGAATCCTCTAACCAAGCAAACTAGACTTGAAGTTTGCCAGTGAACACCTAGATGATTCTGAGAGTGATTGGGAGAAGGTAATGTGGTCAGATGAGATAAAAATTACACTCTTTGGCATTAACTCAACTTGCCATGTTTGGTGGAAGAGAAATGCTGCCTATGACCCAAAGAACACCGTCCCCATTGCCAAACATGGAGGTGGAAACATTATGTTTTGGGGGTGTTTCTATGCTAAGGGTACAGGACTACTTCACTGCATCAATGGGAGAATGGATGGAACCATGTATAGTAAAATCCTGAGTGACAACCTCCTTTCCTCCACAGGACATTAAAAACGGGTCGTGGCTAGTAATATTTATGCTAGTAATGGCCACAGTGAGCTTTAAAAATATAGCTCCAATCTCTATGCCTATGTGTTAAGAAAATGAGCAGATCAGAATTTTTGGAGGATGGCATATCAAACAATGAAATAATACAACACACTTCAATTATTCCTGACAGTGATCATCTTACCATTTGTATGTTTACAGATAGAAGAATAACGCTCATTACAAGACGACGTCTTCCATTTTCCATCCGTATCCACATATACACAGGACTTGTCCATCCTTGGCTCCTCAGCGGCCCATTTAGTGTATCGAACTCTCCAGTTATCAATCCACTTGTATGTATTTGCAGTCTGAAAGAATTATAATTGTAAACATCCTTTCATAAGCATTACAAATGGGTGCAAATGTGTAAAAATATCCTAAAATACAAATCACTGTAGAGTCTGATCGCATATATTCAGCACCAATATCAGTTCCTGCCAGTGTAGTGCACACAAGTGAGAAGGAAACTGACACCAGAACAGACCCTTTGGTTTTCTATGGGATCTATGGTGCCTTGTGGCCCCTTTTTCTCCTTCTCTGGCCAACCTCTTCATGGCTTGGTGGGAGGAGTTTTATTTTTTTGTTCACACAACCCTTTTTTCTAATTTTTTACATTGGTATGGATGTTACATCGATGATATCCTAATTGTTTGGACCGGAGATGTAACACCTGCCGCAAAGTTTATTGATTATATTAATTGTAATTATATTAATTTAAAATTTACTTTTTCTATCCATCCTACTACCATAGGTTTTTTGGATATTATGTTAAAAAGTGATAATATGTTGCCTCTTGTGGATACCATACCATATGCAATACCATACTACTGGCGAGCAGCCATCATCCAAAACATACACTCAAGTCCATCCACGTCGGGAATTAATAAGAACAAAGTGGGCTTGTTCACAAAATGTAGATTACAATGTCCAGAGTAAACTTACTATGGACAGACTAAAGCCTCGTTTACATCTGCGTCAGTAATCCATTCGGGGGAGTCCGCATGCTTTTTCTTATTTTTTTTCATGATATATGTGTTATTATTTCTTAAGTATGTGCCGCTATACTGGACTACTGAGCTGACTATGACCTTCGTATGTTGGGATAGTGTATGCAGACTTTTGTACTGTTTCACAAATACTGGCGTTTTTCTATGTGGTACTCCTTTCCCGCTCTACTTTTTGAGTCTATCGCTTGATTTGTACTTACTTCTGAGTTAGTCTGTAGGTGTTTATCGTCCATGTTTTTGGCATTACATGACATCCTGGATTACACCAACATCTCTGGTTTAGTGCCACATGAATGTGAGTATGATGATTTATATATGTATTTTTGTCACTTTTCTTTCACTTTTTTTTTTTTGGTTAGGTTTTTTTTTTCTTGCGGCAATGCTGTGTTATTCTGATTTTTGGCATTGAAGCCATGAGTAAGGGGCTGTACACCCTGAAACACATGGGCTTTTTATGGATTACAATTTTTCCTTCTGTAACAGTTGGTTACCTTTTTATTCATGAATAGAGAGGAGCGAGTAGTATTCGATCGAGTAGGCATTCAATCGAATACTACGGTATTCAAAATACTCGTTCTCGGTCGAATACCACGCGGTAAATGTAAAAAGTGTTTACCACGTGGTATTCGACTGAGTACAAGTGTTTCAAATACCATAGTATTCAATCAAATATCTACTCAATCGAATACTACTCGCTCATCTCTATTCATCTCTCTATATTATAAAAATGAGTTTCTATCTTTCTGTCTGTCTGTTCTTTATGCACGACCAAACGACTAGACCGAGCTTCACCAAATTTGGTACAGAGATACTTCAGGTATCTGGGAAGGTTTAAGATGAGACTCCAACTCGCTCGGACGTACCATTGCTGAGATACAGCATTCCCAAAACAATGACCCCCCCTTAGCCAATACAAACCTGCAAGTCTTTCACTCATATTCCAACTGCAATACACACGGTCACTCCACATACACAATACAACACTGATATCCAAACTGAGATACACGCATCAGAGGATTAGATACACAGATCAGCACACAGTATCACACGCCAGAGGATTAGATACAAACGTCTGCACACATTCCCACAGACCAGAGGATTAAATACGTGCTTCTGCACACAGTTCCACACACTGAAGGATTAGATACATGCGTCTGCACACAATACCACACACCAGAGGATTAGATACACGCCACTGCACAAAATACCACACGGAGAGGATTAGATATGTGCCTCTGCACACAGTACCACACAGGGGAGGATTAGATTTGCGCATCAGCACACAGTTCCACATGCTGAAGGATTAGATACGCATGTCTGCACACAGTTCAAGACGCCGGAGGATTAGATACACACATTTTCACATAGTACCACCACCAGAGGATTAGATATGTACGTCTACGCACAGTACCACACGGGGGAGGATTATATACGCACATCTGCACACAGTACCTGTAAGGATTGGAGTCAGGGTCAGGCAGTGCAAAGTGACACAGCTGGGAAAGCAACACTGTGCAACTAATGACAAAAGGGGTTGTAGGCCCTGAGGCTAGAACTGTGCTTTTAGATCTAAGATGAGGCAGACCAATGCACCTCCTATTGAAGTGCACCTGCCACGACTCCCTTGCCTGCTGTCCAGGCGGCTAGGGTAAGGGTAAGGAGGCCCTGAAAGTGCTAGGGGCTGGAGTAACGAGGGTCACACCTAAGCAGAAAGCACAGTGTAAATGCAATGCAAAACCAAGGACCAAATAGCATGGAACAAGGGAGGACAACAAGTCCCAGCAAAAACACAGTAGAGAAGGCGAGGTCAGACGAGCAAGAGGTCGAGCCAGGAGATGAGAATAAAGTACCGAATCAGAAGACAAGGAATAGTCAAATACAAGCCGGGTAAACAATAACCAAAACACAGACAGAGAAACACACTTACAGGATAACTGACAGAGCAGGAGACCAGGAAACACTAAGTGAATGGCTGGCAAGGATCCATGCCTGGGTGGGGTTTAAATAGCAGCAGAGAAAACAACCCACAACACCTGTGATGGCTGATGGCATGGAGTCTGAGAGCAAGGAAAAGATTTAACCCTTAATCGCCTAAGCACAACCAATAGAACTCTTAACATGTCTCCCGGGGAGGCACCGCGCAGCAAGAAGACCGCGGCAACTCCGTATCCTGACAGTACCACACGCCAGAGGATTGGATATGCGCATCTGCACACAGTTCCACACACCAGAGGATTAGATACACATGTCTACACACAGTACCACACACCGGAGGATTAGATATGCACGTCTTTACATAATACCACACACCAGAGGATGAGATACGTGCATCTACACACAGTTCCACATGGGGGAGGATTGGATACACGCATCTGCACACAGCACCACACGCCAGGCGATTAGATACGCGCATCTGCACACAGTTCCACATGCCAGAGGATTAGATACGCACATCTGCACACAGTACCACATGCCGTAGGATTAGATATGCGCGACTGCACACAGTTCCACACACCCGAGGATTAGATGTGCATGTCTGCACACAGTACCACATGCTGGAGGATTGGATACATGCATCTTCACACAATACCACACAGTGGAAGATTAGATACATGCCACTGCACACAATACCACATGGGTGAGTATTAGATACATGCCTCTGCACACAGTACCACATGCCAGAGAATTAGATACGCGTCTCAGTACACAATACCTCACAGGGGAGGATTAGATACGTGCGTCTGCACACAGTTCTACACGCCAGTGGATTAAATACACGCATCTGTACACAGTACCACATGCCATAGGATTAGATACGCACGTCTACACACAGTTCCACACACCGTAGGATTAGATATGTGCCTCTTCACACAATACCATACTGGTGAGGATTAGATACTTGCATCTGCACACAGTACCACATGACCGAGGTTTATATATTCGCGTCTGCACACAGTTCCACATGCTGAAGGATTAGATACGTGTGTCTGCACATGGTACCACACAGGAGAGGATTAGATACGCATGTCTACACACAGTTCAACACGCCGGAGGATTAGATACGCATGTCTTCACATAGTACCACCGCCAGAGGATTAGATACACGTGTCTACACACAGTACCACACAGGGAGGATTAGATACGCACATCTGCACACAGTACGACACGCCGGGGGATTGGATACATGCATCTGCACACAGTACGACACGCCAAAGAATAAGATATGCATCTCAGCAAACAGTACCACACGGAGGAGGATTAGATATGTGCGTCTGCACACAGTACTACACGCCAGAGGATTAGATACATGCATCTTCTGACAATACCACACCCCAGAGGATTAGATACACGCCACTGCACACAATGCCACACGGGGGAGGATTAGATATGTGCCTCTGCACACAGTACCACACAGGGAAGGATTAGATTTTAAAGAAGCAGGGCACTGGTGATGACACTGTTACACAAGGTCACAATAACACAGCTTTACTCCAGGTATCCATAACAACTGATCACAGGTTTTTCACTGATATCTGTCACGACCTGAATTCTTGTAATAAATTTGTGTATTTTTCTGGTGGGGATTTGATCCGGTGGTCTGGGGTCTTCTGGTGGTTTCCTTGCCATTAGTCCATCTGTTTGTGCATTTGGTATTGGCCTTCAGTGTATACTTGAGATTCTCTGGAGCGAACCTCAGGTGTTGGTCGTTGTCATTATCCTATCGGACGATTCTGGGGCCTTGATTAGGAGGAGGGCTGGCTTCACTAGTTGCTGGTTTTCGTGATTACCAACTGAATTCGTGGCTCAGGGAGGAGTATTGGTTTGGTGGAATTTCAACTGACTAGGAAGTGGTGTGAGTGTTGCCTTCTGTGTGAGTCTGGTTTGTCCCTCCACACTTCATCTCTACCCTGTCCTTCAGCTCTGTTTGCCTGGCACTATCTGGTTATTTGTGAGGTTTGGGTTCCAGTTTGTTTTGTCCAGCCTTGTGTTAACCCTTTCCTCACTTCTCCACTGTTCCTCTCCTCATTCTCTTGTTGTGTATTGTGTTGTGCTGTGTGTCTGTTGTCCAGCACATCCCATCCTGTTTTTGTTGTCTGCAGCTGCACCTTGGTTTCTGTAGGGGTGATCACCTTAGTATCCCCAGTCCCTAACTCTCTTGTAGCTCTCTCCCTGTCGGCTAGGCATTCCTGTTAGAGAGTCAGGAGTTGTCGGGGCCAAGGCTAGCTTGGGAACAGCCGACCAGCACCCGCAGGCAGTGCCTAGCTAGCTGCTGTAGCGTCAGGGAAAGTCTCCTTCCCCTGTTCCCTTAGCGGTGCAGTCTGCAGTCTGGATTCTGGGTCTGGACACGAACGTAACAATATCCAAAATGAGATACACATAATCGCATGACGCTTATGGACATACACACAAACAACATACAAAATGCACCAGTGCAAAATTGGACAATTCTTTTGGGGCCACTACACAAACAAAAAATATAATATACCTGTACGCCGCTGGGTCCTCCTGCTAGTGAATAATAAAAGTAAATTTTCTATATTTTTTTATATACAAGTGGATTTTTGTCGATTGCTGAATATTTTTATTGTTTTGGAAGTTCACTTTGTCCACTTGAGTCTATACAGCGATTTCCTTGCATTCCGATACAGAGTCAGCTTGTTCAATACGGTGAGCTGAAAGAACTTTTTTTTTTCTTGTTGGACATTTACACTTTTGATGTTAACCACTAAGGGATGTTACACCATGAAATACATCAGTTAGAATGTGGACCTAAGGCTTGGTTCACACATCAGTTTGCCATCTGTTCGTTTGAATTCAGTTTGAGACTAAAAACGGACTGATGCACATACTGATTGTATACTGACACCTTTTTATGCTGATAGCAAACGCTGTCCTGCCCCTAGAGGCCAGATAAGGGGATTAAAAGTAGAAAATTGTAAACTCTGTTTACAATTGCTACTTTTAATCCCCTTATCTGGCCTCTAGGGGCAGGACAGCGTTTGCTATCAGCATAAAAAGGTGTCAGTATACAATCAGTATGTGCATCAGTCCGTTTTTAGTCTCAAACTGAATTCAAACGAATGGCAATACTGATGTGTGAACCAAGCATAACTTAGAATAAAACTACAAGGGACTCATCACTATGAGATAACTGTATGTATGAGCCTTGTGGTTGGCTGTCCTGAGTCATCCAGAGCGAGAACCTTCACTTGTTATATTATTGTACTTATGTATGGTCTGGAGACTAACGTTGCGGCATCTTGCTTGTTTACACATCTCCATATTTCTATCCCTTAGAAAATAATTAGTAATAATAAATGGTAATAAAAATATCCCCACCTCTTTCCTACTATACAGGCCAATCCAAAAAGGCTCCTTATGTTTAGCCAGGTGGAGTTTTAGGAAAGATGTGGTGTACCCGTCCAAGATGCTGGCTAGTTGTGAATTATCCTTCAGACACTCCTGACCGGCCTCATCCCAGGTCCTTTTGGTTGTAACAAACTTGTAGGTGGCGTCTCCATATTTATGGTATTCTGAGGGACTGGTGGGGATAACTGGTAGACTCGGATCTAAAGAAGAAACAAAATAAAAGCGTCACTGTACATGTAGTGGAAGACGACAGACTATTACCTGGAGGGGAGTTTAATTTATGGTAGTTTTTAGAAAAGGTCACTGCAGTTTTTGAATCCATTTTTGAGGCCAATGCCAAAGACAAAGATGGAGACCACGGGAAGGAGAAATATAAGATCTTCCTCTGTATTTACCATTTCTTTTGAAATTTCTTCTGACATTGGCTCAAAAAATTCAATGTGTGAAACTGCCCTTAGGCTACCACTACACACCCTATGGGGAAATGCAATATTGTACATGTAAAATTAATATGCTGTGTTTAAATAAAATGTCATTGTCTTTGCTGGGACTATAACATGCAGCATATATTCTGCTGGATTTCTTCAGTGTGACCTCAGGCTTATGCACATAAATGTAAAATGCAGAAAAAAATCTATCTAAGATGTGTGACCTGTTTTGTGCAGCTCCAGACTTATCAAAGCCAACTAGTATGGAAGAATCTATGAGCCAGTCCTGAACCCTCATCGATACATTTAGTAGAAGGAGGGTATGGCCAAAGGGGGCAGCACTGAGGTAGGTGCTATTAAGTTGATTGTTAAGTGTACACATAATTTTGCTAAGAAACCTACAAAACCACCAGTGTACTTGTACTGGTGTACTTGTACTGATACAAGTATTGTACTTGTATCCCCAGTGTGACCTGCCCTAATAGATGACGTCTCTCTGATGGAATTCCTCACTGCTGATCTCTGACTATGGGGAAAAGTCTCCCCGATTAGAGCAGCAGATAAAAGAAATGTCTCCGCCATAACTGATCTTACCCTTATATCTCTGGCAGATGTATCCTCTCTCCAGACTACAATCCTGCACAATCCAGGTACCAGCGCTCAGTATAGTCCCACGTTGCAAAGCCACACAAGCCTGTTTAAAGGGAATTAATTAGAAAAATGACAGATTTTCATGTACAGCAGGTCTTAGGCAGGTGTGGAAACATGCTGCAAAGTAAGAGCTAGGGATGAGTGAACTGACTGGACTGAACCAGATTCAATCCATATATTTGAAAAGTTCTGAGCTACACCAGAAACTTTTTGGGTTTGTCACCCACAAAACACTATTATATTCTGTGGTCTCCTCAGACCCCAGAGTACAATAATACAGAGTACTGAGGACCATTATAGGCCTCAGCAGATCAACCCAGAACATGTGATGTCCACCACAAGCCAGAAGAGGATATTGAACAGATTGCCCAGGAGAGGTGAGGGCAGGTGAGTTTACCTGTTTATTATGTTGCTGTACCTCCTCTGGGTCTCTACGTGTTATACAGACCCCATATCCAAACCCCATATTCCCTTATCAATTCAGACCCCAGATTATAATAATAGCAGACGGACGACCAGAACGAAGAGGCTCCGCGCTTATTCCAATAAATTTTATAAACACACGTAGATTTATTTCGATAAACACCAACACATGAAGCTAAGACAGCGTTTCGGAGTACTTCCCTTTCTCAAGTGGGATACAATCGCACAAAAAAAAGTCCTATAATAGAAACCAGTTCAAATAGTCAGAAACCTGTCAAGCAGTAACAACTAGGGTTGAGCGATCGGGATCGGAAAAGATCGGATCACGATCGGCGATCGAGCAAATTTCACGATTGGGATCGGGATCGGCTGGAAAATGATTGGAAATCGGATTTTGAAATCTCAAGATCGGCTCAACCCTAAAATTGACTTTTCCCATAGAGAAGGTTGAGCGATCGGGATCAGGAAAGATCGGATACCGATCGGCGATCGAGCAAATTTCACGAACGCGATCGGGATCGGCTGGAAAATGATTGGAAATCGGATTTTAAAATCTATCCTGAATTCTCAAGATTGGCTCAACCCCAGTAACTACCTCCGAGGTGGCTTTCCAGCCAAGCACTGACCAAAAAAGAAAAAGGTCAGAGTTTGGCTGGAAAGCCACCTCGGAGGTTGTTACTGCCTGAGAGGTTTCTGACTATATGAACTGGTTTCTATTATAGGACTTTTTTGTGCAATTATATCCCACTTGAGAAAGGGGAGTACCCCAAAACGCTGTCTTAGCTTCATGTGTTGGTGTTTATCGAAATAAATCTACGTGTGATTCTAAAATTTATTGGAGTAAGCGCGGAGCCTCTTCGTTCTGGTCGTCCTGCTATTCATCATCCCTCATGGGTGTAGAGCGCTCCAGCTGCTGTATGCCTCTCCATTTCATCACTATCCATGTTATCCAGGGCTCTAGAAGACCTTCTTAGCGGATAATAGACGTTTGCTTGGTGCCTAACATTGCAGATTATAATAATATCCCTCCTGGTTTGGCCCAAAATGAACCAGAAGTGTCTGATCGCCCAACCCTACAGTGATGATGACAGAAGAATTGTTAATAATTGGGGGAAACACAGTGGCTCAGTGGTTAGCTCTGTAGCATTGCAGTGCTGGAGCCCTGAGTTCGAATCCCTCCAGGAACAACATCTACAAGGAGTTTGTATGTTCTCCCGGCGTTTGTGTGGATTTCCTCCCATTCTACAAAGACATACTGATAGGGAAAGAAATTTACATTGTGAGCCTTATATGGGGCTCGCAATCTACATTGAAAAAAAAAAAAAAAAAGTTGTTAATAATAGTTCTATATACAAAGACAATAAATGACTTACAGATGAACTTCCATAAAAGCTAAGTTCCCCTTTGGCCCAGTTTGTATAATACACTTCACATTTGTCTTCCCAGAAAAACGTGTTAATCTGATTCTTGTCGTGTAATCCGATCCAGACGTCAACCGTAATGTTTTTTAAATGAGACATCAGAAAAGCTGTAATGAAACATATGATATGTATGTATTATATATGTATCGCCATGTAGTGATATCTAATCCAATGCAGAAGGGCAAAAGGTAGGGATTGATGACCAATCGCCCCCACCCATCCAGCAGCGACTGGGATGAAACAAAACACACTTGAAAGAAATGTATCACCAATATCTTTTTTTTTTTTTTTTTTATAGAAACCGGTTTATATATTCACATTGTAGATTTTTTTAATTCTATTTCCTGTACATGATTATGGAGGCAGCCATCTTTTAGTGATATGAAGGGTTGAGCTTATCTTGAGATTTCAGAATCATTTTTAAAATCCGATTTCCAATCATTTTCCATCTGAATCTGATTCCGATGCCAATTCTGATCCTAATGCAAGTCAATGGGATTTTTTAATGATCGAAAATTGGATTTTAAAACGATACTATTCACTACACAGCGTGGAGTCCAAAAATGGAAGCCTTCAATTTTTGGACTCCACGCTGTGTAGTGATTAAAATATCCGCTGGCTGCTTAGCCCCCACTGCTGTCCGGTTATGCTGGGTTCACACCAGCGCTCAGACTCCGTTCTGTCAGACCGGTTCCGGCCGTGAGCGCCGGTGAGCGTTTTATGCTCTCTGCAGCGAAACCTTTTTTTTTTTTTTTTTTTTTTTAAACCCGGACACAAAGTCCTGCATATCCGACTTTGTGTCCGGTTAAAAAAAAACGGTTTCGCCGCAGAGAGCATAAAACGCTCATTGGCGCTCACGGCCAGACACTTTTCAAACCTATTCAAATGAATAGGTTTGAAAGATGCCTGCAGGTTTCCGTTTCCTGCCCAGTTTTGTGCAGGAAATGGAAACCTTCAGAACGGAGACCCAGGCGCAGATGTGAGCAAGCCCTTACCCGCACAGAACCGCTCACCGGAGCTCCGGGCTGTCGTTCTCTGTCCTCTTCTCTCTTATTCAGACACTGGCAGAGCGCCGCGCGCGCCCCCACCTCCCTAGGCTAGTATTACTGATGCCGGGAGAACGCAGGGCTTGTTGTGGCTTAGGAGAGTATGGGCGGGTACACGCTTTGCCGGCATCTGAATGAGAGAGAAGAGGACAGAACAACGGCTCGGAGCTCCGGTGAGTGGCAGTGGTTCTGTGCAGGTAAGTTAAAGAATTCCGTTCCCAATCCTTTTTAGGAGGGATCAGAACTCGATCGCGATCGTGAAATTTACTCGATCACCGATCAGGATCTGATCCCGATCGCTCAACCCTAGTGATATGCTTTACAGCACTCTCATGGCCATAGCAAAAAATAGACTGGATCCAACTACTGATGTCTATGGGAGAGTTTTCTAGATATGCTTTGTGCAGGGAGGAGGAGAAGATAAAGCTGTAATCTTCTCTTAAACTCTCAATGACATCACTGACTCAACTCTACTCCTGCTGATTGTACATGGAGTAGTGCAGGATTGGTCACATGACTGAGCCTTGGAGTCTTAGCAGGGGAAGCAGAGGAACTGCTGCTCTCCGCAATACTAATAATCAGTGCACCAGGGAAACCTCATGTATAGAGTAACATGTTTGTCCACTATATGTAATGCACCGCTAAGCTTTATTTTTCACTGCACAACCTCTATAAAATTTCACACATTACCTACATGTAAGGGTCCCTTTCATGCGCTGTGAAGTACTTGTGTGTGATGGTGAGAGCGCTAAGCATGGAACATTTATCATCCATCACTAATGACCGTAACTGATCAATATAGATCATGCATTTCTTTCTTCAAGAGAAACTTATTAGCATATCCTTCCCCAGAATTCCTAGCAAAGCATGTATCGCCTTTAAGCCTCTAAAAACAGCCAAACATATGAATGGCCATAAAACTATTCAGCTGGTCGCCATATTGAAAGAAATTGATAGACCATTGTGAGGGGCTAAAATATCTTTTGAAAATTATATATGACAAATTACACAGAGGTGGGGGCCGAGATTGGTCTATCTGTCCATCTCTCTCTCAGAGATGGACAGTTTGGAACCTGCTAGACTGGTTATGCAGAGACTACTGACTGTGTACATGTTGGAACTGTATACAGAAGATCAAACAGACGGACCCTACTGATTCAATCTAGTCAACACCGGTTGTAGTGGGTTTCAACTGTGGGAAAGCTACTGATATAATCAGATAAAAACAAACCAATCATGTTATGCCAACTATGTTATGTTATTAGAATAGTCCAAGCTGCATTGTATTTAAACTACCGTTGTGCACTATTAAAATCAGAACTCACTTTCTACACTATCAGCTGTGTGTGTCTTTGGGACTTCTCCAGGCCTCAGGATGGGTGTGACTTATCCAGGCCTGATATTTAATTTGGAACTACAGACAACATAACTCAGGGGGTCTTGTGCCCCCAACACCATTAATGGTGTAACCTAATGTTAAACTATCATTGTCATAGTCCTGAAGAATCTCCACAATGGTTATAACAAAGGATATATACATTAGGAAATCTGTACAATATACAGTAAAATAAAAGTCTGTCCATTACTTACATTGTAGCAAATCACCATTTATAGTCACCAGATTTCCCCCCAAGGACTGACAGGCACGTCTGGCATTATCCCAGCGAACCCCTTTATGTTCTCCTGTGCCAAATATCCCGTAACACTTAAATAGAGAATATCAGAATATGGTTAGGACTATAACTGTATAAAAATAATAATACAAATACATGGCAACAAAGCCCAGAGGTGTCATGTCAAATATAAGTCTAAGTCTATCTTTGGTTACATTGTGTAACACATAGAAAAAATCATCAATGTACCGTGGATAAACTCTGAATTGTTCCCTTTAAAGGAAGAACCCAGTATATCAACACAGAACTGAAGGATTAGATGACACATAGACATAGGTCTGCATAGGAATTTAGACATGAAATAGCATGGGGTTTTCCAAGGGAGTCTGTCACCAAAACCCAGTATATCAACCCAGCCCTGCAGATAGATAGGTTAGGTTAGTCACAGCTATCAAACTTCCTGTGGAGTCAAACAGTGTTTTTCCTTTGGGAATCGGCGCCTCCATTGCTGTATTTGTCAATATACAAATTAGATAATTGGAGCAATGAAGGTGTTGCCATTGCTCCAAAGATGTAAGCAGTAGAGATGGGCCAATCGGCTCGTACAGAGCCACGTTCGACTGAAGTATTCCAAATTGTTTGTTTTTTTACCAAAACCGAACTAGTTGGAATTCACCTAAAATTATTATGCTCTGAGGTCTCGTCATGATACTTGGCATGGCCATGTCCAATCACAGGCCTCAGTGATAACCTCGGGCACATGATGTCAGAGAATAGTGTCAGACGTCGTGAGGAGGAAGACACAGAACGTATTGTGGAGGCCCAGAGGAGCATGAATGTTCTTTTTTTATTTTTGTCTCCAGTCATTATACTCCTAAGTCTGAAGAGACCCCAGATTGTAATAATTTTTCTTCAGGTTATATTTGAACAAATTTGGACCTCTTCATTCGAACACAGGGGACGAAATAAACCTTCTGGGGTTCTCCTATCTTTAGTAAGCAGTAATGCAAACAGAGATATACAGTACATCAGAATCTGCTTGTTTTAGGTGACCTTTTGGCATACCAGAGCCCCGCTCATCACAACTACCAGTGGTGGTAACGTGAGACAGCACCAGCGGCGTGCCCTCATGCCCAGAGACCATGACAAGTCTACGCTGTCTGCACCCCGCAATCCCAACTACAGTGCTACCCCCCATCTGGTCACCGCAACCCAACACATCTGTCAGTGGGGCTGGTTTGCTATGCTAGTCCGGGTGATAGACTTCCTAGAGGTGGGTGTTACATCTATTAAATATCCTGTGGATAGACCATAAATGTTCTTAATGGGGCATTTCCCATCTTTGACAATAGCAATTTCATAATATAGACAGGCAGGTAGAGCTACAGGGATAGGCCCGCATGACTGGGGTTTGGAGGAAGGGTCGCATGGCTACTGGTGGGCGAATGAACAAAAGTGAAGTTATAGGACATGAAAGGTTTCATAGGAATAGTCAAGAGTTTAGCCTCATTAATACCATCAAGGTTGCCATTTTACCATAGGGGTGCAAAAGTAGCCCACTTGTGTCCTGGCCGCTAATGGGGCTCAAATAAAAATAAATGGCCCTTGTAGGAGGGGTGGGAGACTTTGCTCATGTTTGCCTGTGCATTGTAATATTTTATATTTCTATATTTATTTATATTTATTATATATTTAAGGCTGGATATACAAGTTACTATTGTAGTCCTGTATGTTCTATATTCTGTATCCTCTAGTAATATTAATATTGATGAAATTACCTTCTTTCCAAATGGCACCCAGTCTTCTGGACATCCACCTTCTGGGGCAGGAAGAGTTGGGGCAAATGTGGCATTTATGGAGCTATCTGTCCTTTCACAGATAAATGGAAGAGAATTCCCACAAGTTATGTCATTCCAAAGCCCTATAAAATAATAATAGAAAGAAATAGCAAATTAGTCATAGGTAACCAAACATTAAGGAAAGGGGTCCCCTGAATGATGGGGACGAGTGAGTAATAAGCATGGTGGTTAAACCCTTTTCTTTGTGGGAGCTCCGTCATCGCCCTGTGGAGTATGGCTGGTGGTACTGTCCTCCTGTCTGTCTGTATTTTCCCTCAGTCCATATAGTCGTCAGAAGATCGAGGCGGTGTCAGAACAGGATCTGGGTGAGGGTGAGGTGAGTAATGCTTTTTTCTCAGCCCCTTCAGCCCATTTACTTTCAGAGTTTATTCTGCTGGTAAATCCCTTAAACCTGGTGAAGGGTCTCCATGATCTATATTTATTGGACTTGCCCCCTTGATAGATTTTGATAAATAACTGAGAACACTGAGGCAAAGTTACTAATTCTGCCAACTCAGCAACCTAAAGTCCAGCCAGTCTAAGGATGTGCCAAATTTATTACAGTGGCTCCTCCTGGATAATAAATTCAATAAATTATTATACACTTGTTTAACTTCTCAATTGTCCTAGTTTGCGCCAAAATTTTGAAACATGTTGGCACTTAAAAGGGAGTCTGTCATTGAATAAATCGATTTTGAACTGATACCACAGTGGAATAGTCTTTATAAAATCTATTCATTTCATCCCTTTACATTCCAGATCCTCGCTGCCATTTTCAAATGATGCCCGTTTTTGTGTTTATGCAAATTATGCTCAGTAACCACAGGGGGCGCTCCCTATTCTCTGAGCACAGCCTTGTCATCCCCCGCAGTGACGCCTCTATCTCTTTTTCATGATTTTAAGCTATGGCCGCACTTTATGGTAGATCTCTTCAGTAAAGGGACTTTTGGACTTTTGGATAACCTCCTCAGACCCAGAAGTCTTATAAAAGTTATTTTATGTTCAGTGTAAATGTATACGTGGTAAAAAAAAAAAAGTTCACATGACCTTGACTGCACCATAGTCGGATAAAATTATCCACAGTGAAATTATATCGTTGAAAACTGTTGTACACTACAGTTCTGCGGAGGTTATAGGGATTCTACCATTACAACTTTTTTTTTTGTGGATAAGACGTCGGAATAGCCTTTAGAAAGACTTTTCGTCTCCTACCTTTAGATGTGGTCTCTGCTGCGCCATTCCTCAGAAATACTGGTTTTTACCGGTATGCAAATGAGGTCTCCCGCAGCGATGGGAGCGGGCCCCAGCGCTCAAACAGCGATGAGGGCGTCCCCACTGCTGCCAGAGAAGTGTCTCCAAGCGCCGCCTGCTTCTTCGTCCGCCGCGTCATGTTCAATGTCTTCTGGCACAGGCTCCGTAACTTCTAGCAGAGCAGACTGTGCAGGCGCACAGGCCACAGGAAAATGACCGCTAACAATACTGTGCAAGTGGCCATTTTCCCGTGAACTTTGCGCCTGCGCAGTCTGCTCTGCTAGAAGTTACGAGCCTGCGCCGGAAGAAGACTTTGAACATGACATGGCGGACGAAGAAGGAGGCAGCGCTTGGAGACACTTCTCTGTCAGCGGTGGGAACGCCCTCATCGCTGTTTGAGCGCTGAGGCCCGCCCCCATCGCTGCGGGAGAACTCATTTGCATACCAGTAAAAAACGGTATTTCTGAGGAACGGTGCGGCGGAGACCACGTCTAAAGGTAAGAGACGAATAGCCTTTCTAAAGGCTATTCCGATGTCTTATCCACAAAAAAAAAAAAAAAAAAAGTTTTAATGGTAGAATCCCTTTATAGGGGTTTTCCGAGCAAAATAAAATTATATATATATATATATATATATATATATATATATATATATATATATTTTAAAGGTCTGTTAGTGCTATTAGTGGGTTAAAAGTGCACCCATATACTTTTAGCAGTGTTTTGAGTGATTTCTAGGTGTCTATGGTATATTCTGCATTTGTTTACAAGTGTAGCTTCCTACTATATAACCTCTTGTGCACCTTCCACACTATTTCCCTGTCAAAGCTCCCCCCTCCTCTCTCATTGTGTTAACCCCCCTCCCCCCCCCCCCGTCTCCCTAGGTAAGCTGCACTAAGCTATCCCTCCCACTACTAGGGCCCCCCCACACACACCGTGTCCCCAGCTAAACTACGCTAAGCTATCCTGCCCCTTCTCAAGTAACTAAGCCCACGCCCTCCCGTCCCATAGCATCATACTTGCCTAGCTTTCAATGTCGGAGGCGGCTCCACCTTTCCTCTTCATTTTGCGCAGCCTGGAGACGCTGCGCACAGACCGGAAGTAACTATGAGGCCTGCTCAGTACAGATGGACCATCTCTACTGTGCATGTCTTGCACTCATCTCCAGACTGCACAGGTGCTTAAAGAGAGAAGGAGAGGTGGTATGGCTAGAAAAGGAATGGGAAATATACAGGAAGTTCTTCCCCCTTCTGCTCAATCCACTCCTGTACTTGGCTAAAAAACAAAACAAAAAAAAAAAACACAGCAAAATCTGCAACAAAAAGAGCAGATTTACCGCAACGTCGAGCCTTAGCCTCAAGCTATGTCACTTTCCCAGTTAAGCCACACCCCTTTCTCACCCTGGGTCACATCTCTCTTTAATCACTTCAGTACCGGGCCAATTTGTGGTCCAGGACCAGACACATTTTCGTTTTTGTTTTTTTTTGTATGTGGGGCTTTGAGGGCTGTAACGTTTTTCCCGTATGTCTCATTAATCTAATTTTTCATCATCTTTTTTCAGGGACACATAGGGCTTTATTTTTATGTTGTTTTTATTTTCGAATGTGTTTTAATTTTTTTATATCCGGGAAAATATAAACAAAATAGGAGCGAAATTGTGTCTTGTTTTCAATTTATTATTATTTTTTTTTTTATTTAATAACACAAAGTGTCACTGAAAAACTTTATAAAATAGTTTTTCATCTCCATTACGGTAATTTTTATTTTGTATGGTGTCGTCGGGGGTGGGGCTATAACCTTTAATAATGGCGTTTTATTAGCGTATTATTTTATTTTATTTTTTTTATTAATTAATTTCCTTTTTTTTTTTTTTACTTTTTTTTTATTATATTTTTAATATATATTTTTTTCAGATGGTGTCCCCATAAGGTCATAAGAGACCTTTGAGACTTTTTTTTTGTACTGGAGGCTGATTTCTCCTATAACTGAGGCTGCTACATTCAGCCTCCTGCACGTTGTTCACATAGTATACAGAGCTGATCTGGGTCCTGTAGGACCCAGCAGCTCTTGCAAGTCACGGCTCCCGGCGGATCACGTGACTGGCGGGTCAAAGGGCGGCCGCATCATGGCGGCGCCCATAGCCGTGTATACAGCGCTCATTGAGTGCGGTATACACAGCGATCGAGAAGGTAGGGACAGGAATAAACCTTCCCTGCCATCTCTCTGGGAGCTCCGGCTGAAGTTACAGCCGGCTCCCAGCTTTAGTAGCTGCACGATCTCCATGCAGCTGCTGTGTTCTGACTGGACTTACCAGTACATCCGGTCAGAACTAGGCAACCACTATCCGGACGTTTATAGTCTATGGGCGGTCCGGAAGTGGTTAATCCATGAACCAAAGGTATCTGAAACACTAAATATGGTATAAGACATGTACAGCATTTAGTGAATTCTAATTATGAAAAAGTATAATAGTATACAGTTTATGGTAATCTGCAATATTTGAGGCAACAAACTCTCTGTTGGCCCATAACATGCAAAATCTGTCCTCATGATATTGTTTCACATAGAGAGGTCATTGTAGGTTTAAGCCTTACCCCTGCGTGAAAGTATCTGTGTACAAAACTCATTATTATTGGCAAAGTTCGGTTCATATGTTTCCCAAGCGACAAAGTCAATTGGAGAACCGTCCATCCATCTAATAATAAAGAAATGGCGCTGTCAAGATGAAAGTGTAATACACATGCTTAAAGGAGATTGATCAGACAACATACAACAGCAGACACAGCCCACCATTAGGAGTGCGGTTTTTATAGAAAAAGAAGGCCCCATTTTTTGTTTTGTTTTGATTTTTTTTTCATTCTGGACAACCCCTTTCCACAAACAATCCTTCATTAGAGATGTGCGATCCGATTTGTTCAAATATTTCAAATGATTCTGTTTTTTTAACAAAACTCGCCATTTGGCAATTTTTCGGACAAACCAAACTGACCACCACAATATGCATTAGAGTAAATCATTATTCCTTGGGGTCTTTTTGGACATTTCCTTTTTTAGGTAAGAATACCTAGTGTTGTGGTGTTACAAATATGGCACCTTTAGAAATATAGGGGCCCAATTTGTGTCTTTCTGTGTCCCAGTCACACAGTGCAGTGAATAAGACTGGTGATTTGGACAGATGTGTTTTTGGTTGTAGTTCTGACACAGACACTTGTGCAAACTGTGATTGTTGGGGTCCATTCAAATGGAGGAAAATGGTGCTTCATTTGGTGCTGAATTTTCCACGCTGAAGAAAAAGCCTCCCATTGATTTCAATGGGCTCCGCTAGCTTTTTTTTTTTCCACTCACGGAATTTCTCATTAGCGGAATTTTCCACGCTAGCGGCACCCATTGTGAATGGACCCTTAGGCCGGGTTCAGATGGGACTTTTTTGGAACGGAATTTGATGCGAAGGCCGCCTCAGATTCCAGACCAAAAAATGCCTAGTCGCACCTGGATGCTGGTGCAGTGCATTCCGCTCCTGAATAGGCCCAAATGAATCGGCCTAGTCGGGGGGTAAGTGTCGCAACGAGGATGGCTTTTTTTTTTTCAGCTCTGAATCTGATGCAGATTCCACACCAAATTCAGCACCATTTTCCTCTGTGTGAATGCACCCTTAGGGTCAATGCAAATTTTTTTGAGTTTTTTGGCGCTGATTTTGAAGCTGAATCCGCCTCAAAATCAGCCTCCCAAAAAAGTCTCCCAATAGAGTTCTATTGGGAGGCTTTTTTTTGGAGGCAGATTTTGAGGCGGATTAAGTGTCAAAATCCTCTGTATGCATTGATTCTTATATGTGGCCCAGCAATGTATGGCAACACCAAAGAAAAAAAACCAAAACAAATATAATGCCCCATAATTAGATTAGTTGTCACTTTAGTCTTCAGTATTCTATGTACACAAACTATACAAACAACTGCTATATCCTGTATATAGTCCTGTATATAGTCCTGTCTATAGTCCTGTATATAATGCATTCCAATCAATAACAAAAGTAATATCAGAGACTTTATCTATTAAGCACTTACTTAAATTCGTTATCCAGTCCCAAAAGTAGGCTGATGTAAAAAGAGTTTTCTGTTCTTTGGTTAGAAATCTAAAATTGGAGAAAGTAAGATTAAAGGGAATAAGGCTCTGTTCGCACTAGCATCATGGCATATACTATTAACCTCTTAAAGAGAGTCTGACAGCAGAACCCAGCCCCACCTAAATTGGCTAACCTTAGGTCCTCTTGGCCAAATGCCCCATAGACTACAGGGAATAGCCCCCAGGCCTGAGGTCACACAATATTCGTGGTCACCAGTGGTAATACTGTGAATATTGTGTGACCTCAAAGTCTCCTTCATGGGGAAAAAGTTTGCCCACCAAGTGTAACTCGATTGACCACAATTTTTCGATAAATGTGTGATAAAAGTCCCTCTGTCCCCATAGCCTGAAATGAGAAGAATATTCTTAATCAGAACTTACGTATCTCCAGAGGAATCTCCGCTCCGATTCACTGTTAATGGTGACAAGATGGGAAGAATTGCGCTTACAAAATTCGTGAGCTTTTCCCATCCTCATTTTTTCCTCGCTAACATAGTATTGGCTGTCATTGTAGATCAGCCAACCGTCACTTGTAAATTCATATGATTCTATGATATAAAGGAGATAGAAATATATTATTATAATATACAAGTGGGAAGGATTGACACCAGAAATCGTAGTGACACATGGAGCAATGGATTGTGCTACAGTACTTAGGGTTGAGCGATCGGGATCGGAATAGATCGGATCCCGATCGGCGATTGAGCAAATTTCACGATCGGGATCAGCTGGAAAATGATTGAAAATCGGATTTTGAAATCTCAAGATCGGCTCAACCCTAAAAGTGATTTTTCCCATAGAGAAGCATTGACTAGGGTTGAGCGATCGGGATCGGAAAAGATCGGATTCCGATCGGCGATCGAGCAAATTTCAAAAATTGGAAAATGATCGGAAATCGGATTTTAAAATCAATCCTGAAATCTTAAGATCGGCTCAACCCTAACAGTACTACAGCGAAAAGGAAAATTAGATCGGCATCTCACCGTAGACCAAATTTAAAATTTAACTTTTAATCCATACGAAAAATGAAAGACATTACGAAAAATTACAAAAGAGTGAAAACAAACATGGTTTAAAAAACGCCAACGCGTTTCAGAATGCAAGGTTCCTTAATCATGGCTCCTCTAACACACAGATGACAACAAACATTTATAAAGGAAAAAAGGAGGGTTGGTTACACGTGTGTCGTTAATTATTAATCAACATTGAATAAAACTCAAAGGTTTCTTCAAACAACAATGATTTTAGCGCCATATTAAGATAAACTGTAATAAATGTGTCTTATTCATTAGTTTATAAACCTCTACTTACTGTTTCTAGTTCCTCCGTTATTATTCTCTAAACCTAGAATGGTTCATGTGGGCTCGGGTGTCACAAGGTACAAGTAGACCAATAACCATATTCCCCTATTATAATGAGTTAGCCCTGCTGGCCACTCAGATGAAACATTAGAATGTCACGTGGTATAGATGAACCAATAACCATATCCTTTTGTCATAATAAACGCTGCTGGCCAATCAAATAAAAGGAACGTAAACTTATTCCTGAATGGACACCAAAGAAGAATCGAATGATAGTATCCCAGATTCATTCATCAGCTCCGGAGGAAAACCACGTGATCGTCCGCAGCCAATGACAATCATTTTACGGCACAGTTCTCATGCAAAACATATTCCGGAAAATAGAACACGATACCGCTTCAACCTACATCGCTTCAGGACAAGAAAGCCCAAGAGCAACCGTCTCCAAAGAATCAGTATGATACCACCATACCCCAGATAGGTATATTGTAAGGGATGATAACAACATACTCTATTGAAAAATGGGAATTTGCATTAGTTAAGAAGGTCTATCCTGCGATTTGTATTAGTTTAGGAGGGTTAGCCTGGGATCTGTATTAGTTAAGGTCTAGTCTGAGATTTGTATTAGTTTATGAGTTATAGTCTAGGGTATGTATGAGTTTAGTAGGTCTACTCTCGTTTCTATAATAGTTTAGAGGTCTAGTCTGGGATCTGTATTAGTTTAGAGGTGTGGGCTCTTGTGTTATATATTTCTGCACTGATCCATTGACCAGGTTAGTCTACACTCTTAAAGAATGAGACTTACCAATAAGTTTTTGTTCTTCCTTTAATTCTGCTCCTAGAATGAGATTCAACAGAAAATTACACATGTATAAGAATCTGTATTAATATTCGCACTGTGATGTGGTGTGAGTTGCCAGTTAGTACTACAGCTCTATCTCCTATCTATCTATCTATCTATCTATCTATCTATCTATCTATCTATCTATCTATCTATCTATCTAATATCTATCTATCTAATATCTATCTATCTATCTAATATCTATCTATCTAATATCTATCTATCTATCTAATATCTATCTATCTATCTAATATCTATCTATCTATCTAATATCTATCTATCTATCTAATATCTATCTATCTATCTATCTATCTATCTATCTATCTATCTCCTATCTATCTCCTATCTATCTATCTATCTATCTATCTATCTATCTATCTCCTATCTCATATCTATCTATCTATCTATCTATCTATCTATCTATCCATCTATCTATCTCCTATCTATCTATCTATCTATCTATCTATCTATCTATCTATCTATCCATCTATCTCATATCTATCTATCTCCTATCTATCTATCTATCTATCTATCTATCTATCTATCTATCTAATATCTATCTATCTATCTAATATCTATCTATCTAATATCTATCTATCTATCTATCTAATATCTATCTATCTAATATCTATCTATCTAATATCTATCTATCTAATATCTATCTATCTATCTATCTATCTATCTATCTCTCATATCTATCTATCTCCTATCTATCTATCTATCTATCTATCTCCTATCTCATATCTATCTATCTATCTATCCATCTATCTATCTCCTATCTATCTATCTATCTATCTATCTATCTATCTATCTATCCATCTATCTCATATCTATCTATCTATCTATCTATCTATCTATCCATCTATCTCATATCTATCTATCTCCTATCTCATATCTATCTATCTATCTATCTATCTATCTATCTATCTATCTATCCATCTATCTCCTATCTCATATCTATCTATCTATCTATCCATCTATCTCCTATCTCATATCTATCTACTATCTATCCATCTATCTCATATCTATCTATCTCCTATCTATCTCCTATCTCATATCTATCTATCTATCTATCCATCTATCTCATATCTATCTATCTCCTATCTATCTATCTATCTATCTATCTATCCATCTAGCAGACTGGTGGTGCACTGGTGGGTTAATAAAGTCCTAGTTTTTTTCACTTCATTAGTTGTGCTGCCCTAGTTTTATTTTTACTCATATTCAGGTGGTGCTCTCCAGTGTTTCACGTCAGACCAACTTTTTTTTATTTTAATTTTTCTTTGTATGACCCTAAGTCAGTGAAAAATGAATGACACACGAATGTCATCCATTTTTTTTTCCAAGGACATCAACTTTTTATTTTAAAAAAAAGGACGTGCTTCCATTGTATGGACATTTGAATAAACACATGGAAATGTATTGGTAAGTATAGCGTATGTGAAAAATGCAGAAGCCACACTTTGGTGAGAGGTGAATATGTGAATAAGGCCCAACTTTTGTTAATTGATTGACAGGTCTGGTTTGCCCAATTACTGGAGTAGTAGGTATATGAAAGTGTTCCTCAGATTGGGTCATTCTAAACCTACAATCTGTCAACCAATGGAGCACACTGACATTAAAAACATCAATTTTCACGGTTGTCTTGCACCCTAGGGGTGGCCATTTTCACGGAACGCTCGTGCATTTGAGTGTATGGAGGGATCGGTGAAAAGGGACAAAAATAGAGCACGAACAGTTTAACGGCTGTCACATGTTTGCATGTTTTTCAAGGCTTTATGTACCATCGGCCATCTGAATATAGACTTTTTTTTATCGTTAGTTAATATAAAACTTTGAGGTTTGTTTGTTTTTTTTTTATTGCAAGGGTCAAAACCGCACCAATAACTGACTTGCTGCAGATCTAAGGCTAGGGCCGCCTGGCAACTTTGACCACATGCCTAAAGATTGTCGGTTAGTAAATGGAGTCTCATTATGATCCCTAGGATGCGGCAGTGTCAATTTCTAGTCGCAAAAATATGGACCAGTGTTCAATCTTTTTATGACTAGAAGTCGTGATCGCTCTACCCTATAGAGTGCAATGTGACTTCATTCGCTGACATTGGAGAAGGAGCTGAGGGCAGCCCAGCAACATTTTTGTAGTCTAACCCTGACCATAAAGACACAGCACTGAAGGATTTGGCCATAGTATGTAGACTTGGTAAATCTCATCCATTATGCTGTAGATGATGGAGGGTTAGATGCTGGGAAGTTCACAGTGATGAATCCCCCTGTGTCCCTGACCTTCATGACTAGGGTTGAGCCGATCTTGAGATTTCAGGATCGATTTTAAAATCTGATTTCCAATCATTTTCCAGCCGATCCCGATCGTGAAATTTGCTCGATCACCGATCTTTTCCGGTCCCGATCGCTCAACCCTAATCATGACTCTTTGTGTTAGAGTGCCATATTGATATAGCTGGACATTCTCTTTACGATTAACATGTCTGTACCTTTCTTTAGCTCACAAATAAATTCCAATGCGCTATCACAGTGCAGATCATTCCACTTTATTGTATGCTCAAGCAGCGACCCACAAGATTCCTCTTTCAAGTAGTTGTCAGGTTGCGAATAGCCCCAATTCTCATAACTTAACTAATTAAAAGAAAGAAAAATATCATTAAAGGGCTAATAATTACATTTCATAACATAAAAGGGGTTATCCAGTTTCTATTATTGATTTTACTAAGGATATCAATATTAGATCTGTAGGAGACCAACACCCAGGACCCTACAGATCAGCTGTACCTGGACCGTGCGACTCCAAGTAATGTCTACATTCTGGGGTCTGCGCTACTCACTTATATGATTTGTAACAGCAGGTGTCGGTACTGCACCACTCCTCCATAGACTTCAGTGGGGCAGTACTTCCCTACCAAATCCCTACTAAACTGCTACAGTCTGTACGGCGAGTGAGCAGCGAGGACCCCAGAATGTAGACATTACCAATAGCTGTGCTGTCCTGGGACAGCTGATCTGTGGGAGTATAATTGTAGAAACCGGATAATACCTTTAAACCCCTAATTTTATTTTAGTTTTTTACGGATGTGGTGATACCAATTGTGTGGTTTTTTGGGATAGGGGGGTTTATAATCAAGTGGAAAAAGTCTATTTTTACTTTTTTTTCCCGTAAAACAACTTAGGTGCCTCAGTATATAAGACGTTAAATGGCAATGCTAATGGGGGTCATAACTTTAAAAACCTGGCATCCACCGTTGTATTACAGTGGATGATGGGAAGGGGACTGTCCCAGAATCAGCTTAAGACCTGTCCAAAGCATAGATTATAAGTATATGACCGCAAGAGACCTCTGGACCCTCCACCAATCACGAGAACAGATGTCCCATGTCTCTCATTTCCATTGTGACAGTCAAGCTATCATTCCATGATATTGATGAGATAACCGAGACTGCTCTATCCCCCGACATATATTCCCAGACATATACAGGCATACATCGATATGTCTCCTAGTGACCAGAGGTCTGACAATCCATAAATGTCCAATTTAATGGCAGCATGTTATAGAGCAGGAACAGCTGAGTAGATTGACAAGTAGTGTTGTAGAAAAATATTAGAATTTATCAATTAAAAACTTGGCCCTTGTATGACCCTACATACAATAAGAGATGTCAACCACTAGGTAGGACCGCCCACTGGACTCCTAAGGTTAGAAAAATCAGAGTTTTAAAAATATTGTTTTAATAAAACACAAGACGTTACTTACAGGTGAGCCATCTGACCACGTGAAGCCTTCACCAGGATTCCCCTTCACTAGACCAATCCAGATTGATTTATGGTAGGGAGCTTTGGATCTTATGTAAAGATAAATGAATAGATGAACACACAGCAATGAGGATATATCCTGTACGTGTTTCTAACTAACAGCAGACATTTCATGGTCTGTACAAAAATTCCAGAATATTTTATTGTTGTTTTACTTTAAAGGGATCCTATCATTAAAACTCAATTTTTTCTGCCTTCCACGTAGGAATAGCCTTAAGAAAGGCTAGTCTTCTCCTACCTTTAGATGTCTTCTCCGCGTCACCGTTCGGTATATAATTTGGTTTTCGACGGTATGCAAATGAGTTCTCTTGCAGCACTGGGGGCGGGCCCCAGCACTCAAACAGCACTGGGGGCGCCCCCAATGCTGCGAGAGAACTCTCCAGCGCCACCTCCATCTTTTTCAGGAATGGGTCTTCTTTGCGTCTTCTTCTGGCAGTGATCTCAAACGTCTAGGCCTCGGGCAGTTGATTGTGCTCACACAATACTATGTAGGCGGCCATTTTCTTGTGGCCAGCGGGCATGCACAGTCAGCTTTGCCCTAGGCCCGAGGCCTAGAAGTTTGAAGCCACAGCTGGAAAAAGACGCGAAGAAGACCCGTTTTTTTTGTCTATACTTTCACATTTTCTCAGGGCAGCTTTAACCATAGGGCCAAAAGTGCACTTGCATCGGGCCCTATTGTTGCAGGGGCCCCTTGGGACAGTCCTGCATTGCTGTCCAGCTGACTTTGAACACCGATGAGTCAAAGACAATGGTGAGGCAGGGAGTCATCTACTCTCTGCTACACCTTCCGGCCACTGTCTTTGCTGCCGGTGTCCTGGGATCAGGAGGCATGATGTAGTGATGTCATTTACATCGTACCTGTTGCTCCCTGAGAGAGAAGAGAACAGGGGATTGGGAAAGGTAACTATTAAGGTTTTGTATTTGTTTTTTCTTCATTTGATATTCACAATGGGGGCAACTGAAAGAGGACTTGTAACTGTGGGGGCAACCTGGACAGCTACATGAAACTTTGCAGCAACCTGGGGAGGACATGGCACTGTGGAAGAAACCTGAAGTGCTACTTGAAACTATGAAGGCAACCTGAAGGTTGGGGACATGAAACTAGGGGCATCTTGGCGGGGGAGACATGATGCTGTAGAGGGCAACCTGGAGGGCTACATGAAACTATGGGGGCAACTTGGAGGGGGGCATTATAGTAT
This sequence comes from Leptodactylus fuscus, assembly GCF_031893055.1. Lineage (NCBI taxonomy): Eukaryota > Metazoa > Chordata > Amphibia > Anura > Leptodactylidae > Leptodactylus > Leptodactylus fuscus. The sequence continues at coordinate 207,606,454 of NC_134268.1, read as the reverse complement.
AATGTCTGAGGAGCCAAATGGAGGTGGGACAGGTTAATGTCTGAGGGGTCACACGGAGGCAGGTTAAAGTATCATGTATGCAGGGGCATATGACTCGTATGACTATGTGATGGGCCACTGAGGAGCCTCATATTGTATGGGGCCACTAAGGAGGCATTATACTGTGTGAGGGCCACTAAGTGACATTATATTATGTGAAGGCTACTGAGAAGGTATTATAATTTGAATGGGTCTGATATTTCTAAATGGTGGTGATGGGGGCGAGCCCACTTATGAAACCTTTGCACTGGGCTCACCAATGTGTTAAATGGGCCAATTTACTTCCAAGGCACATGCTGTTTAAAAGGTGGTCTCTGATATAAAGATGGGCATTTTTTAATTTTTATTGATTTTGGTGCATTTCTGATGCATCTAAGGCCATTCGGAATAAAGTGTCACATATTCCTGCATCATTTCTTTGGTAACTTAAGTTTTGCAACAATCTACCTTCAAATTTGAAATAAAGAAAACCTTTCTATAAACCTTCTTGAGGCTGGAGCCCCACGTAGTGTAATTGCCCCAAATTGGCCACAGCGGAAACGCCACGGCAAAAACCACAGCTTTTTACATTTACAGCAAAGTAGATGGGATTCTAGCTAATCCCATCCACGCATTGCAGAATATAATCTGCAGCGGAAATGCTGCAATTTCAGAATCTCTTGCATTTTTGCTAATCGCAGCAATAGGTATAACGGAAGCAAACTCTGCGGACTTTCTGTGAAAGGCACTGCAGGAAAAATAACAATGTGTTTCCACGCCAGATTTCCCCGCAGTGCTGCGGCTCGCTACCTGGGGCTTTAGCCTAAGGGCGGGTTCACATTTGCGCCCAGTCTCCGTTTTGCAGGTCTTCGTTTCCTGTCCGAAACTGGACAGGAGAAGGAAGCATGTAGGCATTCTTCAATGAATTTTCATTTGAATGGGTTTGAAAAGTGTCCGGCCGTGAGCGCCGGTGAGTATTTTGTGCTCTCTGTGATTAAACCTTTTTTTTTTTCTTTTTTTAATGGGACACAAAGTTGGACATGCAGGACTTTGTGTCTGGTTAAAAAAAAAAAAAAAGGTTTCACCATGGAGAGCACAAAACGCTCACCGGCGCTTACGCCAGACGCTGTCCGACAGAAGACAGAAACCTGAAAAACGGAGTTCGGGTGCAGGTGTGAGCCCACCTTAACTGTTTATTTATTTTTTTATTTTTTTTATTTGCGGTGTTGCACCTTAGGCCACACCCACCTTCTGATAAGCCACACCTTTTCTATATATTGCATAGAAAGTGTCTAAAACGATTGATAAATATGGCGCTAGGCAGTGTTTTGGAGCAAATTATTCCAGAATATGGAAGGCAGTATTGTGTCAGTAAACACATTTCTTCAACTGATATTACAGCAACATACAGTAAGTATGTAGCTGTTTATAACATAGCATATGCAATATATAATAATAATAATACATTTTAATTCTATAGCGCCAACATACTGTATTCCGCAGCGCTGTACAATTTGTAGGGTTCAGATACAGACAGAAAGATACATTACAAAGAACTTCATTTCACACAATGGGACTGAGGGCCCTGCTCACAAGAGCTTACAATCTATGAGGTAGAGGGGGTGACACAAGAGGTAGCAGGGGCGGCATTGCTTATACAGAGGTCAGACACTTCTGTAATAGAGGTGACTGTCATTACACAAATAATACTGTATGAGCCGTCACTAGTCGTGTCCTGTAACATGTGGATGGAGCTTGAACAGATAAGTTAGGCTGAAAAGGCACCATATCAAGTGGGGTAGTGTGGGAGCGGGGACAGAGGAGGGTTAAAATTTAGGGATTCTAATTGTAGTACGGAAGGGTTGACATTAGGAATTGTGATAGGCCTGTCTGAAGAGATGTGTCTTTAGTTTGCGCTTAAAGCTGTAGAAATTGGGAGTTAATCTGATTGTCCGGGGTAGAGCATTCCAGAGAAGTGGTGCAGCTAGGGAGAAGTCTTGTATACGAGCGGGGGAGGTTCTGATAATAGAGGATGTAAGTGTTAGGTCATTGAGTGAGCGGAGAACACGGGTTGGGCGGTAGACAGAGATGAGGGAGGAAATGTATGGAGGTGCGGCATTATGGAGAGCCTTGTGGAGGAGAGGGATAACTTTATATTTTATTCTATAATGAATAGGCAGCCAATGTAGTGACTGGCACAGACCGGAGGCATCGCTGTAGCGTCTAGCCTGATAGATGAGCCTGGCTGCTGCATTCAGAATAGATTGTAGAGGAGAGAGTTTAGTGAGGGGAAGACCGATTAGTAAGGAGTTACAGTAGTCAAGGCGAGAATGAATCAGAGAGACAATAAGTGTCTTTAATGTATCTCTGGTAAGGAAAGGGCATATTCTGGAGATGTTTTTGAGGTGGACGTGACATGAACGTGCGAGTGATTCAATATGAGGGGTGAAGGAAAGGTTTGCGTCAAACATGACCCCGAGGCAGCGGGCATACTGCCTAGGAGTTATAGTAAGGCCTGAGACTGCAATGGATATATCAGGGACAGATATATACACTCCTCAACACCAAGAAGGAAAAGTCTTGGAATTTTGGGAATCACAGGATGGATAAATATGATAATGATATGCAAATGTTAAAAAAATGGAAAACAAAATATTCAAAGCATCTTATATTATTCAGTATTGATGTACAACAGGTTCCCTTTACGAGATTTAATTCACTGCTTCTGAAGAGGAGTTTACTTAATGACATTTGATCATTAAATAGCCCCGCCCACTGGACTCCGAAACACAAATCTATATATCAATCTGTTCTGCTCCTCCTGCTCTATAACCTGCTGCTCACAGAGAGGACCCCATAGTCGGTGTGACAGTTTCACTGCAACAGATAGAACTCATTGTGTCTATGGTATAACACTTGTAGCAAGATCACGTCTTACCTTATCAGTCCTTCCACTGCCTCCATCTTGTTCTTGCTGGTGATACTAAGTAAGTCACCTCCTATAGTTCTGCAAAATTCTCTTGCTTCAAACCAATTCCTTTTACCATGATTTTTAGCCGAGTAAAACTGTTGGAAAAAACAAACAGTATTGATATAAAATATTCTACTTCAGACTAGTTAACACTAGAAGCTCCCATTTGAAGCAATGGTAGAAATGTTAAATGACCCTTGTCTGGGACTTCTAGTGTTAAACCGGTTCAGGGGTAGGAGTATACAATCTATAAGGAGTGGAAGCAGAAACGACAGAAGAGGAGAAATAAGATGGAGGAGGAGGAGGTGCACGGTGAAATTATGTTATCTGTTAGCAGAGACCGCCAGGAGGAATGGGATGCCAGTGACCACGAGCCGCCATCTTACACTTACCATGAAACATGAGTGGTCTGATGAAGTCCAGTTACTTGGACATGTTGGTTCTGGTGTTGTTGTTGGGATGGGCGGCGGTGTCACTCCTTGTGCCCACTTCTTGCACACATACTTTGTTTTCTCATCACAGTTTATAACATCCCATAATCCAGCTTTGTTTCCAGTTGCCATAGCAACACAGCCCCGTCTTCTGTCTATGAAATGTAATTAAAGAAGAATAATTTTGTTTTCAATAATCAGCACAGCATAAAAAATAAATAATATTTATATCTCGCCGATCCCCCGTGGGGTTCATTTCAAAGCTGCTCAGGTCCCTGCTGAAGCCAACTGGCACCATAGCATGATAGAAGGGGAATCTTGGAGAAACTCAACTGTATGACAATGGAAGAGTATAAGGAAAGGGGTTGTCCTAATAACAAAATTCTTTAAGGCTGAGGCCCCACATTGCGGAAACGCAGCTTCTTTGGCTGCAGATTTTGCTACGGTTTTTTGAGCCAAAGTCAGGAGTGGATTGAGCAGAAGGTAGAAGTATAAGAGCTTCCTAAGTGTTTCCCATTCCATTTGTAGCCATTATTGGCTTTGGCTGAAAAAAAACACAGTAAAATCTGCAACAAAAAAAGATGTGTTTCCGCAACATGGGGCTTCAGCCTAAAGGGGTTTTCCAGAAGGAATAACATGGTCACAGTGGGCTAAAAAAAAAAAATAATGTTCACTTCAACAATCCCCTCCTGACCCCATTCTAGTGATGCCTGGGCCCCCTCTAGACTGTATTTCCTGGGACATACAGATAATATCTACTACAAGATGGGAAGTAGGAGACCTGGACAGTACAATTTGGTTAACACCATTTTGGTTTGCAGAACAGCAGATGGAGGTGACATATGTTATATCTCCATGAGCATTGACCATGATAAGAATGGACAATGGACTTACCTGGCATGTCTGCGTTCCAGTGCGTGTATAAAACGTCTTGCCCATTGGCCCATGTGAAAGTGTTCTTATCCTTGGTATCTGAGAGCCCTGTCCAGAAATATTTCTCTGGTCTAAACCCGATCAGACTTGTTATATAGGCCTGTTCAACCCTGCAAGAAGCCAATATTAGTAGTAGAAGCCTTGTAGTTTGTGGAGCAGAGATCAGGATATTCAGGATTTCTGCTTGCTGTCATTCCATAGGAGGTTTCATTTTTTACTCCAGTATGGACATGTGGTGGACACAAAGGTGCCGATAACAAGCCCCTACTAACCACATGACCATAACTCGCCTGTACTATGTATAAGTAATAATCACCTGTCTTCTACAGTCAGCAGGAAGGCTCCATTATTATTACATGTGCTGCTCGCTTCTGTAAATGTACCAGGAGATTCCCCTATTACATAGCAGTAGTAGCCGTGTCTCTTCTAGCCCTGGTGACAGAGAGATCAATAATAAATCATTATTTACTTCTACTGACTCCCCAAATACTTTTTTTTATGTAGATTGTGCTCCCCATATAGGGATCACAATGTATTTTTATTTTTTTTGTTACCTATCAGTATGTCTTTGTAAAATGGGAGGAAATCCATGCAAACACAGGGAGAACATACAAAATCCTTGCAGATGTTGTTCCTGGAGGGATTCGAACTCAGAACTACAGCACTGCAAGGCTACAGCGCTAACCACTGAGCCACCATGTTGCCTGGACACCTCAAATACTTAATCCCTTCCCACCACCATCCACCAAGTGGCCACCATCTTTAAACACCCAGCAGAAGACGGGAAGAGGTTAAAGAGAATTTTCCAAACTCTTATATAATACAAGAATTCATTTTTATAATATAGAGAGATAATATTATATAAAATAATATGAAATATAATATACATATGTCATTGTGCGTGTGTATATATATATATATATATATATATATATATATATATATATTATTTTGGACTATTTTATAGAATACAATATGTTATATTTTATCATTTTTGCAATATAATATGTATATATATACAGTATATATATATATATATATATATATATATATATTATACATCACACTGAAGGCATCAAAACTATGAATTAACACGTGGAATTATATACTTAAGAAAAAAGTGTGAAACAACTGAAAATCTGTCTTATATTCTTGGTTCTTCAAAGTAGCCACCTTTTGCTTTGATTACTGCTTTGCACACTCTTGACATTCTCTTGATGAGCTTCAAGAGGTAGTCACCGGAAATGGTCTTCCTACAGTCTTGAAGGAGTTCCCAGAGATGCTTAGCACTTGTTGGCCCTTTTGCCTTCACTCTGCGGTCCAGCTCACCCCAAACCATCTCGATTGGGTTCAAGTCTGGTGATTGTGGAGGCCAGGTCATCTGTAGTAACCCCCCATCTCTCTCCTTCTTGGTCAAATAGCCCTTACACAGCCTGGAGGTGTGTGCAGGGTCATTGTACTGTTGAAAAATAAATGATGGTCCAACTAAACGCAAATTGAATGGAATAGCATGCCACTGCAAGATGCTGAGGTAGCCATGCTGGTTCAGTATGCCTTCAATTTTGAATAAATCCCCAACAGTGTCACCAGAAAAGCACCCCCACACCATCACACCTCCTCTTCCATGCTATGCGGTGGGAACCAGGCATATAGAGTCCATCCGTTCACATTTTCTGCGTCGCACAAAGACACGGTGGTTGGAACCAAAGATCTCAAATTTGGACTCATCAGACCAAAGCACAGATTTCCACTGGTCTAATGTCCATTCCTGTTCTTTAGCCCAAACAAGTCTCTTCTGCTTGTGGCCTGTCCTTAGCATTGGTTTTCTAGCAGCTATTTTACCATGAAGGCCGGCGGCTGCACAAAGTCTCCTCTTACCAGTTGTTGTAGAGATGTGTCTGCTGCTAGAACTCTGTGTGGCATTGACCTGGTCTCTAATCTGAGCTGCTGTAAGAGTCCTTTCACACGGTGTAACGCGAGGCGTTTTTTGTGCTTATTTTGTGCTTATTTTTACGGCCGTAAAAAGACGTTTCCATTGAGTTCTATAGTAAAATACGTACATAATTTTACGTCCGTAATTTTACGTTTGTTATTTTACGGATGTAAAATTACGGACGTAAAATTGCGGACGTATTTTACTATAGAACTCAATGGAAACATCTTTTTATGGCTGTAAAAATAAGCACAAAATAAGCACAAAAAACGCCTCGCGTTACTCCGTGTGAAAGGACCCTTAACCTGCGATTTCTGAGGCTGGTGACTCGGATAAACTTATCCTCCGCAGCAGAGGTGACTCTTGGTCTTCCTTTCCTGGGGCAGTCCTCATGTGAGCCAGTTTCTTTGTAGCACTTGATGGTTTTTGCAACTGCACTTGAGGACACTTTCAAAGTTTTTCCAATTTTTCGGACTGACTGACCTTCATTTCTTAAAGTAATGATGGCCACACGTTTTTCTTGACTTAGCTGCTTTTTTCTTGCCATAATACAAATTCTAACAGTCTATTCAGTAGGACTATCAGCTGTGTATCCATCTGACTTCTGCACAACACAACTGATGGTCCCAACCCCAATTATAAGGCAAGAAATCCCACTTATTAAACCTGACAGGACACACCTGTGAAGTGAAAACCATTTCCGGTGACTACCTCATGAAGTTCATCAAGAGAATGCCAAGAGTGTGCAAAGCAGGAATCAAAGCAAAAGGTGGCTACTGTGAAGAACTGAGAATATAAGACAGATTTTCAGTTGTTTCACACTTTTTTGTTAAGTATATAATTCCACATGTGATAATTCATAGTTTTGATGCCTTCAGTGTGAATCTACACTTTTGATAGTCATGAAAATACACAAAACTATTTGAATGAGAAGGTGTGTCCAAACTTTTAGTCTGTACTGTACATATGTACTATATATATATATATATATATATATATATATATATATATATAGAGCTACATATGTCATTTTATTTAACTCCTCTGGCATTGGTGAAACCCAGTACTAGTGATTAGTAATCCTGTGTAATGTTATTGCCGGAGGAAGTTTCATCCTGTCGTACATTTCAATGGATGGTTGTTGTGTTCATGTAATAGATGACTGGGCCAAGTCTACCAATGACAGGTATGATCTCTTATGATCCCCCTATACTCTAATAGGCCATATGGATGGGGCAATCCTGATATTATAACCCCACATATAATGTTCTTTACCTTATCACATCCAGGGTTTACATTGATATCTTGCTCTGGACCATCTGGCAATGAGTTTCTTTTGCAAATATATGGAAACTTTTTCTCACATATCTGGTCTGACCATTGTCCGTCCTGTGTAAGAATGTATTACAAGGTTACCATCATCTTCATCTTCATGGTTTCCAGGTTCGCTATCCAGTATACGTTAAATAAATCTTGACCATTGCTGTTGATTTACCCCCTACTAGTAAAATCCCTCCATAGACAAGCTGGGGTACACTTTAGGAGAGACCTTTAAAAATGATTTTGTGCTAAGTAAATTACATGATATCCCCCCAGAAATGAATTTGACAAACGTCCTCCATTGTAACGATAATGTAGGAACTAGAGATGAGCGAACACTAAAATGTTCGAGGTTCGAAATTCGATTCGAACAGCCGCTCAATGTTCGTGTGTTCGAACGGGTTTCAAACCCCATTATAGTCTATGGGGAACAGATACTCGTTAAGGGGGAAACCCAAATCCGTGTCTGGAGGGTCACCAAGTCCACTATGACACTCCAGGAAATTATGCCAACACCTCTGGAATGACACTGGGACAGCAGGGGAAGCATGTCTGGGGGCATCTAACACACCAAAGACCCTCTATTACCCCAACATCACTGCCTAACAACTACACACTTTCCACATTCAAAAAAACCTCTATCAAAGTGGGAAAATACCTGGAAACCTTCTTTACTCCCCAAATGGATGGACACAAACCCCAATTTAAGCTCAACAAACAGTAACAACCACCCCTTTAAATCACGTTCCCCATGACAACCACAAATGGAATAGGCAATGGGAATTCCAAAAGCCCTCACCCTTAACTGTCATTTTGAGTGTGTGTGTGTGTGTGTGTGTGTGTGTGTGTGTGTGTGTGTGTGTGTGTGTGTGTGATGTGGTAAGACCTTCCAAAATTCACTTTTCTAGCACTTAACATGAGCCCTTCCAAACAAAGTTACAGGACCTTAAGCTGAGCTACCAGCAGAGATTGAGGCCCTTGGCATGAGTAGAGCCTTGCACCAGCAGTGTTTTTGGCACTTAGGGTGAGTTGAGCCTTGTACCAGCGTGTGTCCCTTAACATCAGGCGGGCCCTAAGTTCTGCGCTTTGCACAAAAGTTCCACATTAACTAGGCTGAATGGTACAAAGATTAGTAGGCCCGAGAACCAGGAACAGGTCTTGCAATGGCTGTCGGATAACGCTTAAAGCACATTGTCCACCAGCCAGTCAGCCTCTACCTCCTCTTACCCAACAGTCTTGTCCTCCTTCCACCCAAAATTCCCAATCTTCCCAGAACAATAACCCCAACTGTCCCTGCTCCCCAGAGCTGTTCTCCCTTCCTTTGACTGTACCGCAACCTGCCCCTCCATTTCGCGATTCCACGGACCTAACAGACGAGTATCTGTGTCCAGATGCTCAAACACTAGAGTCTCCTCCATACCATCTCCGGTCGATTTGGTGGCGGATGAACAGCAACCCACCCTCATCGACGACGATGAGACGCAGTTGCTGTCAGGGAAGACAGTTGACATGCACATTGTGCAGGAGGAGGAGGCGAGACAGGAGTTGGAAGAGGAGGTGGTGGACGACGAGGACACCGACCCCACCTGGACAAGGCGGATGTCAAGCTGGGAAAGTAGTGTGGATGTTGAGGCAGGTGCAGCACCAAAAAGGGTAGCTAGAGGCAGAGACATGTCCAGAGGCAGAGGTCAGCTGCTTTGCCGAAGCCAGGCCAGACCCGGAATGTCCGAAGATGTTCCCTTTTGTACCCAGCCCAGAAAAACTCCCCCATCGAGGGCACGTTTCTTGAAGGTGTAGAGTTTTTTCAAGGAATGCGCCGAGGACAGATATAGTGTTGTCTACACAATTTGCCTCTCGAAATCGAGTAGGGGCCCTGAGAAGAGCAACCTGTCCACCACTTCAATGCACCGTCATTTGGAATCCAAGCAATGGAATCAGTGGCAGGCAGCAACGGCAGGACAAACGTCGCCCGCCGTTCATGCCACTGCCTCTGCTCACAGTGCTGGCGATGCACTCCAGAGGACGAGCCAGGACATCACTTCATCTGCCTCCGCCACTTTGTTGACTTCTCCCTCATCCTCCCCTGTTTCTGTCTTATCTCCTTCTCCTGCACCATCAAAGGCACCATCAGGTGCTTCTTTACAACAACCCACCATCTCTCAGACATTGGAGCGCCGGCAGAAATACACCGCTAACCACCCACCCACGCAAGCCTAGAACGCCAACATCGCTAAACTGCTGGCCCAGGAGAGGTTGGCGTTCCGGCTTGTTGAAACTCCCGCCTTCCCGGACCTGATGGCAACTGTGGCACCTCACTATGCCGTCCCTAGCCGTCTCAACTTCTCCCGGTGTGGCGTCCCCGCCTTGCACCAGTACGTGTCACTCAACATCAGGTGGGCCCTTAGTTCCGCGCTTTGCTGCAAGGTCCACTTGACCACCGACACTTGGACAAGCGCCTGTGGTCAGGGATGCTGCTTATCTTTAAGGACAGGCAGGGTGAATGTGGTGGAGTCTGGTCCCGGGGTGCAAACTGAGGTACCCTATCTCCTCTCCCAGGCCAAAATTCATGGCAGGAGTAGACTGAAACCCTACGACGCTGCAACCTCCACCACAGCTACTAGCGGCAAACGCTAAAACAATGGTGTGGGGAGACGTCAGCAGGCGGTGCTGAAGCTCATCAGCTTGGGGGACAGACAGCACAGTGCCTCTGAGGTCAGGGATGCCATCCTGGCTGAGATGGCATTTTTTTTTCCCTGCTACAGCTGGGGCCTGGCATTTTTACGCCTGTGATAATGGCTGGAACCTGGTAGCGGCTCTGGAGCTTGCCAGCCTCCAACACGTTCCATGTTTGGCCCACGTCTAACCTAGTGGTGCAAAGTTTTTTGAAAACATACCCAAATGTACCGAAGCTACTGTTGAAAATGCGGCGCTTGTGCGCCCACTTTTGCAAGTGCACAGGAGTCGCTGCTAGCCTAAAAACACTCTAGCAAGGCCTACATCTGTCCAAACACAGGCTGTTGTCCGTCATTCACACACGCTGAAACCCTACAATACCATATCTTGAGCAGGGTGTGTGAGCTGCACAGACCTTTGATGGAGTTCCATCTACAAAACCCAAGGGTTCCTCAAAGTCAGCTCCCAAAGTTTCTGCACCATGAGTTTCCAGGGGTGGCAGAGTTATGGCTAGGGGCAGAGGCATGGATAGGGATGATGTCTAGGGGCAAAAGCAGTGTGGATGTGGAGGCAAGCTAAGCAGGAAAAACTGGGGGTACAAGCTAAGGCATGGACTGGGGTGATGTCTAGGGGCAAAAGCAGTGTGGATGTGGAGGCAAGCTAAGCAGGAAAAACTGGGGGTACAAGCTAAGGCATGGACTGGGGTGATGTCTAGGGGCAAAAGCAGTGTGGATGTGGAGGCAAGCTAAGCAGGAAAAACTGGGGGTACAAGCTAAGGCATGGACTGGGGTGATGTCTAGGGGCAAAAGCAGTGTGGATGTGGAGGCAAGCAAAGCAGGGAAAATGGTGGCTAGAGGCAAAGGGATGTCCATAGGCAGCAAGGGCAAAGATGCAAAACTCTCCCCTGTTTCAAGAATTTTCCTGACTTGTCTCCCCACAAAACATTCCTGGGAGGAGGGCTGAAACACCACCCTCCTCCTCCTCCGCTGTTAGATTGACCCCAGCTACGAGCTGAAAACGCTGCAACACTGGTGTGGGGAGACGTCAGCAGGCTGGGCTGAAGCTCATCAGCTTGGGAGACGGACAGCACACTGCCTCTGAGGTCAGGGATGCCATCCTGGATGAGATGGCAATTTGTTTATCCCCGCTGCCCCTGGGGCCAGGCTTTTTTGTCTTGTTGGAGGGCTCTGGAGCTTGCCAGCCTCCAACACGTTCCATGCCTGGCCCACGTGTTCAATGTAGTGGTGCAATGATTTTTAAAAACATACCCCAAATTAGCTGAGCTAAGGGTGAAAGTGCGGCACTTGGACACCCACTTTCCCAAGTCTACAGTACCTGGAGCTAGCCGCAATACACTCCAGCAAGGCCTACATCTGCCTGAAGCACCTACTGTTGTGCGAGGTCACCACACGCTCTAACCCTAGATACCGTATGTTCAGCAGGGTGTGTGAGCAGCAGAGACCTTTGATGGAGTACCAGCTACAAAACCCAAGGGAGTCAGCTCCCTCACTTTCTGCACCATGAGTTTCCATGGGTGGCAGACTTATGGCTAGAGGCACAGGCATGGATAGGGGTGATGTGTAGGGGCAAAAGCAGTGTGGATGTGGAGGCAAGCTAAGCAGCAAAAACTGGGGGTACAAGCAGCCGGTGACATCATCACTGACAAGCACAGCTGTCTGTCAGCTGACAGGCTGACTTTCACCAAAATGAACAGACAATGGATAGACTCATCATATACATGTCAGTTACATGACAAATTTAGTGCAATTTGCAAGTCCAAGATGGGTTGGAGATCTGCGGAGAGGAATCTCACCACCTCTTGCGGGTGCCATCATTTGGAAGGCAAGCCCTGGGCTCAGTGGGTGAGAGCAAGCGCAGGATAATCGTCGTTTGGCCTGGCGGCCACTGCCTCTCCCACTGTTGACAGGGCTGGCGCTGCAGTCCAGACCAGCAGCCAGGACACCTCCACATCTGCCTCTGACACTTTGGGGAGTTCACCCTTATCCTCACCTTTTCCTGCCATTTCTCCTTTTGCCCGCGCCATCATGCGCCTCTTCCCAGCAACTCCCCATCTCCCAAGCCTTTCATTTCATGCTAAAGTACAGCGCAACCCACCCACATGCCCAAGGCTTCAACGGCCTCATCTCAAGAAATCTGGCCCAGGAGATGTTGGAATCCCGGCTGGGGGACACTCTGCCCTTTTTGGGCAGAGTGTCTACTGCGCCACCGCACTGTGCCGTCCACACCAGCACTTTCCCCCAAACATGAGGCAGTCCCTAAATTCAGCGCTTAGCCCTAAAGTTCCATGTGACCAGTTACGAATGGACAAGTGCATGCGGACAGGGACGCTACCTTTCAATTTGGGCACAGTGGTTGAATGTAGTTGAGGCGTGGACCGGGTCGCAAAATGTGGTGGCCTGACTTGTCTCCCCACACAACATTCCTGGGAGGAGGGCTGAAACACCACCCTCCTCCGCTGTTAAATTGACCCCAGCTACGAGCTGGAAACGCTGCAACACTGGTGTGGGGAGACGTCAGCGGGCCGTGCTGAAGCTCATCAGCTTGGGGGCCAGACAGCACACTGCCTACAAAGTGAGTCATGCCATCCTCGATGAGACGGCAATGTGGTTTTTGCCACTGCACCTGGGCCCAGGCATGTTGTCATGTGTGATAATGGCCGTAACCTGGGATTGGCTCTGTAGCTTGGCAGCCTGCAACATATTCCATGCCTGGGCCACGTTTTTAACTCATTGCTGCTAATCATTTTAAAAAGGTACCCCAATGTTCCTGAGCTACTGGTGAAAGTGTGGCGCTTGTGCAGATAGTTTTTAAAGTCTATAGTTGCCGCTGCTAGCCTCTATGCACTCCTACAACGCCTGTACCTGCTGGAACAACGGCTGTTGTGCGACGTCTCCACACTGCTGGCACTAAACATATCATGTGTTGAGCAGAGTGTGTGAGCAGCACAGACCTTTGATGTAGTTCCAACTCCAAAACCCTCGGGTTCGTCAAAGTCAACTCCCTCAGTTGCTCAACCATGAGTGGCCATGGGTGGCAGACTTATGTGAAATCCCATCCCATCCATTGCACTGGACACGAAACATTAGCATGCGCTCAGCACAACTTCGGATATGGCAGCTGCGTTAAGCAGGGTGCAGGGTACAACACAGACCAGGCCGAGCACCAGGAACAGGTTTTAGAAATACTGCAGCATCCGCCATTTCCTTCCAATTTTGGGGTTTTGGACCCGCCACCGACTTGTCTGGACCTCAGTGGGGATCATGAGACACAGTTGCCATCAGGGCAAGCTGTGGTCATGTGCGGTTTGCAGTAAGGGGCCAGTGCGCAATTGGAAGAGGAGTTGGTGGATGACGAGGCCACCGACCCCACATGGACAGGGGTGATGTCTAGGGGCTAAAGCAGTGTAGATGTAGAGGGAAGCTAAATCAACAAAAAACCTGGGTAGAAGCAAAGGCATAAACTGGGGTGATGTTTAGGGGCTAAAGCAGTGTAGATGTGGAGGGAAGCTAATTCAACAAAAAAAAACAGGGTAGAAGCAAAGGCATAAACTGGGGTGATGTTTAGGGGCTAAAGCAGTGTAGATGTGGAGGGAAGCTAATTCAACAAAAAAAACAGGGTAGAAACAAAGGCATAAACTGGGGTGATGTTTAGGGGTGAAAGCAGTGTAGATGTGGAGGGAAGCTAAGCAGCAAAAACAGTGGGTAGAAGCAAAGGCATGCAAAACTCTACCCTGTTGGAAGACTTATTCCTAGGTCTGGAACACGTTAATGGTCCCCCTGGACAAATTACTGCCACTCAGGGGCCTAGTGTCACCAGGAGGGACAAGTATAGGCGCATGTTGTGGGAATACCTGGCCGACACCAGCTCTGTCCTCTCCGATCCCTCTGTGCTCTACAGCCTACACTTATTTTCTCATCTTTTTTTCTGCACTGCACATCTCTTGCCTGCTTCCTTTGGGATCTTACAAGTGGTGGTCCACTTCCAAAGATGGTAATTTCACTAGACAGTGTAACGGGAGTAGCTGAGGGATCGCTGTCTTAACCACTTTTTGGCACAAAATTAACTTCCAAAGCCAAATATGGTGCAAGTATATGATGCAAGGACACCTACACACCTATCTCTGACACATTGGGGAGTTCACCCTCATGCGCCCTTTTGGCCTGCACCATCATGCGCCTCTTCCCAGCCACTCCACATTTCCCAAGCTTTTCATTGCAGGCAGAAGTACAACACAAACCACCCCCATGCCCAAGCCTTTAACAGCCTCATCGATAAACTGCTGGCCCTGGAGATGTTGGTGTTTGTTTATGCTTCTGGAGACCCAGGCCTTCCGTCAGCAGATGGCAGCTGGGGCACCTCCCTATGCTGGGCCTAGCCGTTACTACTTCTCTTGGTGTGCTGTCCCTGCCTTGCGCCTGCATGTGTCCCATAACATCAGTCGGGCCCAGAGCTCTGCGCTTTGCTGCAAGGTCCACTTGACCACCGACACATGGACAAGCGCCTGTGGTCAGGGATGCTGCAGTGCTTATCTTTAATGACAGGCAGGGTGAATGTGGTGGAGTCTGTTCCCCGGGTGCAAACTGGGGTGGCCTATCTCCTCTCCCAGGCCAAAATTCATGGCAGGAGTAGACTGAAACCCTACGATGCTGCAACCTCCACCCCAGCTACTAGCGGAAAACACTGTAACACTGGCATGGGGAGATGTCAGCAGGCCGTGCTGAAACTGATGAGCTTGGGGGACAGACAGCACAGTGCCTCCGAGGTCAGGGATGCCATCCTGGCTGAGATGGCATTTTTTTTTCCCTGCTACACCTGGGGCCTGGCATTTTTGCGCCTGTGATAATGGCTGGAACCTGGTAGCAGATCTGGAGCTTGCCAGACTCAAACACGGTCCACGCATGGCCCACGTTTTTCAACTTGTTGGTGCCATGTTTCTTTGAAACCTACACCATTGTGCCTGATATACAGGTCAAAGTGGGGCCATTTTCGTGAGAACTAGCCTCTGCTAGGCAGAAAACATTCAGAGCACACTCCTCTCATCTTCGCACCGTTGGCTGACGGAGGAAGACGAGGGGGTTGGAGTGGCATCTGATGTCCCTGTCCCACACGAGGCTAGAGGGTGCACTTCAGTGCATCCCATTGCTTCACCACAAATGGTGTGAAGGGGAGTGGAAAATGGAGGAAATGGAGAGTGACCCTTACAGTTGGGGCCAGCAAAGGCATGCCAAGTAACACACTGGCACACATGGCTGACTTAATCTTGGGTTGCTTTTCAACACATATTTCACATCATGAAGAACAAATAATACTGGATTTTTACAAGCCTCGAACCCCGGTCTAGGTCTAATGTCTGTTCCTTTCTTATATTAGGGGAGAGGGAAAAAAAATTACTTCAGTGATACGTTTAGCGTACATAGACTGACTATTAATGTGCATCCCACTTAGTGTTGTTAGGGTTACACACCGTCACAACCTGGCTAAAGCTTCTATAGCTGTTAATAAAGTCAACATAACTTTACGGTATCCAAAAAGACAGCTGGTACCGACAGAGAGCAAGACAAATGTCAACCAAAGCTGTGAGCTCTGAACACCCACAGTGACTTTGGCGTCATCATCATTATAAGGGAGCGGGTGGTAATAAATAACTTGGCAGTGCCTAAAACCCAAAAAGCTTATACAACTATATTTACATTAAGATACACAAATGACACTTTTCAGTAGCATGTCATGAGACAAGCTGATAAGCTCTTCCTTTGTGCAGTGCTATTTGAAAGTTAAACGCTGCCTTTATTTTAATTCTGGAGAAGGTGCAGACATTAGATTTAGAACATGTTGTCTTCATTGTCCAAATCCTCTATATAGGTAACGTGTTTTTCGGGCCGAGCTGTCTGGGAACGAGCTGGTGCAGCACTGACAACCTGGGTGAATATGGCAAGAGCCTGAGATGTAGGGTGAATGAATCCCCAAATTATTTGTGGAATTCCCAGTGAGACAATGGCACTATCTACCAGTAGCAAAAATTGTGGGTGCACGTAACCCCAATATATTCTTTGAATTCCCAGTGAGACAATGGCACTATATACCAGTAGCAAAAATTGTGGGTGCACGTAACCCCAATATATTCTTTGAATTCCCAGTGAGACAATGGCACTGTATAGCAGTAGCAAAAATTGTGGGTGCACGTAACCCCAATATATTCTTTGAATTCCCAGTGAGACAATGGCACTGTATAGCAGTAGCAAAAATTGTGGGTGCACGTAACCCCCATATATTCTTTGAATTCCAAGTCAGACAATGGCACTATATACCAGTAGCAAAAATTGTGGGTGCACGTAACCCCAATATATTTTTTGAATTCCCAGTGAGACAATGGCACTGTATAGCAGTAGCAAAAATTGTGGGTGCACGTAACCCCCATATATTCTTTGAATTCCCAGTCAGACAATGGCACTATATACCAGTAGCAAAAATTGTGGGTGCACGTAACCCCAATATATTCTTTGAATTAAGAGTCAGAAACTGGCACTATATAGCAGTAGCAAAAATTGTGGGTGCACATAACCCCAATATATTCTTTGAATTCCCAGTCAGACAATGGCACTATATACCAGTAGCAAGAAATGAGGGTATTTGTAACCCCAATATATTCTTTGAATTCCCAGTCAGACAATGGCACTATATACCAGTAGCAAAAATTGTGGGTGCACGTAACCCCAATATATTCTTTGAATTACCAGTCAGAAACTGGCACTATATGGCAGTAGCAAGAAATGAGGGTATTTGTAACCCCAATATATTCTTTGAATTCCCAGTCAGACAATGGCACTACATACCAGTAGCAAAAATTGTGGGTGCACATAACCCCAATATATTCTTTGAATTCCCAGTGAGACAATGACACTGTATAGCAGTAGCAAAAATTGTGGGTGCACGTAACCCCCATATATTCTTTGAATTCCCAGTCAGACAATGGCACTATATACCAGTAGCAAAAATTGTGGGTGCACGTAACCCCAATATATTCTTTGAATTCCCAGTGAGACAATGGCACTGTATAGCAGTAGCAAAAATTGTGGGTGCACGTAACCCCCATATATTCTTTGAATTCCCAGTCAGACAATGGCACTATATACCAGTAGCAAAAATTGTGGGTGCACGTAACCCCAATATATTCTTTGAATTCCCAGTGAGACAATGGCACTGTATAGCAGTAGCAAAAATTGTGGGTGCACATAACCCCCATATATTCTTTGATTTCCCAGACAGACAATGGCACTATATACCAGTAGCAAAAATTGTGGGTGCACGTAACCCCAATATATTCTTTGAATTACCAGTCAGAAACTGGCACTATATAGCAGTAGCAAAAATTATGGGTGCACATAACCCCAATATATTCTTTAAATTCCCAGTGAGACAATGGCACTATATACCAGTAGCAAAAATTGTGGGTGCACGTAACCCCAATATATTCTTTGAATTCCCAGTGAGACAATGGCACTATATACCAGTAGCAAAAATTGTGGGTGCACGTAACCCCAATATATTCTTTGAATTCCCAGTGAGACAATGGCACTATATACCAGTAGCAAAAATTGTGGGTGCACGTAACCCCAATATATTCTTTGAATTCCCAGTGAGACAATGGCACTATATACCAGTAGCAAAAATTGTGGGTGCACGTAACCCCAATATATTCTTTGAATTCCCAGTGAGACAATGGCACTGTATAGCAGTAGCAAAAATTGTGGGTGCACGTAACCCCAATATATTCTTTGAATTCCCAGTGAGACAATGGCACTGTATAGCAGTAGCAAAAATTGTGGGTGCACGTATCCCCCATATATTCTTTGAATTCCCAGTCAGACAATGGCACTATATACCAGTAGCAAAAATTGTGGGTGCACGTAACCCCAATATATTTTTTGAATTCCCAGTGAGACAATGGCACTGTATAGCAGTAGCAAAAATTGTGGGTGCACGTAACCCCCATATATTCTTTGAATTCCCAGTCAGACAATGGCACTATATACCAGTAGCAAAAATTGTGGGTGCACGTAACCCCAATATATTCTTTGAATTACCAGTCAGAAACTGGCACTATATAGCAGTAACAAAAATTGTGGGTGCACATAACCCCAATATATTCTTTGAATTCCCAGTGAGACAATGGCACTATATACCAGTAGCAAAAATTGTGGGTGCATGTAACCCCAATATATTCTTTGAATTACCAGTCAGAAACTGGCACTATATGGCAGTAGCAAGAAATGAGGGTATTTGTAACCCCAATATATTCTTTGAATTCCCAGTCAGAAACTGGCACTGTATACCAGTAGTAAAAATTGTGGGTGCATGTAACCCCAATATATTCTTTGAATTCCCAGTCAGACAATGGCACTATATACCAGTAGCAAGAAATGAGGGTATTTATAACCCCAATATATTCTTTGAATTCCCAGTCAGACAATGGCACTGTATACCAGTAGTAAAAATTGTGGGTGCATGTAACCCCAATATATTCTTTGAATTCCCAGTCAGACAATGGCACTATATACCAGTAGCAAGAAATGAGGGTATTTATAACCCCAATATATTCTTTGAATTCCCAGTCAGACAATGGCACTACATACCAGTAGCAAAAATTGTGGGTGCACATAACCCCAATATATTCTTTGAATTCCCAGTGAGACAATGACACTGTATAGCAGTAGCAAAAATTGTGGGTGCACGTAACCCCCATATATTCTTTGAATTCCCAGTCAGACAATGGCACTATATACCAGTAGCAAAAATTGTGGGTGCACATAACCCCAATATATTCTTTGAATTCCCAGTCAGACAATGGCACTATATACCAGTAGCAAAAATAGTGGGTGTATATAGCCCCTATTCTATTGCTAGGGGACTTGCAGGGTATTTCTGGGGTGAAGGTGGGGGGGCACACCGTTGGAACGGGGATTTGGGGTGTATATATGGGGTATACGGGAATACACTGTCAGTGTGTTCCATTCAGGATCCTGGGAAAGCTGGGTTGCGGCGATTGAGCCCGTCAGTGCCACGTTACACTGACAAGCTTCTCCCTGGAATTGAAGTTATATGTAAGCCCAATATATTCTTTGAATTCCCAGTGAGACAATGGCACTATATACCAGTAGCAAAAATTGTGGGTGCACATAACCCCAATATATTCTTTGAATTCCCAGTCAGACAATGGCACTATATAGCAGTAGCAAAAATTGTGGGTGCACGTAACCCCCATATATTCTTTGAATTCCCAGTCAGAAACTGGCACTATATACCAGTAGCAAAAATTGTGGGTGCACGTAACCCCAATATATTCTTTGATTTCCCAGTGAGACAATGGCACTGTATAGCAGTAGCAAAAATTGTGGGTGCACGTAACCCCCATATATTCTTTGAATTCCCATTGAGACAATGGCACTATATACCAGTAGCAAAAATTGTGGGTGCACGTAACCCCAATATATTCTTTGAATTCCCAGTCAGACAATGGCACTATATACCAGTAGCAAAAATTGTGGGTGCACGTAACCCCAATATATTCTTTGAATTCCCAGTCAGACAATGGCACTACATACCAGTAGCAAAAATTGTGGGTGCACATAACCCCAATATATTCTTTGAATTCCCAGTGAGACAATGACACTGTATAGCAGTAGCAAAAATTGTGGGTGCACGTAACCCCCATATATTCTTTGAATTCCCAGTCAGACAATGGCACTATATACCAGTAGCAAAAATTGTGGGTGCACGTAACCCCAATATATTCTTTGAATTCCCAGTGAGACAATGGCACTGTATAGCAGTAGCAAAAATTGTGGGTGCACGTAACCCCCATATATTCTTTGAATTCCCAGTCAGACAATGGCACTATATACCAGTAGCAAAAATTGTGGGTGCACGTAACCCCAATATATTCTTTGAATTCCCAGTGAGACAATGGCACTGTATAGCAGTAGCAAAAATTGTGGGTGCACATAACCCCCATATATTCTTTGATTTCCCAGACAGACAATGGCACTATATACCAGTAGCAAAAATTGTGGGTGCACGTAACCCCAATATATTCTTTGAATTACCAGTCAGAAACTGGCACTATATAGCAGTAGCACAAATTATGGGTGCACATAACCCCAATATATTCTTTAAATTCCCAGTGAGACAATGGCACTATATACCAGTAGCAAAAATTGTGGGTGCACGTAACCCCAATATATTCTTTGAATTCCCAGTGAGACAATGGCACTATATACCAGTAGCAAAAATTGTGGGTGCACGTAACCCCAATATATTCTTTGAATTCCCAGTGAGACAATGGCACTATATACCAGTAGCAAAAATTGTGGGTGCACGTAACCCCAATATATTCTTTGAATTCCCAGTGAGACAATGGCACTATATACCAGTAGCAAAAATTGTGGGTGCACGTAACCCCAATATATTCTTTGAATTCCCAGTGAGACAATGGCACTGTATAGCAGTAGCAAAAATTGTGGGTGCACGTAACCCCAATATATTCTTTGAATTCCCAGTGAGACAATGGCACTGTATAGCAGTAGCAAAAATTGTGGGTGCACGTAACCCCCATATATTCTTTGAATTCCCAGTCAGACAATGGCACTATATACCAGTAGCAAAAATTGTGGGTGCACGTAACCCCAATATATTTTTTGAATTCCCAGTGAGACAATGGCACTGTATAGCAGTAGCAAAAATTGTGGGTGCACGTAACCCCCATATATTCTTTGAATTCCCAGTCAGACAATGGCACTATATACCAGTAGCAAAAATTGTGGGTGCACGTAACCCCAATATATTCTTTGAATTACCAGTCAGAAACTGGCACTATATAGCAGTAACAAAAATTGTGGGTGCACATAACCCCAATATATTCTTTGAATTCCCAGTGAGACAATGGCACTATATACCAGTAGCAAAAATTGTGGGTGCACGTAACCCCAATATATTCTTTGAATTACCAGTCAGAAACTGGCACTATATGGCAGTAGCAAGAAATGAGGGTATTTGTAACCCCAATATATTCTTTGAATTCCCAGTCAGACAATGGCACTACATACCAGTAGCAAAAATTGTGGGTGCACATAACCCCAATATATTCTTTGAATTCCCAGTGAGACAATGACACTGTATAGCAGTAGCAAAAATTGTGGGTGCACGTAACCCCCATATATTCTTTGAATTCCCAGTCAGACAATGGCACTATATACCAGTAGCAAAAATTGTGGGTGCACATAACCCCAATATATTCTTTGAATTCCCAGTCAGACAATGGCACTATATACCAGTAGCAAAAATAGTGGGTGTATATAGCCCCTATTCTATTGCTAGGGGACTTGCAGGGTATTTCTGGGGTGAAGGTGGGGGGGCACACCGTTGGAACGGGGATTTGGGGTGTATATATGGGGTATACGGGAATACACTGTCAGTGTGTTCCATTCAGGATCCTGGGAAAGCTGGGTTGCGGCGATTGAGCCCGTCAGTGCCATGTTACACTGACAAGCTTCTCCCTGGAATTGAAGTTATATGTAAGCCCAATATATTCTTTGAATTCCCAGTGAGACAATGGCACTATATACAAGTAGCAAAAATTGTGGGTGCACGTAACCCCAATATATTCTTTGAATTCCCAGTGAGACAATGGCACTATATACAGTCCTATGAAAAAGTTTGGGCACCCCTATTAATCTTAATCATTTTTAGTTCTAAATATTTTGGTGTTTGCAACAGCCATTTCAGTTTGATATATCTAATAACTGATGGACACAGTAATATTTCAGGATTGAAATTAGGTTTATTGTACTAACAGAAAATGCACAATATGCATTAAACCAAAATTTGACCGGTGCAAAAGTATGGGCACCTCAACAGAAAAGTGACATTAATAATTAGTACATCCTCCTTTTGCAAAGATAACAGCCTCTAGTCGCTTCCTGTAGCTTTTAATCAGTTCCTGGATCCTGGATAAAGGTATTTTGGACAAACAATTCAAGTTCAGTTAAGTTAGATGGTCGCCGAGCATGGACAGCCCGCTTCAAATCATCCCACAGATGTTCAATGATATTCAGGTCTGGGGACTGGGATGGCCATTCCAGAACATTGTAATTGTTCCCCTGCATGAATGCCTGAGGATTTGGAGCGGTGTTTTGGATCATTGTCTTGCTGAAATATCCATCCCCGGCGTAACTTCAACTTCGTCACTGATTCTTGAACATTATTCTCAAGAATCTGCTGATACTGAGTGGAATCCATGCGACTCTCAACTTTAACAAGATTCCCGATGCCGGCATTGGCCACACAGCCCCAAAGCATGATGGAACCTCCACCAAATTTTACAGTGGGTAGCATGTGTTTTTCTTGGAATGCTGTTTCTTTTTGGACGCCATGCATAACGCCTTTTCTTATAACCAAACAGCTCAATTTTTGTTTCCAAAATGAAGCTGCCTTGTCCAAATGTGCTTTTTCATACCTCAGGCAACTCTATTTGTGGCGTACGTGCAGAAACGGCTTCTTTCTCATCACTCTCCCATACAGCTTCTATTTGTGCAAAGTGCGCTGTATAGTTGACCGATGCACAGTGACACCATCTGCAGCAAGATGATGCTGCAGCTCTTTGGAGGTGGTCTGTGGATTGTCCTTGACTGTTCTCACCATTCTTCTTCTCTGCCTTTCTGATATTTTTCTTGGCCTGCCACTTCTGGGCTTAACAAGAACTGTCCCTGTGGTCTTCCATTTCCTTACTATGTTCCTCACAGTGGAAACTGACAGGTTAAATCTCTGAGACAACGTTTTGTATCCTTCCCCTGAACAACTATGTTGAACAATCTTTGTTTTCAGATCATTTGAGAGCGGGCTGTCCATGTTCGGCGACCATCAAACTTAACTGAACTTGAATTGTTTTGTAGAAAGAAATGGTCCAAAATACCTTCATCCAGGATCCAGGAACTGATTAAAAGCTACAGGAAGCGACTAGAGGCTGTTATCTTTGCAAAAGGAGGATGTACTAAATATTAATGTCACTTTTCTGTTGAGGTGCCCATATTTTTGCACCGGTCAAATTTTGGTTTAATGCATATTGCGCATTTTCTGTTAGTACAATAAACCTCATTTCAATCCTGAAATATTACTGTGTCCATCAGTTATTAGATATATCAAACTGAAATGGCTGCTGCAAACACCAAAATATTTAGAACTAAAAATGATTAAGATTAATAGGGGTGCCCAAACTTTTTCATAGGACTGTACCAGTAGCAAAAATTGTGGGTGCACGTAACCCCAATATATTCTTTGAATTCCCAGTCAGACAATGGCGCTATATACCAGTAGCAAAAATAGTGGGTGTATATAGCCCCAATTCTATTGCTAGGGGACTTGCAGGGTATTTCTGAGGTGAAGGTGGGGGGGCACACCGTTGGAACGGGGATTTGGGGTGTATATATGGGGTATACGGGAATACACTGTCAGTGTGTTCCATTCAGGATCCTGGGAAAGCTGGGTTGCGGCGATTGAGCCCGTCAGTGCCACGTTACACTGACAAGCTTCTCCCTGGAATTGAAGTTATATGTAAGCCCAATATATTCTTTGAATTCCCAGTGAGACAATGGCACTTTCTACCAGTAGTAAAAATTGTGGGTGCACGTAACCCCCATATATTCTTTGAATTCCCAGTGAGACAATGGCACTATATAGCAGTAGCAAAAATTGTGGGTGCACGTAACCCCCATATATTCTTTGAATTCCCAGTGAGACAATGGCACTATATACCAGTAGCAAAAATTGTGGGTGCACGTAACCCCAATATATTCTTTGAATTCCCAGTGAGACAATGGCACTGTATACCAGTAGCAAAAATTGTGGGTGCACGTAACCCCCATATATTCTTTGAATTCCCAGTGAGACAATGGCACTATATGCCAGTAGCAAAAATTGTGGGTGCACGTAACCCCCATATATTCTTTGAATTCCCAGTGAGACAATGGCACTATATAGCAGTTGCAAAAATTGTGGGTGCACGTAACCCCAATATATTCTTTGATTTCCCAGTGAGACAATGGCACTGTATACCAGTAGCAAAAATTGTGGGTGCACGTAACCCCAATATATTCTTTGAATTCCCAGTCAGACAATGGCACTATATACCAGTAGCAAAAATAGTGGGTGTATATAGCCCCAATTCTATTGCTAGGGGACTTGCAGGGTATTTCTGGGGTGAAGGTGGGGGGGCACACCGTTGGAATGGGTATCGGGGGTATATATCGGGTATACGGGAATACACTGACAGTGTAGTCCATTCAGGATCCTGGGAAAGCTGGGTTGCGGCGATTGAGCCCGTCAGTGCCACGTTACACTGACAAGCTTCTCCCTGGAATTTAGCTCTTACAAGAGCTGTTGTGGTTGTCTTCTCCTTCCTATCCTAGCCTGTCCCTGCCTACCCAGAATCTAAGCCCTAGCTAGCTGGACGGAAACCTCCGTCCCCGGTGAATTGCAAGCTCAGAATGACGCGAAGCTGGGCGGCGCTGTTCTTTTAAATTAGAGGTCACATGTTTTCGGCAGCCAATGGGTTTTGCCTACTTTTCTCAACGTCACCGGTGTCGTAGTTCCTGTCCCACCTACCCTGCGCTGTTATTGGAGCAAAAAAGGCGCCAGGGAAGGTGGGAGGGGAATCGAGTAATGGCGCACTTTACCACGCGGTGTTCGATTCGATTCGAACATGCCGAACAGCCTAATATCCGATCGAACATGAGTTCGATAGAACACTGTTCGCTCATCTCTAGTAGGAACGTTTCATTGTAAGCACAAAAAAATGGAAATGTTGTTTCTCCATTTTACAAGGAACTAAAGTTATAGTGAGCCGTGTTATAGGCGGTCTCCAGTATGCAGGTAGGTCAACACAAGACTTTAGAGACCATGTCAATATACGACAGTCTCATGTACAGAACGGATACATTAAACACAGTATCGTCCGGCACTCATGAGAGACATATGCTGAGTTTTGATGGTTTTAAGTTGCCATTTACTGACCAGATCTCTGACAAGATATCACATAGATTGGAGGCACTCTGCAGGCGTGAGATACTGGATCTATAAACTCAGTACACTCCATCTGGAGGATTCAATGAGGCATTGGAAAATATTGCAGATGCCATAAAAACCGATCCCACCCATACATTATACATTCATAGTAATTTATACCAATTAACTCTGATCTTATTCTATTCACTGTAATATTCTATTAGTAATCTTAGGTTTTATTCGATATTATATTAAAACATTATTGTGAGACTATCATAGTCATTTCTATACTGTAATATTTCAGTTTTGATGCTTTTAAAACCAGAATATTATTGTGAGTACAGAGAACTTAAGAAGGCGAGAGTCCAGTTTTTCTATATGTCGCTATAGATGCGTACTCTCCTTTCTTACCAGCATTTCCAGAGCACCATTTGTTGGTGTAATATTACGCTATGTGATGTTGTGTTGTTTTCTGTTTCCTAGTATTACTTCCAGGTGCACAATGTCCTACCTTAGTGGATAAGGCCACACAATCCTCTTGTCTATTATTGAGGTGAGATGGTTCTCCTCTCTGCCATGTTGTATATGTCACCGGGGATCCATCACTCCACTCAAAATATAGCTGTGTCTTCAAGTCATTCAACCCAAGCCAAACATACTCTGCATCTCCTAGAAGAAAATATCATGTATGTGTAATATTTACATGTGGTCATGTGACCTCCACCAGATGGCTGGACTAGTACTGTGGGGCCGGCCGTACTGAAAAAAGTTGTCTGGGATTAGAAAACAGCTTATTCCCCCCTCCCTTTAGAGAACACATGCACACTCAGCCATGTTGTATATGTATGGAGGGTCAGGAGGAATAGCTGTCGGCCAAACATTGCCACCTTTAGATACTCACCAAATGTAAGCTGTGAGGTAACAGCACTCGCTTCTTCAATATTATGCAAACTTGCAAGATCTCCCTCCTCACTTCTACAAGATAACATGGCCTCCTCCCAAGTCCTAGCGTCCCTATCCAAGTAATAGCAGTGTCCATTATAAGGAATCCATGATGAAGGACAAAAGATGGGGTCACTGGTGCCTGTAACAGGACAGAAGAACTTCCTGACCATCATATATAAGTGACATGTTTATTGGATTTCTAGGGTTATTCTGACCATTACAATTAATCACCTACCTGCACCGATCGTGGGATTGTCCTTCCCTGGTGCCCCCATATAAATAAAGCAGCAGGTTGTACATGGCGGTTGAGGTTCCATTTAATTCTATAGGATTCCTGAAGATAACACTTGGCTTCTCTTCAGCAGTCCCATAGAGATAAGTGAAGCAGCAGTGTGTATGGGCCCCATTGTTACCAGCTACACGGGATCCTCATTCTCATGATAGGTTGGGGCGTCAAACACCCACCAATTGGTCGAGTCCACCAGGACAGAAGATCTTACAGTGATTTCCCTTTCTAGCTCATAGAGGAAAATCTGAGCTGACCTACAGATGTAAACAAGACCTTTATATTTATCCAAGATTTACCCCATTAAATAAGACTAAGAGACAAATCCTGACTATAACTGTATTGTACGGTAAGGTGCAAAGGTTTAAAGGGATATTCCCATGTACATAATCATATCTATATTTGTAGATAATTAAAAGTTAAACATTTAAAAATAATTAAAAATAAAAATGAAAAGTAATTAAAAATTCTGGAGAGTTTTAAAGATTTTCTCTAACTATCTTCGTGGTGACAGTCTGTTAGCTTGATCGGTTGAAAATGGATACGACCACTAATGCAGGAACTTTCTATGGTCTGGGACTTGTGAGGAACCCAGCCAGGATTTTCTTATTGTAGCTGGGATATCAGGCAGGGACACTACATGTACATACCTCTAGAGATGAGCGAACACTAAAATGTTCGAGGTTCGAAATTCGATTCGAACAGCCGCTCACTGTTCGAGTGTTCGAATGGGTTTCGAACCCCATTATAGTCTATGGGGAACATAAACTCGTTAAGGGGGAAACCCAAATTCGTGTCTGGAGGGTCACCAAGTCCACTATGACACCCCAGGAAATGATACCAACACCCTGGAATGACACTGGGACAGCAGGGGAAGCATGTCTGGGGGCATAAAAGTCACTTTATTTCATGGAAATCCCTGTCAGTTTGCGATTTTCGCTAGCTAACTTTTCCCCATAGAAATGCATTGGCCAGTGCTGATTGGCCAGAGTACGGAACTCGACCAATCAGCGCTGGCTCTGCTGGAGGAGGCGGAGTCTAAGATCGCTCCACACCAGTCTCCATTCAGGTCCGACCTTAGACTCCGCCTCCTCCAGCAGAGCCAGCGCTGATTGGCCGAATTCCGTACTCTGGCCAATCAGCGCTGCCAATGCATTCTATTAGCTTGATGAAGCAGAGTGTGCACAAGGGTTCAAGCGCACCCTCGGCTCTGATGTAGCAGAGCCGAGGGTGCACAAGGGTTCAAGTGCACCCTCGGCTCTCCTACATCAGAGCCGAGGGTGCGCTTGAACCCTTGTGCAGCCTCGGCTCTGCTACATCAGAGCCGAGGGTGCGCTTGAACCCTTGTGCACACTCTGCTTCATCAAGCTAATAGAATGCATTGGCCAGCACTGATTGGCCAGAGTACGGAATTCGGCCAATCAGCGCTGGCCAATGCATCCCTATGGGAAAAAGTTTATCTCACAAAAATCACAATTACACACCCGATAGAGCCCCAAAAAGTTATTTTTAATAACATTCCCCCCTAAATAAAGGTTATCCCTAGCTATCCCTGCCTGTACAGCTATCCCTGTCTCATAGTCACAAAGTTCACATTCTCATATGACCCGGATTTGAAATCCACGATTCGTCTAAATTGGAGGTCACCTGATTTCGGCAGCCAATGACTTTTTCCAATTTTTTTCAATGCCCCCGGTGTCGTAGTTCCTGTCCCACCTCCCCTGCGCTGTTATTGGTGCAAAAAAGGCGCCAGGGAAGGTGGGAGGGGAATCGAATTTTGGCGCACTTTACCACGCGGTGTTCGATTCGATTCGAACATGGCGAACACCCTGATATCCAATCGAACATGTGTTCGATAGAACACTGTTCGCTCATCTCTACATACCTCCCAACCGCACGATTTGGGTGACATGTCCCGCGGTCCCGGTTGGAGGGAGGTATGTCCCGATTTCAACTCACATCTGTGAGGACGCAGATCTGAGTTGAACACATATGCGGCTGAAGCAAGGAGCTGACACAGGTCAGCTCCTCGCTTCGCCGCTGCGCGCCTCTCTCGCTGACACATATGCAGCTGAAGCGAGGAGCTGACCTGTGTCAGCACCTCACTTCGCCGCTGCTGCCGGCTCCTGGCTTGTAGACGCGATGTGGCTGCCCGCCTCTCTCGCTGACATATATGCGGCTGAAGCGAGGAGCTGACCTGTGTCAGCTCCTCGTTTCACCGCTGCCGCCGGCTCCTGGCTTGTAGACGCAATGTGACACATGTGATGTGTCATGTGATACATCGCGTCTACAAGCCAGGAGCCGGCGGCAGCAGTGAAGCGAGGTGCTGACACAGGTCAGCTCCTCGCTTCAGCCGCATATGTGTCAGCGAGAGAGGCGGGCAGCCACATCGCGTCTACAAGCCAGGAGCCGGCGGCAGCAGTGAAGCGAGGTGCTGACACAGGTCAGCTCTTCGCTTCAGCCGCATATGTGTCAGCGAGAGAGGCGCGCAGCGGCGAAGCGAGGAGCTGACCTGTGTCAGCTCCTTGCTTCAGCCGCATATGTGTCAGCGAGAGAGGCGCGCAGAGAGCGGCGAGGGAGCGGAGGAGAAGGTAAGTTTAATGTGGAGGTGGAACGTGAATCTGGGGGAGAGGATGGCATGACACTGGGGGCAGAGATGGAGAGGACGGCATGACACTGGGGGCAGAGATGTGGGGACATGAATCTGGGGGCAGAGATGGGGGGACATGAATCTGAGGGCAGAGATGGGGGGACATGAATCTGGGGGCAGAGATGGAGGGGACATGAATCTGAGGGCAGAGATGGGGGGACATGAATCTGGGGGCAGAGATGGGGGGACATGAATCTGAGGGCAGAGATGGGGGGACATGAATCTGGGGGCAGAGATGGAGGGGACATGAATCTGAGGGCAGAGATGGGGGGACACGAATCTGGGGGCAGAGATGGGGGGACATGAATCTGGGGGAAGAGATGGAGGGGACATGAATCTGAGGGCAGAGATGGAGGGGACATGAATCTGGGGGCAGAGATGGGGGGACATGAATCTGAGGGCAGAGATGGGGACATGAATCTGGGGGCAGAGATGGAGGGGACATGAATCTGAGGGCAGAGATGGGGGGACATGAATCTGGGGGCAGAGATGGAGGGGACATGAATCTGAGGGCAGAGATGGGAGGACACGAATCTGGGGGCAGAGATGGAGGGGACATGAATCTGAGGGCAGAGATGGAGGGGACATGAATCTGGGGGCAGAGATGGAGGGACATGAATCTGAGGGCAGAGATGGAGGGGACATGAATCTGGGGGCAGAGATGGAGGGGACATGAATCTGAGGGCAGAGATGGGGGGACATGAAACTGGTGGCAGATGAAGGGTGTATATGAAACTGGGGGAGAGATAGAGGGGGGACATATAATAATTTACGGGTGACTGTAGGAGGATTATACTGTTGTCTACGGGCACATGAAAAATTAACAAGTGGGCGGGGCTAACATTTTGTCCCTCTTTCAGTTCTTCAAAAGTTGGGAGGTATGCATGTATCAGAAGGTATCCCGGCAGCAATAAAGACATCATGGCTGATTTTATGACCTTAGAAAATTTCTGCATTGGTGGTCGTATCCATGGCAACCGATTAAGACAACAGACTGTCACCACTAAGAAAGTTAGAGAAAATCTTTAAAACTCTGCAGAATTTTTAAT
Source organism: Leptodactylus fuscus (assembly GCF_031893055.1). Taxonomy (NCBI): domain Eukaryota; kingdom Metazoa; phylum Chordata; class Amphibia; order Anura; family Leptodactylidae; genus Leptodactylus; species Leptodactylus fuscus. The sequence continues at coordinate 207,576,170 of NC_134268.1, read as the reverse complement.
TACTTATATTTGCAAAAATGTTTAACTTTTCATCATCTACAAATTAAAAAATAATTATGTAGATGGGAATACCCCTTTAAGCATATGTGAAAAATGCTGCAATATAAGAATTTTCAGAAATAGAAGGGTTAATAATTTTTTTTTGTCAATTATCAAAATGAAGTGAATGAAGAAAAGACAAATGGAAATCCCATCAATATTTGGCATGACCTTTGCCCTTTGGAGGAGGAGTCCTGGAAGTGATGGTATGACCCCCACAGATATAGCCCTGATCTCATCATCATCCAGTCTGTCTGGGATGACATGAATAAATAGAACTAGTTCAAGGGTCACCGCGCTTCTTCAGGACTTGGATATGATTATGGGTAAACAACGGGTGATCGACACATACGCACAATTGTACCTCTGGACCACCGAGTATGGATGGCAGCGTAAACCAATATGCAACACAGGGTCAGCTAACTATTTCACAGGTAGGTTGTGGATTGTATCCAAACAAATGGTAGGTTCCGCGCTCACTCAGGACAAACTGGTAGGATGAATTGAATAACAATATGTACTTTATTTGCAATAAGATTACGAGTTTCGGGGTATTGAAGTAACTCATGTGGCTTCACCCCTTCATCAGATCTGGCACAACCTTTGAGTACATATAATATTCTCCGCTCCACTGATTCCAGCACCTTCATAAAACTGGTCTGGGATGACATGAAGAGAGAGACGGATTGGAGCAAGCCTACATCTATAGAAGATCTGGGCTTAGTTCTCCAAGATGGCGGCGGGAACAACCTCCCTGCCGAGTTCTTCCAAAACCTGTCTGCTGTTGTCTGTAAATTGTCATTTGAGACTGTAAAGAGTTCACTGGTTCTCGGTGGTTCCACTGCCAGAAATCCCCGAGATCTTCTGTCCCTTTATCACCACTTTCTATCTCCCCCATGACGTCCATTATTTGCTTCTTTATCACACATATCTCTGTTTCCTACCTGGAGAGGGGACATCTCGGGACTTCTTGTCGCCTTTCTCACAGATATAGCCCAGTTTTTGCTCGCACTCTTTGCTTTCCCACTTTGTGTTTCTTCCAGGATTTACCGCTACACAGTTTACACCGGGGGCATCTGATGGATTTCCTAAAGAAAGCGACAAAGTTAGGTAAAAATATCTAAGCTGTCATTGTGCAGTTATTGTGGTTATTTTCCTCATACCCACCATGTTATAAGAGGAGAGGACCAGTCCAGCACTTTTAAGATACATTATATATTGTGTATGTGATTTTTTTGTTTTATTATACAGTCAGGTGACTACTCCAGTGTTCAAGAATGGCCACACCTCATTGACATGTCCATGTACCTGGTAATCTCTGTTTTTATATCACATATTTTTAGCTTTACTTAATTTTTTTTAATTTGTATAAATTTATAATTTTTATATAATTTTTAAAATTGTACTGTAACTACAGACTCAATAGATTTTCCCTATTTATTAATTGGGTCTCTCAGCTAAAGATAATGACAAAATATCCTAAGGAAAGGTCATCATTATCAAAATGAGTAGAAATCCGAAACCCAGCACCCCACTGATCAGCTGTTCTCAGCTGCTGATACACAGAGAATAGAGCAGGAAGCAGAGAGCGCTGTTCTCTGTGCAGTGGCTGAACTGTGTCACTGCAGCTTAGTGAATGGAAGCTGATCTGCAGTACCTGGTCTGGCCACTGAACAGAGAGAAGTTTGGGCAGTTTCCTGCTCTGTTTTCTTTGTGTCAGCTGCTGAGAACAGCCGATCAATGGGGGTCCCGGGTGTCAGACCTCACTGATCTGGTATTAATGACTTTTGTCTTCCCAGGATTTACTGTAATACAGCTTACGCCAGAGGCTTGTGAAGGATTCCCCCCCCCTCCCCAATTTTACAAGGTTAGGTAAAAATGTGTAGGTTATCAATATTTTTAACCCAGATAGTCCTTTTAAGAGCAGACCAAAAATAATAATAATAATAATAATAATAATAATAACAATAATAAAAATAAATAAATATATATATATATATATATATATATATATATCAAACACACACACTGCTCAAAAAAATAAAGGGAACACTGTGGGTAAGTTCACACGTAGCTTTTTTGGTCAGGGTTTTGAGGCCGTAATTGCCTCAAAACCCTGACCAAAAAGACAACTCCCATTGAATTCTATGGGAGCCGCTCAGGAGCTTTTTTCGGGAGCCATTTCTTTCGGCTCCCAGAAAAAACAAGCAAGATGTTCATTCTTCGGGCCGAGTCGCCTCGCAATTCGGCATGAAGAAACTCCCTCCTCCGGACTAGGCCCATTCATTGGGCCTAATCTGGATTGGAGCGCGCGGCTGGATGCTGGTGCAGTGCACCAGCTTTCAGTCACGGCGATCCGGCTTTTGGATCGGAACCTGAGGCGGTGGCCACCTCAGGTTCCGATCCAAAAAACTACATGTGACCTTACCCTTAAGCAACACAATGTAACTCCAAGCAACACTGATTGACAATCAATTTCACCTGCTGTTGTGCAAATGGAATAGACAACCGATGGAAATTATGGAGACACACTTAATAGAGGAGGGGTCTGCAGGTGAGGACCACAGACCACATCTCAGTACCAGTGCTTTCTGGCTGAAGTTTGGTCACTTTTGAATGTTGGTTGTGTTTTCACACTTGTGGTAGCATGTGATAGACTGTACAACCTACACAAGTGGCTCAGGTAGTGCAGCTCATCCAGGATGGCACATCAGTGCCAGCTGTGGCAAGAAGGTTTGCTGTGTCTGTCAGCATAGTGTCCAGAGGCTGGTGGTGCAAGGAGGCACAGGAGGAGCACTGCCAGAGCCCTGCAAAATGACCGACAGCAGGCCACAAATGTGCTTGTGTCTGTACGAACGGTTAGACACCGACTCCATGAGGATGGTATGAGGCCCCGATGTCCACAGATGGTGGTTGTGCTCACAGCCCAACACTGTGCAGGACACTTGGCATTTGCCAAACATCAGGATTGGCAACTTCGCCACTGGTGCCCTGTGCTCTTCACAGATGAAAGCAGTTTCACATTGAGCACATGTGACAGACATGACAGAGTCTGGAGACACTGCGGAGAGTGATCTGCTGCCTGCAACATCCTACAGCATGACCGGTTTGGCAGTGGTCAGTTATGGTGTGGGGTGGCATTTCTTTGGAGGGATGCACAGCCCTCCATGTGCTCGCCAGAGGTAGCCTGACTGCCATTAGGTACCGAGATGAGACCCTTAGACCCCTATTGAGACCATATGCGGGTGCAGTTAGCCCTGGCTTCCTCCTAATGCAGGACAATACCAGACCTCATGTGGCTGGAGTGTGTCAGAAGTTCCTGCAAGATGAAGGTATTGAAGCTATGGACTGGCCCGCATGTTCCCCAGACCTGAATCCGAATGAGCACATCTGGGACATCATGTCTCACTCCATCCACCAACGTCACGTTGCACCACAGACTTTAATCCAGGTCTGGGAGGAGATCCCTCAGGAGACCATCCGCAACCTCATTAGGAGCATGCCCAGGAGTTGTAGGGAGGTCATACAGGCACGTGGAGGCCACACACACTACTGAGCCTCATTTTGACATGTTTTAAGGACATTGCATTAAAGTTGGATCAGTCTGTAGTGTGCTTTTCCACTTTAATTTTGGGGATGACTTCAAATCCAGGCCTCCATTGGTTAATAAATTTGATTTTCATTGATGATTTTTGTTGTCATCACATTCAACTTTGTACAGAACAAAGTATTCAATGAGTAAAATTTCATTCATTCAAATCTAGAATTTGTTATTTGAGTGTTCTCTTTATTTTTTTGAGCAGTTCAGTGAAGTGGCATCCCAAGATCCACCTCAGTTCTTACCTGGAAGCCAGTGGAGATATCTATAAGGGTCTCCACCGTCCCATCTCCAGCCACCATTGAAGTCCAGACTATTCAGCCCGATCCATAAGGGTGTGGTGAGGGTGTTTGTTAACCCTATGACATATAAACAAATAACATGATGGATTACATACAGTCCAGCCATAGAAAAGATCAACTGTCAGACACAAATCTTAATCTATTATATGTGATTTGGTGAATACAAAGTAAGTGAAGCTGAACGCGCCTTTCTAGCTAATATATGCGGCAGGATCATCTGAACATATGCTGTAAACCACTGACTATACACCAGAGTAGGGGGTAGAGAGGAGGAAGCTGACTGCTTATTTGGCAGGGGTGCAAAGTGATGTGCCAAGTTGCATGGATAACAGTATAATTTATGGGGCACTGAGGATACACGATACATGGAGTTGTCCTCACAATCACCATGCTCTACATGCATGGCATAGCATAACAAAGGTTTAATGTATTCATTTATACAGATTGCAGTGTAATTTATCATAAGAGGAATATTTATATTCAGGTTTGCTGGCTTTTGCATTGGCGTAATTTATGCCAAATACCCAATTATAAGGGAGCCTTCACGCGGCGTAAGCGTGCCGCTCATTCTGAGCCGTACACGCGAGCGCTGCGGAACACTTCCCATTCACTTCAATGGGAGTGCACGTAACACCAGCTTTACGAGTGCTCCCATTGAAGTGAATGGGAAGTGTTCCGCAGCGTTCACGTGTACGGCTCAGAATGAGCGGCACGCTTACGCCGTGTGAAGGCTCCCTAAGAGTAATAAAAAAAATGTAGTGAAACTGTCACTCACTAATGAGGATATCTACAACTAGATTTTAGTGGAACCATTAAAATACTACACTGATAATCCTAAACTCAAACTTGGCCTCTAATAGGGATAACAATATCTGTAGCTGAATAGCCCTATTATAGAGTATAGCTGTTTGCACCAATTGTAGTGTTCAAACACTCGGGAGAAAGGACATGAGCTGAATTTGGAAGGCTCAATGCTCTTCTGTAGTTTAGAAAGATAAATAAACTACTCCATAGTCTGAACTCCCATAGACTGATGTGCAAAACATGGCACCAAAGTTGAAGGAACAGGAGCTGAGATATACAAAAAAGCTCAATGCTCCTACGTAGCTCAATTGTGATGCAGGAGCCTAATCTGTAAAAATACTTCTCCTTAACTAATGTGCCAATAAAAGCACTGAAAAAATGAACAAACTCTCAACCTAACCAACTAACGTGTATCAAAAGTCAGAACCATAATAGGTCTGACTAAATTATCAGAGGTGAATCTCTAAGTACAGGAAAAGAGTTTTTACTAGAGCAGCATAGTATCTCCCACTCCAATCTGCAGCACTGATGTATAGTATCCCCCACTTCCACCCGTGGCACTGATGCATAGTATCCCCTGCTCCCACCCGTGGCACTGATGTATAGTATCCCCCGCTCCCACCCGCAGCACTGATGTATAGTATCCTCCACTCCCACCCGTGGCACTGATGTATAGTATCCCCCGCTCCCACCCGCAGCACTGATGTATAGTATCCCCCGCTCCCACCCGCAGTACTGATGTATAGTATCCCCCGCTCCAATCTGCAGCACTGATGTATAGTATCCCCCCGCTCCCACCCGTGGCACTGATGTATAGTATTCCCCACTCCCACCCGCAGCACTGATGTATAGTATCCCCCCGCTCCCACCCGCAGCACTGATGTATAGTATCCCCCGCTCCAATCTGCAGCACTGATGTATAGTATCCCCCCGCTCCCACCCATGGCACTGATGTATAGTATCCCCCCGCTCCCACCCGCAGCACTGATGTATAGTATTCCCCACTCCCACCCGCAGCACTGATGTATAGTATCCCCCGCTCCAATCTGCAGCACTGATGTATAGTATCCCCCGCTCCCACTCGTGGCACTGATGTATAGTATCCCCCGCTCCCACCCGCAGCACTGATGTATAGTATCCCCTGCTCCCACCCGCAGCACTGATGTATAGTATCCCCCACTCCAATCTGCAGCACTGATGTATAGTATCCCCCGCTCCCACCCACAGCACTGATGTATAGTATCCCCTGCTCCCACCCGCAGCACTGATGTATAGTATTCCCCACTCCCACCCGCAGCACTGATGTATAGTATCCCCCGCTCCCACTCGCAGCACTGATGTATAGTATCCCCCGCTCCCACCCGCAGCACTGATGTATAGTATCCCCCGCTTCCACCCGCAGCACTGATGCATAGTATCCCCGGCTCCCAACCGCAGCACTGATGTATAGTATCCCCCGCTCCCACCCGCAGCACTGATGTATAGTATCCCCTGCTCCCACCCGCAGCACTGATGTATAGTATCCCCTGCTCCCACCCACAGCACTGATGTATAGTATCCCCTGCTCCCACCCGCAGCACTGATGTATAGTATCCCCCAGGGGTGAACCTGGGCTTTCTGCCGCCTGAAGCGGCGTCAGAAAGCCGCCCCCCCCCCCCCGGAGGAGGGGCGGAGCTGGGGGGGGGGGGTGATATTCGCAAGAAAGGGGCGGGGCCGAGCGGAAGGGGGCTGGGTCGATCAGAAAGGGGGCGGGGCGGAGCGAACGGTGTTCGCAGGCAGAGAGCAGGCAGGGAGAGAACCTGCTCTCTGCCTGAGTGTGAGGGGCGGCCGCTGGAGCAGCACTGCGTCCAGCAGGGCCGCCCCAATACACCGCTCGCTTCCCGTGTTGGGCTGCAGACACGGTGACGCTAAGCCAGTCCAGGACAACTTGTCCTGGACTGGCTTAGGTCAGCAAAAATGCCGCCCTCCCGAGGCCCTGGCATAGCGCCGCCTGAAGCGGTCACTTCACGTCGCCACATGGAAGGCGCGGCGCTGGTATCCCCCGCTCCCAACCGCAGCAGTGATGTATAGTATCTCCCGCTCCCACCCGCAGCACTGATGTATAGTATCTCCAGCTCCCACCCGCAGCACTGATGTATAGTATCTCCCGCTCACACCCGCAGCACTGATGTATAGTATCTCCAGCTCCCACCCGCAGCACTGATGTATAGTATCTCCCACTTCCACCCGCAGCACTGATGTATAGTATCTCCCACTACCACCCGCAGCACTGATCTATGGCCGTGAGTGTAATGAGGTCAGGCACCTATTTAACACACCCAAACTCCTCCCACTAAAAATTTAGAGACCAATCAGAGGAGAGGGCATATTAAGACAACGGCAGGTGAACACCAGTAATCTATTGGCCGAGTTGCACAGATCAGAAGCGCTGATACCTCATGGCTCACGTAAACAAAGTGCAAGGACCTTGTCATATTGTTCGTGGAACTGGCCTTTAAATGAATAAGTCTTCCATCTTCTGTTAGATTTTTCTGATCCCAGTAAAAAAAAAATTTAATCAGAGAATTATATCTTAAATCACCAAAAAATTCACAATTCCACCAGATGTCATAACAAAGTTTGGGAAACTCTTTAGCCAAAATGTGTATCTTACATTACAACCCTCGGTGTTACCTATGATAAAACCATTTATTTCTAGCTATACCGTTACCATATCTGGATATGCTGGACATGATAATGTTGGTTCAGTCTATGGGTATAACTATAGGGGTGCAACATTAGCCACAAGTGAGTAATAGTGAATGGGCCTAAGGGCAGTCTGCCACATATGGAAGCAGCAGTTATTTTTCGCAAATAATCCCAAAAAGTCAGACTACTGTGCAATTTATGTTACACCAAAATTCAGCAGGATTATACATGGCACATTGTGGATTGGGGCCTTGTTACTGTATTCACATTTTGGTCAACAAGGAAGGAGTCCATGTTTGTGATCATACAGACTGTAGTAAGACCATGGGACACTTTAATCAATGGAGAATTGAATAATTTTTGAGATAATAGCAGAGAAATGGGGGCTTCAGTGTATGAAGATAATCTGATCTCGTGTAAAGAATAGGTTTAGATAATCTGTGACTCCACATTCATCATACATATCATACTATTGTCCTAATTCCTGTAGATCTGACGTGTCCCTTCTGATTCTTCTCTACCTCGGTTCTTACCTGCAATGAATGATTGTTCGTGTAGTTCGGTTATACTCAGCAGTTCTGCGTCTTGTTGCTGGCAGCTTCTTCTGGCTTGGTACCAAGTGAGGGCTGAATCAGAGTTAATCTGATAGTTGTCGCCAGTAACAGGATCTGCTGTCCACAAGTCCTTAGATGTAGCTGAGAAGAAAAATGTCTTATATAAGAGATGATAAACCGAAAATGGTGAATTATATAAATCAGGTTATTTCTTTACTATTGGTGATCATACAATTACAATCTTCCAGTAATATTTCAGTTTCCACAATGCCTGTTAGAGGATTCACCATAGGTTGACACTTCCTGAGATCTGCAGCTCACCTGTTTGCTTTACTGTGCAGACTAGGACAGAATGAGCAAGGGCGGGAGATTTAATGACAGTGCTATTGAACAGCTTGAGACTTAGATAACATAGGATAGCTAAACTATACACAGATAAGTGTCTTCTGTGCCGTCCATACCACTCCTTTTTCTGTGGGGCAGGGTTCTGTACTTTATTAACAATAGATTTCTATCAAACCATCGGACTACAGCAGAGGAACATGGATTAGTCCCATTGTGTCTGAGTATAACCTGTGAGCTCTGCTTTGCTGTGGCATCCATATTGCTGGTATTTGGAATTTGTGGCAGAAGACTTCCTCTAATTCATCTGTGTGAACTTACCCTTATATTGCTGGTTATTATTAGTAAATGTAGCATGAGACAAGTAATGTTTTCTACTCCATATGAGTTTCTGTCCCTTATGTCTAAAATGTGTACATTATATTGTCAGTCCATCTATGTCAGGAACTAATGTGAGTGGTTACAATGTGTGAACAGTGCTGTGTACTAGCAGATCTGAGGAACCATAATGGACAGGTGAGACCTCTCACAGACTGGTCCCAGCACTAGTTTAATGGGTGGCATCTGGTCAATTCCTCATAATATTCACTTTTGTCCTAGATTTACTTCAACTCACTTTACAACCACTGGGAGGCCGTAAATAGCCACTTATCGCATAGACATCTTGTTGTGACAGAGTATCAGAAAATCAGGCTGAAAAGTTTATCATCTTGTGAAAAAATATTTGAACACATCCAGCCTAGAGGAAAGGTAAGGAAGGAGACATCTGTAATAGACAACGGTGTCAATGTAAATGACTATTACACTTACATGTACATGGACAAAATCCAAACAGCTCGTCGGTGTCATGATCTGAGGTTGTAGAGCACCAGAGGAATCCATCAGATCGTGCATAACTTGTACAGTCTACATAAACCTTGTTGTTGTACTTGAAAGGGAACTTGCAGGGCCGACCATTACTATTCCCCCTCAGAGTGTATATTTCTGTGGAAAAACAAATTACATCATTGTCCTCATGGTAGAATTAACAAGTAATGAATTATCATTAATTGTGATATATAGAAGGTATTACAGATTTATCTCAGCTAGATATTTGATGGAGATGGAGCTACTAGTAAAAAAAAAAGGGTGAAAAACTAAAATGAAAAGGTTTAAATTTGGCTGCAGTATGTGGGGTTAAAATAAGGGAGAGAAGCTGAGCTCTGTGATATATAGGGTTATATGATAGAGGAGAGAAGCTGAGCTCTGTGATATATAGGGTTATATGATAGAGGAGAGAAGCTGAGCTCTGTGATATATAGGGTTATATGATAGAGGGAGAGAAGCTGAGCTCTTTGATATATAGGGTTATATGATAGAGGAGAGAAGCTGAGCTCTGTGATATATATAGGGTTATATGATAGAGGGAGAGAAGCTGAGCTGTGTGATATATAGGGTTATATGATAGAGGAGAGAAGCTGAGCTCTGTGATATATAGGGTTATATGATAGAGGAGAGAAGCTGAGCTCTGCGATATATAGGTTATATGATAGAGGAGAGAAGCTGAGCTCTGTGATATATAGGGTGATATGATGGAGGAGAGAAGCCGAGCTCTGTGATATATAGGGTGATATGATGGAGGAGAGAAGCTGAGCTCTGTGATATATAGGGTTATATGATAGAGGAGAGAAGCTGAGCTCTGCGATATATAGGGTTTATACAGTATTATTAAGGCAGAGGAGCTGAGCTTTGTATATATAGAGTTATACAATATAAGGGAACTAATACAAGGACAGACTAGATTGGTCACATGGTCTTTGTCCATCTTCTTCTTACCTTCATAAGAATTACTACATAAATCCTCCTTTGTAGAATAGATTCTCCATTGGCTCCCGTCTCCTGTGCTATTGGAGATGATGATTTTCTTTCTATCTCTGCGGGTCATGTATAGATCACCATTGGTGACTCCAAACAAAGTCTCATTTTTACATTGCCATTTCTGGATGTCACTGTTGGCGTCACATGTATGCAGCCCCACTGCTGACCCTTCTGTTATAGACGCTACAGACAGGCAGTGTGATGTCCCTACATTTATAAGCTGCTCCTCAGAAATCCATTGAAATTTCTGCATAATAGAATTCTCATTACATTCAGCCATGACGAGGGAAGAATCCTCTGCTTGTAGACATCGCTTGTCAGGGTCATTGTAGATTAATAATGTTTTGGTGCCTGAAAAGAGAGATGAATTTATTTTATTTTTTTTGCACATCTGACAGCTGTAGGCACAACAGGAGGTACATTGCAGGTGGTGTTAGTTATTACATGTCTGTAATCCATATAAACCAGTATAAAGTATTGTAACACCCTCCAGAAGTTCCAGTGACTATTACATCTCCTACTGCTCTCAGTGCACTCATACCTCCCAACCAATCCCGATTTCCGTGGGACACTCATGATTTCGGTGATGTGTCCTGCGGTTCCGGTTGGAGGAGGTATGTCCCGATTTCAACTCAGATCGGCGTCCTCCAGACGCCGATCTGAGTTGTATACAGACGCGGCTAAAGCAAGGAGCTGTCACAGCTCGGCTCCTTGCTTGGCCGCTGCACTCCAGCTAGAGACAGTATAGACGCAATGTGATGACGTCACATCGCGTCTACAACTGTGTGCGAGACTACGGAAAGAGAGAGAGGCACAGAGAGAGCGTCGGGGGAGCGAGGAGGAGGTAAGTGTAATGTGTGTACACTGAGCTGGAACATGAAAGGGGGCAGATGAAGGAGGGGACGGCATGACACTGGGGGCAGAGATGGAGGGACATGAATCTGGGGGCAGAGATGGAGAGGACATGAATCTGGGGAAGAGATGGGGGACATGAATCTGGGCAGAGATGGAGGGGACATGAATCTGGGGGCAGAGATGGAGGACATCAATCTGGGGGCAGAGATGGGGGACATGAATTTGGGGCAGAGATGGGGGACATGAATCTGTGGCAGAGATGGAGGGGACATGATTCTGGGGGCAGAGATGGGAGACATGAATCTGGGGGCAGAGATGAGGGGACATGAATCTGGGGGCAGAGATGGAGGGACATGAATTTGGGGGCAGAGATGGAGGGGACATGATTCTGGGGCAGAGTTGGAGGGGACATGAATCTGGGGGCAGAGATGAGGGGACATGAATCTGGGGGCAGAGATGAGGGGACATGAATCTGGGGCAGAGATGGGGGACATGAATCTGGGGGCAGAGATGGGGGACATGAATCTGGGGGCAGAGATGGGGAACATGAATCTGGGGCAGAGATGGAGGGGACATGATTCTGGGGGAAGAGATGGAGTGACATGAATCTGGGGGCAGAGATGGAGAGGACATGAATCTGGGGGCAGACATGGAGGGGACATGAATCTGGGGGCAGAGATGGAGGACATGAATCTGGGGGCAGAGGCGGAGGACATGAATCTGGGGGAAGAGATGGGGGACATGAATCTGGGGCAGAGATGGAGGGGACATGATTCTGGGGCAGAGATGGGGACATGAATCTGGGGGCAGAGATGGAGGGACATGAATCTGAGGGAAGAGATGGAGGGGACATGATTCTGGGGGCAGATATGAGGGGACATGAATCTGGGAGCAGAGATGAGGGGACATGAATCTGGGGGCAGAGATGAGGGGACATGAAACTGGGGCAGAGATGTGGGGACATGAATCTGGGGCAGAGATGGGGGGGCATGATTCTGGGGGCAGAGATGGGGGGACATTATTCTGGGGGCAGAAATGGGGGGACATGAATCTGGGGGCAGAGATGGGGGACATGAATCTGGGGGCAGAGATGAGGGGACATGAAACTGGGGCAGAGATGTGGGGACATGAATCTGGGGGCAGAGATGGGGGCATGATTCTGGGGGCAAAGATGGGGGGGACATGATTCTGGGGGCAGAGATGGGGGGACATGAATCTGGGGGCAGAGATGGGGGGACATGAATCTGGGGACAGAGATGGAGGGACATGAAACTGGGGGCAGAGATGGAGGGGGGACATGAAACTGGGGGCAGATGAAGGGTGTATAAGAAACTGGGGGAGAGATAGAGGGGGGCATATAATTTACTTGGTGACTGTAGGATGATTATACTGTGTGGGAGCACGTGAAAAATTAATGAGAATGGGCGGAGTCAACATAAAAGTGGGAGGGGCCAAATTTGCCACGGCGCACTTTCAAAAGTTGGGAGGTATGTGCACTGGACATATCTATAGGTGTATGTAGGTGTCCGGCATTACTGTAAGGAGTGATAGATTATTATTTACTGTTACATAAACTCCATAACCTATTATATCACCACCAGTCTGTAAGATATGGGAGGTCAAGAACATATGAAGTGATGATATCTCTACTTACATTCTGTAGTCCTATAAATAAGAGGATATTACAGTCATACTCTGGCATTGTTTAAGCCATAAAAATAGATACATAATATACTATTGCTGTTTTTGTCACTCATGTCTAGCACGTGTATCCATACCTCACAACTGTACCCATCACTAGTACCTATGATGTTTTATTATTCACTGTTTCCTTCTAGTGGATACAAATCAATCCTATTATGTGATGGACACACAGGCGCTCGGCTTGTTACACTTATTAGAGCTCTTTCCTGTGACGAGTCCTGCACCTGTATGTCCATCACATGACCAGTAAACTATTAAGGTCCCTACTAAATGGAAGCAAGCAGAGATTTCTAAACCCTGAGGAACTTATACAAAAGAACTTATACAGAAAGGATGATAGAAAAATGTGTAATATCACATGGCTATAAAAATGGCCTAGTTGAGCCGTGTACCCATACCCCAACCTACCTTCCCATAGATCCCAAATAAGGACACTGACACCAGAGGTTGGAAGAATAGGCCACAGTGGCATTTTATTAACATAACACCATAAATGAACCTTTAAATTACCATATTCATAAACATAGCATAAATGACATTAAACCCACTTACCATCAAATGCATAAATTTACATATCAATTATAACTCCCCATTTACCTAACCATCCAATCCCAGCAATATAAATCCAGGAATTGTATCCCCTCCAAGAAGGAGGGGCCTCTGAAGGCACCAACCCCCAAGACACCACCACCACCTCCGAATCTTACCCCCAGCCGTGATTCACCTAGCCCAGGTGTACCAACATCGGAGGAAATTGCGTCCTGGATCCCCCTGACCACAGGAATTGTTATCCTTCATGGTTTTCCACCATCATGCATACTACCAAGAGGGTGGAGATGACCCCTTAGTCCTCCACCCCCGTTGTGCCTCCAAAGACCCCTCCTGTGCCCACCACGGTGAGCGCGAGTGACCACCTTACTTGCGCTCATCTCCCCAAACCCGCACAGTTGATGCCCTCTCAAATCCCCAGCAACCAGATATCCATCCCGATGGCATTGAGGTGAACACCATTACGCCGGAACAAGTCAGCCAACACTTTCTGCAGTTTGCTATGCCACACAACCAAGCCACCATGCCACGCCACAAAACGGCTGACCACCCTGTTAATCTTAATCCTCGCCTGGTCGATGCCAGACACTGAACGAGCATGTCTCCAACACATACGGGCCACAATGTCCGACCACACTATGAGCAGCCCAGGGAAGGATGACCATAGTCACAGCAAGTCCAAATTAAAATCCCGCAACACTTCCCTGGACACCCGCAAACCCAAATCATTTCCCCCGCATGGATCACCAAAACGTCAGGGGGCCTATCCATATCCACGTAATATTGCACCTCGGACAATAACCTGGACCACAGCATGCCTCTCACTCCCAACCACTTAACCTGCACCAAGGAATGGTCGTACCCCAACTGGCATCCAGATGGTCGGACATGCGCACGAACACCACCCCAGTGGACATAAGAGTGGCCGACGACCCACACCAAACACGGAGCCGCAACTGCAAAAAGAGACAAACAAGAAAAAACACACCATAACACCAGAAATCAAGCTCTGAAAAGACAAAACACAGGCCCCCGCCCCACCCTGTTCACAACCCATCATACCAAGTGGGCCTCACATACAATCGAAAACGGTCGGACTCCCACCTGCCAATCTGTTTAATGACCTCGGGCGGCATGCCCCACCTATCCGCCTCTGTAGCAGCGCCAATGCGGAAAGAATGTGAGCTGTATTTACCAGGAAAGAGGCCCAACCCCTGCAAGCCGTGGCGCAGCACCTGAATGAATTGGAAACACGACAGGCACGAAGAATCCTCGTGCACCAACAACACAGCGCCTATCTGCGGACGCCGCTCCAAAAAAAATTCAAAACAAGCCACCAGACACGTGGAGGACCCCGGGAAGGGGCACAACCGCACCACCACACCCCTGCCCTCCTGATCAGTTTTCGACTGGCGCACCTGACACACCAACTCCCCCTCAGATACACCACAATCACAGAGCAACAAACTGCCCAGGCAGACCCTGCTAGGGGACACGAGCTCATACACCCTAAAAGCCCAAAAAAATGCTAAAGAAAAAGCCAAACTAAACAACCCCACCTCATATGTAGAAGAACACACACCACCCAGAACCCCCAGAAGATCCACCAGAATAGTAAAAAACAATGGCCTACGAGAGTCCCGGGCACCCGAACCCCACAAAATGAGCATTAAGCTCCAAACCCCGCAACACCAGCTCACGCAACGACCGCACTACCGGCAGAGAGTTAGCAGACTGTGAGTTAATGGCCTGTACTACCCCCAAGTTATCACATTGAAAATGAACTCGGCGGTCCCGAAGCCGATCCCCCCAGACCACCGCGGCCACTACGATAGGGAACAGCTCCAGGAGTGCCAGATTCCTCACAAGACCTTCCCGGCACCAGGCATCTGGCCACTCCCCAAAACACCACTGACCCTGAAAAAAACGCCCCAAAACCAAATGCGCCCGCTGCATCCTTAAATAACTCCAAATCAGCATTAGACACCGGCGCCACCAACAACACAGAACGCCAATTGTAACGAGCCAAAAACTCCCCCCAAACAACCAAATCCTCAGCCCGCAAACGCACAAAATGAAAAGGCTGCTGCACACCCGCCGTGGCCGCAGCCAGGTGCTGGAAAAAAACACACCCCATGGGCATTCTACAAGCAAAGTTAAGACGCCCCAGCAAGGATTGCAATTCACGCAAGCGCAACTTCCGCTGGCGCGACGCCGTGTCCTCCATAACCCGCAGCTCCTCCAACTTATCCTCCGGTAGACGGCACTCCATCCTGACAGTATCAATAACTATGCCCAAGAATTTGACCTCAGTAGCAGAGCCCTCCGTCTTCTCCAGAGCCAAGGGGATGCCAAGCCAATGGCACATCCGTTTCATGCTCCGCAGCAACAAGGAGCACACCCACGTGCCTGGGGGGCCAATCAACAGGAAGTCATCCAGGTAGTGCAGAACAGAGTCCACCTGCGCGTGCTGCCGCACTACCCTCTCCAAAAAGGTGCTGAACTCCTCAAAATAGGCACAGGAGATCGAGCACCCCATTGGAAGACACAAGTCCACATAATAATTTTCCTGCCATTTGCACCCCAGTAAGTGAAAGTTCTCTGGATGCACCAGTAGAAGCCGGAAGGCTGCCTCTATGTCGTCTTAGCCAGCAACGCCCCAGAACCATATCTCCACACCCAACCCAACGCCGCATTGAACGAAGCATAAGAAACCGCACACAAAGCTGGATCAATACCGTCATTGACCTAATCCCCATGCGGATGCGACAGGTGGTGAATGAGGCGGAACTTGTTAGGCCCCTCGCTTGGGCACAACCCCCAAAGGAGATACCCGCAGACCTTCCAAGGGGGGGGGGGCAGGGGGCGAGCAAAAGGCCCCGCCATGTGACCCAGTCCCACCTCTTTTTTTTAATTTTTTTAATGTAGATTGTGAGCCCCACATAGAGCTCACAATGTACATTTTTCCCTATCAGTATGTCTTTTTTTGGAATATGGGATGGCAATCCATGGGGAGAACATACAAACTCCTTGCAGATGTTTTTTTGCCATTGGCGGGATTTGAACACCAGAACTCCAGCGCTGCAGTGCTCACGCCTGGCCCGGTGCCCAGCGGCAGACACCAGGGGACAAGACAAAAGCGGCTCCAGCCGACTGCCGGACCACCGCTCTCGACTGGCCCACCCCCCACTTGGAGCATCAGCGGGGGAAGTGGCCACAGCACAGGAACCAGCAGGCCGATGCCGGTGGGAGGGGGACACGTGACGGGATACCCCCGGAACTGCCCGTCCAGGATGCGGGACTGGATTCCTCCCAGAGGCACCCCTAGCCGACGAGGCGTGCCGACCAGGGACCACCTCAAGAGGGTCGATTGTGGGGCTCTGTCTGCAGTGCCTGGACGGCGGGGAGAGCTCCGGGCTGAGCCTCTCAGGTGGCTGCGCTTGTCTCCTGCGCAACCGGACACCCTTTCGAACACAGGAGCCACATCTTGAGAAAGGGACCCCAGGCACTCCTGCAGCCACTCCTGCAGAGCGGCCTGGCGAATATGGTCCAGAAAGGCCTCAATTTCAGCTGACATGGTGAGAGCACAACTTTACTCTTCAATCTCCTGTAGCCTAATGTCTAGACTCACTAGCCAGATGTTTACCAAATATGCTGTGTGTCCCCACCCACTGGCCCCTAGTTGAACCCCCTCTGCACTTTCTATGACCTAACTGCTCCTTCTCCATTTTAAGTCATGAGCCCTTACTCCACTACCCCTTCGGGTTAGCTATGTGGGGGACTATCTTTATGCAAAGAGTAACTTTTATTTGCTAAAACGAAAATATCCCTTTAAGGAAGTGTCTAAACTGGTCAGTTAATGCCTTGAAGAAGTTACTTTTTTTTATGGCTTCTAAAAACATCCTATTAAAAAACGCAGAAAAACCTATTACATAGTGGTCACCACTTCCTATGTGCCCGACCTTAACACTGCATTGTGTCAGGTCTATTGGGTAATATTAGGTATGAAAGTCTCTTCCTCTAGTTGTGTCCTGCACCAGGTGGGAAAGGTAATGTGTAGTGTTTGATAAAAACCTGTTTACTTCATTAGATTGTCTCAGGATAGACATTGGACATTTCCTAGAGATACTGTATGTCACCAATGTCCCAATAATGGGGTCTTACTGCTGTGAACTACTCCGAATACTAGAGCGAAGTAGCTCTGCAAGGGGGTGGGGGGGGAATCCACCAAACAGCAGTCGGTCACCTACCTATCAGGTGGTGGGAAACGCTAGTGACCTACACCCCCAATCAACCCCATAATGATCATATGCATCATATATATAGGCTGCCTATATGTCCAGACATAGCTATAACCCGCACCCTAGGACATGTAAGTACAGTGTAACTTACCCAGCAGACCAGGCGGCCACATAAGGTATAGAAGTGTGAGTAATATGGAGGCAGTCATTGTATATATCGCATTGTTCTGTCCAAGTCCCCAAGCAAGTCCTGTTACAGTTCCCAGTAGGAAGATTGTGACATCCAGAAATGTGATCTGTATATAATAAAGGACTATATGGTCACATGAGCACAGATAATCTACAGTAACTTCCCTTCACTATTATTGCATGATATCATGAGAAAGCCACAATCCTGCCAGTATAGGATACACCTATTACTCACCACTTGATTTTTTAGGAATTATTTCATAATTTGATGATGGGGTCAATTTTAAAACTAAATTCATGGCAACAAAATCGTCACAATTCTCTGACTTTACATATTTGTACCTACAGTGTTATTTATGAAGCTACGATCAGCAGAATCAAAGGGCTGCAGATATCCCTGACTTCAAATCAATCTAGACATTTCATATGGGCCTACATGAGGTGGTCTCCACTGATCAGATGTTTAGGATATTTAGTCCCTTTTACACCCACCCATTAACTATTAATGTCTGGGCGCTCAGGATATATCTTTGTAAGGATGTAATAGTATCTTCTTGCAGACTTAGCAGCTGCAGGAGCGGGGAGCCGGCTGTCAGCAAAGAAAACTATACACACATGGAAAAAATTGTTGGTCCCCCTCATTTAATGAAAGAGAAACCCCACAATGGTCACAGAAATAACTTGAATCTGACAAAAGTAATAATAATTAAAAAGTCTATGAAATTCAACGAATGAAAGTCAGACTTTCCCAGTAGCTCCTGGAAACCCTGGGAAAGAGACACAAGAGACAGCGAGCCCTGGTCTGAAACCCCCCCACTGTCCCCTCCTGCTTGCCGATCCTATTATAGGTAATAGGCGACAACTGGACGACAAAACCCTTCCTAAATACGTGACACACAAAACACGGACAAGACAAACAACAACAAGGGAGGTCAGCTAGCCAGGGGTCAGTAACAGTCGAGCGATGCAGTGTCAAAATCGATATCCAAAAAAATAGTCAATAGGGAAAGCCAGAGGTCAAGAGTCAGAATACAAGAATAAACAATAAGAGAAAAGCCAGCACGCACAAGGCAATAGCAAGCACCAGTGTGAATGTGAGTCAAGAATAAATAGGGAGGAAGAACCTGCCCTGGAGTTGATAGGTGGACAGGCTGTCAATCACAAGGCAAGGCTAAACTTACAGTCCTATGAAAAAGTTTGGGCACCCCTATTAATCTTAATCATTTTTAGTTCTAAATATTTTGGTGTTTGCAGCAGCCATTTCAGTTTGATATATCTAATAACTGATGGACACAGTAATATTTCAGGATTGAAATGAGGTTTATTG
This sequence comes from Leptodactylus fuscus, assembly GCF_031893055.1. Taxonomy (NCBI): domain Eukaryota; kingdom Metazoa; phylum Chordata; class Amphibia; order Anura; family Leptodactylidae; genus Leptodactylus; species Leptodactylus fuscus. The sequence continues at coordinate 207,557,121 of NC_134268.1, read as the reverse complement.
TACTAACAGAAAATGTGCAATATGCATTAAACCAAAATTTGACCGGTGCAAAAGTATGGGCACCTCAACAGAAAAGTGACATTAATATTTAGTAGATCCTCCTTTTGCAAAGATAACAGCCTCTAGTCGCTTCCTGTAGCTTTTAATCAGTTCCTGGATCCTGGATAAAGGTATTTTGGACAAACAATTCAAGTTCAGTTAAGTTAGATGGTCGCCGAGCATGGACAGCCCGCTTCAAATCATCCCACAGATGTTCAATGATATTCAGGTCTGGGGACTGGGATGGCCATTCCAGAACATTGTAATTGTTCCTCTGCATGAATGCCTGAGTTGATTTGGAGCAGTGTTTTGGATCATTGTCTTGCTGAAATATCCATCCCCGGCGTAACTTCAACTTCGTCACTGATTCTTGAACATTATTCTCAAGAATCTGCTGATACTGAGTGGAATCCATGCGACTCTCAACTTTAACAAGATTCCCGGTGCCGGCATTGGCCACACAGCCCCAAAGCATGATGGAACTTCCACCAAATTTTACAGTGGGTAGCAAGTGTTTTTCTTGGAATGCTGTTTCTTTTTGGACGCCATGCATAACGCCTTTTTTTATAACCAAACAACTCAATCTTTGTTTCCAAAATGAAGTTGGCTTCTCCAAATGTGCTTTTTCATACCTCAGGCAACTCTATTTGTGGCGTACGTACAGAAACGGCTTCTTTCTCATCACTCTCCCATACAGCTTCTATTTGTGCAAAGTGCGCTGTATTGCTGACTGATGCACAGTGACACCATCTGCAGCAAGATGATGCTGCAGCTCTTTGGAGGTGGTCTGTGGATTGTCCTTGACTGTTCTCTCCATTCTTCTTCTCTGCCTTTCTGATCTTTCTTGGCCTGCCACTTTTGGGCTTAACAAGAACTGTCCCTGTGGTCTTCCATTTCCTTACTATGTTCCTCACAGTGGAAACTGACAGGTTAAATCTCTGAGACAACGTTTTGTATCCTTCCCCTGAACAACTATGTTGAACAATCTTTGTTTTCAGATCATTTGAGAGCGGGCTGTCCATGTTCGGCGACCATCAAACTTAACTGAACTTGAATTGTTTTGTAGAAAGAAATGGTGCAAAATACCTTCATCCAGGATCCAGGAACTGATTAAAAGCTACAGGAAGCAACTAGAGGCTGTTATCTTTGCAAAAGGAGGATGTACTAAATATTAATGTCACTTTTCTGTTGAGGTGCCCATATTTTTGCACCGGTCAAATTTTGGTTTAATGCATATTGCGCATTTTCTGTTAGTACAATAAACCTCATTTCAATCCTGAAATATTACTGTGTCCATCAGTTATTAGATATATCAAACTGAAATGGCTGCTGCAAACACCAAAATATTTAGAACTAAAAATGATTAAGATTAATAGGGGTGCCCAAACTTTTTCATAGGACTGTAACTATAGAGGAACAGAGAAATGAAGGTGAAGGCAGATGGGTATGGTGGAAAATCAATTACAGAAATAGAGCCATGTTCACACAGTGCAACCAAAAACTCTAAGCAAGGAATGAAACTGCACACGGCTCCTGCACCGCAGCATGCAAGCAGAGGGTGGCGCAGTGACCCGAACAGGCAGAGACGTTAAAGTATCCCCCTTTTATGAGGCCACCAGCCCCTCACCAGATAAACCAGTTCTAGAGGAATTCTCAATTTCCCCTGCCTTGTATTTTAGATCTGCCTGAACCACAGACGCTTGAGGGCCGGGCAAATATTGTTTATTCACCTGGCGTTTCTGAAAACGCCGGGTTTTAAGACTGGAGGGGCATTCCCAACTTTTAGTAGCTGAGACTTTCTCCTCACTGACACAATCTAAGGAGTGCAAAGCAATACCATGGGATGAGCACTGATCTCCCCTCTTTACCAACTCCTTTTTACCCCAATCAAAAATAAGGTTATAGAGGTTCAACCAGGGGAGCCCAAAATAACATCAGAAGACAGATGCTTCATAACAAAAAGGCTTATGACCTCCGAATGTGTCGAACCCACTTGCAAGGTGATTAAGGGGGTCTTGTGTTGGACCTTACCCCTGGCCAATGGGGCAAAATCCGCTCCCGTAACAGACAGAGTGTCAAGTGGCAAAAGCTCAATGCCCAAAGCTGAAACAAACCACTATTTAACCCCTTAATGACCTTTGACATACTGTTACCTCATGGGTGCTAGGTGCTTAGCGCACCATGAGGTAATATTATGTCATAGCTATTCCGCCCGCTCACTAGCTGAAGGCGGAATCGGAAGCGGGTGATAGCTGTTACCGACAGCTATTACTCTTTTCCATAAACTCCGGTCGGTGCTTTTACCGATCGGAGGTTTTAACCCTTTGCTTGCAATGGTCAAACATGACTACTGCAAACAAAGGGTTTCGCATTATTTTCTCCCCCCCCCCCTGGCACCCCCTGTGGCAAGATCGGGGGGTGCCGGTATCTCTGTTATGCAGCCTGGGGTCTGGCCAGTGACCTCAGGCTGCCCTGAGTCCCCATTACCTGGTTGATCCTGGTCTTCTGGAAGTGAATCTGTGCCGTCTGCACAGCCTGACTTCCTGTTATGCACTGGGAGACACGTGCATGCTTTGTGTCACAGAGCATAATACAGGATTAGTGATAAAATCATCACTGATCCAAGTGTCCCATAGGGACATGTGAAAAAGTAAAAAAAAATAAGTGGAACAAAAAAATAAAGTGTTTTAAAACAATTAATAAATTTAAAAAGCCCCACAAATTCCCTTCTTTCTATAGAAAACGAATTATATTAAAAAAAAAACTAAAAATTAATAAAAACAATGCATTTTTGGTATTGTCGAGTCCATAACAATCTGTACAATAAAACTGAAATAATATTTAATGTACACAGTGAATGACGGAAAAAAAAAACTAAAAAACCGGCAGAAGTAGTGATTTTTCGCCATCTCACCTTACAAAATATGCTATAAAAAGTGATCAAAACGTCATATACACCCCACAACAGTACCAATAAAAAGCACAAGTTGTCCCGCAAAATATAAGCCCCCAACCAACACTGTCAACCGAAAAATAAAATTTTTACGCCTCTCAGAAGATGGCGATGCAAAAAACATTGATTTATGCCCCCAAATGTGTTTTTCCTCTGTAGAATTAATATCGCATAAAAAAAATAATATAAATGAGGTATCGCCGTAACCGTACCGACCCGCAGAATTAAGGTCACATGTTACTTATACTGTACACTGCATGGTGAAAAATTTAAAAGGTAAAACGCATAACTTTTGTCATGTCCCATTGGCAGTTGTTGTCACTATGATACAATGTGTTGTATTTTTCATTTCAGATCATATCTGATGAAGGTCCAACAACCGAAACGTTAATTTGATCTATTGTTTCTTTTTTGCTTATTGCTACATGTCCATAGCACAACGATTATTTAATATATGTAAATAAACTTATCACACCCTTAGCAAATTCAGTGTGTGCCGCAGCATCTTTTACATTATCCTGTTGCAAGACCCATGACCTGTGACTGAGACCAAGCTTTCTGACACTGGGCAGCACATTTCTCTCTAGAATCCCTTGATAGACTTGAGATTTCATTGTACCCTGCACAGATTCAAGACACCATGTGCCAGATGCAGCAAAGCAGCCCCAGAACATAACAAAGCCTCCTCCATGTGTCACAGTAGGGACAGTGTTCTTTTCAAGCTAAGCTTCATTTTTCCATCTGTGCCTTGCCAAAAAGTTCGATTTTTGTTTCATCTGTCCATAGGACATTCTCCCAGAAGCTTTGTGGCTTGTCAACATGTAGTTTGGCATATTCCAGTCTGTACTTTTTATGATTTGTTTTCAACAATAGTGTCCTCCTTGGTCGCCTCCCGTGAAGTCCACTTTGGCTCAAACAACGATGGATGGTGCGATCTGACAATGATACTCCTTGAGCTTGAAGTTCACCTTCAATCTCTTTAGAAGTTTTTCTGGGCTCTTTTGTTACCATTCGTATTACCCGTCTCTTTGATTTGTCATCAATTTTCCTCCTACGGCCACGTCCAGAGAGGTTGGTTACAGTTCTATGGATCTTAAATTTCTGAATAATATGTGCAACTGTAGTCACAGCTGTTTGGAGATGGTCTTATAACCTTTACCTTTAACATTCTTGTCTACTATTTTCTTTCTAAGTTCCTGAGACAACTCTTTCCTTCACTTCCTCTGGTCCATGTTAAGTATGGTCCACACCATGTCACCAAACAGCACAGTGAATATATGTAGCCCTATATACAGGTCACCAAACAGCACGGTGAGTATCTGTACCCTATATATCTGTACCCTATATACAGGCCACCAAACAGCACAGCGAGTATCTGTAGCCCTATATACATTTTAAATGTAGATTGTGAGCCCCATTTAGGGATCACAATGTACTTTTTTTTTTCCTATCAGTATGTCTTTATAGAATAGGAGGAAATCCACACAAAAACTGGGAGAACATACAAACTCCGTGCAGATGTTGTTCCTGGTGGGATACAAACCCAGGACTCCAGCGCTGCAAGGGTGCAGTGCTAACCACTGAGCCCCTTTGGTTTTTTGGGGGGGTTTTTTTTCATTAGGCTGTTGTCTGCTTAAGTAAACCGAGCAGTTAACGGGCCCTATTTAGTTACTGATCCCTTTTCCTGCTAATAGGTGGCCCTGTGCATCAGTGACATGGCATAGGAGCCAATATTACAAAAATTTCAGGTACAATAGTTGCAAAGAACACTGTAGGAGCCATTAAGGGGCATTATACTGTATGGAGACCACTTTGGGACATTATACTGTGTAGAGGGGCCACTCTAGGATAATACACTGTATAGAGTATTATCTGTAGTATTGCAGTCTATGGCACAAACCATCTGAAGATCACATGCTCAAACCCCATAGGCAGAAAATAAAAAATAAAATAAAAAAAGCTTAAATCACCCCCCTTAACTCAGATCATATAAAATCATAGATAAAAGTAAAATAAACATGTAAGGAAACCCTTAGTCTGAAAATTCCCAAATTATTAAAATATAGAAACATTTGTCCCATACAGTAAACGCCGTAGCAAACGAAAAAATTTAAATAGCTGAATTGTTTGGGTTTTTTTCTCTATTTTGCCTCCCCCCAAAAAAAAATGGAACAAAAACTGATCAAAACATCATATATTTATGGTATTAATAAAAAAAATACATATTGTCCTACAAAAAAAGACATCGTACGGATATCCATTCACTGAAATCTAAAAAAAAGTTATAAGCGTCACAATATGGTGATTAAAAAAAAAAAAAAAAAAAAATTTCTTCCAAATGTTGCATTTTTGTAGTTACTAAATATGTAACTCTGGAATTTCCGTAATGATACCGATCCAGAGAATAAAGCTAATTCAGCATTTTCACTGCAAAGTGGAAGCTGTAAAAAATCAAGCCCTCACATGACTAGGTAAAAATTAGAAAGTTATGGCTTTTGGAATGCAGGGAGTAAAAAACAAAAATGAAAAATGTCTCTGTCTGATAAGGGTTTCACATGAAGTAGAAGATTTTGAAAAACATGTTTTCCTCCTATTTTAATTTTAAAATCAGATGTATATAAAAAAAAAAAAGAAGAAAATGCAAAAATAAGAAGGAACATGACTAGCTGCAAGTGGAACTGATGTGGAGTTGAAGAGATCCTGCATCACTTGCATAACTTTACACTTTTCTTACCGGCATACTAGCTTATTTTTGAGACCAGAACTCCCTGGGGCTCTCCCCCTGGCCCCAGTGACGATTTGTGGAGTGTTCTGGATGACTCCTAACCAACACGAGACATCTGGTATGGAAGGCCATACAGTGGTGAACCTAGCCTCTCTGCTGCCTGAGGCGGACGATCAAAAGACGCCCCCCCCCCCCGGGGGGGGGGGTGTTTATCTTTTGATCGTCTGACTTAGAAAGGGGGAGGGGAAGGGGGGACTTCAGACCCTTGAGTATAATAATCGGAGCCCCAGAGGAGATGAGGGAACGTAATAAACAATGTTACTCACCTCTCCGGGATCCGATGTTAATCCTAGCAGGCTTCAGGCCTATATGGTAATGCCCAGATGTCAAGTGGTATAGGATATTACCATATAGGCCCAAAGCCTTTGCTAGCAGTAGCAGCCTGTTGCCATACAGGCCCAAAGCCTGTGCTAGCAGTAACAGGCTATTACTACTAGCGCAGGCTTCGGGCCTATATGGTAATATCCCAGACCACGTGACGTCTGGGACATTACCATATAGGCCCGAAGCCTACTAGGAGTAACATCGGATCCCGCAGAGGTAAGTAACATTATTTATTATGTTCCCTCACCTCCCCTGGAGCTCCGGGGGTGTGAGTATAATATTGCCGCCGTATCCTCTACTCCCAGCAGCACACTGTGTCTCAGCATAGGAGGCGTGATGACGCCGCCTATGCTGATACGTAGACATCTGAACCAGCGCAAGGAGAGTGGCAGCTCTCCTGCGCTGGTTCAGAGAAAAAAAAGAAAAAAAAAAAAAAATCGCCCGGGCTGCCGCCCCCCCTCCAGTCCACCACTCAAGGCTAGCGCCTCACCTCGTCTCATTAGAGGTGCGGCACTGAGGCCATACATCAATCCTTGAGCTCCAGATCCACAACTGGATCTTATATCAGGTTTCTTTAGCCACCTTAAAGGGATTCTATCATTAGAATTCCCTTTTTTAATTAAAGGGATTCTACCACTAAACTAACTTTTTTTCTAATGAACACGTCGGAATAGCCTTAAGAAAGGCTATTCGTCTCCTACCTTTAGACGTTTTCTCTCGCCACGCAGTTCCGTAGAAATACCGGTTTTAACCGGTATGCAAATGAGCTCTCCGCAACAATGAGGGCGGGACCCAGCGCTGAAAGGCCGATGAGCGCATCCCCATTGCTGCCCGAGAGCCTCCTTCTTCAGCAGCAACTCCGCCTCTTCTGTCTTCTCTTGCTCTTGTAGTTCTATACAGGAGCATACAGCGGCCACCCCAAAATGGCCATTTTTGGGTAGCCGCTCTTGCAGTTCAATACAGGAGCCGGCCGGCGGCCACTTTTGGGTAGCCGCTCTTGCAGTTCAATACAGGAGCTGGCCAGCGGACATTTTGGGGTGGCCACTGTATGCTCCTGTATAGAACTACAAGAGCAAGAGAAGACAGAAGAGGCGGAGTTGCTGCTGAAGAAGGAGGCGGCGCTGGAAACAGCTCTCAGGCAGCAATGGGGACGCACTCATTGGTCTTTCAGTGCTGGGGCCCGCCCTCATTGCTGCAGAGAGCTCATTTGCATGTTTCAAGGTATTTTTCCACTGTCTAAGAGGTGGTATTGAGTGTGTAAAATGTGTAGTTGTTAGGCTGTGATGTTGAGGTAATACAGGGACTTGGGTGTGTTAGATGCCCCCAGACATGCTTCCCCTGCTGTCCCAGTTGCATTGCAGAGGTGTTGGCATCATTTCCTGGGGTGTCATAGTGGACTTGGTGACCCTCCTGAGACGGATTTTGGTTCCCCCCTTAACGAGTATATGTTCCCCATAGACTATAATGGTGTTCGAAACCCGTTCGAACACACGAACAGTGAGCGGCTGTTCGAATCGGATTTTGAACCTTGAACATTTTAGTGTTCGCTCATCTCTAATTATTAATTATTATTATTATTATTATTATTATTATTATTATTATTATTAATCCATCTTATCTATTAAACCTTCAGCTCAGGGTCTCAAACAACAGGAGTCAATTCAGGGGGTAGAGCTAGCGAATTTATCCCATCGAATTTCTTTTCACGTGGATTATATAATCCTTTTGTTACCAGATCCCATTGTATCTCTTCCTTGAGCTGTAGAGTTTATCAAACATTATGTCAAGCTGTCTTTCTACAAAATCAATTAAAACAAATCCTTCCACTTTACTCGTGCATCTTGTCCAATAATAGTTTTAGAGCAAGAAATATCTGCTCACCCCTACCCTACATAATCAGACCATGGCTAGTAGAGATGAGCAAACTGGTAGGATAGTTCAAGGCAATTTTTTGAAAATGTTCGGAACTGAGCAAATTCAAGCATTTTGCAGCCTGATTTACACAAACTGTCTAAAATGTCAGCCACCATGTAAGAAGTATGGAGACAGGGATCATATGACCTCATAGACCATATGTGTTCTGCCCTAATACTTTGCAAGCAGTCCTCATGACAGGGGACAGCCAAACATGAGGTCTAAGGTCACTGATTACTCAGAAGTAGCATAAAAGACCCGGTATGATAGAGATCATGTCCATTTTGTGGGGAGAGATTAGACAGATAGGATCTCAGATAGTAAGCAACAGGACTGCATAAGTTCAAAAAAGTCTCCCTCCCCTATATAAAGTGAGTAGTTTTACTGCCTGTGTGCCAAAAAAGTAGCTTTACATCACCAAATTCTGAGCCAAGTATTTTATTTAATTTATTTTATATTAGTAGTCCCACAAGGGTTTATTTTCTGCGTGATAAATTATTATTATTTCTTCAATGCTGTTATTTTGGGTATGTGAGGGGTTAATTCCAGTTCCTAAACTGTAACTTAGAAAAATAGAGAAAAATAAGCTAAGCACTAACCCTGAGCGTATAGCCAGAAGTAACAGATAAGATGCTTCCCCAGTAACCCTGAGGCTTATATTTTTGACTAAATGTGCTGATCTTCGTGTCTCAGTTCTAATCTCTTGTTTTGTCTGTCATCCATTAGCATGAAACCTGGAAGGTCATGGCATCCATTTCATCAGACTGTGCTAACATAATTACACACTAAAATGGATGACACGGATAACCATGTGTTAACTCATGTATTGTTTATACATGTAGTCATAATTTGTAAACGCCCATTTTGTATCTTGACCAATGATAATTCATATTTCTATATGATGTAGTTTGTTATGCCTAAATTAGCATACAGCCATTATTTCTCTATAAAAGCTAAATAATATGTAATAAACTTTGGAACATCCTGATCACCATACTTGTGTGTCTGACTGTGTGTTGTCCGAGCAATTGCTGTGACGTCACCAATACACATATATTGATTAATTAGGACTACGGAAACATATCCAGGGCTGATTGCCCCTAACAGGTACATAATTATGTAGTAATTTTCTAGGGAAATTAATGGTAAAAATATTTCACTCTGCTTATAAAATATCCCGCATTACTTCAGCATTGTGGTGTAGCTGGCTTTATTCACACGATAATAATGGACGTTTTTCAAAAGGCCATTTTAAAACCCATGAATGTCTGTGGTTCTATTCACATATCTGTTTTTTGGTATATTGCTTTTCATAGCTGTCAAAAAAGTTGACATGCTCTATCCTTCGCCATTTTGAAACACATAAAAATAGATATGTGAATAGACCCATGGGCATTTATGGGTTTTATTTTGTAACTGTTTTACTCTCTGTATGTCATTTTATTTGGTCTCTTTTTGTATTTTTTGAATGTAATTAAACTTCTGTATTAAATAGAGATAAATAGAGATGGTCGAATTGACTCATACTGAGCTGGGTTCGACCTGAAAATTCTAACTTTTTTTTTTTTTTTTTTTTTTTTTAAAGAAACCGAACAATTTGCAACTCATATTGAACAAACTAAAATGGCCAAAGTTGATTAATTATCATACCCAGATGTGTCTTCAGACCCAAAGTATGAGCTGTAGGCCCCGGGGGAGGTGACAAAAAAAAAACAACAAACCTTTTTGCTCACCTTCCGTTACCTCATATGGGCCTCCTTGATGACGGCGTCTGGCTATCTTCTCTGCATCATGCGTCACCTATAACACAAGAAGCTGAGACTGGGGGGTCATTTCATGGTATAGCTTGGCCATGATTAAATTTAGAAGACACATACCCGAAACCCCTAACTAATAAAATGCTGATTTTCATGAAAATGAAGCTGCAATGCAGAACAAGAAAGGCATCTTTGGAAAGTATAGAAATAGTCCTACAAGGTACTGACAATAGTTTGATGCTGATTTTCCTGCTGACAGACTCCTACTAAGTTTCATCAGTAGAGGGATCACTGGTCCCGTACGCCTCAAAACTGCTTGAGCAACACGTCCACTCCAAACTCTCCTCCTATCTCTTGTCCAACCTGCTCTTTGACAGACTTTAGTCAGGCTTCAGACCCCATCATTCCACTGAAACTACCCTAACAAAAGTCACCAATGACCTTCTAACTGCCAAAGCCAAGCACCATTACTCTTTCCTCCTCCTCCTTGACCTCTCCTCTGCCTTTGACACAGTTGACCACTCCCTCCTGTTAGAAACTCTCTCATCCCTTGGCATCTCAGACCTGGCCCTTTCCTGGATCTCCTCATACTTCACCGACCGCACATTCAGCGTCTCCCACTCGTGCACCACCTCCTCACCACGCCCTCTCTCTGTAGGTGTCCCACAAGGCTCCGTCCTAGGACCCCTCCTGTTCTCCATCTACACCCTTGGCCTGGGCCAACTATTAGAATCTCATGGTTTTCAATACCATTGCTATGCCGATGACACCCAAATATACACCTCTGGACTAGACATTACCTCCCTGCTGGCCAGAGTTCCAGATTGCTTAGCGGCTGTAGCCTCCTTCCTCTCCTCCAGCTTTCTCAAACTCAACATGGAGAAAACTGAATTCATCATTTTCACCCCACTCCGTATGGCCCCTCCACCTGACCCATCTATCAGTTAACGGAACCCCACTTACCCCTGTCCCACAGACCCGATGCCTTGGGGTAACCCTGGACTCCGACCCATCCTTCAAGTCACACGTTCAAACACTCAACACATCCTGTCGCCTCCAGCTCAAGAATATCCATGAATCCGCTCCTTCCTCACCCCTGAAACTACTAAGATGCTCGTCCAGGCCCTCATAATCTCCCACTTAGACTACTGCAACACCCTTCTCCATGGACTCCCAGCAAACACCCTCGCCTCCCTCTAGTCCACCTTAAACTGTGATGCTCGCTTAATTCACCTCACCCCCGATCTTCATCGGCTGCTCCCCTCTGCCAGTCCCTCCACTGGCTACCTATAGCCCAGCGAATTGAGTTCAAGCTACTAACGTTAACATTCAAAGCCATCCACAACCTGTCCCCTCCATATATCTCTGACCTCATCTCCCGCTACCTGCCCACACGTAACCTCAGATCCTCCAATGACCTCCTACTCCGCTCTACTCTCATCCGCTCCTCACACAACTGTCTCCAAGATTTCTCCTGTGCATCCCCCATACTCTGGAACTCCTTACCAAGACACATAAGACTGACCTCCACAATCACAGGATTCAAGAAGGCCCTGAAGACTCCCCTATTCAGGAAGGCCTACAACCTCCAATAACACTATCACCGCACTGCCATCTGTACAGTCTCCCCCTCTCCTTCTGTCTCTAGCCTCCTTTCCTCATAGATTGTTAGCCCTCGCGGGAAGGGCCCTCTACCCCACTGTGCCAGTCAGTCACTGTTAGTATTATATTTACCTGTATACAGTGTTGGCCAAAAGTATTGGCACCCCTGCAATTCTGTCAGATAATACTCACTTTCTTCCAGAAAATTATTGCAAGCACAAACTCTTTGGTATTAATATCTTCATTTATTTTGCTTGCAATGAAAAAACACAAAAGAGAATGAAAAAAAAAAAAAAAAAAAGTCAAATCATTGATCATTTTACACAAAACTCCAAAACTGGTCCGGACAAAAGTATTGGTCCCCTCAGCCTAATACTTGGTAGCACAACCTTTAGATAAAATAACTGCGAACAGCCACTTCCGGTAACCAGCAATGAGTTTCTTACAAGGCTCTGCTTGAATTTTAGACCATTCTACTTGGCAAACTGCTCCAGGTCCCCCCTGAGATATGAAGGGGGCCTTCTCCAAACTGCCATCAGGAGATCTCTCCTCCCCCACAGGTGTTCTGTGGGATTCAGGGCTGGGCTCATTGCTGCCACTTTACAAGTCTCCAGGGCTTTCTCTCAAACCATTTTCTAGTGCTGACCTGAAGTGTGTTTTGGGTCATTGTCCTGCTAGAAGACCCCTGACCTCTGAGGGAGACCCAGCTTTCTCACACTGGGCCCTACATTATGCTGCACAATGTGTTGGTCGTCTTCAGACTTCATAATGCCATGCACACGGTCAAGCAGTCCAGTGCCAGAGGCAGCAAAGCAACCCCAAAACATCAGGGAACCTCCGCCATGTCTGACTGTAGGGGGCGTCTTCTTTTCTTTGAAGGCCTCTTTTTTTTCCTGTAAACTCTATGTTGATGACTTTTCCTACTTTTGTCTCATCTGACCAGAGAACATTCTTCCAAAATGTTTTTGGCTTTCTCAGGTAAGTTTTGGCAAACTCCAGCCTGGCTTTTTTTATGTCTCTGGGTAAGAAGTGGGGTCTTCCTGGGTCTCCTACCATACAGTCCCTTTTCATTCAGATGACAATGGATAGTACGGGTTGACACTGTTGAATCCTTGGACTGCAGGGCAGCTTGAACTTGTTTGGATGTTAGTCGAGGTTCTTTATCTACCATCCGCACAATCTTGCGTTGAAATCTCTCGTCAATTTTTCTTTTCCGTCCACATCTAGGGAGGTTAGCCACAATGCCATGGGCTTTAAACTTCTTGATGACACTGCGCACGGTAGACGCAGGAACATTCAGGTCTTTGGAGATGGACTTGTAGCCTTGAGATTGCCCATGATTCCTCACAATTTTGCTTCTCAAGTCGTCAGACAGTTCTTTGGTCTTCTTTCTTTTCTCCATGCTCAATGTGGTACACACAAGGACACAGGACAGAGGTCGAGTCAACTTTAATCCATTTCAACTGGCTGCAAGTGTGATTTAGTTATTGCCAGCACCTGTTAGGTGCCTCAGGTAAGTAACAGGTGCTGTTAATTACACAAATTATAGAAGCATCACATGATTTTTCAAACAGTGCCAATACTTTTGTCCACCCCCTTTTTTATGTTTGGTGTGGAATTATATCCAATTTGGCTTTTTGACAATTCTTTTTGTGGTTTCCATTGAAGACAAATGAAATGAAGATAATAATACCAAAGAATTCGTGATTGCAATCATTTTCTGGAAGAAAATGAGTATTACATGACAGAATTGCAGGGGTGCCAATACTTTTGGCCAATACTGTAGTTTGTATATTGTATGTAAACCCCCAAATGTAAAGCACCATGGAATTAATGGTGCTATATAAATAAAAAATAATAATAATAAATAGAGGGATAGGCTGAAATACTTATACTCGTCAGTCTAGAAATATTTTTGGGTCTCATCAGTACAGAACAGGCTGAATTACTAGTGTTCATCAGTATAGTGGGCTTCATTAGAAGGATAGGCTGATAAACTTATGCTCCTCAGTCTAGAGACATGTTTTGTCCTTATTGATACAGAGATATGCTGAATTACTATTGCTCCTTAGGCTAGAGAGGATTCATCAGGACAGGAATAGGCTGAATTACTTGTTCCCCTTCATCTACAGACATGCTTTGGTCCCATCAGAGAAAGGACAGGCTGAATTTCTAGTGTTCCTCAGTCTGGAGGTCTGTTCTCCTTGGTCTAGAGACATGCTTAATAGAGATGAGCGAACACTAAAATGTCCAAGGTTCGTAATCCGATTCGAACAGCCGCACACTGTTCAACTGTTCGAACGGATTTCGAACCCCATTATAGTCTATGGGGGGAAATGCTCGTTTCAGGGGTACGCAAAATTCGATAAAATTATACTTACCAAGTCCACGAGTGACGGTCGGGCTGGATTCTCCTTGAAGTCTTCTCCCGATGCAGCGTCCCCGCGTCTTCTTCTGGCTGGAATTCACTCTGCCTAGGCATCGGGCCTAGGCAGAGCCGACTGCGCATGTGCGGTCATGCACAGTTGGCTCTGCCCGGCCTGATGCCTGAGCAGAGCCGACTGCGCATGCGAGGGCATGGCCCGCGCATGCGCAGTCGGCTCTACCTAGGCTGGATGCCTAGGCAGAGTGAATTCCAGCCGGAAGACGCCGCGGGGACGCTGCACGGAGAAGACTTCTAAAGGTAAGAGAAGAACCAGCGTTGATTGGCAGAATTTATAGCATTCTGCCAATTAACACTGGTTCTGCATCGAACCTTAAACTTCGAACAGCTAGTAGTGTTCGATCGAGTACGAGTATTTCGAATATCGTAGTATTCGATCGAACACCTACTCGATCGAACACTACTCGCTCATCTCTAATGCTTAAGTGTCATCTCTACAGGAACAAGCTGAACTACTAATGTTCCTCAGATAAAAATATCTTTGGGCTTCATCAGTAAGAATAACTTGAGCTCCTTGGTCTAGAAACATGCTTCGGCTTGATAAGTGCATGGATAGGCTCAATTACTTCTACTCTTCAGTCTAGACACATGGTTTGGACTCATCACTTCAAGGATAAGCTGTATAGTATTACTTCACAGTGTAAGGTGATCTTAGTCTTTATCAGTAGAGTGGTAGGAGAATAACCCATGTTCTTTGGTGTATAGACATGGTTGGACCTCACCAGTACAGGGACAGGCTGAATGACTAGTGTTCCTTAGTTGAGAGAAACCCATGGGCTTCATTAGGCAGAGGGCGGAATAAAGAAAATATACTGCGTGAATAGACACTCTACTACATCAATTTAATATTTAAACAGGACATAAACCAGTCACTTGTACAAATAGAAATAAGTCACTTAGGCTACCTTCACCGTGAAAAAAATCAATGCCATCACTATATGGTCCTCAAATAAGGAATTTATAGTTCTCCTAGTTATGGCATTTGTCCATATATTATTAAGTGCACCATAAAGGAATGAATATATAGGGTGTGCGCTGAGATATGTACATTTATCACACCACTATATACCACACAGTAGCCTGCAAGTAACTAGATCTTAGTAATAGCCAACCTATGACACACAGATAGAACCGGCATGACATCAATGCGAGGCTTTTTTTCAGCGCTGAATCTGACGTGGATTCCACACCAATTCCACACACAAGCATTGAATATGGATATTTACAGTCCTATGAAAAAGTTTGGGCACCCCTATTAATCTTAATCATTTTTAGTTCTAAATATTTTGGTGTTTGCAGCAGCCATTTCAGTTTGATATATCTAATAACTGATGGACACAGTAATATTTCAGGATTGAAATGAGGTTTATTGTACTAACAGAAAATGTGCAATATGCATTAAACCAAAATTTGACCGGTGCAAAAGTCTGGGCACCTCAACAGAAAAGTGACATTAATATTTAGTAGATCCTCCTTTTGCAAAGATAACAGCCTCTAGTCGCTTCCTGTAGCTTTTAATCAGTTCCTGGATCCTGGATAAAGGTATTTTGGACAAATAATTCAAGTTCAGTTAAGTTAGATGGTCGCCGAGCATGGACAGCCCACTTCAAATCATCCCACAGATGTTCAATGATATTCAGGTCTGGGGACTGGGATGGCCATTCCAGAACATTGTAATTGTTCCTCTGCATGAATGCCTGAGGATTTGGAGCGGTGTTTTGGATCATTGTCTTGCTGAAATATCCATCCCCGGCGTAACTTCAACTTCGTCACTGATTCTTGAACATTATTCTCAAGAATCTGCTGATACTGAGTGGAATCCATGCGACTCTCAACTTTAACAAGATTCCCGATGCCGGCATTGGCCACACAGCCCCAAAGCATGATGGAACCTCCACCAAATTTTACAGTGGGTAGCATGTGTTTTTCTTGGAATGCTGTTTCTTTTTGGACGCC
Source organism: Leptodactylus fuscus (assembly GCF_031893055.1). NCBI lineage: Eukaryota > Metazoa > Chordata > Amphibia > Anura > Leptodactylidae > Leptodactylus > Leptodactylus fuscus. The sequence continues at coordinate 207,541,348 of NC_134268.1, read as the reverse complement.
ATGCATAACGCCTTTTTTTTATAACCAAACAACTCAATTTTTGTTTCCAAAATGAAGCTGCCTTGTCCAAATGTGCTTTTTCATACCTCAGGCAACTCTATTTGTGGCGTACGTGCAGAAACGGCTTCTTTCTCATCACTCTCCCATACAGCTTCTATTTGTGCAAAGTGCGCTGTATAGTTGACCGATGCACAGTGACACCATCTGCAGCAAGATGATGCTGCAGCTCTTTGGAGGTGGTCTGTGGATTGTCCTTGACTGTTCTCACCATTCTTCTTCTCTGCCTTTCTGATATTTTTCTTGGCCTGCCACTTCTGGGCTTAACAAGAACTGCCCCTGTGGTCTTCCATTTCCTTACTATGTTCCTCACAGTGGAAACTGACAGGTTAAATCTCTGAGACAACTTTTTGTATCCTTCCCCTGAACAACTATGTTGAACAATCTTTGTTTTCAGATCATTTGAGAGTTGTTTTGAGTAGCCCATGATGCCACTCTTCAGAGGAGATTCAAATAGGAGATCAACTTGCAATTGGCCACCTTAAATACCTTTTCTTATGATTGGATACATCTGGCTATGAAGTTCAAAGCTCACTGAGGTTACAAAACCAATTTTGTGCTTCAGTAAGTCAGTAAAAAGTAGTTAGGGGAATTCAAATCAATAAAATGATAAGGGTGCCCATATTTTTGCACCGGTCAAATTTTGGTTTAATACATATTGCACATTTTCTGTTAGTACAATAAACCTCATTTCAATCCTGAAATATTACTGTGTCCATCAGTTATTAGATATATCAAACTGAAATGGCTGTTGCAAACACCAAAATATTTATAACAAAAAATGATTAAGATTAATAGGGGTGCCCAAACTTTTTCATAGGACTGTATACTGTGCCCGCTCTTATCCCGTATTTATTATATAAACAAGATGTACTGCAGATATATATACAAACTAGTTTCACGGAGTACATAAGGAAATGGACAATCATTGAATATGGATATTTGTATGGTGCCCGCTTCCATCCCGTGTTTGTTGTAGGTGCCCGCTCTTATTCCGTGTTTGTCCTATAAACAAGATGTACTTTAGCTCTATATACAAACTAGTATGTAAGGAAATGGACTTTAACAACTTGTGAACATTTGAGTTGTGCCGTTGTCCACTCTGTGTTCGGTGTATAAGGGAGAGGTACTGTATATAACAAGCACAGAATTATTCGCTGTTACTGATACTATTCTTTTTGTATCCATGTTCCCCTCCTACGGTAACATGATTGCCGCATGGAAGATGTGACTAGACTAATTTATCTGTCCTATGGGGTAACTATTAGATTAATGGTTGCTGTATACTCCGGATACGTATGAGAGGAATGTTTATTTGATTCACCTCCTCCTCATAGCCACACTGCAGAGAACGGAGCAGCGACACACCCACCGAGGATGAGAAGTGGGCGGGATTGGGACGCGATTGGCTCCTGCCTGCCACACGTAGATGGGCGTGGTTAGTCGCTCTAGGGGAGGCCGGCTGCTTATAACTTTTCTTGGATTATTTAGTACTAGATGAAAACAATTTTGTAAGGTCTAGAACATTCATTGTGTATACAGGGTAATATCTTTTACGCAAAACTATATATGTAATATTTAATGCATTTGTCCTATATAAATGGACATGAGAACAGTCGAGTTCATTCCAACTATAACATTGTACATTTACTCAGTTTTCTCTCATTTGTATTCCTTCAGATCATTCAGTCTTATGTATCCCTTGTAGATGGGGAGGGTCCATGAGCTTGTTACAGGCCGGATATTATTGTACAGTCATGGTTGGGTTTTTATTAAGAATCTGTATATTCACGTCACTCAGTGTCGTCCACCAAGACGCTTTTGTCATGTGCGGTATCTGCACGGCTGCTGTCCATGTATAATGTATTGGATAAACCACTTTCTGGTTGCGGCTTATTCCCTTTTCTCCTATATATGAAGACGACCACAGCGGCGACTCCAGCAACGACCAGAATGCTAAGGAGAACTAGACCAGTGGTCAGGCCATGTGAGGACCTTTCTTCTGTAAAGGCAAATATGGATTAGAAAGTTATTACAGTCACAAATCCTACTTAGTATGTTTAGGAGTAGGTTATTTCTGATATGTGGTATCTAAGGTCATAATACACTAACAGGATTTTACATATTTAGGCTATGACTCCATCAATACCTTGAACTGGGCTTATCTACACTGGATATAACCTGTGTATAAATACATATATACTCAACAAGTCCAGAGAGAGGAGGCTGCTTGTGGTGTATGCTAGGCATAATATGCCTGAAATACACTTGTCCTTTAATCTTGGGAGGCCAAGGACATAAGAGCTGAATCATTTTAGTGGAGGGAGACGTCTGTAAGAGGTCACCTTGTTCACAGATGGGCTTAAATGCAGTTTTATCAAATTGTGAAAACCAAGAACCTCATTTTCATATATTTTTATACAGTAGGTATTTGTAGTCATGTAGCAGAGGGCTGTTGTCACTTATGCTCCTATTCTTAGGATAGGGAATCAACATCATGATCAGTTCTGGGTCCAAAATCTAGAAACTCCAATCTAGAACCTCAACCAATAAATTGTTCTTAACCGATCTCAACTATCAATATAAAACAATGACCAAAGCCCAGAAAGCCCCTTATAATTTCCCTTCATAATATAAAAAATCATAGGAGTGGATTATACTGTACCTGGTGTCTCTGTTGACTTTACTGTGGGCAGTGGAGCTGAAAACATAATGAACAGCAGGTTAGAAATCCGATTTTTGTGTATTTTCTATGTAAATCTGATGAGTTTTTGAATTTCATTGTGTTTCAGTGACTGTTTCATTGTATTCAGTAACACAGAGCCTTGACCTTAACATCCTTCAGTCTGTCTGGGATGACATGAAGAGATAGAAGGATTGGAGCAAGCCGATATCCACAGAAGATCTGTGCTTAGTTCTCCAAGAAGGAGGGAACAACCTCCCTGCCGAGTTCCTTCAAAACTGTCTGCAAGTAAGGAGAAGAACTGATGGAAGGCAAAGGGCAAAGGTCACACCAAATATTGATGGGATTTACCTTTCTCATTTCTTCATTCACTTAATTTTGTTAGTTGTCAAAAATAAACTATTAACCCTTCTATTCCTGATAGCATACTGTGCTGCATTTTTTTTCCACACCTGCTTAAAAGTTTTGCAATAGTTGTCTTACGACCAGTGTTGAATTATTGTTCAGTATCTTTCCTGCACACAGTCGCTGTATATTACGTCATGTGATGGAACACTATGCACCTCTATGGGTTTACTTCCTAACTATAACAAAGGGGTTGAGGCTGTATACAAATGTGTCCCATAGTGCAAGTTTCTGGGAGAATTTGTAGGGTTGAAGCTTAAAATATCTGCAAATGGACATTCAAATGTTGGGAGACATGTCTATGAATGTGCTACCTTGAAAGCAGCGGTTGCAGATAGACGGGCCATTATTCTCCGTACAATCCATCATGGCTGAGTTTCCCCATTCCCTGCACTGGTACGGCTATGGGGCTATTCTGTATCCCCAGAAGAAGTTGTGTGTGGGTGAACTTCAGGTTGGCCTGAGTCCAGAAGTCAGTGATACAGTGTAATGCTAAATTCACACTAACATTCGGGTTTCCGTCCTTTGGGTCCACATGGGAATCCGAAAGAGAGAAATCCTATCTGATTAAAAAGCAGTTTTGCACGGAAACCCATGGATCCCATAGTCTATAATGGGGTTTCCTCCCAGTTTCCACCAATTTTATACGGAAATTGGTGGGGTGGGGAGAAAAATCCTCATTGCAGAACTTTTCACTCTGCCAATTTAAAGGGGCTCTATCACTGGGAAAAGTCATTTTTAACTAAATCACATCTTTGCATAGGCTTTAGAAAGTCTATTCCACACCTACCTTTAGTATGTAGATTGCCTCAGTGGTTTCTGAATAAGTCCGTTTTTATTCATATGCTAATTAGACTGGTGCACAATACATCGTGCACTCCTCTCCTGTTGTTTCCTATGGGAGGCTGCTGCTGCTGCTGATGACTCAGCTTCCTGTTTTCCTCACACACATAGGAGATAATAGCAGAGACGAGTGCTGCTGGGAACTTCCTGTGCTGGCTGGAAGATCATTCATAAAAGCAGACTCATTCAGAGACCACTGAGGCAATCTACTAAAAGTAGGTGTGAAGTAGCATTTCTAAAGGCTATGCAAGGATGTGATTAGATAAAAATGACTTTTCCCAGTGATAGAGCCCCTTTAAGCAGAATCTGGAATGGAAACAAATTCTGTGAACCAAATGTAAGTCTTGCAATACAGTCTGATAGCTTCCTTATTCCTCAGAATGTGGCTGATGCTTATAGTTCTACCATGGATATCATAGGTGCTTTGGCCTGTCAGATAATTATGGGATGTTAGCTCCAATCAGAGGCAGCCATAGTCAGAGCTCAGACTCACACCCCTTGAAGCTAACTGAACCTAGTGTTGAGTTTTGTAGATTTTGCTGAGAAGCACAAGAGCAACGTATAAAGTTGGGATGTGAGGTCAATGTCTTCTTTTTCTCTTGGAAATAATCCATATCCGGCACCGCAACTAACAGTATTGATAGATCAGGAAAGGTGGGGGCTAGAGGAAAAAACTTAAATTGTGCCAGAATTAGTAGAGACTATTATTTTTTATAAAGAGCAGGACTGGTCGGAGTTGGTGAAAGGTTCTCTTCAATGAGCGCTGAGGTTACCGCTATGGGGATCACCATCATCCCTGGAAGTCATGCCATTCATTCAGTGATTCCCCAACCCCAGTAACACAAAACTATGTGTCACCAACATGAACATTACCATATTACATAATGCAGGTAATTTTATTTTTTTTTGGTTTTCTACATTTTGTATGTTTCTGGGTCTGTGAAAAATGGATGACACATGTATGTTATATTTTTATTTTTATTTTTTTATTTTTTTCACAAACCCATTGACTTACATTGATGCGATGCATCTGTTAAAGGGGATAAAAGTGACTTCTATCATCTCCATCCCTTCACATATTTTAATCCATTAATGCCAGGACAGTTGATATTTTTCTCAGGCCCTACACCATTCCTAAGGAATGGAGAGGGCTAGAAAAAAAAAGTACAACTGTACTGGGATCAGTGGAGCGACACCTATTAAAAATCTAAAGAGTTGGAGTTTGTGAAGGTGGTGAAACGTCCTTTAAATGAGGTTGTACACAGCTTTATAGGCTAAGAATAGATGGATATTCTATGCCATTCCAGTATGGAACCTGTACCCATATCCCAATAATCAAAACGATCCAAACACTGGTGATAATCCTGTGTGATTTCTGCTTATTTTTACTTCAGCAACTTTATAATAATTTAAAAATATGAAAAAGTTGCAGGTTTATGATGACTTACTTTTTAAGGTCTTACATATGTACCCTTTGCTTCTATAGCAACTTGCAGAGCTCCATGTTCCTTTTATGGCATCCATCATCGTACACAATGAAGATATATCTCTAAAGAATCGATCATCTACAATAGGTTCCTCATTGTTCCAGTTCACAAAGTCCATGGGTGTGTTGTCTAACCAAAGTAAATTGCCTACAAACAAGAAGATTTTCTAATTACAAAACTGGACATTTTCCAAAATCATCTTATATTCTAGATCTACGTATATTCTATAACATGTAATTCTAGATGGACAAGATTTGTTTAGAGTTTGTCCCAAAACATGCCAGGTATCTGAACTGTCAAACAAGTTTGGTATAAACAACACTCTTAACTAGGATGAGCGATCGTGTTCAGAAAAGATCGGATTCCAATCGGCGAAAATTTCACGATCGCAATTGGAATTCCGAACACAATCTTTTTAGGTGGGATTGAGATCGGTAGTATTTCCCACAATGCTTTGCTTAGCCTTCACACTGAGTATATAGTGTATACATACCTCCCAACCGTCCCGATTTCCGCAGGACAGTCACGATTTGGGTGACATGTTCCGCGCGCGGTCCCGGTTGGAGGGAGGTAAGTCCCCATTTCAACTTAGATCTGCGTCCAGAGGACGCAGATCTGAGTTACATATGCGACTGAAGCAAGGAGCTGACACAGGTCAGCTCCTCGCTTCGCCGCTGCGCGCCTCTCTCCCTGACACATATGTGGCTGAAGCGAGGAGCTGACCTGTGTTAGCTCCTCGCTTCCCCGCTGCCTCTGGTCTCCCTGACACATATGCGGCTGAAGCGAGGAGCTGACCTGTGTCAGCTCCTCGCTTCAGCCGCATTTGTGTCAGGGAGAGAGGCGCGCAGAGCGGCAAGGGAGCGGAGGAGAAGGTAAGTGTAATGTGGAGGTGGAACGTGAAACGGCATGACACTGGGACAGAGATGGAGAGGACGGCATGACACTGGGGGCAGATGAAGGAGGGGACGGCATGACACTGGGGGCAGAGATGGAGAGGACAGCATGACACTGGGGACAGAGATGGAGAGGACGGCATGACACTGGGGGCAGAGATGGAGAGGACGGCATGGCACTGGGGGCAGAGATGGAGAGGACAGCATGACACTGGGGGCAGAGATGGAGAGGACGGCATGACACTGGGGGCAGATGAAGGAGGGGACGGCATGACACTGGGGGCAGAGATGGAGAGGACGGCATGACACTGGGGGCAGATGAAGGAGGGGACGGCATGACACTGGGGGCAGAGATGGAGAGGACAGCATGACACTGGGGACAGAGATGGAGAGGACGGCATGACACTGGGGGCAGAGATGGAGAGGACAGCATGACACTGGGGACAGAGAGAGAGGACGGCATGACACTGGGGGCAGAGATGGAGAGGACGGCATAACACTGGGGGCAGAGATGGAGAGGATGGCATGACACTGGGGGCAGAGATGTGGGGACATGAATCTGGGGGCAGATGATGGAGGGGACATGAATCTGGGGCAGAGATGGAAGGGGGACATGAAACTGAAACTAATTTACGGGTGACTGTAGGAGGATTATACTGTGTGCGGGAACATGAAAAATTAACGAGTGGGCGGAGTCAACACAAAACGTATTTACATTTTAACCCTTTAACAAAAATCCAAAACTGTGCCAATTTTTTTTTTTAAATGGTCACCATATTCAGACACTCGTAAAAAATTTTATACTTTCATGTACTGAGATGCATAGGGCGTCATTTTTTGTGGGGCGTATTTTTCAGGTATACCATTTTGGGGAATTGCTTTTGCTTTGATCACTTTTTTTTTTTTTTTTCCCGCTACGGTGTTTACCGTAAGGGAAAAATATTTTTATAGATTTGTAGAGAGGGTGTTTTTGGACACAGGGATACCTAGCATGTATGTGTTTCATGGTATTTACATAATTTTATATGTGTTCTAGGGAAATGGGGGTGATTTGAATTTTTATTATTATTATTATTAGAGATGAGCGAACACTAAAATGTTCGAGGTTCGAAATTCGATTCGAACAGCCGCTCAATGTTCGTGTGTTCGAACGGGTTTCGAACCCCATTATAGTCTATGGGGAACAGATACTCGTTAAGGGGGAAACCCAAATCCGTGTCTGGAGGGTCACCAAGTCCACTATGACACCCCAGGAAATGATGCCAACACCTCTGGAATGACACTGGGACAGCAGGGGAAGCATGTCTGGGGGCATCTAACACACCAAAGACCCTCTATTACCCCAACATCACAGCCTAACAACTACACACTTTACACACTCAATACCACCTCTCTGACAGTAGGAAAACACCTTGAAACATGTGTATTTGGCACTTGCAGTGAGGAGAGCTTGTCACCAGCAGTGAATTTGGCCCTTGTAGTAAGTTGAGGTTGGCACCAACATTTGTTTTGAAAATCAGGGTGGATTGAGCCTCTAACCAGCAGAGTTTGGGCAAATTCATGGTGGAGGGAGCCTCTAAAAACCCCAGTTTGGACCAATTCATGGTGGAGGGAGACTCTAAAAACCCCAGTTTGGACCAATTCATGGTGGAGGGAGACTCTAAAAACCCCAGTTTGGACCAATTCATGGTGGAGGGAGCCTCTAAAAACCCCAGTTTGGACCAATTCATGGTGGAGGGAGCCTCTAACCAGCCCAGTTTGGACCAATTAATGGTGGAGGGAGCCTCTAAACAGCCAAGTTTTGGGAAATTCATGGTGGAGGGAGCCTCTAACCAGCCCAGTTTGGACCAATTCATGGTGGAGGGAGCCTCTAAACAGCCCAGTTTGGGCAAATTCATGGTGGAGGGAGCCTCTAACCAGCCCAGTTTGGACCAATTAATGGTGGAGGGAGCCTCTAAACAGCCCAGTTTGGACCAATTAATGGTGGAGGGAGCCTCTAACCAGCCCAGTTTGGACCAATTAATGGTGGAGGGAGCCTCTAACCAGCCCAGTTTGGACCAATTAATGGTGGAGGGAGCCTCTAACCAGCCCAGTTTGGACCAATTAATGGTGGAGGGAGCCTCTAAACAGCCAAGTTTTGGGAAATTCATGGTGGAGGGAGCCTCTAACCAGCCCAGTTTGGACCAATTCATGGTGGAGGGAGCCTCTAAACAGCCCAGTTTGGGCAAATTCATGGTGGAGGGAGCCTCTAAAAAACCCAGTTTGGACCAATTCATGGTGGAGGGAGCCTCTAATTAGCCCAGTTTGGACCAATTAATTGTGGAGGGAGCCTCTAACCAGCCCAGTTTGGACCAATTAATGGTGGAGGGAGCCTCTAACCACCCCAGTTTGGGCAAATTCATGGTGGAGGGAGCCTCTAACCAGCCCAGTTTGGACCAATTAATGGTGGAGGGAGCCTCTAAACAGCCAAGTTTTGGGAAATTCATGGTGGAGGGAGCCTCTAACCAGCCCAGTTTGGGCAAATTCATGGTGGAGGGAGCCTCTAACCAGCCCAGTTTGGACCAATTAATGGTGGAGGGAGCCTCTAACCAGCCCAGTTTGGACCAATTAATGGTGGAGGGAGCCTCTAAACAGCCAAGTTTTGGGAAATTCATGGTGGAGGGAGCCTCTAACCAGCCCAGTTTGGACCAATTCATGGTGGAGGGAGCCTCTAAACAGCCCAGTTTGGGCAAATTCATGGTGGAGGGAGCCTCTAAAAAACCCAGTTTGGACCAATTCATGGTGGAGGGAGCCTCTAATTAGCCCAGTTTGGACCAATTAATTGTGGAGGGAGCCTCTAACCAGCCCAGTTTGGACCAATTAATGGTGGAGGGAGCCTCTAACCACCCCAGTTTGGACCAATTCATGGTGGAGGGAGCCTCTAACCAGCCCAGTTTGGACCAATTAATGGTGGAGGGAGCCTCTAAACAGCCAAGTTTTGGGAAATTCATGGTGGAGGGAGCCTCTAACCAGCCCAGTTTGGACCAATTCATGGTGGAGGGAGCCTCTAAACAGCCCAGTTTGGGCAAATTCATGGTGGAGGGAGCCTCTAACCAGCCCAGTTTGGACCAATTAATGGTGGAGGGAGCCTCTAAACAGCCAAGTTTTGGGAAATTCATGGTGGAGGGAGCCTCTAACCAGCCCAGTTTGGACCAATTCATGGTGGAGGGAGCCTCTAAACAGCCAAGTTTTGGGAAATTCATGGTGGAGGGAGCCTCTAAAAAACCCAGTTTGGACCAATTCATGGTGGAGGGAGCCTCTAATTAGCCCAGTTTGGACCAATTAATTGTGGAGGGAGCCTCTAACCAGCCCAGTTTGGACCAATTAATGGTGGAGGGAGCCTCTAACCACCCCAGTTTGGGCAAATTCATGGTGGAGGGAGCCTCTAACCAGCCCAGTTTGGACCAATTAATGGTGGAGGGAGCCTCTAAACAGCCAAGTTTTGGGAAATTCATGGTGGAGGGAGCCTCTAACCAGCCCAGTTTGGACCAATTCATGGTGGAGGGAGCCTCTAAACAGCCCAGTTTGGGCAAATTCATGGTGGAGGGAGCCTCTAAACAGCCCAGTTTGGGCAAATTCATGGTGGAGGGAGCCTCTAACCAGCCCAGTTTGGACCAATTAATGGTGAAGGGAGCCTCTAACCAGCCCAGTTTGGACCAATTAATGGTGGAGGGAGCCTCTAAAAAACCCAGTTTGGACCAATTAATGGTGGAGGGAGCCTCTAAACAGCCAAGTTTTGGGAAATTCATGGTGGAGGGAGCCTCTAACCAGCCCAGTTTGGACCAATTCATGGTGGAGGGAGCCTCTAAACAGCCCAGTTTGGGCAAATTCATGGTGGAGGGAGCCTCTAAACAGCCAAGTTTTGGGAAATTCATGGTGGAGGGAGCCTCTAACCAGCCCAGTTTGGACCAATTAATGGTGGAGGGAGCCTCTAACCAGCCCAGTTTGGACCAATTAATGGTGGAGGGAGCCTCTAACCAGCCCAGTTTGGACCAATTAATGGTGGAGGGAGCCTCTAAACAGCCAAGTTTTGGGAAATTCATGGTGGAGGGAGCCTCTAACCAGCCCAGTTTGGACCAATTCATGGTGGAGGGAGCCTCTAAACAGCCCAGTTTGGGCAAATTCATGGTGGAGGGAGCCTCTAAAAAACCCAGTTTGGACCAATTCATGGTGGAGGGAGCCTCTAATTAGCCCAGTTTGGACCAATTAATTGTGGAGGGAGCCTCTAACCAGCCCAGTTTGGACCAATTAATGGTGGAGGGAGCCTCTAAAAAACCCAGTTTGGACCAATTCATGGTGGAGGGAGCCTCTAATTAGCCCAGTTTGGACCAATTAATTGTGGAGGGAGCCTCTAACCAGCCCAGTTTGGACCAATTAATGGTGGAGGGAGCCTCTAACCACCCCAGTTTGGACCAATTCATGGTGGAGGGAGCCTCTAACCACCCCAGTTTGGACCAATTCATGGTGGAGGGAGCCTCTAAACAGCCCAGTTTGGGCAAATTCATGGTGGAGGGAGCCTCTAACCAGCCCAGTTTGGACCAATTAATGGTGGAGGGAGCCTCTAAACAGCCCAGTTTGGGCAAATTCATGGTGGAGGGAGCCTCTAACCAGCCCAGTTTGGACCAATTAATGGTGGAGGGAGCCTCTAAACAGCCAAGTTTTGGGAAATTCATGGTGGAGGGAGCCTCTAACCAGCCCAGTTTGGACCAATTAATGGTGGAGGGAGCCTCTAACCACCCCAGTTTGGGCAAATTCATGGTGGAGGGAGCCTCTAACCAGCCCAGTTTGGACCAATTAATGGTGGAGGGAGCCTCTAAACAGCCAAGTTTTGGGAAATTCATGGTGGAGGGAGCCTCTAACCAGCCCAGTTTGGACCAATTAATGGTGGAGGGAGCCTCTAAACAGCCCAGTTTGGGCAAATTCATGGTGGAGGGAGCCTCTAAACAGCCAAGTTTTGGGAAATTCATGGTGGAGGGAGCCTCTAACCAGCCCAGTTTGGACCAATTCATGGTGGAGGGAGCCTCTAAACAGCCCAGTTTGGGCAAATTCATGGTGGAGGGAGCCTCTAAAAAACCCAGTTTGGACCAATTCATGGTGGAGGGAGCCTCTAATTAGCCCAGTTTGGACCAATTAATTGTGGAGGGAGCCTGTAACCAGCCCAGTTTGGACCAATTAATGGTGGAGGGAGCCTCTAAAAAACCCAGTTTGGACCAATTCATGGTGGAGGGAGCCTCTAATTAGCCCAGTTTGGACCAATTAATTGTGGAGGGAGCCTCTAACCAGCCCAGTTTGGACCAATTAATGGTGGAGGGAGCCTCTAACCACCCCAGTTTGGACCAATTCATGGTGGAGGGAGCCTCTAACCACCCCAGTTTGGACCAATTCATGGTGGAGGGAGCCTCTAAACAGCCCAGTTTGGGCAAATTCATGGTGGAGGGAGCCTCTAACCAGCCCAGTTTGGACCAATTAATGGTGGAGGGAGCCTCTAAACAGCCCAGTTTGGGCAAATTCATGGTGGAGGGAGCCTCTAACCAGCCCAGTTTGGACCAATTAATGGTGGAGGGAGCCTCTAAACAGCCAAGTTTTGGGAAATTCATGGTGGAGGGAGCCTCTAACCAGCCCAGTTTGGACCAATTAATGGTGGAGGGAGCCTCTAACCACCCCAGTTTGGGCAAATTCATGGTGGAGGGAGCCTCTAACCAGCCCAGTTTGGACCAATTAATGGTGGAGGGAGCCTCTAAACAGCCAAGTTTTGGGAAATTCATGGTGGAGGGAGCCTCTAACCAGCCCAGTTTGGACCAATTCATGGTGGAGGGAGCCTCTAAACAGCCCAGTTTGGGCAAATTCATGGTGGAGGGAGCCTCTAAACAGCCAAGTTTTGGGAAATTCATGGTGGAGGGAGCCTCTAACCAGCCCAGTTTGGACCAATTAATGGTGGAGGGAGCCTCTAACCACCCCAGTTTGGGCAAATTCATGGTGGAGGGAGCCTCTAACCAGCCCAGTTTGGACCAATTAATGGTGGAGGGAGCCTCTAAACAGCCAAGTTTTGGGAAATTCATGGTGGAGGGAGCCTCTAACCAGCCCAGTTTGGACCAATTCATGGTGGAGGGAGCCTCTAAACAGCCCAGTTTGGGCAAATTCATGGTGGAGGGAGCCTCTAAACAGCCAAGTTTTGGGAAATTCATGGTGGAGGGAGCCTCTAACCAGCCCAGTTTGGACCAATTCATGGTGGAGGGAGCCTCTAAAAACCCCAGTTTGGACCAATTCATGGTGGAGGGAGCCTCTAAACAGCCCAGTTTGGGCAAATTCATGGTGGAGGGAGCCTCTAACCAGCAGAGTTGGTGGAAATCAGGGTGGAGGGAGCCTCTAACCAGCAGAGTTGGGGGAAATCAGGGTGGAGGGAGCCTAGTATTAGCAGAATTGTGCAACGCTTATGGTGGATGAGTATGAGGATGCGGAGGAATTGGAGAGGTTGAGTACAGACATGGAGTTTCATGTTGGGGTGCTTTACACAGGTGGGCACAAAAATGACGGCTCTACCCAGTGGTGGTTCATTTTTATCAAAGTGAGCCGGTCGGCACTCTCAGCTGACAGACGGGTGCGCTTGTCAGTGATGATGCCACCGGCTGCACTGAACACCCTCTCAGATAGGACGCTGGCGGCAGGACAGGACAGCACCTCCAAGGCATATAGGGCAAGTTCAAGCCACAGGTCCAACTTCGACACCCAATACGTGTAGGGCGCAGAGGGGTCGGAGAGGACAGGGCTGTGGTCGGAAAGGTATTCCCGCAACATGCGCCTATACTTCTCACGCCTGGTGACACTAGGACCCTCCGTGGCGGCACTTTGGCGAGGGTGTGCCATCAAGGTGTCCCAGACCTTAGACAGTGTGCCCCTCGTTTGTGTGGACCGGTGAGAACTTGGTTGCCTACTGGAGGAACTGCCCTCCCTGCCGCCAACGTCACATGCTGGAAACATCTCCATCATATTCTGCACCAATTGCCTGTGGCAAGCATTGATGCGATTGGCCCTCCCCTCTACCGGAATAAAAGACGAGATGTTGTTTTTATACCGGGGGTCAAGGATAGCAAAGATCCAGTACTGGTTGTCCTCCATGATTTTGACAATACGCTTGTCGGTTGTAAAGCACCCCAACATGAACTCAGCCATGTCTGCCACAGTGTTAGTTGGCATGACTCCTCTGGCCCCACCGGAAAGTTCAATCTCCATTTCCTCCTCATCCTCCATGTCTACCCATCCGCGCTGCAACAATGGGACGATTCGAAGTTGCCCGGAAGCCTCCTGTATCACCATCACATCATCGGACAACTCTTCTTCCTCCTCCTCCTCCTCCTCCTCCTCCATTAAACGCAGTGAAGCGGACAGATGTGTGGACCTACTCTCCAGCTGTGACGGATCGGATGCTATCCCTAACTCCTCTGTGTGATCTGAGTTATCCCTGATGTCAATCAGGGATTCTCTCAGAACACACAAGAGCGGGATTGTAAGGCTCACCATCGCATCCTCAGAGCTCACCCTCCTTGTGGACTCCTCAAAGACCCGTAGGATGTCACAAAGGTCTCTCATCCATGGCCACTCATGGATGTGAAACTGAGGCAGCTGACTTTGTGGCACCCTAGGGTTTTGTAGCTGGTATTCCATCAAAGGTCTCTGCTGCTCAACCACTCTATTCAACATCTGAAACGTTGAGTTCCAGCGTGTGGGGACGTCGCACAAAAGCCGGTGTTGTGGCACATGCAGGCGTTGCTGGAGAGATTTTAAGCTAGCAGCGGCTACTGTCGACTTGCGAAAGTGGGCGCACATGCGCCGCACTTTCACCAGTAGCTCTGGAACATTGGGGTAGCTCTTTAGGAAACGTTGCACCACTAGGTTGAAGACGTGGGCCAGGCATGGAACATGTTGGAGTCCGGCAAGCTCCAGAGCTGCTACCAGGTTCCGGCCGTTATCACAAACGACCATGCCTGGGCCCAGGTGCAGCGGCTCAAACCATATTGCCGTCTCATCGAGGAGGGCATCCCTCACCTCGGAGGCAGTGTGCTGTCTGTCCCCCAAGCTGATCAGCTTCAGCACAGCCTGCTGACGTCTACCAACGCCAGTGCTGCAACGTTTCCAACTCGTAGCTGGGGTCAATCTAACAGCGGAGGAGGAGGCGGTGGCGGAGGAGGAGGCGGTGGCGGAGGAGGAGGCGGTAGAGGAGGAGGAGGAGGGGGGTGTTCTTCTCGTGTCCCTGCCAGGAATGTTAGGCGGGGAGACGAGGTACACCGGGCCAGTTTGGGAAGCAGTCCCAGCCTCAACTACATTCACCCAGTGTGCCGTCAGTGAAATGTAGCGTCCCTGTCCGCATGCACTTGTCCACGCGTCGGTGGTCAAGTGGACCTTTGTGCAAAGCGCGGAACTAAGGGCCCGCCTGATGTTGAGTGACACGTGCTGGTGCAAGGCGGGGACGGCACACCGGGAGAAGTAGTGACGGCTAGGGACGGCATAGCGAGGTGCCGCAGTTGCCATCAGGTCCAGGAAGGCGGGAGTTTCAACAAGCCGGAACGCCAACATCTCCTGGGCCAGCAGTTTAGCGATGTTGGCATTCAAGGCTTGCGCGTGTGGGTGGTTAGCAGTGTATTTCTGCCGCCGCTCCAATGTCTGAGAGATGGTGGGTTGTTGTAAAGAAACGCCTGATGGTGCCTTTGATGGTGCAGGAGAAGGAGATAAGACAGGACCAGGGGAGGATGAGGTAGAAGTCAACAAAGTGGCGGAGGCAGATGAAGTGGTGTCCTGGCTCGTCCTCTGGAGTGCATCGCCAGCACAGTCAGCAGTGGCAGTGGCAGAGGCAGAGGCAGAGGCAGTGGCAGTGGCGTGAACGGCAGGCGGCCTTTGTCCTGCCGTTGCTGCCTGCCACTGATTCCAGTGCTTGGATTCCAAATGACGGCGCATTGAAGTGGTGGACAGGTTGCTCTTCTCAGAGCCCCTAATCAATTTCGAGAGGCAAATTGTGCAGACAACACTATATCTGTCCTCGGCGCATTCCTTGAAAAAACTCCACACCTTCGAGAAACGTGCCCTCGAGGTGGGAGTTTTTCGGGGCTGGGTACAAACTGGAACATCTTGGGAGATTCCGGGTGTGGCCTGGCTTCGCCTAAGCTGCTGACCTCTGCCTCTGCCTCTAGCTACCCTTTTTGGTGCTGCACCTGCCTCAACATCCACACTACTTTCCCCGCTTGACATCCCCCCTGTCCAGGTCGGGTCAGTGTCCTCATCATCCACCACTTCCTCTTCCAACTCCTGTCTCATCTCCTCCTCCCGCACAATGCGCCGGTCAACTGGATGCCCTGACGGCAACTGCGTCACATCATCGTCGATGAGGGTGGGTTGCTGGTCATCCACCACCAAATCGAACGGAGATGGAGGAGACTCTAGTGTTTGAGCATCTGGATACAGATGCTCCTCTGTTAGGTTCGTGGAATCGTGACGTGGAGAGGCAGGTTGAGGGACAATGAAAGGAGCGGAGAACAGCTCTGGGGAGCAGGGACAGTTTGGGTTATTGTTCTGTAAAGCTTCGGAATTTTGGGAGGAAGGAAGACAAGACTGTTGGGTAATAGGAGGAGAGGAGGCAGAGTCTGACTGGCTGCTGGACAATGTGCTGTAAGCGTTCTCTGACAGCCATTGCAAGACCTGTTCCTGGTTCTCGGGCCTACTAAGGTTTGTACCCTGCAGTTTAGTTAATGTGGCAAGCAACCCTGGCACTGTGGAGTGGCGCAATGCTTGCTGCCCCACAGGAGTAGGCACGGGACGCCCTGTGGCTTCACTGCTACCTTGCTCCCCAGAACCATTCCCCCGACCTCGCCCACGGCCTCGTCCACGTCCCTTTCCGGGAGCCTTGCGCATTTTGAATTCCTAGTTAGAAATTGGCACTGTATACCAGTAGTAAAAATTGTGGGTGCACGTAACCCCAATATATTCTTTGAATTACCAGTCAGAAACTGGCACTATATGGCAGTAGCAAGAAATGAGGGTATTTGTATTCCCAATATACTCTTTGAATTCCCAGTCAGACAATGGCACTGTATACCAGTAGTAAAAATTGTGGGTGCACGTAACCCCAATATATTCTTTGAATTCCCAGTCAGAAACTGGCACTATATGGCAGTAGCAAGAAATGAGGGTATTTGTATTCCCAATATACTCTTTGAATTCCCAGTCAGACAATGGCACTGTATACCAGTAGTAAAAATTGTGGGTGCACGTAACCCCAATATATTCTTTGAATTACCAGTCAGAAACTGGCACTATATGGCAGTAGCAAGAAATGAGGGTATTTATAACCCCAATATATTCTTTGAATTCCCAGTCAGACAATGGCACTGTATACCAGTAGTAAAAATTGTGGGTGCACGTAACCCCAATATATTCTTTGAATTCCCAGTCAGAAACTGGCACTATATGGCAGTAGCAAGAAATGAGGGTATTTGTATTCCCAATATACTCTTTGAATTCCCAGTCAGACAATGGCACTGTATACCAGTAGTAAAAATTGTGGGTGCACGTAACCCCAATATATTCTTTGAATTACCAGTCAGAAACTGGCACTATATGGCAGTAGCAAGAAATGAGGGTATTTATAACCCCAATATATTCTTTGAATTCCCAGTCAGACAATGGCACTGTATACCAGTAGTAAAAATTGTGGGTGCACGTAACCCCAATATATTCTTTGAATTCCCAGTCAGAAACTGGCACTATATGGCAGTAGCAAGAAATGAGGGTATTTGTATTCCCAATATACTCTTTGAATTCCCAGTCAGACAATGGCACTGTATACCAGTAGTAAAAATTGTGGGTGCACGTAACCCCAATATATTCTTTGAATTACCAGTCAGAAACTGGCACTATATGGCAGTAGCAAGAAATGAGGGTATTTATAACCCCAATATATTCTTTGAATTCCCAGTCAGACAATGGCACTGTATACCAGTAGTAAAAATTGTGGGTGCACGTAACCCCAATATATTCTTTGAATTCCCAGTCAGAAACTGGCACTATATGGCAGTAGCAAGAAATGAGGGTATTTGTATTCCCAATATACTCTTTGAATTCCCAGTCAGACAATGGCACTGTATACCAGTAGTAAAAATTGTGGGTGCACGTAACCCCAATATATTCTTTGAATTACCAGTCAGAAACTGGCACTATATGGCAGTAGCAAGAAATGAGGGTATTTGTATTCCCAATATACTCTTTGAATTCCCAGTCAGACAATGGCACTGTATACCAGTAGTAAAAATTGTGGGTGCACGTAACCCCAATATATTCTTTGAATTCCCAGTCAGAAACTGGCACTATATGGCAGTAGCAAGAAATGAGGGTATTTGTATTCCCAATATACTCTTTGAATTCCCAGTCAGACAATGGCACTGTATACCAGTAGTAAAAATTGTGGGTGCACGTAACCCCAATATATTCTTTGAATTACCAGTCAGAAACTGGCACTATATGGCAGTAGCAAGAAATGAGGGTATTTGTATTCCCAATATACTCTTTGAATTCCCAGTCAGACAATGGCACTGTATACCAGTAGTAAAAATTGTGGGTGCACGTAACCCCAATATATTCTTTGAATTACCAGTCAGAAACTGGCACTATATGGCAGTAGCAAGAAATGAGGGTATTTATAACCCCAATATATTCTTTGAATTCCCAGTCAGACAATGGCACTGTATACCAGTAGTAAAAATTGTGGGTGCACGTAACCCCAATATATTCTTTGAATTCCCAGTCAGAAACTGGCACTATATGGCAGTAGCAAGAAATGAGGGTATTTGTATTCCCAATATACTCTTTGAATTCCCAGTCAGACAATGGCACTGTATACCAGTAGTAAAAATTGTGGGTGCACGTAACCCCAATATATTCTTTGAATTCCCAGTCAGAAACTGGCACTATATGGCAGTAGCAAGAAATGAGGGTATTTGTATTCCCAATATACTCTTTGAATTCCCAGTCAGACAATGGCACTGTATACCAGTAGTAAAAATTGTGGGTGCACGTAACCCCAATATATTCTTTGAATTACCAGTCAGAAACTGGCACTATATGGCAGTAGCAAGAAATGAGGGTATTTATAACCCCAATATATTCTTTGAATTCCCAGTCAGACAATGGCACTGTATACCAGTAGTAAAAATTGTGGGTGCACGTAACCCCAATATATTCTTTGAATTCCCAGTCAGAAACTGGCACTATATGGCAGTAGCAAGAAATGAGGGTATTTGTATTCCCAATATACTCTTTGAATTCCCAGTCAGACAATGGCACTGTATACCAGTAGTAAAAATTGTGGGTGCACGTAACCCCAATATATTCTTTGAATTACCAGTCAGAAACTGGCACTATATGGCAGTAGCAAGAAATGAGGGTATTTATAACCCCAATATATTCTTTGAATTCCCAGTCAGACAATGGCACTGTATACCAGTAGTAAAAATTGTGGGTGCACGTAACCCCAATATATTCTTTGAATTCCCAGTCAGAAACTGGCACTATATGGCAGTAGCAAGAAATGAGGGTATTTGTATTCCCAATATACTCTTTGAATTCCCAGTCAGACAATGGCACTGTATACCAGTAGTAAAAATTGTGGGTGCACGTAACCCCAATATATTTTTTGAATTACCAGTCAGAAACTGGCACTATATGGCAGTAGCAAGAAATGAGGGTATTTATAACCCCAATATATTCTTTGAATTACCAGTCAGAAACTGGCACTATATGGCAGTAGCAAGAAATGAGGGTATTTGTATTCCCAATATATTCTTTGAATTCCCAGTCAGACAATGGCACTGTATACCAGTAGTAAAAATTGTGGGTGTATATAGCCCCAATTCTATTGCTAGGGGACTTGCAGGGTATTTCTGGGGTGAAGGTGGGGGGGCACACCGTTGGAACGGGTATCGGGGTATATATCGGGTATACGGGAATACACTGACAGTGTATTCCATTCAGGATCCTGGGAAAGCTGGGTTGCGGCGATTGAGCCCGTCAGTGCCACGTTACACTGACAAGCTTCTCCCTGGAATTTAGCTCTTATAAGAGCTGTTGGTTGTCTTCTCCTTCCTATCCTAGCCTGTCCCTGCCTACCCAGAATCTAAGCCCTAGCTAGCTGGACGGAAACCTCCGTCCTCGGTGAATTGCAAGCTCAGAATGACGCGAAGCTGGGCGTCGCTGTTCTTTTAAATTAGAGGTCACATGTTTTCGGCAGCCAATGGGTTTTGCCTACTTTTTTCAACGTCACCGGTGTCGTAGTTCCTGTCCCACCTACCCTGCGCTGTTATTGGAGCAAAAAAGGCGCCAGGGAAGGTGGGAGGGGAATCGAGTAATGGCGCACTTTACCACGCGGTGTTCGATTCGATTCGAACATGCCGAACAGCCTAATATCCGATCGAACATGAGTTCGATAGAACACTGTTCGCTCATCTCTAATTATTATTATTTTTTTTTTTTTAATTTATGCATTTATTAGATCCCCTAGGGGTCTTGAACTCCAGGGGGTCTGATCACTAATGCAATGCATTACAATGTTAATGCATTGCAAAATACCGGGGCTACTATTGCAGGCTACATTGAGTAGCCTGCAATAGAAGCCAGTGAATGACAGGCTTGCTGTTAATTGACTTGTATTCTAATCCTTGACCTCTGGCTTTCCCTACTGACTATTCTTTTGGACTTCGATTTGCCTCTGCATTGCTCGACTGTTACCGAACCCTGGCTAGCTGACCTCCCTTTGTTGTTGTTCGTCTTGTCTGCGATTTGTGTATCACGTATATAGAAAGGGATTGTCTTCAAGTTGCCACCTATTACGTAGGATAAGGCCTGGCAATACACAGTGGGGGGCTTCAGCTTAGGGCTCACTGTCCCTTGTGCCCCTTCCCAGGGTTCTCCAGCAGCTTCTGGAGAATTGTCATCTAGCAATTCCCTAACAGCAGCCCTATGTAGATGGACAAGCAAGATGAGGGAGTACCAATCTGATGAAGGGGTATTCTATTTCAAAGCAAGTTTTTTGTTTTTTTTTTAAACTGACCATTTTTCAGTGTCATGTGAAGAAAGCCTCATATTCTGATACTATAAGATACTATACCTTCCACATTATGGTACAATCCAATCCAAAATGTTCTTTCCTCATCGCTGAGTAACTGAGTATGACGGAGGAGGAAATCCAATTCAGGAGAGTCTTCAATTGAAGTTAAACTGGCACCTAGAAAATTGTCACAGTGAATTAGTGAATATGTGTCTTGGAATCCTTTCCTCTAGGTACATGGTATTACACAACATAGTCAATGATCTGATGCTTCATAAAATATCATTTACAGCTAACCCATTCAGGACCAATACCTTCAGAATATCCACTGTAAAAATGTGCCTTTCGGAATGCCTCATTGTATGGTTGGAAATGTTTTTGGTTCATTTGTAGGTAAATACTGTTTGTTATTACATCTACAATGTATCGATCAAAATATCCATATTTAATAACATCAGCTTTTGTTACAAGTCTAGGAAAATTCTACTTTTTCTATTAATTATTTGTGAAACTTACCATACTGAAGACATTGTAAGGTTGCCTTGTACCATGAAGTGGAGGAAGAGGATTCAAAAATATAACAATGGCCACGGAAGGAAATCCAGGCTTTGGAAGTTACATTTGGGCAGGTTCCCGGTGTTTCAGGTGGGTTAGTGGGAAGGATGACTTTAAAACAAAAAATTAGAAAACAACATCAAAGGTGATGTACAGTATACAACTTTTTTTTTTTAATTACATACTGCTTCTATGTAAACCTATGTAACAGACTACAAGTAGCAGTGTATTATCTACCCTTACAATTAGATTAGGAGGTGAGGGATAGTACTGAGTGATGTACGTCTCAACTGACTTTTCTCTCTACCAGTTTCAGTATAAAATTGGCGGAACCCAGCGGAAACCCAGCAGACCTCATTATAGTATATAGGGTCTGTGGGTTTTCTACATGTAACAACTTTTTAAGCACATAGGGTTTCAGTTTTTTGGGTCCCCATACAGACCCAAAGGACAGAAACCCAAACACTAGTGTGAAGATTTCCCAACCACATTTGCTAGAAGTTTGTTCCTAGCTTTAGTGAAATAATATTTCCTGCATTGCTTCCAATTTTCCCCTCCGACTAATTTCAGGTTTGCACCATTTTCTTTGATTAATGTTATTTATAATAATAATAATTAATTATTATTATTATTATTATTATTATTATTATTGAAAACACTTCCCTCTAGAACTTTATTTATACCTTTAACATATGTGTTGGTTTTCATTACGTCCCCCCTTTCTTTCCTTCCAAGTTCTTTAAGCCCCTCTTGATATGATTTATGCTTCAGACCCTCCACCTTTGTACCCGTACCATGTTATCTCCGTCTTTTTGTAGGCACTCACAATATAGCGATTATCTCTCTTCCTACTGGTTTTACCTCTGACTATACAGCCAAACATCCTACTGTGTAGACCTTTAACTATACAGCTGAACATCTAACTGGTTATACCTCTAGCTAGACAACTGAGCAGACTACAGTGGCATGCAAAAGTTTGGACACCCCTGGTCAAAGTGACTTATTATTAAAAGTGACTTATTGTGAATAGTTAAGCATATTAAAGATGAAATGATCTTCAAAAGACATAAAGTTAAAGATGAAACAAACTGGTCTATAATGTTAAGCAATATCAGTGTATTATTATGTTTGAGTACAATTTTAGAGTGAAAAACAGAATGGAGTACCTAGCAATAATTTGTGAACCCTTGTAGATTTGTGAGCATGGATAAGTTTGGCCAAGGTCTTAGACCTTCATTAGCCAGTTATGGTTATGGCTTGTTCACTGTCATCGTAAGGAAAGGACAAGTGATGCAAATTTTACAGCTTTATAAATCCACAGCCTCCTCTAACCTTGTGCCAAAAACAACAGCCATGGGTTCTTCTGAGCAGCTGCCTAACATCCTGAAAATGAAGATGGTGGAGACCACAAAGCAGGAGAAGGCTATAAGAAGATAGCAAAGTGTTCTCAAGTTGCCCTTTCCTCAGTTCCAAATGTAGTTAAATAATGGCAGTTACCAGGAACAGCAAAGGAATATAAGTTAAAGTCTTGAAAAACAAGAAAAACTTCAGAGACTGCTGCTCATAGGATTGCCAGAGTGGCGAATCAGAACCCCCACTCAACTGCAAAAGACCTTCAAGAAGATTTAGCAGACTCTAGAGTTGTGGTACATTGTTCTGTTGTTCAGACACACATGCACAAATAGGGCCTTCATGGAAGTCATCAGAAGAAAACCTCTCCTGCATCCTCACCATAAAATTCAGTGTCAGAAGTTTGCAAAAGAACAGCTAAACAAGCCTGATGGATTTTGGAAACAAGTCCTGTGGAGCAATGAGGATAAAGTAGAACTCTTTGGCCACAATGGTCATCAAATGTGTGTTTAGAGAACATCTCTCCAAACATTAAGCATGGGGGAGGATCAATCATGCTTTGGGGTTGTGTTGCAGCCAATGGCAAAGGAAGAAGAGGAGGAAGAGGAGGAGCGCTTCTACAGATGGATAATGATCTTAAACACGTCAAAATCCACCTTAGACTACCTAAAAAGGCACAAGCTGAAGGTTTTACCATGGCCCTTACAGTCCCCTGATCTGAACATCATTGAAAATCTGTAGCTAGACCTCAAAAGAGCAGAGCATGCAAGACGACCCAGGAATCTCACAGAACAGGAAGACGTTTCCAAAGAAGAATGGATAAAAGTCACTCAAATAAGAATTGAAAGACTCTTGCTTGGCTACAAAAAGCCTTTATAAGCTGTGATATAACCATTCAAGATGCCCAAACTTTTTATTTTTTGTTATTTTGAAAAAGTAAAATATGAAAAATAATGAAAATATCATCTTTAACGTTATGCCTTTTGAAGATCATTGTATCTTCAACTTGCTTAACTATTCACAATAACAGTCATTTTGACCAGGGGTGTCCAAACTTTTGCATGCCACTCTTCTTACTTCCACTGCCGTTTGACTGCACTGTTGACTCATTGTGAAGCTGTCTTATATCAGACACCCTAAATCCTTTTCCTCTGAAGTCTTAGGTAACACATCTTAACACATACCTATGTCTTTTTGTATGTGGTGTCTCCAGATCTGACCACAGTAGTCTAAATGTGGAAATTCTTTCCTCCTACTGGTTATACCTCTAGTTATACAGCCAGGAATCTTACTTACTTTCACTGCTGCCTGGCAGCAATATGTACAAATTTTTAAGTTTTTCTGATATCAGGACCTCTACATCCTTTTCTTCTAAAGTTTTGGTTAGCACAGAACTGGCAATACGATGTTTGGCGAGGATTAATTTTCCCCACGTGCATTATCTTACATTGAACTACAGTTTCCATTGTTTGGACCATTTATCTAGAGAAACTAGAACTTTTTCCATGTTACAATCCCCTCCAGGTGAGTAATTGTGTTACACACTTTTGTGCCATATAACTTTATGTTTCTAGGATAGGCCATAAATGGCCCAAATGGGAAAACTCCTTACGCACCACTAGTGGTGGCCGCAGTGACCTTAAAATATATGGACTTACCACTTGTTTGTTTGCAGATAAAAGAATAACTCTCATTACAAGACGACGTCTTCCATTTTCCATCCTTATCCACATATACACAGGACTTGTCCATTCTTGGCTCCTCAGTGGCCCATTTAGTGTATCGAACTCTCCAGCTATCAACCCACTTGTATGTATTTCCAGTCTGAAAGAATTATAGTTGTAAACATCAAAAACATTACAAATGGGTGCAAATGTGTAAAAATATACCCAAAATACAAATCACTGTATTGGTAGCCCAACTATATATATGATTTGTGATTTTCTGTCCCCTCAATATTTATATAGTGCAGTGAAGCTTTGGGGTTGCTCATGGTGAATGACCACGAGAGCAAACCCTTCCCAGTGCAGGGACTCTTGGTTGCTGAAAGAGTCCCTGAATTAGCTGTGTACCAGAGATATCGCAGTTGTGGGATGATATCCTATGCAGACATACATTACGATAGCAAATCTGTCCCTGTAGCCTTAGACTTAATGTTTTGTTTTGTTTTTTTGTTTTGTTTTCTTTGGGGGGGGGGGGTTGTGTTTTGATTTGCAAAACCAGGATTGTATTAACCACTTTGGATT
Organism: Leptodactylus fuscus; assembly: GCF_031893055.1. Taxonomy (NCBI): domain Eukaryota; kingdom Metazoa; phylum Chordata; class Amphibia; order Anura; family Leptodactylidae; genus Leptodactylus; species Leptodactylus fuscus. Next base: position 207,516,704 of record NC_134268.1, on the reverse strand, counting down.
TGTTGGACTCTGTCAATGATCACAACTACCAGGGATTCCGGAAACAGCCGGGCACAGTCTACCATGCAACAATCCAGTAATAATCAGGTATTGGGGCTGCTACAGGCTGGTGTTATTAAACTTGGGAATCCCAAAATATCTGTTTTCCCACCCTGGTAATGTCAGGTTGCTGCTGCTTTATCACTGAATGATCAGATTTATGTATAGCTTTAGAATATTACAAGGGACTCATCACTATGAGTTAGCTGTACGTATGAGCCTTGCAGTTGGATGTCCTGAGTCATCCAGAGCGAGAACCTTCACTTGTTCATTTATTGTCCTTATGTATGATCTGTAGACTATAGCATTGCTGAATCTTGCTTGATTACACATATAAATAATAAAAATATCCCCACCTCGTTCCTACTATACAGGCCAATCCAAAAAGGCTCCTTATGTTTAGCCAGGTGGAGTTTTAGGAAAGATTCGGTGTACCCGTCCAAGATGCTGGCTAGGTGTGAATTATCCTTCAGACACTCCTGACGGGCCTCATCCCACGTCCTTTTGGTTGTAACAAACTTGTAGGTGGCGTCTCCATATTTATAGTGGTCTGAGGGACTGGTGGGGATAAGTGGTAGACCTGGATCTAAAGAAGAAATGAAAATAAATCAGTTACTGCAGAGGAAGACAACAGACCTTTGAGGTTTGTTTCATTTTTGGTAATTTTTAGAAAAAGTCACTTTTAATTTAAAGAGGACGTTTCATGTCCTCGGGCACACGTGATTTTATATATCGCTGATGTAACCCCCTCACAGGAGTTACTAATGGTTATTTGGCCATAGAAGTGCCTTACATGTTATGATGGATTGTATGTGTTGCCATGTTTATTCTGTATTCATTTGTGTAATGTTGTTAAGCTATTGTTCTCTGGTTTCACTTGTCCTAGTGAGCTGTGGTCTCCATAGCAACACACACTATAGTGAGTGGATCTGTAGCTGGAACAGGAAATAGTCATAGCAGGGAGAGGAAGTAGTATTCTGTAAGAGCCAGGGAAGAAGAAGCAAGGAGAAGTGTGGCAGTGGCCATCTTGTGTTTCAGACACTGTGCTGTGAGGATTGCCACAGCAGTAGCAGGACAGAGAAGCTGTGACAGCGCCCCCATCACTATCAGTAAGAGGACAGGCTTATATCAGGCTAAGCAGAGCTATAACCCTGGCAGCCTGCACCGACCTCTACTAGGTAACTGAGCCCCTGCAGTAGACCAGAAGCTGGATCTGCAGCCATCTTAGACTCTCTGCTAATACAGGGGAAGGTGTCATCCAGCTACAAGCCACTGTGCCACAGCTCACTGCTACAGGACAAGTAACCAGCAGATGCCAGTTACAATAAAGCAGTGAGCACTTCTACTGATCCTGGCCTGGACATTGCCTTCCTTGCAGCTAAGCCCTGGGCAAATGCTCTTTGTTGGAGTAGAGCACTGGCACCCACATCACCATCTCAGCCCAGGGACCAGCGGGTGTCTCAATACTCCAACTGGCGTCACATCTAACTGACTCTGCCTATTTCCCTGTGCACCACTCCTGGGAGTTCTGGTGCCTATAAGGTCACCGTGACAGTCCAGCCTCCTGCACGGTTCTCCCGGGGTGGTCGCAGTTGGCGTCACGAACAGGATTGCTGTGCCATTGAAAAAAAAAAAGGAGGCACTTGAGCTGCCGGCAGGAAAAAGGATCAGTGACTGCGACACTGTGCAGTATCGCCATCTTGGCCCTGCATCGCACGCTATACCTGAATCTACAGCACCGGCAAAAGCAGGTGAGCCACGTACTGCCAGTATGTTTAGGAACAAAGAAAAAAGGGATTTTGTCAGTTTTAAACACCAAGGGTCCAGTAGTGAGGATGAGGAAGAGAGGTGTAGTGTTTCAGCCCCCACAGCTGCAGTAATGCCAATCACAATGCCTTATTACCCAGGCGTGCCATGGCTGCCGCTCTATGTAGGCGAGCCAAATACCCTAAAGGACTTTAAAGAAAAGATGCAAGCAACTTTCAAAGTTTATCCCCTCACTGCTGAGCAGAATGTTGCTATGTTAATGGGTCAGATGGGAGGACTAGCCCTCCGTGAAGTTAAGTCCTGGGATGTTAAGGAGAAACAAACTGTTAAGCAAATATTTGATAAACTGCGCGCCATATTTGAAACTAAGACTCTGTCAGAACTAAAAGCTCGGTTCTTTAGCCGCAAGCAGAACGCAGGTGAAAGTCTTAGAGACTATGCTCTGAGCTTGGATGAAGCTCTCCGCCAGGTTGCGCAGCTAGATCCTCATGAGCTTCACAATTATGATTGCACGCTGAAGGAGCAATTCATCGAGGGTGCTACACCTGATGCAGTTAAAATGCAACTACGTATGCTTAACTCTCAAGACCCTGACCGACCCTTCAACCTATTTAAAGAGACAGCCATCCAAATCCTTAAAGTGGACACAATGCCAGAGGAGCAGCATAATGTGCCCTCAGCTTCTACAGCACCTCCGCCCTGTGTAATCCAACAACCCATTTCTCAGTGCGCACAGATCCAACCTTCTGACTCCAACCTTGAACTCCAAGGACAAATCGCTGAACTTTCAAAGAATCTAATTAAGCTTTGCAAAAAAGTGGATGACCTTCAGCTGACACCACCGAGGTCTCCCTCATCCCGGCACTGGCAGCGACCTTCGCCACGTCAGTATTCACGCAGACCGTTATTCCGACCCGGTCGCAGGGTCACGGACCAGTTTGATTCATCCGGAAGGCCCATCTGTCGAAGTTGTCATTTACCAGGACATGTTGAACGAGAATGCCAGTCTTTAAACTAGGCCGTCCTGGGGCAGAGGACCTACCCCCAGGAGACAACCACCACCATGGTCCACTATCACCTGAATGGGGCCGACGTTTCATTGGAGACCGTCCTATCCTTTCCATCAATATGAACAACATCCCACTGACTGCTCTCTTGGATACGGGATCACAGACGACCACCATGCCCCTTGCCCAGTTTGAAAAATATTGGTCTCAAGATCAGCTACAACCACGCAATCCTCATGAGCAGGTGACTCTAATTGCCAGCAATGGACAAGAACTTAAACAGGTAGGATACTTCCTAGCCACCCTTAAGATTGGCAAAACCGAACTGAAGGATCAAGGGATTGTCATTGTGGACGTTGCCAAAGACAGAGACACTCCCTCCATCATCATTGGGACCAATGTCTTAGTTAATTGTTTTGATGAAGCCATTGCTGCCTTGTCTGACACTCTTCAAATAGCCGCTCCAAAAGAGAGACACATCTACCATAAGGCCATTAAGGTTTTGGTACAACAACAACAGGTACAACTTTCCCAAGGTGAGATCGGAAAAGCTAGGGTGACTGACGCTAGACCCATCATCTTACCACCTGGTCATGTGATGATGGTCTGGTGCCGGGCCAGGTTTGGTGTCAAAGGCAGGGATTACTCCGTGCTCATCGAGTCAATGCCTACGGATCGTACAGTTATTGCTGCCCGTAGTTTGGCTAAGGTGACCCATGGACGAGTCCCTATACAATTGTTGAATTTTGGGGATTCTGAAGTTACACTACCTCGGTATACAGTGGTTGCCAAATTATCCAGAGTTCAGGATGCTGATTGCCTCCAGAGAGTCCATTGTGAAGCTCAGACCACCAATTCACAACCCACATGTAACCCCACTGGGGAGCAAAAAGAATGGTGGCAAGAGATTCACCTTGGAACCCCTGAGACGCCTTCATCTCAGCTGGAAGGGGTATTGCGGGTAGTTCACGAATACGAACACATTTTCAGCAAGTCCCCTATGGACTTTGGGCATGTCACTGCAGTAGAACACACAATTCAAACTGGTGATCATCCTCCCATCAAGCAAAGACATAGGCCCATTCCCCCAGCACAATACCAACAAGTAAAAGGCTTACTCCAAAACATGAAGGATTCCGGTGTCATAAGGGACAGCCGAAGCCCTTGGGCTGCTCCCTTAGTACTCGTCAAAAAGAAGGACGGTACCATTCGCCTTTGCGTGGATTACCGCAAATTGAATGATATCACCCACAAGGATGCGTATCCACTGCCCCGGATAGAGGAGTCCCTTGCAGCTCTTCAGTCTGCAGCCTACTTCTCTGTTCTGGACCTTACCAGTGGATACTGGCAGGTCCCTATGTCCCCAGCTGATGCTGAAAAAACTGCCTTCACAACACCAATGGGTCTGTTTGAATTTGACCGGATGCCATTTGGGTTGTGCAATGCGCCTGCCACATTCCAACGGCTCATGGAGTTCTGTTTAGGTCATCTAAACTTTGAGTCTGTCCTGTTATATCTGGATGATATAATTGTTTACTCCAGGACATATGCAGAGCATTTGGATCACTTTGCGAGAGTGTTTGAGTCTTTGGATCGCTATGGTCTGAAACTCAAACCTTCCAAATGCCATCTCCTAAAATCTGAAATCCAATACCTGGGACACATTGTGAGCGCTGATGGGGTGTCGCCAGATCCTCAGTACACTGAACGGATACGCGACTGGCCAACTCCTGAAACGGTAAAAGACATCCGTAGATTCCTTGGGTTCGCCGGTTATTACCGCCGATTTGTAAAAAACTTTGCCCGGATTGCTGCACCCTTACAGGCTGTACTGATAGGTCAGTCTACCACCCGATCTGGTAAGAGTCCAACTATCCAATGGACCCCTGAAATGCAAAAAGCATTTGATGAGTTAAAAGCGGCCTTAGTCGGTCCGAATGTCCTTGCTTACCCTGATTACAGTAAACCGTTCATTCTGCAAACAGATGCAAGTAAAACTGGACTTGGTGCTGTCCTGTCCCAGAAACAAGAAGGTTTGATTAGACCCATTGCATTTGCCAGTCGATCGCTTCGGGCGACTGAACGTAATGACTCTAACTACAGCTCCTTTAAGTTGGAGTTTCTGGCCTTGGTTTGGGCGGTTACCGAAAAATTCCATCATTATCTCACCGCCACTCCTTTTGTTGCATACACAGATAATAATCCTCTGACCCATCTTAGCACTGCCAAATTGGGAGCAATTGAGCAGCGTTGGGCTTCACGTCTTGCCAATTATCAGTTTACCTTAAAATTCCGTGCAGGGAGGGAGAATGTTAATGCTGACATTTTATCTCGGTTACCCCAAGAGTCAATTAATGACCTAGATGACCCTGACATATGGGAAGAAATTGAACTCCCTGACTTCTATGACAAAGTCACTCAACGTGTTAATCAAAATGTCCGGACTAAATATTGTACCCTTCAGACCGTGCGAGTTGAGTCCCTCCATCATATGGATTGGGAACAAGTCCAAAAACAAGATCCAACATTGCAAAGATTAAAAGACCTTTTAAAAGATTCTAATTCAATAGGTCCAGATAACAATGCAAGCCCTGAACTTCAAAATCTTTGGCGAGAGCGCGGTCGTTTAACCTATCTGCAAGGAAAACTGGTCCGCCGTTATGTAAATCCTCGTACCCATGAGCGAGTGTTTCAGATTGTGATACCAAGACAAGACGCTCCTTTGATCTTGGATGCGTATCATAATCAGTCAGGACATTTCAATGCCCAAAAGACAGAACGAACCATTAAGGATCGTTTCTACTGGGTGGGAATGCGCCCTCAAATTGAACAGTGGTGCCGGGATTGTGCACAATGTGCTTTGCGGAGAGGATCTAACCAACGGGCCCCTCTACAGGGCATTGTCACAGTCAGACCACTAGAGTTGGTAGCACTTGACCACATCAAGTTGACACCAAGTCGGTCAGGTTACACTTATGCACTAACAATGATTGATCATTTTTCAAAATTCATGGTTGTAGTCCCAGTAAAAGATCTCACTGGTAAAACAGCAGCTCGGGAATTCCAAAGACATTTTGGGCGACCCTACGGTTATCCTGAAAAGATCCTTACTGATCAAGGTCCTGCATTTGAGTCAGAGCTTTTTCAAGAGTTCTGTAATCTCTATGGGTGTCAAAAGATCCGCACTACAGCCTACCATCCCCAGGGTAATGGTCTTTGTGAAAAAGCCAATCAAATCATTATCAACATGCTGAGAACAGTTTCCCGTGAAAAACGATCTGAGTGGCCAGAGCTATTGCCAGAGATCACTGAGATCTATAATAACACCAGACAGGATTCCACAGGGTACACTCCTGCATACCTCCTTAGAGGACAGATAGGGCAGCTCCCCGCTGATCACCAAATGGGAGTGATTACAGAGGTTAGGTCCCCACCTTTACCAAATGACACTTGGGTAGCAGAAAGACTAAGGGTTAGTAGAGAACTTCAGGAACTTGTGTGTAAATCTCTGGACCAGGCTAGACACAAACAGGCTCTCCAGTATGACAAAGGAGCAAATGCTCAACCCTTGCAACCTGGAGATAAGGTCCTAAAAAGGCGACATGTTAGGCATCATAAGTTAGAGGATCGTTGGGAAGACAACGCCTATGTTGTCCAAGAGGCACCACATGATAACCCTAAAGTGTGTAAAATTGTTCCAGAGGATGGAGAAGGTCCATCGCAGTTAGTGTCTCGAGATGATCTCAAAGTCTGTCCCTCCTCTTATACAAGTCCAAGAGTGACCCGTCGGTTACCAGCTACTCCACATGCTCTGTCACAACCAAGACGGAAATTACCCTGTATACCCATTCCTGGCCAACATGGTACAGAATTAGGACTTGCTCTGGCTTCCCCTAACTTATACTTCTTTGTGAGACCTACGGTTACACCATTGCAAAGAGAGACTCCTTCTGTGTCAAGGGAAACAAGTGACTCCATTTCCTTAGAGGACTTTGTATCAGAGACTCCGGATACTCAGGTACTCCCTGTTGACAGAGAGGAGGCCTCAGAGTCTGAAACAATTTCTCAAAGGAGATCCCAAAGGGTAAACAAGGGTAAACCCTCAGTTCGCTACAGCCCTTAAAGGAGCATGCCAAGATCAGCCCTAGTAGACTGTGCATTTCAGCTGATCATCTGCCTTGGAAACTTTTGTTTATCTTCACTTCAACAAATAAGCCATATACCTGGTGCCATAGTGGCGACACCATGCTTGGACTGCCCAAAGTTCTACCTCTATGTTTATTATTTGTTCCTAACCCATTTAACGTTTATTCCATTTACTTTGTACTATGGGATATTTAAGCCATTGACTGTTTTCTGTGTTATTGGTAGCCCGAGGACGTGCTACATTCAAGAAGGGAGGGATGTAACCCCCTCACAGGAGTTACTAATGGTTATTTGGCCATATAAGTGCCTTACATGTTATGATAGTTTGTATATGTTGCCATGTGTATTCTGTATTCATTTGTGTAATGTTGTTAAGCTATTGTTCTCTGGTTTCACTTGTCCTAGTGAGCTGTGGTCTCCATAGCAACATACACTATAGTGAGTGGATCTGTAGCTGGAACAGGAAATAGTGATAGCAGAGAGAGGAAGTAGTATTCTGTAAGAGCCAGGGAAGGAGAAGCAAGGAGAAGTGTGGCAGTGGCCATCTTGTGTTTCAGACACTGTGTGCTGTGAGGATTGCCACAGCAGTAGCAGGACAGAGAAGCTGTGTGACAGCGCCCCCATCACTATCAGTAAGAGGACAGGCTTATATCAGGCTAAGCAGAGCTATAACCCTGGCAGCCTGCACCGACCTCTACTAGGTAACTGAGCCCCTGCAGTAGACCAGAAGCTGGATCTGCAGCCATCTTAGACTCTCTGCTAATACAGGGGAAGGTGTCAGCCAGCTACAAGCCACTGTGCCACAGCTCACTGCTACAGGACAAGTAACCAGCAGATGCCAGTTACAATAAAGCAGTGAGCACTTCTACTGATCCTGGCCTGGACATTGCCTTCCTTGCAGCTAAGCCCTGGGCAAATGCTCTTTGTTGGAGTAGAGCACTGGCACCCACATCACCATCTCAGCCCAGGGACCAGCGGGTGTCTCAATACTCCAACTGGCGTCACATCTAACTGACTCTGCCTATTTCCCTGTGCACCACTCCTGGGAGTTCTGGTGCCTATAAGGTCACCGTGACAGTCCAGCCTCCTGCACGGTTCTCCCGGGGTGGTCGCACTAGAAAGTCTGACAGTACACTGAATTCTTTGCACTGTTGGCTTTCCTGTTATGTGCCTTGAGAAAAGAGATATCGTGGCATTTAATGATAGCTCTTCACTATCAGAAGGGCGTTTCTGACAGTCTAGCTGGGAACGCCCCTCCTGACAGTACTGTCCGTAGCGCTATACTGTGAGGGAGAATTCCTTACCACCACCTATGACGCTGGGTGGTAAGGAACGCCCCTCAACCCCTTCTGATTGTCCATAGACTAGTACTGGGGGTTAGGGCATTCTTCACAGCTCAGTATCATGGCTGCGCGGTAAGGAACGCCCCCTCTAATAGTATAGCGCTATGGACATGAAGGGCATTCCCAGCTAGACTGTCAGAAACGCCCGTCTGACATTGAATAACTATCGGTACCGGGGCACATAGTGGCTTTCTAGTGGTATATAAAACCCCATGTGCCCGAGGACATGAGAGGTCCTCTTTAATCTTCAAAGCCAAAGGTGGAGACCACAGGAAGGTGAAATGTAAGATCTTCCTCTGTATTTCCCAAGTCTTTTGAAATCCTTTCTGGCTTTGGCTCAAAAAAACTCAGTGTGTGAAACTGCCCTTAGACTTACTTTATATACCTTAAGGAGAAAATGCAACGTCTCAACAGATAGAATTCACATGCTGTGTTTTACAAAATTTCACTGGCTTTGCTGGGACTATAACAAGCAGCATTTTTTTTCTGGTAGATTTATTCAGTGTGATCTCAGGCTTATGGAGGACCTTTCACCTCCTGGGACACATGCAGTGTAATACACCACTAGAAAGCTAACAGAGCGCTGAATTCATCTCTGTGCACCCGGTGAAGAGCTATCGATGCCGGTACCGTAGCTCTTCACTGTCAGAAGGGCGTTTCTGACAGTCAGTCAGGAACGCATTTCCACACTGCAGTGTCTATTGCGCTGTACTGTGAGAGGGCTTACCACCCAGTGATTACGCCGAGAGGTGAGGAAACCCCCCCCCCCCCGTACTCGTCTATTGACGAGTACTGTTAGGAGGGGAGGAGAACCTTCATCACCCCTCTCTCAGTACAGCACAATAGATGTTACTGTGAGGAAGGGCGTTCCTATCTGACTGTCAGAAACGCCCTTCTGATGGTGAAGAGCTACAGTACCGATACCGATAGATCTTTACCTGGAGCACAGAATGTGAAAACCAATAGTGCACTGAATTCAGCGCACTGTTGGCTTTCTAGCGGTGTATTACACTCAGGGTCGGACTGGCCCGCCGGTGTACCGGGGAATCCCCCGGTGGGCATTTTTTCAGATACATTGGTCAGGGGCCCTGACCAATGCATATGCATACCTCCCGCGCCCACACATCACTCACTAACCGGGAATCCAGTACAGGATTCCTTGTTAGTGAGTGATAGCTGCTTTCAGCGGTATGTACAAATGTACTTACCGCTGAAAGCTGTCAGTCGGGCTGCAGTCGCGCAGACCACAGCCTCCACTGACTGCAGAGAGACCTCTGCCCCGACGCCCGACGCAGACGACTAATGTCATCAGCACTTGCAGCCAGAAGATGGAGGAGGATGCGCGGATGCTCTTCGTGGGACGTGAGACTTAAGGTAAGTTTAATACTCGGGGTGTGGGGGGCCTACTGTGGGGAAAACAATATTGTGTGTGGGGGCCCCTACTGTGGTGCATATAATACTCTGTGGGGGCCCAAAATGTATTATTTAATACTGCATGGGGGGGCACTGTGAAGTATATAATACTGAAGGTGTGGGGGTATGAAACTGGGGACAGAGATGGATGGGTACATGAAACTGGGGGAAGAGATGGAGGTCGGCGGATGAAAGGGGGCAGAGATGGAGGGGTATATGAAACTGGGGAAAGAGATGGATGGGTACATGAAACTGGGGAAAGAGATGGAGGTCGGCAGAGGAAAGGGGTCAGAGATGGAGTGGTATATGAAACTGGGGAAAGAGATGGAGGGGTACATGAAACTGGGGGAAGAGATGGATGGGTACATGAAACTGGGGAAAGAGATGGAGGTCGGCGGATGAAAGGGGGCAGAGATGGAAGGGTATATGAAACTGGGGGAAGAGATGGAGGTCGGCGGATGAAAGGGGGCAGAAATGGAGTGGTATATGAAACTGGGGAAAGAGATGGAGGGGTACATGAAACTGGGGGAAGAGATGGAGGTCAGCGGATGAAAGGGGGCAGAGATGGAGGGGTATATGAAACTGGGGAAAGAGATGGAGGGGTACATGAAACTGGGGGAAGAGATGGAGGTCGGCGGATGAAAGGGGGCAGAGATGGAGGGGTATATGAAACTGGGAGCAGAGATGGATGGGTACATGAAACTGGGGGAAGAGATGGAGGTCAGCGGATGAAAGGGGGCAGAGATGGAGGGGTATATGAAACTGGGGAAAAAGATGGATGGGTACATGAAACTGGGGAAAGAGATGGAGGTCGGCGGATGAAAGGGGGCAGAGATGGAAGGGTATATGAAACTGGGGGAAGAGATGGAGGTCGGCGGATGAAAGGGGGCAGAGATGGAGTGGTATATGAAACTGGGGAAAGAGATGGAGGGGTACATGAAACTGGGGGAAGAGATGGATGGGTACATGAAACTGGGGAAAGAGATGGAGGTCGGCGGATGAAAGGGGGCAGAGATGGAAGGGTATATGAAACTGGGGGAAGAGATGGAGGTCGGCGGATGAAAGGGGGCAGAGATGGAGTGGTATATGAAACTGGGGGAAGAGATGGAGGGGTACATGAAACTGGGGGAAGAGATGGAGGTCAGCGGATGAAAGGGGGCAGAGATGGAGGGGTATATGAAACTGGGGAAAGAGATGGAGGGGTACATGAAACTGGGGGAAGAGATGGAGGTCGGCGGATGAAAGGGGGCAGAGATGGAGGGGTATATGAAACTGGGAGCAGAGATGGATGGGTACATGAAACTGGGGGAAGAGATGGAGGTCGGTGGATGAAAGGGGGCAGAGATGGAGTGGTATATGAAACTGGGGAAAGAGGTGGAGGGGTATATGAAACTGGGGAAAGAGATGGAGGTCGGCGGATGAAAGGGGGCAGAGATGGAGTGGTATATGAAACTGGGGAAATAGATGGAGGGGTACATGAAACTGGGGGAACTGATGGGTTCGCCTCCCTTAGGCTAATTGTAAAAAAAAAAAGAAAAAGATTATACTGGACAACCTCTTTAAAGTGTCGCACATTAGCAGGTGTATATTAAAGGGGTCGTCCAGGCATAATTTTTTATGGTTTATCCTCAGGATAGGCCAGAGATACCTGATCTGTACAGGGCCGATACTCAGCCCTTGGACTGATAAGCTGTACGGAGCCACTTCTGGCACCAGTCCTATACACAAAATGGGGCCAGAAGCAGAAAGTTCCGTCTACTGTATATCAGCCGGCACCTTCACTGCATCTCAGCATTTATTGAAGTCAGTGGGAGCCGAGCTGCAGTGAAGGCGCTGGGTGACTAAACAGCGGATGGAGTTTTCTGCTTCTAGGCCTGCATTGTGTAAAGAACAGGGGCCAGAAGTGGCTCCATACAGCTGATGGGACCATGTGTCAGCCCCCTACTGATCAGGCATTTATGCCCTATACTGAGCAAAGGACGTAAAAAAGATTGACATTGATTTGGACAAATCGCACATTTTAATGTTCAGTCTCATGGCGACGCCTCATTTCTGGAAATCCTGTACCTAATTGGTCTTTACAGTTACATGAGGTGCAGGACTCCCAGCAAGAAGGGGCTGGCACAAGACTGAATGGACATTAGCAGTGGACAACAGTGTGCCGGGGACTGATGAGTATGCTTTTTATTTATTTATTTTACACCTCATGCCTGCCACATCGGTTGCTCCTCTGCAGATCAGCTTTCCAGGACAGAGCAGCTACAGGTAATGGTAACAATTCTAGGAGTCACGCTGTTCACTTGCCATCCAGGGTGTTGCAGTAGGTTTAGGTAGTGCGTTGTTCCACATGGTATAATGGGTGAGCAGCATGGCTCCCGACCTGTTATTACCTTTAGCTGCCCAGTCTCGGTACCGCTGGTCAGCAAGGGTCTAGATGGTGGGCCCCTAGAAACAATTCCACTGGTGGGCCCTAGACATCCCAGTCCGACCCTGATTAGACTACATGTGCCCCAGGAGGTGAAAGCTCCTCTTTAGGCACATAAATGTAAAATGCAGAAATAAATCTACCTATGTGTGACCTGTTTTGTGCAGCTGCAGACTTACAAAAGCCAACAAGTATGGAAGAATCTATGAGACAGTCCTGTAACCTCATCGATACATTTGCTATGACGTCTCTCTGATAGAAAACCTCACTGCTGATCTCTGACTATGGGGAAAAGTCTCCCCGATTAGAGCAGCAGATAAAAGAAATGTCTCCGCCATAGCTGATCTTACCCTTATATCTCTGGCAGATGTATCCTCTCTCCAGACTACAATCCTGTGTAATCCAAGTACCAGCGCTCAGTAAAGCCCCACGTTGCAAAGCCACACAAGCCTGTTTAAATGGAAGAAATTAGAAAAATGACAGATTTTCATGTGCAGCAGGTCTTAGGCAGGAGTGGAAACATGCTACAAAGTAAGGGAGCATTCACACGGTGTAACGTGCCGCGAGATTTGGCACGTGTACGCCGCGTGACCCTTTGCGTGCCGTACACGCTCCCATTCATTTCAATGGGAGCGGGGAGCATATGCGCCACGCTAGTTTGCGGCCGTGCATTTATTCACGGCCGCAAACTAGCGCGGCGCATACGCTCCCCGCTCCCATTGAAATGAATGGGAGCGTGTACGGCCCGCAAAGGGTCACGCGGCGTACACGTGCCAAATCTCACGGCACGTTACACCGTGTGAATGCTCCCTAAGAGCTAGGGATGAGTGAACTGACTGGACTGAACCAGATTCAACCCACAAGCCAGAAGAGGACACTGAGTGACCACCAGACACCATGAGGATGTCCAGGAGAGGTGAGGTAAGGGGAGTATGCCTGTTATGTTGCCGCACCTCCCCTGGCTATAGAAAGTTCCAGCATTCATGGTCACATCCATTGGCAACCGATCAAGACAACTAAGATGGTTAAAGAAAGTAGCAAAACTATAACTGAGCTGTTACTACGAAAAGCCTGTACATTGTAAATATGCAGGGCAGAAGTGGAGGACTAGAGTGGTCACTTTAAATGGCTGGGGCAAGTCGCTTCTTTTTTCCACCTCTAGCGGAAGTCAATGGGAGCCGTGTGAACTAGCCCTAATAATCATCAATAATTCATCAAACAGAACCAGACACTTTGATAAATCTGGGGCAGTGTACTGTCTAGTTCCAGGTTACACTTTCTATCTTTTACACAGTATTAGTAAATCTGCCCCATTCTTCAGTGTTTTCATATGTAGAGGTTTCCATTTTACGGATTCCCGTCCTCTACAGGTATATTTGACCTGTCCAGCCTAAAATAGGTACATCCATTGTTAGGGAAAGTTCACATGGAGTTTTTTGGTCAGGGTTTTGAGGCCGTATCCACCTCAAAACCCTGACCAAAAAGACGGCTTCCATTGAAAGTTGGAAGTTTTTTCCAGGAGCTGTTTCTTCCGGCTCCTGGAATAAAGAAGCGAGATTCTAATTCTTCAGGCCGAGTTGCCTCGCAATTTGGCCTGAAGACACTCCCTCCTCCGGACTAGGCCCATTCATTGGGCCTAGTCCGGAGCAGAGTGCGCGGCTGTATGCTGGTGCAGTGCACCGGCTTTCAGTCGCGGCTACCCGGATTTTGGCGGCCTCCACCTCAGGTTACGATCCAAAAAACCCTTCTGCGTCTCGCTGAGCGTCCATATATTAGTTTACACCCACAAGTGGAGTACTATGGTAGTCGGGAGAACTTGCATAACAAATTGTGGGATGCGTTTTCTCCTTTAACCCCTTGTGAATGTGCAAATTCTAGGGCTAAATTAAAATATTAGTAAAATAAAATCAAATTTGAAAATTTCACCTCCATTTTGTATTAATTCCTGTTAAGCACTTATAGGGTTAAAATACTAGGTATATGTTGTTTTGGCTTATTTAAGGGGTGCAGTTTTGAAAATGGGGTGATTTATGGGGGGGGTTTAATACAAGGGTCTTTCAAAACCCCTTCATAACTGGATTAGTCCCTTAAAAAATGGGTTTTGGAAATTTCTTGAAAATTTTGAATATTGTTGTTTCACTTATAAACCTTCTAATGTCCGTAAAAAAGAAAAGTGTGACTAAAGTTTGATGCCGACATAAAGCAGAGATCTGGGACATGAGATTTTGGATATAATTTTGGCGGTCTGACTATCTGTATGCAATGCACACCATTTAAAACTTTATAAAATGCATATTTTTCAAAATTTCAACCAAATGTCCTATTTTTTCATAATTAAACACAAAACATATCAACCAAAATTTACCACTAACATGAAGTACAATGTGTTACGAGAAAACAATCTCAAAATCACTTTGGTAAGTTAAAGCGTTCCAAAGTTATTGCCACATAAAGTGACACATGTCCGTTTTGAAAAATCGAGCTTGGTCAGGAAGTCAAAAAGTGCCATCGGCGGGAAGGGGTTAAAGGCTATTCAGGCATATCTTTATCTCAAAGCCCGAAAATCTAATGATAGAGCCCCTTTAATGTTTAGCCAGGGGAGCAGGAAAAACAAGACATCCCCTGAAAATGAGACTTCGCGCATCAATAAACTTTCATATATGTTTATATATTAGACATGTTCTATGTTGTATCACATCCACAGCTTTCTCTTTTCGGTTTGGTGTTGTATTTATAGGATAGATTTTAGGACTGGTTTTGTCTCACTAGTTGGAGGTTTTTGTATTTTCTTTGCTTCTTTGGTATATTTAGTGCTATATATATATATATATATATATATATATATATATATAATATATATATAGACAATACATTACTTACAGATGAACTTCTATAATAGCGTGGTTGTCCTTTGGCCCAGTTTGTATAATACACTCCACTTTGATCTGACCAGAGATACTTGTAGATGTCATGCTTGTCATGTAATCCAATCCAGACATCGACCGTAATGTTTATTAAATGAGACATCAGAAAAGCTGTAATAGAACATATGATATGTATGTATTATATATGTATCACCATGTAGTCAGGGAATAATATCACTCCTTAGTGAGTGAGGACCTATACAGAGGTATGGAGACTTATTAGTCATTTTTGCTCCACTGGGGGGATTATGGGAAACCTCACATCATAGGCTTGTTGAAAAAGTCATGCATGATGTATAAGAGGTCTAACCCTAGAGGGCAGCAAATAGAGGCACTGTTTTCCTATTTACATCCTGGAAAACAGATTTGCATATTTTTCCCATAATCACCATGTAATGAAATACAATGTAGTAGATGTAATAGATGTAGTAGTCTGTTATGTTGGTACAACCCTGGATCTCCACTTAGTATACTCTGGGGCAATGGTGTAACTTTCGTGGTCGCACAGAGAGCATATAATACTGTGTGGGGGCCACTGGTGAGCACTTAGTACTGTTTGGGGGGCCACTGGTGAGCACTTAGTACTGTTTGGGGGACACTGTGGAGCATGTAATACTGTTTGGGAGCCACTGTGGAGCACGTAGTACTGTTTGGGGGGCACTGTGGAGCATGTAATACTGTTTGGGGCCTCTATGGAGCATGTAATACTGTTTGGGGGCAACTTTGGAGCATGTAGTACTGTTTGGGGGCCACTGTGGAGCACGTAATACTGTTTGGGGGCCACTGTGGAGCATGTAATACTGTCGCAGTATTGTTTAAATGCTGCATTTCTCACTCACCGTATTCTTGATAACTACAGTTGTGGGTACTAAAGCTTCATCTCCTTCAAGTATCTGAGATATCGCTTCAGCACCCATAACGGACCACTATCAAGAATTCTCTCTAGGAAGGAAACAGGGGCCCCAGATAAAAGTTTACACCCAGGCCCACAAGACACCCCAGAGTGTAATAGCATTTTGTGGGTGACGTACCCCAAAAGTTTTTGGTTTAGGATCAAACCCAAACTTTTGGAAATTTTGGGTGAGATCTGAATCCATACAAACCAGTTTGCTCATCTCTCTATCAATGTTCTAGTCCTGAAGAATCTCAACAATGGTTATAAACTCTACAATGGATATACATATTAGGAAGACAGTACAATATACAGTAGAATAAACGTTTGTCCATTACTTACATTGTACCAAATCATCATTTATAGTGGCCAGATTTCCTCCTGAGGACTGACAGGCACGTCTGGCATTATCCCAGTGAACCCCTTCATCTTCTCCTGTGCCAAATATCCCGTAACACTTATGTAGAGAATATCAGAATATGGTTATGACTACAACTGTATAAAGATAATAAAGCAAATATATATGGCAACAAAGCCGAGAGGAATCACGTCAGATAGAAGTCTATATTCGGATATATTAGATAACACATGCAAAAATTCAGCAAGTACCGTACAGAAATTCTGAATTGTTCCCTTTAAAGAGAGTCACCAGAACCCAGAATATCAAGACAGAACAGAATGATTAGATTGCACATACTGTATTTGTTTGCAGTCTGTTAACATGGAGGTCTGTACAACATGAGGTTTTCAAAGGGAGTCTGTCACCAAAATCCAGCATATCAATCCAGTTTTTTTCAATATGCAAATGAGCTCATTGGAGCAATGAGGGTGTTGCCATTGCTCCAAAGAGGGAAGCAGTAATGCCCTGGTTGCGCCTAAGATCTCATTTGCATATTGGCAACAACAACCATTAGATTTAGTTGAGCCTAACATTTCTATCTGTGGCTAAGATGATACGCTGGGTTCTGGTGACAGGTGGGATCTATTGAACATCCTGAGCAGGGTCGGACTGGGGTGTCTAGGGCCCAACAGTGGAATTGTTTCTAGGGGCCCACTGCCAGGACCCTGCAGATCAGCAGTACCGAGACACGACAGCTAAAGGTAATAACATGTTGGGAACCATGCTGCTCACCCACTATACCATGTGAACTACTTAAACCTACTGCTATACCTTCTATAGCAAGTGAACAGCGTGGCTCTTAGAAATGTCACCATTACCCGTAGCTGAAGTGTCCTGGAAAAGCTGATCTGCAGAGGTCCTGGCTGTTGTATCATCGCAGATGTAATATTGATGGTCTAACCTAAGGACAGGCCATCAATATTAGAAACATGGATAAATCCTTTAACGTGGTTGTCCAGGAATTGGAGCAACTTATGTGCTGGGCAGGAGGTGTAAAATAAAAAACAAATAAATAAAAAAGAATACTCATCTGTCCTTGGCGCTCCATTGTGCGCCACCAGTGTCCATTCGGTCTCGTGCTGGTGCCTTCTTGCTGAGAGTCCTGCACCTCATGTGACCAATTAGGTACAGGATTTCCAGAAATGAAGCCATGAGACTGAACAGACACAGGCGGGAAACAATGGGGTGCTGGGGACAGGTGAGTATACTTTTTTATTTATTTTTTACACCTCTTTGGCAGTCACCACAGTGATTACAGTTTATAGACAACCTGTTTTAAGGGGTTGCCTGGGCCAAAATTTTTATGGCCACTTCACTGGTCCCCCCATACAGTGGACTCTTCATTGGTCCCCCATAATGTATGGGGAACAGTGATGGGGCCATTATACTGTGTGGGAGCAGTGATGGGGTAACATCCTGTGCAGAAAGGGGATGTTAAACTGTGTGGGCCATATTAAAGGGGTTGTCCAGGGTTAATCTTTTTTATGGCCTGTGCTCAGGATAGGCCATGAATACCTGAAACCCCACATTGCAGAAACACAACGTCTTTGGCTACTACAGAAAAAAAAAGTGTTTTACAGAACCAGCAAAGTGAATGAAGTTTAATCAAATTTACCTCATCCGCACACTGCAGGAAAAAAAGAAAGTATGGGGAAAATGGATTAAAAGCTCAATGAAAAAACACTGTGGAAAAAATACACTGAGATTCGCCGCTATATTTTATATATCCACAGTGTTTTTTAGCTGCGTCTCGCTGTTGGGCCTCATCCTGATCATCTCAATATACTGAGCATCACACTATAAGGCTGAGTTCACACAGAGTTTTTTGGTCAGGAATTTGGTTCTATTGTGAGGCTGATTTTGAGGCGGACTCCTGACCAAATAACTCCATGTGAACTCAGCCTTAGGTTAAAGTAAGGGTAAGTTCACACTGGGTTTTTTGGTCAGGATTTTGAGGCCGTATCCGCTTCAAAATCCTGACCAAAAAGACAGTTCTTTTTTCTGTGAGGCGGTTTGTTCCGGCTCCCAGAAAAAGAAGCAAGGTGTTCATTCCTCATGCTGTTTTGCCTCGCGATTCGGCCTGAAGACACTCCCTCCTCCCAACTAGTCCCATTCATTGGGCTTAATCTGGGGCGGAGTGCACTGCACCGGCATTCAGTCGTGACTACCCAATTACCCAAACCCCGTGTGAACTTAGCCTTATACCTATAGGGAAACTGCAGGTTTTTCTGTAGGTATAAGTGACATGCTGCAATTTCCAAAATCGCAACAGTTTTGGAAATTGCAGTGTGTCCACCGTGTGCGTTTTTCTGCAATGTGTGGATGGGATTGCACTCACAATATACCTACACACTCAAGCCTGGTTCACATCTGCGTTCAGTAATACATTCGGTTAGTCTGCATGGGGACCCCCCCAAACAGACTACCAAACGCATTAGCAAGCGGTGTGCAGTGAAAGCACATGGACCCCATAGACAATAATGGGGTCTGTGTGCTTTCCGTGTGGTGTCCGCATAGAACATGTGGACAGAAAAGTACTCCATGATCTACTTTCCTGTCCGCATGACTTGTGCAGACACTGCACAGAAAACACATGAACCCCATTATAGTCTATGGAGTCTGTGTGCTTTCACTGCACACATCTTGCTAATGCGTTCGGTAGTCCGTTCGGGGGGATGACGGGGTTCCCATACAGTACTCACACAGTATACAAGACCCATACTTTACACAAATGTACATATTAAACATACATATTTTACCAAAAGAATTTACTCACATATTCCAGCAGTAAAACATTGCAGCAGACGGCTCCCTGTCTTCCCCACACGCTATGATGTGAGAGAGGACTCACTGTGAGGGGGAGGGGGAGGGAGGAAGTCCGGGCAGCAGGGATGAGACTTCATAGGAAAGCAGCATAGCAGCTGCAGGTAAGTGAAGGAAGAGGCCATTAGCTGATGCTGAAGATGCACATGCTGTCCTCCGATATGTACAGCTTCAGCATCAGCTAATCGGGGCCCCTGTGTGTTAAGGCAAATGCATTGGTCAGGTGCCCAATCGGGCCCCGACCAACGCATCTGCATTGGTAAAATGAAAACTTTCAGTCGCGGTTCGGGGCCCACCGGGGGATTCACCAATGTCCCGATGGGCCAGTTTGACCCTGATCCTGAAGATAGGACATACTGTAAATGTCAAAAATGGGAATAACCCTTTAAGAACAATAGCAATTTCATAATATAGACAAGTAGGTAGAGCTACAGGGATATGCCCGCATGACGGGGGTTTGGTGAAGGGTCACATGGCTACAGGTGGATGAATGAAGGAAAATGAAGTTATAGGATATGTAAGGTTTCTTGGGAAGAGTGAAGAGTTAAGCCTCATTAATAACATCTAGATCTAGTCAATTTATCATAGGGGTGCAGAGGAATCCCACTTATGCCATAGTCACCAAGGGGGCCCAAAGGTCCCTCTTCCACATAAATAAACAGCAGTATTATAAATGGCCCTTGGAGGTGAGGGTGGGAGGCTTTGCCATAGGGCCCTGTAGCTCATAAGTTTGCCAGTGCATTTTATAGTTATTTTACAGCCAACAGAACAGAACAGAGTCTGACCGCACATGACAATTCACTGTAGCTTATATTTAGGGCTGGGTATACAAGTTATTATTGTAGTTCTGTATGTTCTATATTCTATTTCCTTCAGTAATATTAATATTGATGTAATTACCTTCTGTCCAAATGGCATCCAGTCTTCTGGACATCCACCTTCTGGGGCAGGAAGAGTTGGGGCAAATGTGGCATTAATGGAACTATCTGTCCTTTCACAGATAAATGCATGAGGAATGCCACAATTTAAGTCATTCCAAACCCCTATAAAAATAAATTATAGAAAGAAAAGGTAAATTAATGATGGGTAGCCAACCATTAAGGGAAGGAGACCCCTGACTGCTGTGGGTGGGTTGGTGAATACCAAGTATGGGGGTTGAGTTTCCACCTCCCCCAGCTACTTAAACCACTGGTATATTGCTGTAGAGGCTCTGAATACCTGTACAATCTGTACCTTTGTTACTAAGTCCATCCAATACGTGTAAAAAGATGTTTTAATCAATATGCAAATGAGCCCCATGTTTTAATTATAATAATTATATTATATATTATTTGCATAATTAATTGATATCCTATCCTAAGGATAGGTCATGAATTAGTAAGGGCGGGTTCACACCTGCGCCCGGTCTCTGCTTTGTGGGTTTCCGTCTTCTGCCAACAGGAGATTGAAAGGTAGTCAGTGTCTGCCCGTGAGCGCCTGTGAGCGTCTTCTGGTCTCCGCGGTGAAACTGTTTTTTCTTTTTAACCAGATACAAAGTCCTGCATGTCCGACTTTGTGTCCGGTTTAAAAAACGGTTTCACCGCGGAGACTAGAATATGCTCACGGGTGGACACTTTGCAAACACATTCAAATGAATGGGTTTGAAAATTGACTGCCGTTTTCTATCTCCTGTCCAGTTTCTCGGGCAGAAGACGGAAACCTGAAAGCAGAGACTGGGCACAGGTGTGAACCCGCCCTTAGTCCCAGAAAATTCCTTTAAGCTGAGGCCCTATGTAGTGGGCTGCAAGAAAAAAGCAATGCGGCTACCCCTTGAGCCTTGACGCAGAAAAGGCTTTTGACCACCTTGACTGCTCATTTATGACTGCTGCCCTTCAGAGATTCGGGTTCTCTGGGGCCTTCCTTGTGGCTGTTAGGGCATTGTACGCTTCCCCTTTGGCTGAGGTCAAACTCCCCAACTCTGTCTCCTCCTCACTCCCTATCTGTAACGGGACGCGTCACGGGTGTTCTTTATCCACACTTATATTCGCCCTGTGTATCAAACTCTTAGCTTCTCAGATTCGCTCCAACCCTGATATTACTGCAGTTATGGTTAGAGATAGATTAGTCTTTCTGCGGATGATGTCCTTCTGACCCTTACTAATCCCCACACTTCCCTCCCTATTCTACTCCGTGAGTTGAAAACTTACGTTGACCTTTCTGGTTACAAAGTTAATTCTGCCAAAACGGAAGCCTTACTCCTTAATATTCCTAACAGAGTCTTACAGATCCTCAAATCTAACTTTGATTTCCAGTGGCGAACCCATTTTATTCATTACTTGAGGATTCAGCTTTCCCCTTCCTACTCTACTCTTTATTCTGTTAATTACCCTCGCCTGTTCAGTGACTTGCGGGCCCTTCTGGATAAGTGGTGTCCCCTCCCCATCTCCCTTATAGGTCGTATCTCGGCTGTCAAGATGACCCTCCTTCAAAAGCTTCTCTATTTTTTTGAGACTCTTCCAGTGGCGGTTCCACGCACGGAGCTGAGGGCTCTTCAGAAATCAATCTTCCAGTTTATCTAGAATGGCAAGCGCCACCGTATTCACTCTAATGCATTTCTGTTGTACCATTCTCCTCCTCGCCCCTCACCCCTCCTCTTAGGGCCCATCCGCTTTACGCGAGCCATTTGGCTTACTTGCTCTAAGCTTTTTCCTTTGGTCTCCCAATGCTCCTATATGATCTCTTTCTTGTATAATTCGCTTCTCCCTGGGGGGCTCATGACGGCGATGATACAGCCTTGGAGCCGACTGAGCCTTTTTCATGTTGCAGACCTGGTAGACCCGCTGACCTTGGAGATTAGGCCAATTTGACTACTTCACCTCACTGCAATTGCCTGCCTCAGAGTGGTTTCACTACCAGCAGATTGTTCACTTTGTGTTTTGAAGGCATCACCGCCTATCTTCCTTCACCTGTGTGGGGGGGCCAACAATATCTTTTTTAAAAAAAAATTGTGTTTGTGTGACTTCTCAAGGGCTGATGATGGGTGTGGCTCATCCAGACCTCATATTTAATTTGGAACTACAGACAACATAACTCTGGGGTCTTGTGCCCCCAACACCTGCATCTTGTTCCGTGAGACCCAATACAAAATACCCCTGTCCTGCTCCACCCCCTTAATCTTAGTAGCCCTTCCCAATCTTGGCATTGTCAGTTGAATGTAGGCATGCTTTGTCATGTCTTCTGGGACTGCACTAGTATTCGTCCCTTTTGGCTGGAAGTCAAAGCCCTCTCCGATGCCCTTTTTGTTGGACCCCCTCACCTACTTACTTAACCTTCCCCCTAAGCATTTGGCAAACAGACCTCTAAATTGTTCCTGTACTTATGTACGTCTGCTAAGACACTCATTACTCTTCACTGGAAAAGGAGTTCCCCTCCTTCTGGCCCTGACCTTCTTGCACAGATGAAGGACGTGCGCAGTATGGAATACCTGACTGCCTCCCTCCACCACACATTGGACGCCTTTCAGGCTGCATGGTCATCGTGGGATACATATTGTGCTTTGCATGGTTTTTGACTCCTTCCTTTGCCCTTCTCCCTCCCTCCCCCCCACTCCCTTTCACCCCATGCTTTGTATAACTTGTTAATGGTTTTTCACTTTGACTTGTACTTTTTTTGTTCTTCTTTTTCTGTTTTTTCAATTTATAAAAATGTTCAATAACAATTACAGTTTAAAAACAAAAAAGTGCTGTGGGGAAAACCGCAGTGGAAATGCATCTTTTATTGTTGTAGATTTGCTGTGGTTCTTTGAGCCAAATCCAGGAGTGGAATGAGCAGAAGGGATAAGTATAAGAACTTCATTACCTATTCCTTTTGTAGCCATTAGAGATGAGCGAACACTGTTTGATCGAATAGATATTCGATCAAATATCAGGCCGTTCGAGGTATTCGATTCCAATCGAATACCACGAGGCAAACGCACTAAAAATTTGTATCCCCTCCCACCTTCCCTTGCGCTTTTTTTGCACCAATAAGTGCGCAGGGGAGGTGGGACAGGAACTACGACAACAGAGGCATCGAAAAAAAAAAAAAAAAAAGGAAAAAGTAATTTGCTGGCTAAAACAGGTGACCTCCAATTTATACGAATAGTGGATTTAATATCCGGTCATATGAGACTGTGAACTATGTGACTGTGAGACAGGGATAGATGTACAGGCAGGGTTAGCTAGGGATTACCTTTATTTAGGTGGGAATGTCACTCACCCAGCTCTTTGGGGCTCTATCTGGTCGGGATCCCTGTCAGCTTGCAATATGCAGGAGCTGACTTTTTCCCATAGGAATGCATTGACCAGTGTTGATTGGCCGAATGCCATACAGAGTACAGCATTCGGCCAATCAATGCTGGTTCTGCCGGAGGCTCATCTGTGAGGAGGCGTAGTCTAAGATTGGACCAGAATGGAGACTGCTGTGGACTGATCTTAGACTCCACCTCCTCCGGTAGAACCAGCATTGATTGGCCGAATGCTGTATTCTGTATGGCATTCGGCCAATCAACGCTGGTCAATGCATTCCTATGCCGAGATGTAGCAGAGCTGGCCGTGCGCTCAGCTCGACTACTCCGGAGATGCAGCCAAGCTCAGCGCATGACCAGCACTGCTACACCGGAGATGAAGCAGAGCTGGGCGTGCGCTCAGCTCAGCTACTCCGGAGATGCAGCCGAGCTCAGCACATGGTCAGTTCTGCTACACCGGAGATGAAGCAGAGCTGGCTGTGCTCTCAGCTCGTCTACTCCGGAGATGCAGCCGAGCTCAGCGCACGGCCAGCACTGCTACACGGGAGATGAAGCAGAGCTGGGCGTGCGCTCAGCTCGGCTACTCTGGAGATGCAGTCGAGCTCAGCGCACGGCCAGTTCTGCTACACCGGAGATGAAGCAGAGTTGGCTGTGCTCTCAGCTCGGCTACACTGGAGATCGAGCTCAATGCACGGCCAGCTGAGTGTGCAGCAGGGTTCAGCATAGCTGGTGTAGCATAGCTGGCCGTGCGTTGAGCTCAGCTGCGTCTCCAGAGTAGCCGAGCTGAGCGCACGCCCAGCTCTGCTTCATCTCCGGTGTAGCAGTGCTGGTCATGCACTGAGCTCGGCTGCATCTCCGGAGTAGTCGAGCTGAGCGCATGGCCAGCTCTGCTTCATCAGAGATGTAGCAGAGCTGAGTGTGCGCTGAGCCCTGCTGCACACTCAGCTCTGCTGCATCTCAGATGTAGCAGAGCTGAGTGTGTGCTGAACCCTGCTGCACACTCAACTCTGCTACATCTCTGTAGACCAGCGTTGATTGGCCGAATGCCATACAGAGTACAGAATTCAGCCAATCAACGCTGGTTCTGCCAGAGGAGGCGGAGTTAAAGATCGGTCCACAGCAATCTCCATTCTGGTCCGATCTTAGACTACGCCTCCTTACAGACAAGCCTCCAGCAGAACCAGCGTTGATTGGCCGAATGCTGTACTCTGTATGGTATTTGGCCAATCAACGCTGGTCAATGCATTCCTATGGGAAAAAGTCAGCTCCCACATATCGCAAACTGACAGGGATCCCGACGTAATACAGTGACTTGGACATGTAAGATGCCCCCAGACATGCTTCCCCTGCTGTCCCAGTTGCATTCCAGGGTGTTGACATCATTTCCTGGGGTGTCATAGTGGACTTGGTGACTCTCCGGAGTCGAAGAGTGGGATCCCCTGAAACGAGCATTTTTTCCCCATAGACTATAATGGGGTTCGATATTCGTTCGAATAGTCGAATATTCAGGGGCTATTCGAAATAAATATCGAATATTTTACTGTTTGCTCATCTCTAGTAGCCATTCTTGACTTTGGTTCAAAAAAACTGCAGCAAAATTTGCAACAAAACAAGAAGCTTTTCTGCAACGTGGAGCCTTAGCCTTAAGCTATGTCACCTTCCCTGTTAAGCCACACCCCTCTCTCTGGCCCAAACCCCTCATAAGGTATCTGAAAACCTAATAAATATAGTACAAGGCAAATACACTGGTTTAGTGAATTCTAATTATCGAAAATTTTAATAGAATACAGTTTAGAGTAGTTTGTAAAATTTGAGGCATAAACCAACTCTCTTTTGACCCATAAAATGCAAAATCTTATGATATTGTTTCATATAGAGAGGTGATTGTAGGTTTAAGCCTTACCCGTGCGTGTACGTATCTCTGTGCAAAACTCATCATCATTGAAAAAGTCCGGCTGATTTGATGCCCAAGCGACAAAGTCAACTGGAGAACCGTCCATCCATCTAATAAAGAAATGGAGCTGTCAACATATAATATTCCTACTTAAAGGAGAATGATCAGACTTATACCATTAGAAACAGCCCATGGACATGAGTGTGGTTGTTTCTGGAAAGAGAAATATGGACCAGTCACACAGTACAGTGAAAAAGATGTGGTCCAGCAATGTACGGCAAAGCCATAGGAAAAAACCACCAATATACTGCCCCACAATTAGAATGGTTGTCACTTTAGATTATGCAAACAACTGCTATATCCTGTATATAGTCCTGTATATAGTCCTGTATATAGTCCTGTATATAGTCCTGTATATAATGCATAACAATCAGTAAGAAAGGTAATATCAGAGACTATCTATTAAGCTCTTACTTAAATTCTTTATCCAGTCCCAAACGTAGGCCGATGTAATAAGCGGTTTTTGTTCTTTTGGTTGAAATCTAAAATTGGAAAGGGAGGGATAAAAGGAATAAGGCTCTGTTCATACCAGCATCATGACTTCTATTATTAACCTCTTAGGGTAAGTTCACACAGGGTTTTTTGATCAGGTATTTTTTCTGGGAGCCGTTTTTCCGGGACTCATTCTTCGGCTTGAACAAACTCCCTCCTCCGGACTAGGCCCATTCATTGGGCCTAATCCGGAGCAGAGTGTGCGGCTGGATGCCGATGCAGTGCGCCTGCTTTCAGTCGCGGCTACGCGGTTTTTGGATCGGAACCTGAGGCGTCCTCCGTCTCAGGTTCCGATCTAAAAAACTCTGTGTGAACTTACTCCTAAAGTGAGTCTGACCTCAGAACCCAGCAGCTCAATCAAATTGTATTGTCTGTTGCTGGTATATTGTCAATTTTGTCAATATGCAAATAAGTTCTTTGGAGCAATGTTCAAAAAAAGCAATTCTGCCATTCCAGGTTATTGAAATGGATATCTTTATTGATTTTTTTTGCTATACTTAATGTGTACACAATAGTTATTTTTAATGTTTTAATATGGTTCTACACAAAGCTTGTTTCACAGCCCTGAAATAATAATGAGATGACTCTGCTGGTCTGTTCCAGTCTACACAGCAAAGCTCTATTTGTAACCAGTAACCAGTGTGAAAATGATAGTATTTCAGGACCTCATGTATATGGATAGCGTATATAAATATATATATATACACACACACACACACACACACTATTATACCATACATGATATATGTTAATGATAGGAGGACGTCTTTCCCAAATTTTATAGGTGGAGTGTGATCTAGATCACTGCATAATTTATCTAGCCAAGCTTGAATGCCCCAACTACATTAAATAGATTGTGCCCATGATGAAAATGTTCACAGTAAAACCACTGGTGACCATGAGTATTGTGTGACCTCAAAGTCTCCTTCATGGGGTATAAGTTTACTCAACAAGTGTAACTCCATCATGGCCCCAATTTTACTACCAATGTGTGATAAAAGTCGCTGTGGACTGTGTAGCCTAGAAGGAGAAGAATATCCGTACTCAGAACTTACGTATTTCCAGAGGAATCTCCGCTCAGATTCACTGTTAATGGTGACAAGATGGGAAAAATTACGTCTACAAAATTCTTGAGCTTTCTCCATCGGCACTTGATCCTCGCTAACATAGTATTGGCTGTCATTGTAGATCAGCCAACCGTCACTTGTAAATTCAAATGCTATGATATAAAGGGGATACAAATATATTATTATAATATACAAGTGGGAAGGAATGACAGACATATTTTCCGAATGTAAGAGATAACTTAGCGGCATAGGGAAATGGATTGTGGTCTAGCACTAAGGTGTGTGTTCTACCATTTTTCAGTGCATCTTTATCTCTCTATGGGTAAAGACAAGACGTTTGGAAAAGTCATTTATTGCCAGATATTTATTGGGTGGCAGTTTCTCTCTGTAACCCAGAACTGCTCACCAGGATCCAGAATATCAAACCAGCCCTGCAGATAGATAGGAGGCATTTACCAGTTCTATATTTAGGGGGTATGATATGGGGTCATTATGAGGGAAATTGGTCTGTATTAGTTTAGGAGGTCTAGTCTGGGATCTGTATTAGTTTAGGAGGTCTAGTCTGGGATCTGTATTAGTTTAGGAGGTCTAGTCTGGGGTCTGTATTAGTTTAGGAGGTCTAGTCTGGGGTCAGTATTAGTTTAGGAGGTCTAGTCTGGGGTCTGTATTAGTTTAGGAGGTCTAGTCTGGGATCTGTATTAGTTTAGGAGGTCTAGTCTGGGATCTGTATTAGTTTAGGAGGTCTAGTCTGGGGTCTGTATTAGTTTAGGAGGTCCAGCCTGGGGTCTGTATTAGTTTAGGAGGTCTAGTCTGGGGTCTGTATTAGTTTAGGAGGTCTAGTCTGGGGTCTGTATTAGTTTAGGAGGTCCAGTCTGGGGTCTGTATTAGTTTAGGAGGTCTAGTCTGGGGTCTGTATTAGTTTAGGAGGTCTAGTCTGGGGTCTGTATTAGTTTAGGAGGTCGAGTCTGGAGTCTGTATTAGTTTAGGAGGTCTAGTCTGGAGTCTGTATTAGTTTAGGAGGTCTAGTCTGGGGTCTGTATTAGTTTAGGAGGTCTAGTCTGGGGTCTGTATTAGTTTAGGAGGTCTAGTCTGGGGTCTGTATTAGTTTAGGAGGTCTAGTCTGGGGTCTGCATTAGTTTAGGAGGTCTAGTCTGGGGTCTGTATTAGTTTAGGAGGTCTAGTCTGGGGTCTGTATTAGTTTAGGAGGTCTAGTCTGGGGTCTGTATTAGTTTAGGAGGTCTAGTCTGGGGTCTGTATTAGTTTAGGAGGTCTAGTCTGGGGTCTGTATTAGTTTAGAGGTCTAGTCTGGGGTCTGTATTAGTTTAGGCGGTCTAGTCTGGGGTCTGTATTAGTTTAG
Source organism: Leptodactylus fuscus (assembly GCF_031893055.1). NCBI lineage: Eukaryota > Metazoa > Chordata > Amphibia > Anura > Leptodactylidae > Leptodactylus > Leptodactylus fuscus. Next base: position 207,488,391 of record NC_134268.1, on the reverse strand, counting down.
AGGTATGGGCTCTTGTGTTATATATTTCTGTACTGATTCACTTACCAGGTTAGTCTACACTTTTAAAGAATGAGAAATACATGACTTACCAATAGTTTTTGGTGGCTCTTCCTTTAATTCTGCTCCTAGAAAGAACAGAAAATTACATATATAAGAATCTGTATTAATACTGACGCTGTGATATGGTGCAAATATCTTCCTCCCTACCTTCCCCAAAAGAAGTAAAAAAAAAGTATAACTTTATTAGATGACCAGCTTCACTCCATTTGGTGTACTAGTCTAGTTTCTAATTTTTTATACTGTTATTTTGTTGCTTTTCTTTGTTCGTTTTAAGTCCATGCTATTTATGTGCAGAACACCACTCACAAATGAGCACTGTGTTGTGCTGTCCCATAACCAACATTTTTACAATAGACTGTCAAAATATACTTCATGTTCTATTTTTGTCCGTTTTCATGGATGCCTCCATAAATTGGAATAGATGAGGAATCCGTGAAAATGGGCAGCCTTTGGGTACAAAATGGCTGTGAAAAATTGACATTTTCCATGGTTATTTGCACCACTGGTCATCTTTTTTTGCTCCTTGTCACAAAAGTTTGATATTTTGACATTTTAAGTCAAAAACTTGCAATGAAACTCCATTCACTGATGTTAGTGAAGGAGTTGAAGGCATTTCAGCAACATTTTTGCAGTGTAGCCCTGGCCGTAAACCCACAGCACAATTTCCTTTGCACTGTAGGTTTTGGCCACTGTTAGGGTTTGAGATCTTGAGATTTCAGGATCGTTTTTAAAATCTGATTTCCGATCATTTTCCAGCTGATCCCGATCCCAATTCCGATCCTAATGCAAGTCAATGGGATTTTTTTTTTTTTAAATCATTTTCAAAAGCTATGAAGTTACCAAGAATACATAAAAGTTCTTAGAATGCATAGAAAGAGTAAGGGAACACTTAAATGGCCAAAAAACATTGTTTTTTAATCACTACACAACGTGAAGTTCAAAAATTGAAGCACATGAGCCTCAGTCATATGAGTGACCTCTTCAAAAGTAAGCATAGGCATTAAAATACAGTTTTTTCATTAGCGTGGAGTCCAAACAGACGTCATGCAGCTGCGCCCACTCCACAGCCAAAAGATGGAGGTTTACCAGGGGGAACATTTGTACGTCAGGCCCCTCTCGTCATCAGAAGATCAATTATTGCAGGCTTATGTTCAACAAACCTCTGCAACATATGCAATGTCGAATTCCACCTGGTGGGGACATCACATATGTGCTTGTGAATCGGCAAGTGGTGTTTGCGCTGAAACTGAGCTATGAGAGATGAAGCTACCTTGGACCGTCGTATATGGGCACACAAAGTTCGTACTTTGTCAATCAGGGGTGCAAGATCGGGATAGTGTTTCAAGAACGCTTGCACCACCAAATTGAATACATGAGCAAGGCAAGGTATATGTGTCAATGGGAACAAATTCAGAGCCACCACCAAATTTCTACCATTGTCGCAGACCACGTTGCCTATTTTGAGGTCTAACGTACCAAACCATAACTCAGTTTCAGCAATTATCGCATCTTTGATGTTTTCAACAGTGTGACATAGTTCCCCTAAACTAATTAATTTGAGTACTGTTTGCAGCCTTCGCCCGCTAGCACACCGATACAAATGAGGTGCATTTCCAGACCCATGATTTGGTGGAGGTTCTGGTGTGGAACTCATTCTGTCCCCGGAACTCTCAGGAAATGAAGTTTCCAAATTTGTTGAAGGGGAAATTGGAACCCCCAATGACTTATGAATGACACTACTTCGTGTTGGAAGAACAGACAACAAACTGCCGTCAACATTTTGTCAAGGGTCAAAAATGTTGACCCAATGTTGGGTCAGAGATGGGTAGTGGCCCTGCCGATGATGGCTAGTTAAATCAAATCAAAGAAGCTTTATTGGCACGTCCAAATAGATATTTGGCATTGCAAGTAAAGTGGGGGGAGTTGGGGTTGGGAGGAAGAATGGTGGGGGGGGTGATTTGGGGTATAATAGTCTTTGGGGTATCATCTTCCTCTTAGTTGGTGGCAGGTGGATGCCTATTGGGCAGTGATCTCCACAGTCAACTCCTCTTCTCCCAGTAGGATGTAGAATTTCCTCTTCTCATCATCCAATCAGATTAATGCAAGTCGGAGGAGCTTTATTGGGGCCAGAGGGAATGGTTTGTATTGCGGGCAGGGCGTTGGGATATGTGGGAGTGAGTAATTGGGGGGGGGCAGAAATGTCCAGGGGCGAATGGGTGATTGGGGGGGGATTAACAGTCCATGGGTTTCATCTTCCCCTCATTTGGTGACAGCTGGACAAGTATTGGGCAGCGATCTCCACAATAGACTCCTCTTCTCCCAGTAGGATGTAGAGTTTCCCCTTCTCATCTGCCGATGTGAAGTCTGGGATGTGCAGAGAGTTTTTGGTAGTAGAAGGCCCTCACAGCTGACTATTCGGTGCAGTGTAGCAAGAAGTGTGCCTCGTCTTCACAGTGTTGGCACAGTCTGTTTTCCCGTGGCTTGTACGTCTGCCTGTGTCGTCCTGTCTCCATTTCCAGGTTGTGGGCGCTCAGTCTGTACCGGCTCAGGGTCGGTCTGTGTTTGGGGTGGGGTATTTTTTCCAGGTAGGTGGCCATGGTGTAGTCCTTTTGCAGTGACTGGTACACAGTGAGTTTATTGGAGTTGTTTATTGCGCTTCTCCATTCCTCGACAGGGGCGGATCCAGGGCCGGGCGAGCCGGGCAACCAGCGGCCAGGACCTAACAAAATGGTCCCGGTCGGCATGTCCCAATTTCAACACATGAGCTGAATACATAGGTGTTTAAAGCAGGAGCTGTTACAGCTCAGCTCCTGCTTTAACGCTGAGCTCCGGCATTTGTAGCCGCGATGTGATGACGTCATCACATCGCAGCTACAATATGTGTATGAGGAAGAGAGCTGCGAGGGAATGAGGAAAGGTAAGTGTGTGTGTGTGTGAGAACAGTATGACGCTGGGGCAGATGAACGGAGGGAGAACGGCATGACACTGGGGCAGATGAAGGGGGAAGAACAGCATGACACTGGGGCAGATGAAGGGGGAAGAACAGCATGACACTGGGGCAGATAGAGGGGGAGAACAGCATGACACTGGGGCAGATGAAGGAGGAAGAACAGCATGACACTGGGGCAGATGGAGGGGGGGAGAACGGCATGACACTGGGGCAGATGAAGTGGGGAGAACGGCATGACACTGGGGCAGATGGAGGGGGGAGAACGGAATGACACTGGGGAAGATGAAGGGGGAGAGAACGGCATGACACTGGGGCAGATGAAGGGGGAGAGAACGGCATGACACTGGGGCAAATGAAGGGGGAGAGAACGGCATGACACTGGGGCAAATGAAGGGGGAGAGAACGGCATGACACTGGGGCAAATGAAGGGGGAGAGAACGGCATGACACTGGGGCAAATGAAGGGGGGGGAACGGCATGACACTGAGGCAGATGAAGGGGGAGAATGGCATGATACTGGGGCAGATGAAGGGGGGGAATGGCATGACACTGGGGCAGATGAAGGGGGGAAAATGGCATGACACTGGGGCAGATGAAGGGGGGAAAATGGCATGACATTGGGGCAGATGAAGGGGGAGAACGGCATGACACTGGGGCAGAGACGGTGGGGGGACATGAAACTGTGGGCAGATAAAGGGGGAGAATGGCATGAAACTGTGGACAGAGATAGGGGGGGGACATGAAACTAGGGGTAGATGAAGGGTGTATATGAAAATGGGGGAGAGACGGAGGGGGGACATATAATTTATGGGTGACTGTAGGAGGATTATACTGTGTGGAATCACATGAAAAATGAATGAGAATGGGCGGAGTCAACATAAAAGTGGGCGGGGCCTAATTAGCACGCCGCACGTTTTATTCCCTCTTTCTAGTCTTCAACAGTTGGGAAGTACAGGTTAGAAGTGCGAGACCCCCCAGTAAGTAGGGCCCCGCCAAAGTCAATTGCCCAGGGCCCCGCAAACCCTGGATCCGCCACTGTTCCTCGATGTATCGCTAGTCCATGTGTCCATTGTCAAATGCACACATCCACTAACAGATTGCTTTAGGGCACGCTTGATCTGTTGCTTGACATGCTTGTGCAAGGCAGGGACCGCCTTTCGTGAAAAGTAATGGCGGCTGGGTACAACATATAGGGGCACTGCATGGGCCATCAAGGAGCGAAAAGCCTTTGATTCAATAAAGCGGAAAGGGACCATTTCCAAGGCCAGTAGTTTTGAAATGCTGAAGGTAAGCAGCATGTGTGGCTGGATAGGTTTTAGTCTGAGAACAGAGCTCCCTTATTGATGGGAACAGCCGCTCTGTTTTTCTCAGCAAAATGTAGATATACATTTTTCTCGAAGGTGTATATAGTCTGAGAACAGAGCTCTCTTGTTCATAGAAAAAGCTTCTTAGTTTTATATTGAAAATGAGACATATATCGTTATTACAATTGCTAATCTACCTATGCTACCTCCTAATACCCTCACTAGCACTAGCACCTGCCTACACTGACCCTAGCTGCAACTGAGCTCCTCTCCATAGCTAGTATGTCAGGAAAATGGTGGATCAGCATCATCACAGCCCTTATATAGAGTGGTGTGATGATGCTGCCGATAACCAATCACATTATTGCCCATAGCTAAAATGGTGCCTGAGTTTCAGGCATCATGTCAGCTTTTCCTACAATGATTGTCCAGTAGCCAAGCATTGTGGGAACTAACTTCCGCCTAAAAAGATCGGGATCGGAATTCTGATCACGATTGTGAAATTTGCTCGATCGCCAATCGGAATCCGCTCTTTTCCAATCCCGATCGCTCAACCCTAGTCACAGTATGTGGTCTGGGTAAATCTCATCCATTATGTTGTAGATCATGGAGGGTTAGATGCTGGGAAGTTCACAGTGATGAATCCCCCCGTGTCCCCGACCTTCCTGACGCATTGTGTTAGAGTGCCATATTGATATAGGTGGACATTCTCTTTACTATTAACATGTCTTTACCTTTCTTTAGCTCACAAATCCATTCCAATGCGCTGTCACAGTGCAGATCATTCCATCTTATTTTATAACCAGGCAGCGACCCACAAGATTCCTCTCCCAAGTAGTTGTCAGGTTGCGAATAGCCCCAGTTCTCATAAGTCAACTAATTAAAACAAAGACAAATATCATTAAATTGGCTATTAATTACATTTCACAACATAAAAGCAATTTTCCAGTTTCCACTATTGATTCTACTTAGGATAGGCTATCATTAAATCTGTGGGGGTGAAACACCCGGGACCCTGCAGATCAGCTGTACCAGGACATTGCGGCTTCTGGTAATGTCTACATTCTGAGATCTGCGCTGCTCACTCACCATACGATTTGTAACAGCAGTTGTCCATACTGCGGCTCTGCTCCATAGACTTCAATGGAGCAGCACTTCAGTACCAAAACCCACTGTATTGTTACAGCTGATCTGCGAGGGTCCCAGGTGTCAGACCCCCACAGAGCTAATATCATATATAGTTCAGTGACTTCTCATATTTTCCTTTCCCGCCTTTCAAAATTCATAACTTTCTTGTTTTTCTGTTGACATAGCTAAGAGAGGGCTTATTTTTTGCATGACGAGTTGTACTTTCATTTGCACTATTTGGGATATATATATAATGTTCTTTTTTTTATTTTATATTTTTTAATGTAGATTGTGAGCCCCATATAGGTCTCACAATCTACATTTTCCCTATCAGTATGTCTTTGTAGAATGGGAGGAAATCCATGCAAACACGGGTAGAACATACAAACTCCGCAGGATTTGAACCCAGGACTCCAGCGCTGCAAGGCTACTGTGCTAACAACTGAGCCTCCATGTTGCCCCTGGGGTATATATAATGTTCTGATTAGCTTTTATTAATTTTCAGGGGGTCCATGTGAAATAATACATTATTCTATTAATTCAAAATTTTTTGAAGCTTGTTTTTACGGTGTTCACTCTGCATTAAAAATGACAAGTCAGTTTCATCTGGCGGATCATTACGATTATGGCGATAATATATTTATATTGGTTTTATTATGTTTTACGGCTTCTAAAACTAAAAGGTGACTTTTTGAAAATGAAGGATTGTCCTAGGGTCCCCGTATTTTGACCCTATAACTTTTTTGCTGTGTTGAAGATATGTCAGGGCTCTTTATTTGCAGGACAAGTTGTACTTTGTCTTGGTACCAATGTTTGGTATGTATGACTTTTGGCCACTTTTTTTAATTTTTTGGGAAAGTGAAGTGACTAGAGATGAGCGAGTAGTGTTCGATCGAGTAGGTGTTCGATCGAAAACTACGGTATTTGAAATACTCGTACTCAATCGAACACTACTAGCTGTTCGAAGTTAAGATTCGATGCAGAACCAGCTTTGATTGGCAGAATGCTATACATTCTGCCAATCAACGCTGGTTCTTCTCTTACCTTTAGAAGTCTTCTCCGCGCAGCGTCCCCGCGTCCTCTAACAGCTGGAATTCACTCTGCCTAGGCCTTGGGCCTGGGCAGAGCCGACTGTGCATGCCTGTGCATGCCCACGCATGCGCAGTCAGCTCTGCCTAGGCCCGATGCCTAAGCAGAGTGAATTCCAGCCGGAAGAGGACGCGGGGACGCTGCGTGGGGAGAAGACTTCGCAGAGAATCAAGCCCGACCCTCAGTCATGGACTAAGTAAGTATAATTTGATCGAATGTTGCATACCCCTGAAACGAGCATTTCCCCCCATAGACTATAATGGGGTTCGAAATCCGTTCGAACAGTCGAACAGTCTGCGGCTGTTCGAATCGGATTTTGAACCTCGAACATTTTAGTGTTCGCTCATCTCTAGAAGTGACCAAAATACAGTCCTATGAAAAAGTTTGGGCACCCCTTTTAATCTTAATCATTTTTAGTTCTAAATATTTTGGTGTTTGCAACAGCCATTTCAGTTTGATATATCTAATAACTGATGGACACAGTAATATTTCAGGATTGAAATGAGGTTTATTGTACTAACAGAAAATGCGCAATATGCATTAAACCAAAATTTGACCGGTGCAAAAATATGGGCACCTCAACAGAAAAGTGACATTAATATTTAGTACATCCTCCTTTTGCAAAGATAACAGCCTCTAGTCGCTTCCTGTAGCTTTTAATCAGTTCCTGGATCCTGGATGAAGGTATTTTGGACCATTTCTTTCTACAAAACAATTCAAGTTCAGTTAAGTTTGATGGTCGCCGAACATGGACAGCCCGCTCTCAAATGATCTGAAAACAAAGATTGTTCAACATAGTTGTTCAGGGGAAGGATACAAAACGTTGTCTCAGAGATTTAACCTGTCAGTTTCCACTGTGAGGAACATAGTAAGGAAATGGAAGACCACAGGGACAGTTCTTGTTAAGCCCAGAAGTGGCAGGCCAAGAAAAATATCAGAAAGGCAGAGAAGAAGAATGGTGAGAACAGTCAAGGAGAATCCACAGACCACCTCCAAAGAGCTGCAGCATCATCTTGCTGCAGATGGTGTCACTGTGCATCGGTCAACTATACAGCGCACTTTGCACAAATAGAAGCTGTATGGGAGAGTGATGAGAAAGAAGCCGTTTCTGCACGTACGCCACAAATAGAGTTGCCTGAGGTATGAAAAAGCACATTTGGACAAGGCAGCTTCATTTTGGAAACAAAAATTGAGTTGTTTGGTTATAAAAAAAAAGGCGTTATGCATGGCGTCCAAAAAGAAACAGCATTCCAAGAAAAACACATGCTACCCACTGTAAAATTTGGTGGAGGTTCCATCATGCTTTGGGGCTGTGTGGCCAATGCCGGCACCGGGAATCTTGTTAAAGTTGAGAGTCGCATGGATTCCACTCAGTATCAGCAGATTCTTGAGAATAATGTTCAAGAATCAGTGACGAAGTTGAAGTTATGCCGGGGATGGATATTTCAGCAAGACAATGATCCAAAACACCGCTCCAAATCCTCAGGCATTCATGCAGAGGAACAATTACAATGTTCTGGAATGGCCATCCCAGTCCCCAGACCTGAATATCATTGAACATCTGTGGGATGATTTGAAGCGGGCTGTCCATGCTCGGCGACCATCTAACTTAACTGAACTTGAATTGTTTGTCCAAAATACCTTTATCCAGGATCCAGGAACTGATTAAAAGCTACAGGAAGCGACTAGAGGCTGTTATCTTTTCAAAAGGAGGATGTACTAAATATTAATGTCACTTTTCTGTTGAGGTGCCCATACTTTTGCACCGGTCAAATTTTGGTTTAATGCATATTGCGCATTTTCTGTTAGTACAATAAACCTCATTTCAATCCTGAAATATTACTGTGTCCATCAGTTATTAGATATATCAAACTGAAATGGCTGTTGCAAATACCAAAATATTTAGAACTAAAAATGATTAAGATTAATAGGGGTGCCCAAACTTTTTCATAGGACTGTATGTTAATTTGTGCAATGCAATCTTTTGATAGAGGGGGCTCATAGGCACTTGGGGATACCAAACATGGCTATTTATGTATCTATTTCATATTATGAATTTTTTAAATGCAAAGGAGGGGGTTTTTATATGTCCCTGGTATCTATCCTCAGTGCAATGTACTGCCATACATAGTAGTGCAGGACATTGTGCATAGGTTCTCTATAGGAACTGTGCATAGGGCTTCCCTGGCAACCCCTTGGATTCTGTGATCCGCTGGAAGCCATGGTCACTATTACAGTGGATGTCGGTCTGCTCTTTTCCCAGACCTACACAGACATTTGAACTTTAAGGCTGAGTTCAGACAGGGTTTTTTGGTCAGGATTTTGATGCGGAATCTGCATCAAAATCCGGCTCAAAAAAACACATCCCATTGAAATCAATGGGAGCCGGTCATTTTCTTTTTCCGCGAGGGTTTGTTCCTGCTCGTGAAAAAAAAAACCATGCTCTTTCTTCAGGTGAATCAGCCACAGACATCCATCTCATGACACCTCCCTCCCGACTAGGCCCATTCATTTGGGCCTAATCCGGAGCAGAGTGCCATGACTGGATGCCGGTGCACTGCACCGACATCCAGTCGCGGCTACCATTTTTTTTGTCTGGAATCTGAGTCGGCCTCCACGTCAAATTCTGGACTAAAAAAACCCCATCTGAACTCAGCCTAAAATCTTAATTGTTTGATAACACACAAGAATTTACTTACAGGTGAACCATCTGACCACATGAAGCCTTCATCAGGATTCGCTTTCACTAGACCAATCCACATTGCTTTATATTGGGCAGCTTTGGATCTTATGTAAAGATAATTGAACCGATAAATACACAGCAATGATATATCCTATATGTGTTTCTAAATAAAAGCAGACATTGCTTGGTATGTACTAAAAATTCCAGAATATTTTATTGTTGTCTTACTTTACATTGTGAGAGAGTGAAGGGTGTGGTTTGGGAGGAAAAGTATATTCCTGCCAGGCAGCTAAAGGGTGTGTGGTAAAGACCCACACCAGGGAGGTCAGCTGTGTAATTAAGGCCTGATAATAGTCTGTGTGTGAGGACTAGCAGTGTGGCACCATACTGACAGAGCTGACCTGTCCTGACCAAACCTACAAAGCAGGTACTGTGTCACCCGTTGTTGTTGCAAAGGTGGGAGTCTGGTAGCCAGGCTCCTGGATAGTCAGGGAACAATTTGCTTAGGTTTAGTTAGTTCTCAGCCGAGAAGGCTTTTGTTTTGTTTATTTGTGCCTTGCAAAGGCAGTTAATGCACTACAAGTGAATAAAGCCTGAACTCGTGTGCAACCTAGTCTCTGTGTCCCTATTTCCTGCACTGCTACCGTTCATCTACCTAAGATATATATATATATATATATATATATATATATATTTATTTCAGTCTTATTTGGCTTTTCTATCCTCTAATCACTTATATTCAGTATGTGGGATAAATTACACGAGATGGAAAAATCTGGCAAGAGTGTCTAAGAGTGTCGCTGCAATGCTGCCCGGCAGCGCATGCACAGTCTGCGCTCCAGTGTATCCTATCCGAGTAATAAGGAGTCCACGTAAATAAATGGTGCCCATACTGCGCTTAGCCTCTAGAATAAATACTGTACCCCTGTATGTTATACCAACAATATGGCAGCGGTAATTAACACAATGGCACAAACATTGGAACAATATGTATACCTACAGGCTCACATATAATAAAGCAGAAGTGCAATAATAACAAAATATTAAGTAAATATTTATGGTAAAATGCAAAAGTGCATTGTCGAATGATCAAATATACCAAAATTGTTTAATTGACTAACACAAAAGTTATATAGCACAAATTTTTTTTCAGTGTGGAAGTGAAATAAAATAAGGTTAAAATAAAATAAACAAAATAATAGATAGTAAAAGAAAAAAAAAATAATGAAAGAAATATCAAATTATCCAAATAAAAGTGAAAGTGAATGTAAGGGGATCATAAAACAAAATCTGAAGACATCTTATAAAAAGTGAAAAAGAAAAAAAAAAAAAGGAAAAAATGTTAAATTTTTTTTAATTTTTAGAAATTATTTTATTGTACATTAATGTATACTGCAATATAATATACTAAAAATGCTGAAGGGTCCAGGAAATGCAGCTCTGAAAATCCCAAAAAGATCTCCAGTCTTAAAATACGGATCTATCCAAAATGCCAAACTTCTTTTTTTTTTAGTAATGTTTGTCCTAACTCCTTGACCACAAGTGGATCCTATTGAATCTATTGGGATCACAGGCATGAAAATCTCAAAAAAAAAAGATTTCTAATTTTTAAGCTGAGGCCCCACGCTGCAGATTTTACTGTGTTTTATTGATCATTTTTATATTTTATTGTTCTCAATACATGAAACTATGTAATGAATAAAGATTTATAAGTTGTACAAATGTCTAGAAAGTATATAACGATTGATAAACATGACACAAGGCGATTTAGACAGTTTTTTGGCACAAGTTATGCCAGTATGTGGTAGTCAGTATTGTGTCAGCGAACACGTTCTTCAACTGACATTACAGCAATGTAAGTATATAGCTATCTATAGCATGGTATATCTCTCTATATTATAAAAATGAATTCTTGTCTGTCTGTTCTGTAATGCGAACCAAACGACTGAACCGATCTTCACCAAATTTGGTACGGAGACACTTCAGGTACTCAGGAAGGTTTAAGACGAGACTCCAAATCACTCGGACGTACCGTTGCTCAGATACAGCATTCCAAACACAATGCCCCCCCCCCCCTTAGCCAATAGAAACCTGCAAGTCTTTCACTCATATTCCAACTTCAATACACACGGTCACTCCACATGTACAATACAACACTGATATCCAAACTGAGATACACGCATCAGAAGATTAGATACACAGATCAGCACACAGTATCACACGCCAGAGGATTAGATACACAGATCAGCACAGAGTATCACACGCCAGAGGATTAGATACACGTCTGTACACAGTTCCACACACCAGAGGATTAAATACGCGCTTCTGCACACAGTTCCACACACTGAAGGATTAGATACGTGCGTCTGCACATGGTTCCACATGCCGGGGGATTGGATACATGCGTCTGCACATAGTTCCACACACCAGAGCATAAGATATGCACGTCTGCACACAGTACCACGTGCCGTAGGATTAGATATGCGCGTCTACACACAGTTCCACACTCCAGAGGATTAGATACGCGCGTTTGCACACAGTACCACACGCCATAGAATTAGATACACGCGTCTGCACACAGTACCACATGCCGTAGGATTAGATACGCGCGTCTACACACAGTTCCACACGCCGTAGGATTAGATACACGCCTCTTCACACAATACCACACAGGGGAGGATTAGATACGTGTGTCTGCACACAGTAACACAAGCCAGAGAATTAGATACGCGTCTCAGCACACAGTACCACATGGGGGAGGATTAGATTTGCGCGTCTGCACACAGTACCACACGCCAGAGGATTAGATACGTGCGTCTGCACACAGTACCACACGACCGAGGGTTAGATATGCGCTTCTGCATACAGTTCCACACGCTGAAGGATTAGATATGTTTGTCTGCACACACGGGGGATGATTAGATACGCACCTCTTCACACAATACCACACAGGGGAGGATTAGATATGCACATCTGCACACAGTTCAACACGCTGGAGAATTAGATACGCATGTCTTCACATAGTACCACCGCCAAAGGATTAGAGATGTGCATCTACACACAGTACCACATGGGGGAGGATTAGATACGCGTATCTGCACACAGTACAACATGCCAGAGGATTGGATATGCACATCTGCACACAGGGGATTAGAAACGCACATCTTCACACAGAACCACATGCCGTAGTATTAGATACGTGCGTCTGCACACAGTTCCACATGCCAGGGGATTAGATACGCGCCTCTTCACACAATACCACACAGGGGAGGACTAGATACCTGTGTCTGCACACAGTACCACAATCCAGAGAATTAGATATGCGTCTCAGCACACAGTACCACACGGGGGAGGATTAGATACGCACCTCTTCACACAATACCACACAGGGGAGGATTAGATACGTGCATCTGCACACAGTACCACATGCCGTAGGATTAGATATGCACGTCTGCACACAGTTTCACACGATGAAGGATTAGATACGTTTGTCTGCACAAAGTACCATACGGGGGGTGATTAGATACGTACCTCTTCACACAATACCACACAGGGGAGGATTAGATACGCACATCTACACACAGTTGAACATGCTGGAGGATTAGATACGCGCATCTGCACACAGTACAACATGCCAGAGGATTGGATATGCACATCTGCACACAGGGGATTAGAAACGCACGTCTTCACACAGAACCACATGCCGTAGTATTAGATACGTGCGTCTGCACACAGTTTCACACGCCAGAGGATTAGATACGCGCGTCTACACACAGTACCATACGCCGGGGGATTGGATACATGTGTCTGCACACAATACCACATGCCAGAGGTTTGGATACGTACATCTGCACGCAGTTCCACATACCAGAGGATTAGATAAGCACATCTACACACAGTACCACATGCCGTAGGATTAGATAAGCACATCTGCTTACAGTTTCACACGCCAGAGGATTAGATATGCGCGTCTTCACACAGTTGTACACCATAGGATTAGATACACGCATCTGCACACAGTACCACATGCTGTAGGATTAGATTTGCGCCTCTTCACACAATACCACACAGGGGAGAACTAGATACGTGTGTCTGCACACAGTACCACACTTTGGAGGATTAGATACATGCCTCTGCACACAGTACCACAAGCCAGAGAATTAGATATGCGTCTCAGCACACAGTACCACACAGGGGAGGATTAGATATGCACCTTTTCACACAATACCACACGCCGGAGGATTAGATACGTGCATCTGCACACAGTATCATACACCAGGGATTGGATACATGCGTCTGCACACAATACCACATGCCAGAGGATTGGATACGCGCATCTGCACAAAGTTCCACACACCAGAGGATTAGATACGCACATCTGCACACAGTTGAACATGCTGGAGGATTAGATACGCATGTCTTCACATAGTACCAATGCCAGAGGATTAGATATGCGCATCTACACACAGTAACACACGGGGGAGCATTATATATGTGCATCTGCGCACAGTACCACACACCAGAGGATTGGATATGCACATGTGCACACATTTCCATACGCCAGAGGATTAGAAACGCACGTCTGCACACAGTACCACATGCCATAGTATTAGATACGTGCGTCTGCACACAGTTTCACACGCCGGAGGATTAGATACGCGTGTCTGCACACACAGTACCATACGCCGGGGGATTGGCTATATGCGTCTGCACACAATACCACATGCCAGAGGATTGGTGTCACGACCTGAATTCTGGTATAAAATTGTATTTTTTTTCTGGTGGGAATTTGATCCGGTGTTCTGTGGTCTCCTGGTGGTTGCCTTGCCACTGGACCGTCTGTTTGGGTATTTGGTGTCGGTCTTCTGAACATACTTGAGGTTCTCTGGAGCGGACCTCAGGTGTTGATTGTTGCCATCATCCTATGGGAGGATTCGGGGGCCTTTATAGGGAAGAGGTCTGGCTCTACTAGTTGCCAGTTTTCGTGGTTTACACCTTAGAACTCTTGGCTCTAGGAGGAGGATTGTTTGGTGAATTTCCAGCAGACTAGGAAGTGGTGTGAGTGTTGCCTGTTGTGTGAGTCTGATTTGTCCCTCCACACTTCATCTCTACCCTGTCCTTCAGCTCTGTTTGCCTGGCACTTTCTTGTGGTTTGTGAGGTTTTGGGTTCCAGTGTTTTGCCCCAGTCCTGTGTTAACCCTTTCCTCACCTCTCCACTGTCCCTCTCCTCAGTCTCTTGCTACATATTGTGTTGTGTTGCGTGTCTGTTGTCCTGCACATCCCATCCTGTTTGTTTTGTCTGCAGCTGCACCTTGGGTTCTGTAGGGGTCACCACCTTAGTATCCCTAGTCCCTAACTCTCTTGTAGTTCTTGCCCTATCTGTCTGCTAGGTCTTCGTGCTAGAGAGCCAGGAGTTGTCAGCGCCAAGGCTAGCTTGGGGACAGCTGACCACCACCCTCAGGCAGGGCCTAGCTAGCCGCCGTACTGTCAGGGATAATCTCCTTCCCCTGTTTCCTTAGCGGTGCAGTCTGCAGTCCAGATTCCGGGTCTGGGCATTGACACGAACGTAACAATTGGATACGCGCATCTGAACACAGTTCCACACACCAGAGGATTAGATAAGCACATCTGCACACAGTACCACATGCCGTAGGATTAGATATGTGCATGTCACACAGTTGTACACGCCATAGGATTAGATACACGCGTCTGCATACAGTACCACATGCTGTAGGATGATACGCGCGTCTACACACAGTTCCACACGCCGTATTATTAGATACGCGCCTCTTCACACAATACCACACAGGGGAGGATTAGATACGTGCATCTGAACACAGTACCACACTTTGGAGGATTAGATACAGGCCTTTGCACACAGTACCACATGCCAAAGAATTAGATATGCATCTCAGAACACTGTACTGCACGGGGGAGGATTAGATACGCGCATCTGCACATAGTATGACACGCCAGAGGATTAGATACACGCGTCTGCACACAGTACCCCACGCCAGAGGATTAGTTACGCGTGTCTGCACACAGTACCACATGCCAGAGGATTAGATACGTGCGTCTGCACACAGTACCACATGCCGTAAGATTAGATACGCGCCTCTTCACACAATACCACACAGGGGAGGATTAGATATGTGCATCTGCACACAGTACCACAATTTGGAGGATTAGCTACATGCCTCTGCACACAGTACCACACGGGGGGAGGATTAGATATGTGCATCTGCGCACAGTACCACACGCCAGAGGATTAGATACGCTCGTCTGCACACCGTACCACATGCCGTAAGATTAGATATGCACGTCTGCACACAGTTTCACTTACCGGAGGATTAGATACGCGACTTCACACAATACATCACGGAGGAGGATTAGATACACGCATCTGCACACAGTACCACACGCCGGAGGATTAGATATGTGCATTTGCACACAGTACCACACCAACAAGAATTAGATACTTGTGTCTAAACACAGTATTACACTGGGAAGGATTAGATACAGCTTTACTCCAGGTATCCATAACAACTGATCGCAGGTGTTTCACTGATATCCAAAATGAGATACACATAATCACATGATGCTTATGGACATACACAGACACAACATACAAAATACACCAGTGCAAAACTGGACAATTCTTATGGGGCCACTACACAAACATAAAATGTAATATACCCGTGCGAAGCCGGGTCCTCCCTCTTCACAAGATGGATAAATATGACAATGATATGCAAATGATAAAAAAAAATGGAAACAAAATCATCAAAACATCTCAAATTATTCAGTATGGAGTATGAGCGCCACATGCAGAAATCCCTGTACTTACACACCTTGGCCTGCTATTAGTCAGGTTATTAATGGATGTCTGCTTTGTTTTAAGACTCTGTGATTGCATGTTGGCACATAAATCACCAAGATTGGCCACTGGCAGCTCCATGGTAGTCCGCAGGCCATGGTAGCATGCTTAGACCATGCAGGCTGCTCACACTAGAGCTCAGAAGCATGCGATCTGCCATTATCCTGTTGAAAAACGGCTCCTGGGACATGTTCGGTTTTATGGCCAAATCAATGTGACACCGAGCTGTTAATGTTCCTAAAGATATGGGATCTGGAGGTTTGTCCGTTGTGTCTGGATGTCTCGCAACAGGGAGAGGTAGTTAAGAGAAACGAGTTAGTTGGGTCTCCTGTGTTAACCATCACAAACTTTACTGCAAGATTTCATATAGATGGTATTACCCCATAGGTTTTATCTAGAATAACACTTGTAGTAAGATCACATCTTACCTTATCAGTGTTTCCACTGCCTCCTCCTTGTTCTTGTTGGTGATACTAGGTAAGTCACCTCCTATAGTTCTGCAAAATTCTCTTGCTTCAAACCAGGTCATTTTAACATAATTCTCAGCCGAGTAAAACTGTTAGAAAAATGAAACAGAATTTATATAAAATATTTTACTTCGGACTGGTTCACACAAAACAGATTTGCTGCAGGAATATATTCACCTTAGTAATCCCCTGGCTCTGCTGTGAGGACGTCTGCCTGGTTCCCTGCTGGTCTCCATATCCTGGTCTCCAGCAGTTACATATCAGCACAAGTTACTCTTAGAGGCCGGTATATAGAGACTGGTGAGGGACCTAGCAAGTACCATCATGGGGGTTCCAGGGAGTTGTAAGGGGAGTGCTGATGTGGATTATGCAACACATTTGTAGGTAATCCCCAGCAAAAGCCACAGCACTATCTACAGAGCTCTGTATCCCCTGCTGCCCATTGTGTGTGGGCAAAGCGAAATACAAGAAGCAAGTAGCAGTGGCTACCACTAGAGGGAGTAACACTGCATCACAGATTAATATGGCTCCCACAATTTAATCGAGTATAAGCCGAGTTTTTCAGCATAGTTCTTGTGCTGAAAAAGTGTGCTTCGGCTTATACTTGAGTCAATACGGTAAAGAGGACCTCTCTGTGCAAGACATCTGTGGGAGGCCGCTGGAGCAGTGCTGCTGCCTATAGGTGGGTGGTGAAGCAGCGCTGTCTCCAGGACCGTCCCAAGATGTTTCCAGAGCGTCTTCTCTGCCTTGGAAACATCTTAAGGCGGCCCTGGAGACAGCACTGCCTCACCACCCACCTATAGGCAGCAGCAGTGCTCCAGCGGCCGCCCACAGTCAGCAAAGCTCCGCAATGCGATCACGCAGTGGTTCTTCCCACAGCGCTTTAGTGCTGCAGATACGGCTCCTGGGGCCTTAGCCTAAAGCAGTTTTTTTATACTGATTTCAAATCTGAAAAAACGTTTTGCTCTATTAGGTCAAATTGTTAAGATATTGCCAAAGAAATGTTTTTATTTTGCTTATAAATAAATGCTAAATATATATATATATATATATATATATATATATATATATATATATGTCTGCTAATTGAATTTTGCTGATAAGGGCTGAGACAGGGAGTCCATTACCTCTGTACAGTGCAGGCAAAGTGGATGGGAGTCATGCGAATCCCATCCCCACTTTACGGAAAAGATTGCAGTCGACTTATACTCGAGTATATACGGTACCTGCTGACTTAAAGAAGCATGAAGACATCCGACCAAATCTGTTATTCATGATTGTGGCATAATATAGTTAACTACACTTTTCTGTGTAGTTAAGATAAAAGCTATACTAGTCTAAAATATGCCCAAAGACTTTTGACTAACGATGTGACTGATAACGCAAACAGATAAAGAGACACCTGTGTGTAACACCAATGCATCAGTTAAGACAAGAGTTTGGGTACAGACTGAGGTCAGGGATGGCAGAGTTCATGTGTAGTCAGAAACCAGGCAGTAGGTCAGGGCAGGTTGCACAGGTTCAGAGATCAAAAACAGACTGATGTAAAATATTGGTATATAGCAGAGTACAGGACAGAAAACAGAGATGTGATTAAGTCATAAGCCAGGGACACTCACTGTAATAGAGCAGCATGCAAAATGAGATTTTGGCATGGCGCTAACAAGCTAGTAACCTTTCAGGTGCCCACATGACTGTGAGGCTTAGCTGTATAGGATGGCACAGGCTGTGAGTGGGACAGAGAAGGAAAAGTCAGTGCATGCTGTCCATGTAAGAGAAAGCAGGAGCAGAAGAGGAAAGATAACTAAGTTGGAGGAGGAGAAGCATGTGATCTTATATCTGGGACCGCTGGAAGGAATGGGATGCCAAAGACTATGAGACACCATCTTCTCACTTACCATGAAACATGAATGGTCTGATGAAGTCCAATTACTTGGACATGTTGGTTCTGGTGTTGTTGTCGGGATGGGCGGCGGTGTCACTCCTTGTGCCCACTTCTTGCACACATACTTTGTTTTCTCATCACAGTTTATAACATCCCATAATCCAGCTTTGTTTCCAGTTGCCATTGCAACACAGCCCCGTCTTCTGTCTATGAAATGTAATTAAAGGGATTGTCCAGAGGAATAATTTTATCTTCAATAATGATCAGCATGGCATAAAAAATAGTGATATCTCTCTGATCCCCCATCAAATTCATTACAAAGCTGCTCAGGTCCCTGCCGAAACCAGCCAGCACCATAGCATGATAGAAAAGGAGTCGGGGGTGGGAAACTCATCTGTATGACAATGGAAGAGTATAAGGACAGCCATTTTTCAGAAGGTATAAAATGGTCACAGTGGGGTCAGAGTGGACTAAAAGAAAAATTAAGCAACCAATGTTCTCCTCAATAATTCCCTACTGACTCAATTCCCATGATGGCTGGGCCGCATCTAGATTGTACCTACTGGACAAGTCCCAATACACAGATAATATCTACTCTGCCAATCACTGGCCACAATGGTAAAAAGCATTTTGTGTCTGTCAAGAACCAAGAAGTAGGGACCACTGGAGCCCTGGACAGTACCCTTTGGTTAACATCATTTTGGTTTGTAGAACAGCAGATGGAGGTGACATATGTTATATCTCCATGAGCACTGACCATGATAAGAGTGGACAATGGACTTACCTGGCATGTCTGCGTTCCAGTGCGTGTATAAAACGTCTTGCCCATTGGCCCATGTGAAAGTGTTATTATCCTTGGTATCTGAGAGCCCTGTCCAGAAATATTTCTCTGGTCTGAACCCGATCAGACTTGTTATATAGGCCTGTTCAACCCTGCAAGAAGCCGATATTAGTAGTAGAAGCCTTGTAGTTTGTGGTGCAGAGATCAGGATATTCAGGATTTCTGCTTGCTGTCATTCCATAGGAGGTTTCATTGTTTACTCCTGTATGGACATGTGGTAAAGACAAAGGTGCCCATAACAAGCCCCTGCTATCTACATGACCATAACTAACCTGTACTATGTATAAGTAATAATCACCTGTCTTCTACAGTCAGCAGGAAGGCTCCATTATTATTACATGTGCTGCTCGCTTCTGTAAATGTACCAGGAGATTCCCCTATTACATAGCAGTAGTAGCCGTGTCTCTTCCAGCCCTGGTTACAGAGAGATCAATAAGAAATCATTATTTACTTCTATTACCTCCCCCTATACATCGAAGAGAATTTTCCAACCTCTGATATTATATTTCATATTGTTTTATATTATATATACATATATATGTCATTTTATGTGATATTTATATTATACTAGCAGGAGGACCCGGCTTCGCACGGGTGTATTGCATTTTTTGTTTGTGTAGTGGCCCCATAAGAATTGTCCAGTTTTGCACCGGTGTATTTTGAATATTGTTTGTGTGTGTCCATAAGCGTCATGTGATCATGTGTATCTCATTCGGATATCAGTGTAAAACCTGTTGTTATGGAGATCTGGAGTAAAGCTGTGTGTATGTGACCTTGTGTAACAGTGTCATCCACAGCGCCCTGTCTCTTTAAAGCTGACAAAAAGTAGTGAAGAAAAATGGCTGGGATGCTATGGAAACCTGGAGTAAAACTCTAATATGTGGTACACTGTGCAGAGCCATGTATCTAATCCTTCGGCGTGAGGTACTGTGTGCTGATGCACGTATCTATTCCACGGGCATGTAGTACTATGTGGAGTGGTGTGTATCTAATCCTCTGGCGTGTGGTACTGTGTGCAGACACATGTATCTAACCCTCCCCGTTTGGTATTGTGTGCAGTAGTGTGTATCTAAACCTCCGCTGTGTGGTATTGTGTGCAGTGACGCTTATCTAATCCTCCATTGTGTGGTATTGTGTAAAGACGTGCATATCTAATCCTCCAGCGTGTAGAACTGTGCGCAGATGTGCATATCTAATCCTCTAGCGTGCAGTACTGTGTGAAGACTCACGTATCTATTCCTATGGCATTTGGAATTGTGTGTAGATGTGCACATCTAATCCTGTGGTGTTTGTAACTGTGTGCATTGGTGCGTATCCAATCCTCCGGCATGTGGTATTGTGTGCAGCGGTGCGTATCTAATCCTCCGGCATGTGGCACTGTGTGAAGATGTGCTTATCCAATCCTCTGGCGTGTGATGCTGTGTGCTGACCTGTGTATGTAATCTTCAGCGTGTGGTACTTTGTGCAAACGTGCGTATCTAATCCGTTGGGTTGTGGAACTGTGTGCAGACGTGCATATCTAATCCTCTGGCATGTGATACTGTGTGCTGACCTGTGTATCTAATCCTTCAGTGTTTGATACTTTGAGCAGATGCCCGTATCTAATCCTCTGGCGTGTGGAACTGTGTGCAGATGCACATATCTAATCCTCTGGCATGTGGAACTGTGTGCAAACGCGCATATCTAACCCTTCGGCTTGTGGAACTGTGTGTAGAAGCGCATATTTAATCCTCTGGCGTGTGATACTGTGTGCTCATCTGTGTATCTAATCCTCTGATGTGTGTATCTCAGTTTGGATATCAGTGTTGGATTGTGTATGTGGAGTGACCGTGTCTATTGCAGTTGGAATATGAGTGAAAGACTCACAGGTTTGCATTGGCTAGGGGGGGGGGGGGCGTTGTGTTTGGAATGCTTTATCTCAGCAATGGTACGTCCGAGCGAGATGGAGTCTTGTTTTAAACCTTCCCAGATACCTGAAGTATCTCTGTACCAAATTTGGTGAAGATCGGTACAGTCGTTTGGTTTGCATTAGAGAACGGACAGACGGACAGACAAGAATTCATTTTTATAATATAGAGAGATAATATATCTACATATTGTTGAAACCCAGTATTAGTGATCAGTAATCCTGTGTAATGTTATTGCCGGGTGAAGCTCCATCTGGTTATACATTTTAATGGATGGTTATCCATGTAATAGATGACTGGGCCCAGTCTACCAAGGACAGACATGATCTCTTATGATGCCCCTATACTCTAATAGGACATATGGATGGGGCAGTCCTGATATTATAACCCCACATATAATGTTCTTTACCTTATCACATCCAGGGTCGACATTGATATCTTGCTCTGGACCATTTGATAATGAGTTTCTTTTACAAATATATGGAAACTTTTTCTCACATATCTGGTCTGACCATTGTCCGTCCTGTGTAAGAATGTATTACAAGGTGAGAACGTTACCATCATCTTCATCTTCGTGGTCTCCAGGTGCACAATGTCCTACCTTAGTGGATAAGGCCACACAATCCTCTTGTCTATCACTGAGGTGAGATGGTTCTCCTCTCTGCCATGTTGTATATGTCACCGGGGATCCATCACTCCACTCAAAATATAGCGGTGTCTTCAAGTCATTCAACCCAAGCCAAACATACTCGGCATCACCTAGAAGAAAATATTATGTATGTGTAATAGTTACATGTGATCATGTGACCTCCACCAGATGGCTGGACTAGTACTGTGGCATCGTACTGAAAGAGGCAGATAGGGATTAAAAAACATGGCTGCTTACTTCTTCTCAGGAAGTGACATAATCTCCATTGGCTACATGTAGTATGGCCATGTGACCAAATGACACAATGCCACGTCCTAAGAAGAAAAGTAAATTCAGTGTGCTCACGTGGACAGATTGAGAACAATTTGATGGTTTTAAGGATCTCCTTCTGTCGGGTTGTAATTGTGCTGGAATTACTGATATGATCCTGAAATACAGAGAAATAGTGAATGTTTTCCTCCTTCAGTCTGAGCTCAGATCTTGCAGCGCTCCCTGCTGGCTCAGTGTCTGCTTACTCTGGTCTTCTGCATTCTGGGATTTGCAGTCTTTGTACAGGGCATTGTACATTACTATAATACATATTACATGAATTTCACCAAGATCAATAGGAATGACTGACCCTGTAATGTGTATGATGGGGCTTCATCTCTCCTACTAATGGCAGATGTCAGGAGAAGAAGCGTTGGGCATGTTGGTTTTCAATGTGACTAAACCTTTTGTTCTCAAGGGAGAAAATGCACCACCAGAAGCGTCCAGAAACTGCTTATTCCCTCCTCCCTTTAGAGAACACATGCACACTCAGCCAAGTTGAATATGTATAGTGGGTTGGGAGGAATAGCTGTTAGTTGCAATTTTTAGCTACTCACCATATGTAAGCTGTGATGTAATCGCACTCGCTTCTTCAATATTATGCAAACTTGCAAGATCTCCCTCTTCCCTTCTGCAGGATAACATGGCCTCCTCCCAAGTCCTAGCGTCCCTATCCAAGTAATAGCAGTGTCCATTATAAGGCATCCATGATGAAGGACAATAGGTGGGGTCCCTGGTGCCTGTAATGGGAGAGAAGAACTTCATGACCATCATATGTAAGTGACATGATTATTGGAATTCTAGGGTTATTCTGGTAATTAATATTAATCACATACCTGCACCGATCACGAGATTGGCAATCTCCGATGCCCCCATATAAAGCAGCAGGTTGTACATGGGGTTGGGGTTCCATTTTATTAAACACACCTGGACAAAATTGTTGGTACTCCTTGTTTAATGAAAGATAAACCCACAGTGGTCACAGAAATAACTTGAATTTGACAAATTGGAATTTACCAAACTACATGTTGACCAGCCACAAAGCTTCTGGGAGAATGTCCTATGGACAGATGAGACAGAAATCGAACTCTTTGGCAAGGCACATCAGCTCTATGTTCACAGATGGAAAAATGAAGCTTATCTTGAAAAGAACACTGTCCCTACTGTGAAACATGGCGGAGGCTCTGTTATGTTCTGGGGCTGCTTTGCTGCATCTGGAACAGGGTGTCTTGAATCTGTGCAGGGTACAATGAAATCTCAAGACTATCAAGGGATTCTAGAGAGAAATGTGCTGCCCAGTGTCAGAAAGCTTGGTCTCAGTTACAGGTCATGGGTCTTGCAACAGGATAATGACCCAAAACACACAGCTAAAAACACCCAAGAATGGCTAAGAGGAAAACATTGGACTATTCTGAAGTGGCCTTCTATGAGCCCTGACCTAAATCCTATTGAGCATCTTTGGAAGGAGCTGAAACAGGTCGTCTGGAAAAAGCACCCTTCAAATCTGAGACATGAGTTTGCTCATGAGAAATGGGCAAAAATACCTGTTCAGAGGTGCAGAAGTCTCATTGAAAGTTACTGGAATTGTATGAATCCTCAAAAGGTTGTGCAACAAAATATTAAGTTATCGGAACCGTCATTTCTGTCCAGGCCTGTGTCATGAGGTTTATTTTTCTTTAAGTTATGTTGACACCAAAGAGCAATGTCTGACTTTCATTTGTTCAATTTGATAGAATTTTTATTTATTATTACTGTGGTCAGATTCAAGATATTTTTGTGATCATTGTGGGGTTTTCATTCACTATACAAGGGGGAACAACAATAACACTTGGCTTCTCTTCAGCAGTCCCATGGAGATAAGTGAAGCAGCAGTGTGTATGGGCCCCATTGTTACCAGCTACATCCTCATTCTCATGATAGGTTGGGGTGTCAAACAGCCACCAATTGGTCGAGTCCACCAGGACAGAAGATCTTACAGAGTGATTTCCCTTTCTAGCTCATAGACCCATAGACCCTCTGCTACAGATGTGAATAAGTTCTTTGTGTTTATCCAAGATTTACCTCATTCAATAAGACTAAAAGACAGACCCAAACTAAGGGGCCATTCACACGGCGTAACGCCTCGCGTGTATCACAGCTGTACATGCCGGCGTTACGAGCACTCCCATTGAAGTGAATGGGAAGTGTTCGGGAGCCTTCCGCAGCGCTCGCGTGTATGGCTCATAATGAGTATTTTTACAAACCCGGCGTTATTCCGTGTGAAGGCAGCCTAAAGGTGTATTGTACAGTATCATACAAAGGGTTTAGGAATGTTTTAAAATGAAAAAAAAAAAGATAAATGTAAATCCCATCAATATTTGGTGTGACCTTTGCTCTTTGGAGGAGGAGTCCTGGATGTGATAATACGGCCCCCACAGATATAGCCCTGATCTCATCATCATCCAGTCTGCCTGGGATGACATGAAGAGATAGAAGGATTGGAGCAAGCCTACATCTATAGAAGATCTGTGCTTAGTTCTCCAAGATGGCGGAGACAACCTCCCTATTGAGTTCTTCCAAAAACTGTCTGCAAGTACCGAGAAGAACTGATGGAAGACAAAGGGTAAAGGTCACGCCAAATACTGATGCGATTTACATTTCTCTTTTCTTCATTCACCTCTTTGCATTTATTGTCAAAGACAATCTATGAACCCTTCTATTTCTGAAAGTATTCTTACTCTGTAACATTTTTTCCATGTCACTCTAACACTTTCGCACAGTTCTGTAGATCTATTCGCCTTGCTATTGAATGCTCTCTTGTCTGTAAATTGTCACTTGAGACTGTAGAGAGTCCGCTGGTTTTTGGTGGTTCCACTACCAGAAATCCCCGAGATCTTCTGTCCCTTTATCACCACTTTCTATCTCCCCCATGACGTCCATTATTTGCTTCTTTATCACACATATCTCTGTTTCCTACCTGGAGAGGGGACATCTCGGGACTTCTTGTCGCCTTTCTCACAGATATAGCCCAGGTTTTGCTTGCAGTCTTTGCTTTCCCACTTTGTGTTTTCTCCAGGATTTACCGCTACACAGTTTACACCGGGGACATCTGATGGATTTCCTAAAGAAAGCAACAAAGACCTGAATGCTAGCGTGAACCTAGCATAAGCTGTGTTATGGCTATTGAGGTAATTTATTTTCCCCATACACACCATGTTATAGGAGGACGACATTTCTAATATACATTAAATGATGTGCATGTAATTTTTTTTCTTGTTACACAGTCACCCGGTGACTAGGGTTGAGCCGACTTTGAGATTTCAAGATCGATTTTAAAATCCGATTTCTGATCATTTTCCAGCCGATCCCAATCGTGAAATTTGCTCAATCGCTGATCGAGATCTGATCTTTTCCTTTTACTTTTTGGTAGAGTTGGAAGGGACCTCAAGGGCCATCGGGTTCAACCCCCTGCGAGTGCAGGTTTTCCTAAATCATCCCAGCTATATGTTTATCCAGATTCCGCTTGAAGATTTCCATTGATGGAGCGCCCACCACCTCCCGTGGCAGCCTATTCCACTCTCTCACTCCCCTCACTGTCAGAAAGTTTTTCCTAATGTCTAATCTGTATCTCTTTCCCTTTAGTTTCATCCCATTGCTTCTTGTACTTCCTTGTGCTAATGAGAATAGGGGAGATCCCTCTGCACTGTGACTACCTTTCAGATATTTGTAGATTGGATATTTCCGATCCCGATCGCTCAACCCTACCGATGACTACTCCAGTGTCCAGAAATGGCCACCCCTCATTGATTTGTGCATGTACCTGGTAATCTCTGTTTTTATAGTTTACTTATTTTTATCTTTTTTTGAATTTTTAAAAAATCTTTACAAATGTCTATTTTTTTTTTTTACTATGAACTAAGTTAACTTTTCTTATTTAGTAAAGGGGATTTCCAGTGTAAAGATCAAGAAATATCCTAAGGATAGGTCATCCATATCAAATGAGTGGAAATCTGAAAACCCAGCATCCCCGCTGATCAGCTGTTTTTAGCTGCAGATACACAGAGAATAATGCAGGAAGCAGACAGCGCTGTTCTCTGTGCAGTGGCTTAACTGTATTACTGCAGTTTAGTTCCTATTCAAGTGAATGGAAGCTGTTCTGCAGTACCTGGTCTGGCCACAAGACAGCAAAGAGTGTTGGCAGTTTCCTGCTCCATTGTTTTTGTATCAGTTGATGAGAACAGCCGATCGATGGGGGCACCGGGTGTCAGACCCTCAGTGATCTGATATTGATGACTCTTTGGTTTCTCACTTTATGTTTTTCCCAGCATTTACAGTAACACAGTTTACGCCGGGGGCTTCTGATGGATTTTCTAAAAAAAAAAAATGCAACAAATGCATCAATATTTTTAACCCAGAAGGCCCTTTTAGGTCCAGGCTGCATATATATATGCAGTAAACTATCATCCCAAGATCCACCTCAGTGCTTACCTGGAAGACAGTTGAGATATCTAAAAGGGTCTCCACCGTCCCATCTCCAGCCAGCATTGAAATCCAGACTATTGAGCCCGATCCATAAGGGTGCGGTGAGGGTGTTTGTTAACCCTACGAGATATAGAAAAATAACATGATGGATTACATACAGTCTAGCCATACATGGCCTTTACATGAAATTAAAATTTTTCTGGTCCCAATAAAAATTTTAAATCACAAAATTGTATTTTAAAGCACCGTAATTCACAATTTCCCCAGATGTCATAACAATATTTGGGAAACTCTTTGCAAGAATCCTAAAAGGTATTGTAGGTTGGGGCCTTGTTATAGAATTCACATTAGGGCCCAGGTGTCGTTGATGTTTGTGATCATACAGACTGTAGTAAGACCATGGGACATTTTATACCAATGAAAAATTAGATAATTTTTGGGATAATAGCAGAGAAATGGGGGCTCCAGTGTATGAAGATAATCTGATCTCCTGTAAAGAATGGGATTAGATAATCTGTGACTCCACATTCATCATACATATCATACTATTGTCCTAATTCCTGTAGATCTGACGTGTCCCTTCTGATTCTTCTCTACCTCGGTTCTTACCTGCAATGAATGATTGTTCGTGTAGTTCGGTTATACTCAGCAGTTCTGCGCCTTGTTGCTGGCAGCTTCTTCTGGCTTGGTACCAAGTGAGGGCTGAATCAGAGTTAATCTGATAGTTGTCGTCAGTAACAGGATCTGCTGTCCACAAGTCCTTAGATGTAGCTGAGAAGAAAAATGTGCGACACGGTATATTAAAGGGAATATAATCCGAAAATGGCGAATTATATAAATCAGAAAATCATGTTTCGAAAAACTGATCATTAGAGATCCCCTCGATTCCTCTCCCACCTTCCCTGGCGCTTTTTTGGCTCCAATAACAGTACAGGGGAGGTGGGACAGGAACTACATCAACAGTGACCTTGAAAAAAAATAGGAAAATGCCATTGGCTGCCAAAAACATGTGACCTCTGATTGATAAGAACAGCGCCGCCCAACTTCGCGTCATTGTGAGCTTTCACTTGGTCACAGACGGAGGTCTGCGGCCATTGGCATAGGAATTAGATTCTGGTAGGCAGGGATAGGATAGGATAGGAAGGAGAAGAAAACCAACAGCTCTTTTAAGAGCTACATTCCAGAGAGAAGCTTGTCAGTGTCGTCTATCACACTAACGTGGGATTGACAGGCTGTATCTACGCAACCCATCTTTCCACAGTGTGGATGATCCTGAGTGGGATACACTGAAAGTGTATTCCCATATACGCTATATACCCCCAATCCACGTTCCAACAGTGTGCACCCCCACCCCCACCCCTGAAACTAACTTGAATACACTGTGTGTAATCCCCCAAGAATAAAATTGGGGCTACATACACCCTTCATTTGTTGCTATTGGCATATAGTGCCAGGTTCTGACTGTTAATTCCCAAAATATATTTGGTCCTGTATCCCACCCTCAATTGTTGCTATTGGCATATAGTGCCAGTTTCTGAGTGTTAATTCCCAAAATATATTGGGGCCTTCATACCACCCTCAATTGTTGCTATTGGCATATAGTGGCAGTTTCTGAGTGTTCATTCCCCAAATATATTGGGGCCTGCATCCCCCCTTAATTTGTTGATATTGGTATAAACACCCAGGTTCTGAGTGTTAATTCCACCAAATAAATTGGGGCCTACATACACCCTTAATTTCTTGGTATTGGCATATACACCCAGGTTCTGAGTGTGTTTAAGGCAGTAAAGCATATTAAAATGCGCAAGGCTCCAGGAAAGGGACGTGGACGAGGCCGTGGGCGAGGTCGGGGGAATGCTTCTGGGGAGCAAGTTAGCGGTGAAGCCACAGGGCGTCCTGTGCCTACTCCTGTGGGGCAGAAAGCATTGCGCCGCTCCACAGTCCCAGGGTTTCTTGCCACATTAACTAGGCTGCAAGGTACAAACCTTACTAGGCCCGAGAACCAGGAACAGGTTTTGCAATGGCTGTCGGATAATGCTTACAGCACATTGTCCGCCAGCCAGTCAGCCTCTACCTCCTCTCCTTCTCCTACCCAACAGTCTTGTCCTCCTACCTCCCAAAATTCTCAATCTTCCCAGAACAATAACCCCAACTTTCCCAGCTCCCTGGAGCTGTTCTCCGGTCCTTTCATTGTCCCTCAACCTGCCCCTCCATTTGCCGATTCCACAGAGCTACCAGACGAGTATCTGTGTCCACTGGAGCCTCCTCCATCTCCTGTCGATTTGGTGGCGGATGACCAGCAACCCACCCTCATCGACGATGATGAGACACAGTTGCCGTCAGGGCAGCCAGTTGCCATGAGCGTTGTGCAGGAGAAGGAGGTGAGAGAGGAGTTGGAAGAGGAGGTGGTGGACGACGAGGACACTGACCCGACCTGGACAGGGGGGATGTCAAGCGGGGAAGGTATTGTCGATGTTGAGACAGGTGCAGCACCAAAAAGGGTAGCTAGAGGCAGAGGTCAGCTGCTTCGCCGAAGCCAGGCCACACCCGGAATGTCCCAAGATGTTCAGTTTTGTACCCAGCCCCAAAAAACTCCCACCTCGAGGGCACGTTTCTCAAAAAGGTGTGAAGATGCGATGGTGAGCCTTACAATCTCGCTCTTGTGTGTGCTGAGAAAATCCCTCATTGACATCAAGGATAACTCAGATCACACAGAGGAGTCAGGGATAGCATCCGATCCATCACAGCTGGAGAGTAGGTCCACACATCTGTCCGCTTCATCGCGTTTAATGGAGGAAGAGGAGGAGGAGGAAGACCTGTCCGATGATGTGGTGATACAGGAGGCTTCCGGGCAACTTCGAATCATCCCATTGTTGCAGCACGGATGGGTAGAAAAGGAGGATGAGGAGGAAATGGAGATTGAATTTTCCGGTGGGTCCAGAGGAGTCATGCCAACTAAAACTGTGGCAGACATGGCTGAATTCATGTTGGGGTGCTTTACAACTGACAAGCGTATTGTCAAAATAATGGAGGACAACCAGTACTGGATCTTTGCTATCCTTGACCCCCGGTATAAAAACAACATCTCATCTTTTATTCCGGTAGAGGGGAGGGGCAATCGCATCAATGCTTGCCACAAGCAATTGGTGCAGAATATGATGGAGATGTTTCCAGCAAGTGACTTTGGTGGCAGAGAGGGCAGTTCCTCCATGAGGTGACCAAGTGCTCCCCGGTCCACACAAACAAGGGGCACACTGTCTAAGGTCTGGGACACCTTGATGGCACCCCCTCGCCAAAGTACCGCTACTGAGGGTCCTAGTGTCACCAGGCGTGAGAAGTATAGGCGCATGTTGCAGGAATACCTTTCCGACCACAGCCCTGTCCTCTCCGATCCCTCTGCGCCCTACACATATTGGGTGTCGAAGTTGGACCTGTGGCTTGAACTTGCCCTATATGCCTTGGAGGTGCTGTCCTGTCCTGCCGCCACCGTCCTATCTGAGAGGGTGTTCAGTACCATCATCACTGACAAGCGCAGCCGGCTGTCAGCTGAAAGTGCCGACCGGCTCACTTTGATCAAAATGAACACCCACTGGATAGAGCCTTCATTTTCGTGCCCACCTGTGTTCAGCACCCCAACATGAAAGTCGATGTCTGTGCTCAACCTCTCCAATTCCTCCTCCGCATACTCATCCACCATAAGCGTTGCACAATTCTGCTCCTACTAGGCTCCCTCTACCCTGATTTCCCAAAACTCTGCTGGTTAGAGGCTCCCTCTACCCTGATTTCCCAAAACTCTGCTGGTTAGAGGCTCCCTCCACCCTGATTTCCCACAACTCTGCTGGTTAGAGGCTCCTTCCACCATGAATTTCCCAAAACTCTGCTGGTTAGAGGCTCCCTCTACCCTGATTTCCCAAAACTCTGCTGGTTAGAGGCTCCCTCCACCCTGATTTCCCACAACTCTGCTGGTTAGAGGCTCCTTCCACCATGAATTTCCCAAAACTCTGCTGGTTAGAGGCTCCCTCCACCATGAATTTCCCACAACTCTGCTGGTTAGAGGCTCCCTCCACCATGAATTTCCCAAAACTCTGCTGGTTAGACTATAATGGGGTTTGAAACCCGTTCGAACAGTTGAACAGTAAGCGGCTGTTCGAATCAGATTTCGAACCTCGAACATTTTAGTGTTTGCTCATCTCTACTGATCATCTTGTGGAACAAATATTTGGACATGTCCAGCCAAGAGGAAAGGTAAGGAAGGACACATCTATAATACACAACTCTGTTGATGTACATGACTATTACACTTACATTTAGATGGACAAAATCCATACAGCTGGTCTGTGTCATAATCTGAGGTTGTAGAGCACCAGGGTCTTCCATCAGATCGTCCATCACTTGTACAGTCTACATAAACCTTGTTGTTGTACTTGAAAGGGAACTTGCAGGGCTGACCATTACTATTCCCCCTCAGAGTGTATATTTCTGTGGAAAACCAAATTACATGTCCTCATGGTAGAATCAATATCTAATGAATTACCATTACTTGTGATATATACAAGGTGTGACGGATTTATCAGAGCTAAAGATTTGATTCTGTTACAATTGTAAACTCTAAAATCTAAGCTAGAGTAATACAGAGCTACCATGTTTCTCCGAAGATAAGACCGGACCTTATATTATTTATTTAAAGGACTAGGGTTTATTTTTGTTTTAGGTCTCAATTTTTTTCCACGAACAGGAATGACACATTTGATTGCTTTTTATTTAAATTAGCTATAGGGGGAAGATCACAGGCATGAATGCCGGGTCTCTGCGGTAATGTACAGCGGAGACCTGGTGCAGTAGCTATGGCAGTTGTACAACTTTGGTGGGAAGGAGGGAAGGTCACACTCAACAATGCCTGAGATCAAAGTAGATACTGAGCGCAGGCATTAACTCCAGGTCTGCACTGTACATTACAGTGGAGACCTGGTACAGTAGCTATGGCAGCCACTCTGCAACAGAGCAGCTGCCATCTTTAAGGACCCCATATCCGCTTTAATTACACAGCAGATGTTGGGAAAAGGTTAAACTAGCTAGGGCTTATTTATGGAGTAGGGATTATTCTTGGGAAACACGGTACAAGTAAAAACAAGAGGGTGAAAAACCAAAGCTGAAAAGCTGAGCTCTCTTATATATAGGGTTATATGATAGAGGAGAGAAGCTGAGCTCTGCGATATATAGGGTTATATGATAGAGGAGAGAAGCTGAGCTATGTGATATATAGGGTTATATGATAGAGGAGAGAAGCTGAGCTCAGTGATATATAGGGTTATATGATAGAGGAGAGAAGCTGAGCTCTGTGATATATAGGGTTATATGATAGAGGAGAGAAGCTGAGCTCAGTGATATATAGGGTTATATGATAGAGGAGAGAAGCTGAGCTCTGTGATATATAGGGTTATATGATAGAGGAGAGAAGCTGAGCTCCGTGATATATAGGGTTATATGATAGAGGAGAGAAGCTGAGCCCTGTGATATATAGGGTTATATGATAGAGGAGAGAAGCTGAGCTCTGTGATATATAGGGTTATATGATAGAGGAGAGAAGCTGAGCTCTGTGATATATAGGTTATATGATAGAGGAGAGAAGCTGAGCTCAGTGATATATAGGGTTATATGATAGAGGAGAGAAGCTGAGCTCTGTGATATATAGGTTATATGATAGAGGAGAGAAGCTGAACTCTGTGATATATAGGGTTATATGATAGAGGAGAGAAGCTGAGCTCAGTGATATATAGGTTATATGATAGAGGAGAGAAGCTGAGCTCTGTGATATATAGGTTATATGATAGAGGAGAGAAGCTGAGCTCAGTGATATATAGGGTTATATGATAGAGGAGAGAAGCTGAGCTCTGTGATATATAGGTTATATGATAGAGGAGAGAAGCTGAACTCTGTGATATATAGGGTTATATGATAGAGGAGAGAAGCTGAGCTCTGTGATATATAGGTTATATGATAGAGGAGAGAAGCTGAGCTCTGTGATATATAGGTTATATGATAGAGGAGAGAAGCTGAGCTCAGTGATATATAGGGTTATATGATAGAGGAGAGAAGCTGAGCTCTGTGATATATAGGTTATATGATAGAGGAGAGAAGCTGAGCTCTGTGATATATAGGTTATATGATAGAGGAGAGAAGCTGAGCTCAGTGATATATAGGGTTATATGATAGAGGAGAGAAGCTGAGCTCTGTGATATATAGGTTATATGATAGAGGAGAGAAGCTGAACTCTGTGATATATAGGGTTATATGATAGAGGAGAGAAGCTGAGCTCTGTGATATATAGGGTTATATGATGGAGGAGAGAAACTGAGATCTGTGATATATAGGGTTATATGATAGAGGAGAGAAGCTGAGCTCTGTGATATATAGGTTATATGATAGAGGAGAGAAGCTGAGCTCTATGATATATAGGTTATATGATAGAGGAGAGAAGCTGAGCTCTATGATATATAGGGTTATATGATGGAGGAGAGAAGCTGAGCTCTGTGATATATAGGGTTATACAGTATTATTAAGACAGAGGAGCTGAGCTTTGTATATATAGAGTTATACAATATAAGGGAATTAATACAAAGGCAGACTAGATTGACCACATGATCTTTGTCCATCTTCTCCTTACCTTCATAAGAATTACTACATAAATCCTCCTTTGTAGAATAGATTCTCCATTGGCTCCCGTCTCCTGTGCTATTGGAGATGATGATTTTCTTTCTATCTCTGCAGGTCATGTATAGATCACCATTGGTGACTCCAAACAAAGTCTCATTATTACATTGCCATTTCTGGAGGTGACTGTTGGCGTCACATGTATGCAGCCCCACTGCTGACCCTTCTGTTATAGACGCTACAGACAGGCAGTGTGATGTCCCTACATTTATAAGCTGCTCCTCAGAAATCCATTGAAATTTCTGCCTAATAGAATTCTCATTACATTCAGCCATGACGAGGGAAGAATCCTCTGCTTGTAGACATCGCTTGTCGGGGGCATTGTAGATTAATAATGTTTTGGCACCTGAAAAGAGAGATGAATGTATTTATAGTTTTGCAAATCTGACATCTCTAGGCACAACGGGAGGTACTTTGCAGGTGGTGTTAGTTATTACATGTCTGTAATCCATATAAACCAGTATAAAGTATTGTAACACCCTCCAGACGTTCCAGTGACTATTACATCTCCTCCTGCTCTCAGTGCACTGGACATATCTATAGGTGTATGTAGGTGTCCGGCGTAAGGAGTGATAGATTATTATTTACTGTTACATAAACTCCATAACCTATTATATCACCACCAGTCTGTAAGATATGGGAGGTCAAGAACATGTGAAGTGATGATGTCTCTACTTACATTCTGTAGTCCTATAAATAAGAGGATATTACAGTCATAATCTGGCATTGTTTTAGCTATGCAATATAGTCAGAAAATAGATACATAATATACTATTGCTGTTTCTGTTACCAATGTCTCACATCTGTACCCAAGTCTAGTACCTATTCCCATGACTAAACCTGTACCTGTTTGTAATATCTGTACTCATGTCTAGTACTTATTTCCATGTTTAGCACTAGAGATGAGCGAACACTAAAATGTTCGAGGTTCGAAATCCGTTTCGAACAGTCGCTCACTGTTCGACTGTTCGAACGGGTTTCAAACCCCATTATAGTCTATGGGGAACATATATTCATTAAGGGGGAACCCAAATCCGTCTCAGGAGGGTCACCAAGTCCACTATGACACCACAGGAAATGATGACAACACCTCTGGAATGACACTGGGACAGCAGGGGAAGCATGTCTGGGGGCATCTAACACACCAAAGACCCTCTATTACCCCAACATCACAGCCTAACAACTACACACTTTACACATTCAAAAAAACCTCTATCAAAGTGGGAAAATACCTGGAAACCTTCTTTACTCCCCAAATGGATGGACACAAACCCCAATTTAAGCTCAACAAACATTAACAACCACCCCTTTAAATCACGTTCCCCATGACAACCACAGATGGAATAGGCAATGGGAAATCCTTCAGTCCTCACCCTGAACTGTCATGTGGATGTGTGTGTGTGTGTGTGTGTGTGTGTGTGTGATGTGGTAAGACCTTCCAAAATTCACTTTTATGGCCCTTAACATGAGCCCTTCCAAACAAAGTTACAGGACCTTAAGCTGAGCAACCAGCAGAGATTGAGGCCCTTGGCATGATTAGAGCCTTGCACCAGCAGTGTTTTTGGCACTTAGGGTGAGTTTAGCCTTGCACCAGCGTGTGTCCCGTAACATCAGGCTGGCCCTAAGTTCTGCGCTTTGCATAAAGTTCCACTTGACCACCAACGCGTGGACAAGTACATGCGGCCAGGGACGCTACATCTCAATCACGGCACACTGGCTGAATGTAGTTGAGGCTGGGACCGGGTCACAAACTGTGGTGGCCTGCCTTCTCTCCCCGCCCATTATTCCTGGCAAGAGTGCTGAAACACCACCCTCCTCCTCCGTCGTTAAATTGATCCCAGCTACGAGCTGGAAACGCTGCAACACTGGCGTGAGGAGACGTCAGCAGGCTGTGCTGAAGCTCATCAGCTTCGGGGAAAGACAGCACACTGCCTCTGAGGTCAGGGATGCCATCCTGGATGAGATGGCAATGTATTTTTCCCCGCTGCCCCTGGGGCCAGGCTTTTTTGTCTTGTTGGAGGGCTCTGGAGCTTGCCAGCCTCCAAGACGTTCCATGCCTGGCCCACATG
This sequence comes from Leptodactylus fuscus, assembly GCF_031893055.1. Classification (NCBI taxonomy): domain Eukaryota; kingdom Metazoa; phylum Chordata; class Amphibia; order Anura; family Leptodactylidae; genus Leptodactylus; species Leptodactylus fuscus. Next base: position 207,453,002 of record NC_134268.1, on the reverse strand, counting down.
TTCAATGTAGTGGTGCAACGGTTTTTAAAATCATACCCCAAATTAGCGGAGCTAAGGCTGAAAGTGCGGCGCTTGGCCACCCACTTTCGCAAGTCTACACTAGCCGCTGCTAGCCTCAAAACACTCCAGCAAGGCCCACATCTGCCCGAACACCGGCTGTTGTCCGTAGTCCACACACGCTGAAACCCTACATACCATATCTTGACCAGGGTGTGAGCTGCACAGACCTTTGATGGAGTTCCATCTACGAAACCCAAGGGTTCCTCAAAGTCAGCTCCCTCAGTTTCTGCACCATGAGTTTCCATGGGTTGCAGAGTTATGGCTAGAGGCAGAGGCATGGATAGGGGTGATGTCTAGGGGAAAAAGCAGTGTGGATGTGGAGGCAAGCTAAGCAGCAAAAACTGGGGATACAAGCAGAGGCATGGACTGGGGTGATGTCTAGGGGCAAAAGCAGTGTGGATGTGGAGGCAAGCTAAACAGGGAAAAAGGTGGCTAGAGGCAGAGGCATGTCCAGAGTCACAGGACAGCTTCTTGACAGAAGCTAGGCCTGAGCCAGCCAGGCCTGAGCCAGCAAGGCCCAAGATGCTCTCTTTTCTAGCCTCCTTAGAAAAAGTCCGCCATCGAGGCCACGTTCCTCGAGGGGGGAGATAATTTGTAAATGTATAGGTGGAGGACAAACTGAGTGTGGTTTGCACACTTTGCAATGCTAAACTGAGTAGGGGCTTTAAAAAGAGCAACTTTACCACCTCTGTCATGTGCCGTCATTTGTAAAGCAAGCCCTGGGCTCAGTGGGTGACAGCAAGCGCAGGACAATCGTCATCTGGCATTGCGGCCACTGCCTCTCCCACTGTTGACAGTGCTGGCGCTGCAGTCCATACCACCATCCAGGTCACCTCCAAATCTAACTCTGACACTTTGGGGAGTTCACCCTCATCCTCCCCTTTTCCTGCCACTTCTCCTTTTGCCTGCGCCATCATGCACCTCTTCCCAGCAACTCCCCATCTCCCAGGCCTTTCATTCCAGGCTAAAGTACAGCGCAACCCACCCACAACCTAAGGCTTCAACAGCCTCATCTTAAAACTTCTGGCCCAGGAGATGTTGGCGTTCCGGCTTGTGGAAACTGCCGTTTTTGGGCCTGCTGGTTTCTGCACCACCTCACTGTGCCGTCCACACCTTTCACCAGCACTTTTCCCCAAACATGAGGCGGTCCCTAAGTTCAGCGCTTTGCACAAAGTTCCACTTGACCACCTACGCATGGACAAGTGCATGCAGACAGGGACAGTACCTTTCAATCTTGGCAAACTGGTTGAATGTAGTTGAGGCGGGGACCGGGTCGCAAAATGTGGTGGACTGACTTGTCTCCCCACACAACATTCCTGGGAGGAGGGCTGAAACACCACCCTCCTCCTCCGCCGTTAAGTGGACCCCAGCTACGAGCTGGAAACGCTGCAATACTGGCGTAGGGAGATATCAGCAGGCCCTGCAGAAGCTCTTCAGCTTTGGGGCCAGACAGCACACTGCGTACAAAGTGGGTCATGCCATCCTCGTTTTTGTCACTGCACCTGGGCCCAGGCATGTTGTCATGTGTGATAATGGCCGGAACCTGGGATCGGCTCTGTAGCTTGGCAGCCTGCAACATGTTCCATGCCTGGGCCACGTTTTTAACTCAGTGCTGCAACGGTTTTTAAATAAGTACCCCAATGTTCCCGAGCTACTGGTGAAAGTGCTGCACTTGTGCGGATAGTTTTGAAAGTCTATAGTAGCCGCTGCTAGCCTCTATGCACTCCTACAACGCCTGTATCTGCCCAAACAATGTCTGTTGTGCGACGTCTCCACACGCTGGAACTAAACATATCATCTGTTGAGCAGAGTGTGTGAGCAGCACAGACCTTTGATGGAGTTACAACTGCAAAACCCTAGGGTTCATCAAAGTCAGCTCCCTCAGTTGCTCAACCATGAGTGGCCATGGGTGGCAGACTTATGTGAAATCCTATCCCATCCATTGCACTGGACACAAAACATTAGTATGCGCTCATCACAACTCCGGATATGGCAGCTGCGTTAAGCAGGGTGCAGGGTACAGCACAGACCAGGCTCGAGCACCAGGAACAGGTGTTAGAAATACTGGAGCATCCGCCATTTCCTTCCAATTTTGTGGTTGTGGACCCGCCACCGATGTTTCTAGACCTCAGTGGGGATGATGAGACACAGTTGCCATCAGGGCAAGCTGTGGTTATGTGCGGTTTGCAGTAAGGGGACAGTGCGCAATTGGAAGAGGAGTTGGTGGACGATGAGGCCACCGACCCCACATGGACAGGGGTGATGTCTAGGGGCGAAAGCAGTGTAGATGTGGAGGGAAGCTAAATCAACAAAAAAGCTGGGTAGAAGCAGAGGCATAAACTGGGGTGATGTCTAGGGGCGAAAGCAGTGTAGATGTGGAGGGAAGCTAAGCAGCAAAAACGGTGGGTAGAGGCAAAGGCATGCAAAACTGTACCCTGTTGCAAGACTTATTCCTAGGTCTGGGACACGTTAATGGCCCCCTCTGGCCAAATTACTGCCACTCGGGCCTACTGTCACCAGGAGGGACAAGTATAGGCGCATGTAGTGGGAGTACCTGGCCGACACCAGCTCTGTCCTCTCCAATACCTCTGTGCCCTATACTTATTTTCTTATAAGTTTTTCGGCAATACACAACTCCTATCAAGTTCCCTTGGCATCTCAGAGGATGTGGCCTCAGTGATGAAAAACACATATGAGTTCTCTTGGCAATGTGCTGTAAGAGAACCCTGGAGCAACCAACTGTATTAAGTTAGCATAGCATCCAGCATGGCTAAATGCAGCAAAACAATTTGTACCACTTCCAGAGATGGTAACTTTAGTGCTGCATTTGGCAATGGATGGTGTAACGGGATTAGCTGAGGGATCGCTGTCTTAACCACTTTTTGGCACAAAATGAAAGTCCAAAGCCAAGTATGGTGCAAGGATATGATGCAAGGACACCTACATATCTGTCTCTGACACATTGGGGAGTTCACCCCCATCCGCCCTTTTGGCCTGCACCATCATGCGCCTCTTCCTAGCCACTCCACATCTCCCAGGCTTTTCATTGCAGGCTGAAGTACAGCACAAAGGTAGAAGAAATGTACTTGGCACTCACCCAGCTGCATAAAATTCAGACTTTATTTTTCATTTCCAGGATAAAAAAACACACATGTTGGTACGGGAGGAGGCACACTCTGAGCTGAGCGACAGCCGTTTCGTGCTAGGTTGCACTTTTTCAAGCTCAATAACTCCACAGAGTGTGCTACCTTCTTTTATAGCACAGCACATAACAAATAAATTAGCGGCAAACGCTGTAACACTGGCGTGGGGAGATGTCAGAAGGACGTGCTGAAGCTCATCAGCTTGGGGGACAGACAGCACAGTGCCTCCGAGGTCAGGGATGCCATCCTGGCTGAGATGGCAATGTTTTTTTCCCTGCTACACCTGGGGTCTGGCATTTTTGCATCTGTGATAATGGCCGGAACCTTCTAGCAGATCTGGAGCTTGCCAGACTCAAACACGGTCCACACATGGCCCACGTTTTCAACTTGTTGGTGCAATGGTTCTTTGAAACCTACACCATTGTGCCTGATATACTGGTCAAAATGTGTGGCCATTTACGTAAGTGAGAAGTAGCCTCTGCTAGGCAGAAAACATTCAGAGCACACTCCTCTCATCTTCGCACCGTTGGCTGGCGGAGGAAGACGAGGGGGATGGAGTGGCATTTGATGTCCCTGTCCCACACGAGGCTTGAGGGTGCACTTCAGTGCATCCCATTGCTTCACCACAGATGGTGTGAAGGGGAGTGGAAAATGGAGGAAATGGAGAGTGACCCTTACAGTTGGGGGCAGCAAAGTCATGCCAAGTAACACACTGGCACACATGGCTGACTTCATGTTGGGTTGCTTTTCAAGAGACAAAGGCATAGTTCACATCATGAAGAGCTAATACTGGATTTTTGCAAGCCTCGACCCCTGGTATAGGTCTAATGTCTGTTCCTTTGTTATATTAGGGGAGAGGAAAAAAAATTGCAAAAATAATTGGCACAAGCAACTGGTGCAGAATATGATGGGAATGTTTCCGTAAACCCTCTTGGGCGTCAGAGAGGATATTTCCTCCATGAGGCTCACAACTTCCATCCACTGCACAACCACCAGGGGAACACTGTACAAGGTCTGGTACACGTTAATGTTTCCCCCCCCCCCTCTCTCCCTGCCCAAACTACTGCCAGTTAGGGGCCTAGTGTCATCATGAGGGAAAAGTATAGGCGCATGTTGCGTGCGTACCTGACCAACCACAGACCTGTCCTCTCCGATCCCTCTACGAATTACACTAATTGGGTGTATATATATTGGTATGAAGGCCCCAATTTATTTAGGGAATTGACACTGACAACCCAGGTGAATATGCTAATACCCAGAAATTTTACATGTATGTATCCCCAAATAATTTGGGGATTTAACATTAATAACCCAGGTGAATATGCCAATACCCAGAAATTTTAAATGAAGGTATCCCCAAATTATTTGGAGAATTTGCACTGACAACCTGGGTGAATATGGCAAGAGCCTGAGATGTAGGGTGTATGTATCCCCAAATTATTTGGGGAATTAACACTGACAACCCAGGTGAATATACCAAGTTAGGTGCGAGGGGGTGTAGGGGCACACTGTCATACCCTATATACCCTTAATCCACATTCTATGGGCTGAGCATTTCAGTGTATGCCAGTTAGTTCTGGGGGGTACACTGTTAGGACGTGGATTAAGGGTATATAGGGTATGTGAGAATACACGTTCAGTGTATCCCACTTAGTATTATCCCCACCGCGGAAAGCTGTGTAGCGCTGATGCAGCCTGTGAATCCCACGTTAGCGTTAGTGGGTAGACACTATGACAATCATTTTTTTGGATTCTCCCTTCAATGTAGCTCTTAAAAGAGTTGTTGGTTTTCTTCTCCTTCCTATCCTATCCTATCCCTGCCTAGCAGAATCTAATCCCTATCTAAATGGACTAAGACCTCCGTCTGTGACCAAGTGAAAGCTCAGAATGACGGAAAGCTGGGCGGCGCTGTTCTTATGAATCAGAGGTCACATGTTTTCAGTAGCCAATGGGTTTTTTCAAATTTTTTTTCAATGTCCCTATTGTCGTAGTTCCTGTCCCACCTTCCCTGTGCTGTTATTGGTGGAAAAAAAGCGCCAGGGAAGGTGGGAGGGGAATCGAGTTTTTAGTCAGTTTACCATACGGTGTTCGATTCGATTCGAACATGGCGAATAGCGTGATATCCGATCGAACATGTGTTCTATAGAACACTGTTCACTCATCTCTATTTAGCACCTGCATCCACCTTGCACTTGTTTAGTATTTGTACTTATGTCTAGTACCTGAACCTACCCCTAGCATCTGTACTCATATCTAACACCTGTACCCAGTTCTCGTACCTATTACCATATCTGGCTCCTGCACTTATTTCTAGTACCTCTATCCATATCTATTACTTGTACCCATGTCTAGAACCTATAATCATTTGGTGTACCTACACCTCTGTCTAGTACCTGTACCCATGTTTAACACCTGTACCCATGCCTAGATTCCTGCCCAGCACAAATTGGTGTGAAACTCTTATTTTGAAAAAGAAGGTCTACAGCAGATCAGAATTGTATAATGATGTTCTGCAGCAGCTGAGGTGCATATCATGAGGTTCTGCAGTATATGAGTATATGAGTATACAGTATATACAAATCAGTCCTATTATGTGATGGACACACAGGTGCTCGGCTTGTTACACTTATTAGAGCTGTTTCCTGTGACGAGTCCTGCACCTGTATGTCCATCACATGACCAGTAAACTATGAAGGTCCCTACTGAATGGAAGCAAGCAGAGATTTCTAAACCCCGAGGAACTTATACAGAAGAACTTATGCAGAACAGAATCCCATTGACTTCAATGAGTTCCGTTTAACGCGTGTAACACATTGAAGTCAATTGGATTCTGTTTTGCAACGCTGATTCTTACACAAGTTATCGTGCAAGAATCAGTGCCGCGTTACATCATGTGAATGCGCCCAGATAGGAAAAATAACGTGTAGTGTTTGATAAAAACCTGTTTACTTCATTAGATTGTCTCAGGATAGATATTGAAATACCGTATGTCACCAATGTTCCAGTAATGGGGTCTTACTACTGCGAACTACTCCGAATACTAGAGCAAAGTAGCTCTGCATGGGGGGCTCCACCAAACAGCAGTCGGTCACCTACCTATCAGACGTTGGTGGGATACCCTAGTGACCTACACCCCCAATCACCCCATGGGACATATATATAGGCTGCCTATATGTCCAGACATATCTATAACCCGCACCCTAGGACATGTAAGTACAGTGTAACTTACCCAGCAGACCAGCCGGCCACATAAGGTATAGAAGTGTGAGTAATATGGAGACAGTCATTGTATATATCGCATTATTCTGTCCAGTAATGTTGTATGGATATCTCTGCAGTGAGCAAGTCCTACTAGAGGTCAATGTGGTCTATATATAATGAAGGTTTATATGGTCACATGGGACCTAACAGGACCTCCCAGTCCTAAGAACACACATAATCTACAGTAATTTCACTTCACTATTATTACATCATACCATAAAAAAAAAAAGTTACGATCCTCCAGTATGGGGCACACCTCTTAGTCAGCTCATGAGTTCTTTGGAAATATTTTGTAATTTGATGTCTGAGTCACTTTTAAAATTAAATTTATAGAAAAAAGGGTAAAGCGCAATGACTTCCCATATTTGTATCTACAGTGTTCTGATAAGCAGAATTAAGTGGCTGTAAATATCCAAATCCTTGTGGCCACCACGTATGGGGATTATGGGAGGAAAGGCTCAGTGGTAGCAGCAGTGGACCCAGACAATCAGAGACAAACACAAAAATTCAGGTGCAAACAGCTTTTACCCTGTACGTTTATTTTACATAGCAGCAAAACAAAAATAAGCCTTAACTTCAGGTAAAACAATAACAGAAATCCTGCTCGTCTGAGCTTCTAACTTTACAGCAAACACCCTAACTGTACATGTAGCTTGCTTCAGCCACACGGTCAATACGGAGCACAGTAACAGGCAACAGTTCAGACTGGTCTCTAAGCAGTTTGCAGTGAGTTAGGACAGAACCCGGCTCCTCCGCTCTCCCCCAGGAACCGCCCAGAACAGAGGTCTTGTCAAATTTCTCAGCCTCTCACTTAAACCAAATCAATTTTCTCTAGGCTGGGATGACACTGGGGGCAGAGATGGAGAGGACGGCATGACACTGGGGGCAGAGATGTGGGGACATGAATCTGGGGGAAGAGATGGGGGAACATGAATCTGGGGGCAGAGATGGAAGGGACATGTCCCTCTTTCAGTTCTTCAAAAGTTGGGAGGTATGCAGTTGAGGCTTTGTTACAGACATCTGTGTTGTAGCCTCACTTCACACATAAGTGAGGAGTCTGGGGGAGATATAGCGACCTTCCAGAATTTTACCAGTCACCTTCTCACAGCATACATGAGATGTTTTCCACCAATCAGATGTTTATGCTATATACCAAGGGTAGGGAACGTACGGCTCTCCAGCTGTTGCAAAACTACAATTCCCAACATGCATACTTGCTCTGCTGTTCTTGGAACTCCCATGGAAGTGAATGGAGCATGATGGGAGTTGTAGTTTCACAGCAGCTGGAGAGCCAAAGGTTCCCTATCCCTGCTATATACCATGGTATGTAAAGCTTTTTACAGACATTCATTGACTATTAAAGTCATGGCAGTCATGGTTAGCTGCACGGAATGTTTACACGTGGAATGCAAATTCCGCCATGTGAACATACCATTAATAGTCCAAGATGATAAAGATTGTGTCCATTTTGGGGGAAAGATTAGACTGATAGGGTCTCAGACAGTCAGAATACAATAGGAAATGATATATACACATACAATATGGTGATTCTGGAGATTAGAGTATTTAGGATTGGAGAAGGATAGTGTGAATACATCCATCATGGGCTTTAAAATGGCATTTACGGCTATTATTCACTGTCATTGAGTAAACAATCAGTAAACATTAGGTCCATGAAAAACAGCACGGTTGTGTGAATCTTGCCTTATAGCTTATACATAGTCCAGTCATATTAATGTGACCAGCTCCTACTTTTGAAGTCAACATTAAATAACCAATGGCAGAAGGCGCGTGTCATCAGCCATCTGGGTGCACTCATTATTGTGAAAGGCACGATGGATCAACACAAGTATGCATCTATCCCTGCGGACCATGTTCAACCTCACATGCGATTTGTTTTTCCTCAGGAAAATGGCATCTACCAGCAGGACAATGCAACATGTCATAAAGCTCGCAGTGTACGTGCGTGGTTCAAGGAGCACCAGGATGAGTTTACCGTACTCCCTTGGCCAGCAAATTCCCTGGACTTGAACCCAATCGAGAATTTTTGGGACCACCTCGATCGGGTTGCTCGCGCCATGGATGCTCAACCGCGTAACCTAGCACAGCTGGCCACGGCACTGGAGTCGGCATGGCTCAACATCCCAGTGACATCATCACAGCATCCCCTCTCTTCCTGCACGTCTCACAGTGGTCCGCTCTGCCAAAGGGGGTTATTCTGAATTTTGACAGGTGGTCACATTAATGTGACTGGACTGTGTATACAGTGTTGGCCAAAAGTATTGGCACCTCTGCAATTCTGTCAGATAATACTCATTTTCTTCCAGAAAATGATTGCAAGCACAAACTCTTTGGTATTAATATCTTAATTTATTCCAAAACGTTTTTGTCTTTCTCAGGTAAGTTTTGGCAAACTCCAGCCTGGCTTTTTTCTGTCTCTGGGTAAGAAGTGGGGTCTTCCTGGGTCTCCTACCATACAGTCCCTTTTCATTCAGACGCCGACGGATAGTACGGGTTGACACTGTTGTACCCTCGGACTGCAGGGCAGCTTGTACTTGTTTGGATGTTAGTCGAGGCTCTTTATCCACCATCCGCACAATCTTGCGTTGAAATCTCTCGTCATTTTTTCTTTTCCGTCCACATCTAGGGAGGTTAGCCACAGTGCCATGGGCTTTACACTTCTTCATGACACTGCGCACGGTAGGCACAGGAACATTCAGGTCTTTGGAGATGGACTTGTAGCCTTGAGATTGCTCATGCTTCCTCACAATTTTGCTTCTCAAGTCCTCAGACAGTTCTTTGTTCTTCTTTCTTTTCTCCATGCTCAATGTGGTACACACAAGGACACAGGACAGAGGTTGAGTCAACTTTAATCCATTTCAACTGGCTGCTAGTGTGATTTAGTTATTGCCATCACCTGTTAGGTGCCTCAGGTAAGTAACAGGTGCTGTTAATTACACAAATTAGAGAAGCATCACATGATTTTTCAAACAGTGACAATACTTTTGTCCACCCCTTTTTTTATGTTTGCTGTGGAATTATATCCAATTTGGCTTTTTGACAATTCTTTTTGTGGTTTTCCATTGAAGACAAATTAAATGAAGATAATAATACCAAAGAATTTGTAATTGCAATCATTTTCTGGAAGAAAATGAGTATTACCTGACAGAATTGCAGGGGTGCCAATACTTTTGGCCAACACTGTATGGCTGATGCAGGAGGCCTATGTTAATGAGGTTGTGCCATTAAGGACACATCCCCTATTCACAGAACAAGGGATAGTGAACCCGAAAGCTGCATTTAATATTTGCAAATGTAATTTTTTAAAATTTTAGATGCATTTAAAAAAAAACAAAAAAAAACATGGTTGCAAAGGTGGGAATAGACTGTTAAGTGTCTGATTGCTGTTGGTGTAAGGGTGAATGGAGCACGAGTGCACTTATCTAAGCTCCATTCTCTTCCACTGGGTGTAGGTGATGCCAGCAGCTCTCAGCAGCCCCATAGCATGAACAGAGCACTGGTTGTGCAAGTTCTCCATTCACAAGAACATTTTGGTTTCCCTTCCTCTTGATTGCTGAGAGACTCAGAAGTCAGGCCCCCAGCGATCAGAAGCTTATCCCCCATCCTGTGGATATAGGATAAATATCCTTAACTACACATCCCCTTTAAGCGCCCAACAGCCTTGAAAACCCACTGGCATCCAGTGATTGTGGTGATAAATATAGAATTGCTGTGTATTTTTAACAAATATAGTTGCATTTTATAAGGCTGTGACGCTCATCTACTGTCCTGTAACAAAAGATTTGAGGCATGACCCAAAATGGTGGATCTAAAACCGAAGTGAAGGACTGAAAAGATAAAACATTGGTTTGACCAAGTGCTACACATGTGGGAGTCAACTGGAGATTGGCAAACCGATTCATAATAAGCCAAATTCGACTCTTATATTCTTAAGTTTCAGGTTAGTCCCGAACCCAAAGCTTTGGAGGTTTTGTTGCCACAAACTAGAAGTGAAATTATTCTTCTTTGGAGTGGCTTAGCATCATGTGACCTCTAAGGACCAATCACAGGCCTTAGCAGTGATGTCACCCAGAGCAGAACCCAGAGAGCCCCATGGACACTGTGAGGAGGTCCAGAAGGGGTGAGGGAAGGTTAATATAATTGTTGTTTTTTACATCACCCTTGGGCCTACACCTATTATACTCTGGGGTCTAAAGTGTCCCCAGAATATAATATCACTTACGATTCTGTCTGAACTTGTTTTACCCAAAAAAAAATCTTTGGACCAAACCATCTGAACTCAAAACAAAACTAATTTTCAGAGATTTTCCCAAATCAAGTCTTAGGCTGAAGCCCCACATTGCGGAAACACAACTTTTTTTGTTACAAATTTTGCTGCATTTTTTGGAGCCAAAGTCAGGAGTGGCTACAAAAGGAATGGGAGATATACTGGAAGTTCTTATATTTATTAGAGATGAGCGAACGGCGTTCGATCGAATTGATATTCCAATATTGAATACCAATCAAATCCAATCGAATACCATGCGGAAAATGCACAAAAAATTTGTATCCCCTCCCACCTTCCCTGGCACTTTTTTTGCACCAATAACTGTGCAGCAGAGGTGGGTCAGGAACTACGACAACGTAGTCATTGGAAAAAAAAAATCGGAAAAAGTAATTGGCTGGCTAAATCAGGTGACCTCCAATTTAAACGAATAGTGGATTTCAGATCCGGTTCATATGAGACTGTGAACTATGTGACTGTGAGACAGGGATAGATGTACAGGCAGGGTTAGCTAGGGATTACCTTTATTTAGGGGGGAATGTTACTCACACAGCTCTTTGGGGCTCTATCTCGTCGGGATCCCTGTCAGCTTGCGTTACGCGGGAGCTGACTTTTTCTCATAGGAATGCATTGACCAGCATTGATTGGCCAAATGCGCTGCATCTCAGATGTAGCAGGGTTCAGTGCACAGTCAGTTCTGCTGCATCTCAGGTGTAGCAGAGCTCAGAGCACAGCCAGCTCTACTGCATCTCATGTGTAGCAGAGCTGTATCAACTTTGCTATACCTGAGATCGGACCACAATGGAGACTGCTGTGGACCGATCTTAGAATCCGCCTCCTCACAAATGAGCCTCCGGCAGAACCAGCATTGATTGGCCGAATGCCATACTCTGTATGGCATTCGGCCAATCAACGCTGGTCAATGCATTCCTATGGGAAAAAGTCAGCTCCCGCTCAATTCTTATTATGGCATTATGAGTGGCGTAATACAGTGACTTGGGCATGTTAGATGTCCCCAGGCATGCTTCCCCTGTTGCATTCCAGAGGTGTTGGCATCATTTCCTGAGGTGTCATAGTGGACTTGGTGACTCTCCTGAGTCGAAGAGTGGGTTCCCCTGAAACAAAGCATTTTTCCCCCCATAGACTATAATGGGTTCGATATTCGTTCGAATAGTTGAATATTGAGCGGCTATTCAAAATGAATATCGAATATTTCACTGTTCGCTCATCTCTAATACTTATCCCTTCTGGTTAATCCATTCCTGGCTTTGGCCCGAAAAACCTCAACAAAATCTGCAACAAAAAAAAAAGCTGTGCTTCCACAACATGGGGATTCAGCCTTAGGGTCCATTCACATGGAGTAACGTGCTGCGTGACCTGGCACGTATACGGCGTGTGAGATTTTGAGTGCCGTAAAAGCTCCCATTGATTTCAATGGGAGCCTGGATCGTATACATTGCGTTATTTTGCGGCCGTGATTTTGCACAGAACAGGAAAGCTTATGCAGGTGCACTCCTGGTGGTTTTTCTTCTTGTATATTACAAATTACAACTTATTATCACATTTCCTAATAGTTCAGGGTTTTATTAAATTGATTCCCCAATGAAAGATCACTGGTTCACATAGAGAATCAGCCATGAAGAAGATTTCCCAAGAAAACAGAAATAGCTTATTGATTGAGTGGTTTCTTGGCCAAATTGCATCATGTGAGTGCCAGGACAGTTGGAAGAATATGAAATGAAGCCCATCCATTCAAAAGCCAAGAAGTGAACGTCCAGGCAAAATATTGGAGTCAACAGGTCAGCTCATCACAAGATCTATCAGTTCTGTTGCGACAAACATGGCAGTGGAGGTGGCTTGTGTACTTTGTAATAGTGAGATCACAGGCGTCCATGCAAGCACCGTGTGATGCCGATTACACAAGTTTGAAGTGGTGGCCCAAAAAATGGTGAAGAAGCCTCAACTTCAACATTGTCATAGGAAACTTTGGCTCGAATTTGCAAAAAAATTATGAAAAGTGGAGAGTAGAAGATTGGAAGCGGGTGATTTGGAGCAATGTGATAAAAGTTAAAATACTTGGCTCATGTGGGTAGAAGTGGATCTGGAAGAAACAAGGTAATGGAGGGCTAATGGATTGAAAAATTGTAGGAACTATCAAGGTTGGTGGAGGAAGTGATGATATTGGGTTGTTTCAAAGCCAAAGGTGTTGGATACATGACCAGTATTGATGGTGGTCTCAATGCTGAGTTATATGTGGGTATCCTGAATGGTGAGGTATGGAGCCTGAAAGTCAAAAGTTCAAGACTAGAGATGAGCGAAGACTGTTCGGATCAGCCGATCCGAACAGCACGCTCACATAGAAATGCATAGAAGCACCTGTGACGCTGACTTTGCCGGCGTCCGGCCGGCGTCACAGGTGCTTCTATTCATTTCTATGGAGCGTGCTGTTCGGATCGGCTGATCCGAACAGTGTTCGCTCATCTCTATTCAAGACATTGTTACCATTTTGTTCATGAGACTATACTATTTCCTTATTTTCTGAGTTATCAACATATAAACCACAGTTGGGGTTGGTATAAGATGTATCAATATGACAGTCATTTACGTTTTTACATATTGTGAAACTTGCCATTCATTTCATGGGAAACTGAAAAGAATTGAAACTATTCTACACAGGACATACAATATTTAGTTCTATAGAAAAAAGATGAATCAGTTACGGAAGGTTAGTGAGGGTCAGAGGGTTTGACAAAAATATTACTACAATAAAATCATAAATAATATATAGACAGTACAGACCAAAAGTTTGCACACAACTTCTCATTCAAAGAGTTTTCTGTATTTTCATGGCTACGATAATTGTAGATTCACACTGAAGGCATCAAAACTATGAATTATCACATGTGGAATTATATACTTAACTAAAACGTGTGAAACAACTGAAAATCTGTCTTATATTCTCGGTTCTTCAAAGTAGCCACCTTTTGCTTTGATTACTGCTTTGCACACTCTTGGCATTCTCTTGCTTTACTGGTGACACTGTTGGGGATTTATTCAAAATTGAAGTCATACTGAACCAGCATGGCTACCACAGCATCTTGCAGCGGCATGCTATTCCATCCAGATTGCGTTTAGTTGGACCATCATTTATTTTTCAACAGGACAATGACCCCAAACACCTCCAGGCTGTGTAAGGGCTATTTGACCAAGAAGGAGAGTAATGGGGGGCTACGCCAGATGACCTGGCCTTCACAGTCACCAGACCTGAACACAATGGAGATGGTTTGGGGGAGCTGGACCGCAGAGTGAAGGCAAAAGGGCCAACAAGTGCTAAGAATCTCTGGGAACTCCTTCAAGACTGTAGGAAGACCATTTCAGGTGACTACCTCTTGAAGCTCATCAAGAGAATGCCAAGAGTGTGCAAAGCAGTAATCAAAGCAAAAGGTTGCTACTCTGAAGAACCGAGAATATAAGACAGATTGTCAGTTGTTTCACAATTTTTTGTTGAGCATATAATTCCACATGTGGTACTTCATAGTTTTGATGCCTTCAGTGTGAATCTACAATTCTCATAGTCATGAAAATACAGAAAACTCTTTGAATGAGGAGGTGTGTCCAAACTTTTGGTCTGTACTGTATGTATATATATATATATATATATATATATACAGTCCTATGAAAAAGTTTGGGCACCCCTATTAATCTTAATCATTTTTAGTTCTAAATATTTTGGTGTTTGCAACAGCCATTTCAGTTTGATATATCTAATAACTGATGGACACAGTAATATTTCAGGATTGAAATGAGGTTTATTGTACTAACAGAAAATGTGCAATAAGCATTAAACCAAAATTTGACCGGTGCAAAAGTATGGGCACCCTTATCATTTTATTGATTTGAATACTCCTAACTACTTTTTACTGACTTACTGAAGCACAAAATTGGTTTTGTAACCTCAGTGAGCTTTGAACTTCATAGCCAGATGTATCCAATCATGAGAAAAGGTATTTAAGGTGGCCAATTGCAAGTTGTTCTACTATTTGAATCTCCTCTGAAGAGTGGCATCATGGGCTACTCAAAACAACTCTCAAATGATCTGAAAACAAAGATTGTTCAACATAGTTGTTCAGCGGAAGGATACAAAAAGCTGTCTCAGAGATTTAACCTGTCAGTTTCCACTGTGAGGAACATAGTAAGGAAATGGAAGACCACAGGGACAGTTCTTGTTAAGCCCAGAAGTGGCAGGCCAAGAAAAATATCAGAAAGGCAGAGAAGAAGAATGGTGAGAACAGTCAAGGACAATCCACAGACCACCTCCAAAGAGCTGCAGCATCATCTTGCTGCAGATGGTGTCACTGTGCATCGGTCAACTATACAGCGCACTTTGCACAAATAGAAGCTGTATGGGAGAGTGATGAGAAAGAAGCCGTTTCTGCACGTACGCCACAAATAGAGTTGCCTAAGGTATGAAAAAGCACATTTGGACAAGGCAGCTTCATTTTGGAAACAAAAATTGAGTTGTTTGGTTATAAAAAAAGGCGTTATGCATGGCGTCCAAAAAGAAACAGCATTCCAAGAAAAACACTTGCTACCCACTGTAAAATTTGGTGGAGGTTCCATCATGCTTTGGGGCTGTGTGGCCAATGCCGGCACTGAGAATCTTGGTAAAGTTGAGGGTCGCATGGATTCCACTCAGTATCAGCAGATTCTTGAGAATAATGTTCAAGAATCAGTGACGAAGTTGAAGTTACGCCGGGGATGGATATTTCAGCAAGACAATGATCCAAAACACCGCTCCAAATCCTCAGGCATTCATGCAGAGGAACAATTACAATGTTCTGGAATGGCCATCCCAGTCCCCAGACCTGAATATCATTGAACATCTGTGGGATGATTTGAAGCGGGCTATCCATGCTCGGCGACCATCTAACTTAACTGAACTTGAATTGTTTGTCCAAAATACCTTTATCCAGGATCCAGGAACTGATTAAAAGCTACAGGAAGCGACTAGAGGCTGTTATCTTTGCAAAAGGAGGATCTACTAAATATTAATGTCACTTTTCTGTTGAGGTGCCCATACTTTTGCACTGGTCAAATTTTGGTTTAATGCATATTGCACATTTTCTGTTAGTACAATAAACCTCATTTCAATCCTGAAATATTACTGTGTCCATCTGTTATTAGATATATCAAACTGAAATGGCTGTTGCAAATACCAAAATATTTAGAACTAAAAATGAATAAGATTAATAGGGGTGCCCAAACTTTTTCATAGGACTGTATATATATATATATATATATATATAAAGGGGAGTCTGATAAATCTGATCGGACTCATCTCTGCTGCTTCTGGTTCCTGAACAGTTCACTGAAGCCAAGTAAGTACAACTGAGACTTACTGCGCACGTACCCAAGCTCTGGCACATGCGCACTGAAGATGAGGCCTACAACTCTGCCTTCAATGAAAAGCTACGCAGCCGCCGGGTAAGTGTGAAGGATTGCTAATATTATCTAAGAGAAGGGTGAGATAGCATGAAAGAAACTGAGCTTTGTGATATACATTAGCTTATACGGCAGAGAGAAGTTATGTGATTTGGAGTGGGAATTCTGAAGACAAAATAGTACTCTGCCCCCAAAGTGATTGACAGCTCTCCCAATACCAGTCCATGCACAGAAGCTGTCAGTCCATGTACAGTCCATGTCCCAGATCCTCTCCCCCCCCCCCGATTTCTCTCTTATTCCTGATGTATAGGACTACAGAGGTGCGCATCACCAATAGCCTTTCCCACGTGTACATTACACATAGTGTGAAGTTACTCTTACTTTTGTAAACTTTTTGAATATATTGTTTATATCAGACTCGCTTTAGCTGCAGATATTAGAAAGAAACTTCCAGGGGATTTTATATTCTGTTTAGGGAAGTCTGCAATATAGGAAACAACTGGAGGAAAGGGGAAACCAACCACATGTGGCTGGTAGAGAAGCTAAAGGGTTGCGGACAAGGGGGGTGTTGGGGACGTGGAGATGTTTTTCACAGTCGTACTCATATTGAGTCATACAAGATATTACTGGTAGACTTATATCATTTGGTCCTTATCATCTACAAATATGTAGAAATGTAATAAACTTAGTAACTCACACTGTATGGTCCTAAACAAGAACTTAGGTACAACATCAAGTTTTGCCTGGCTTTACAAGAACAGGTTTTATGAGTAGACGTTCCTAGATGATCAGCTGATCACAAGGCTTGTGGAATCGCCAATGGTTATTAGTACATAAAGAGTGTTATACCCCAACAACCTTTAGTTCGAACAATGGGCTTCTATTTTCTTTTTTGGTACTGCAGCCAGGTACGGAGGGCTTTTACATTGCGGCTGCAGAGATTGTAGCCCTGTGGCCGTGATGTGACCAACTACGGCATGTGACTACTGAGGCCAGGAATTGGGTGAATGCCAATGCCAAGTGGTGGTCAATGATGTCATCGCTGACGCACCAGAAAGGGAACCTGGAGGTCAGGGCCGTGGAGTTGTGACCAATTTTGGGTGGGTCAGAAAAGATAGTGTTTTATAATAATTTAGATGTATAGTTTGTTACATAGTTACTTTCTTAGGACTCAATCACTAGATTTTTTTAACAAATTAAGCCTAGTTCACATCAGCGTTTGGGTTTCCGCTTGGGGACCCTCCAAACAGAAACCTATAAGCATTAAAAAGCGGTTACCTAAGAAACCACACAGACCCCATAGACTATAAGAGACCTGGGATTCAAAATAGGTGGACTCACCATTCAGTCCGGACCACCATGACAACTTCTTTCAATCATAAATCATATTGGCAGAATTTGGCAAACAGACATCTTTGGGTAAGTTCACACAGGGTTTTTTGGCGGAGGCCGCCTCAGGTTCCAGTCCAAAATACGGATAGCCGTGCACTCCGCTCCGGATTAGGCCCAATGAATGGGCCTAGTTGGGAGTGTCTTCAGGCCGAATCACGAGGCCAAACGGCCTGAAGAATGAGCACCTCGCATCTTTTTCCAGGAGATGGAACAAACCGGCTCCCGGAAAAAACACCTGACCGGCGCCAATTGATTTCAATGGGAGCCATCTTTTTGGTCAGGATTTTGAGGTGAATACGGCCTCAAAATCCTGACTAAAAAACTCAGTGTGAACTTACCCTCCATCGTCCCCTCCATACTGGTACCCTAATAGTGTCATCCTGTTGCTACACCTCATATGGTGCTGCCCCCATATACAGTACTTCAGAAATAGTAGTGCCATACAGAAATACTACTATCACACATGCAGTAAATAGTATCGTACATAATGAGGTAAATTATTATATTTTGTACACAAGTTTTCTTCCATACAAGGTATTTAAAAAAAAAAGTCACAATTTTTTTGATGAAACCAGGTTTTTGCAACATTTTTCTGTTTTGTTGGCGTTGCGATCCTGAAATCTCAAGATCGGCCAACCCCAATTATTACCTATTTTAAAGTACAGCCATCCTGGTATTTTTATTTTTTATTTAGCACATTTACCATGCGGGTTAAGTTTTGGGTTGTTACAGATATGAAATCAGTGGCGTTCCAGGGTTTGCGGGGCCCTGGGCAATTGACTTTGGCGGGGCCCTACGCGCAGCGCGCTGCAGCAAGTTATGCCCCACCCACTTTTATGTTGACTCCGCCCATTCTCATTAATTTTTCATGTGATTCCACACAGTATAATCCTCCTACAGTCACCCGTAAATTATATGTCCCCCCTCCATCTCTCCCCATTTTCATATACACCCTTCATCTACCCCTAGTTTCATGCCCCCCCCCTCTATCTCTGTCCCCAGTTTCATGCCATTCTCCCCCTTTATCTGCCCACAGTTTCATGTCCCCCCGTCTCTGCCCCAGTGTCGTGCCGTTCTCCCCCCTTCATCTGCCCCAATGTCATGCCATTCTCCCCCCCTTCATCTGCCCCAGTGTCATGCCATTCTCCCCCCCTTCATCTGCCCCAGTATCATGCCATTCTCCCCCCTTCATTTGCCCCAGTGTCATGCCGTTCTCTCCCCCTTCATTTGCCCCAGTGTCATGCCGTTCTCGCCCCTTCATCTGCCCCAGTGTCATGCTGTTCTCCCCCCTCCATCCACCCCAGTGTCATGCTATTCTCCCCCTTCATCTGCCTCAGTGTCATGCCGTTCTCCCCCCCTTCATTTGCCACAGTGTCATGCTGTTCTCCCCCTTCATCTGCCCCAGTGTCATGCCGTTCTCCCCCCTTCATCTGCCCCAGTGTCATGCTGTTCTCCCCCTTCATCTGCCCCAGTGTCATGCCATTCTCCCCCCTTCATCTGCCCCAGTGTCATGCTGTTCTCCCCCCTCCATCTGCCCCAGTGTCATGCCGTTCTCCCCCCCTCCATCTGCCCCAGTGTCATGCTGTTCTCCCCCCCTCCATCTGCCCCAGTGTCATGCTGTTCCCCCCTCCCCTTCATTTGCCCCCCAGTTTCTTTGGGCCCCCTCCATCTCTGTCCCCAGTGTCATGCCGTTCTCTCCCCACCCCCTTCATCTTCCTCAGTGTCATGCCATTCCCCCCCCTCCCCTTCATTTGCCCCCCAGTTTCATGGGCCCCCTTCATTATGTTCCACCTTAATATTTAATACAAAACAAACACACTCACCTTCCATCACTCACCTTCCATCGTTCCCCCGACGCTCCTCTCTCTCACTCCAGTCACATACGCGATGCAGGAGCTGTGACCTCAGCTCCTGCTTAGCTCCGGCCCGGCTTGCGTGTGTAAGCGTGAGCTTTAAAGCAGGAGCTGATCTCACAGCTCCTGCATCGCGTATGTATTCAGCTCTTCGGTGGACGGACGCCGATGAGCTGAAATCGTGACAGGCAAGTGCCGGGGGGCCCCCAGAGACTCTGTGGGCCCCGGCACTTGCCCGACTATGCCGAGGCTGACCGGGACCATTTTGTTAGGGCCGGGCCGCGGGGCGGTTGCCCGGCTCGCCTGGCCCTGGATCCGCCCCTGTATGAAATGCCAATATTTGTTGACATAATAAAACACTTTTTCATTTGTAATAATTTTTTAAAAATGTAAATAAATTAACGTTTTTTGTTTTGGTCCCATTTGAGACTGTGGCTCAATGGGAACAAAACCAATGGGTCAGATTTAGCAATCACTCTATACCAGAAAACTGGCATAGGGGGATGATGCTGTTGTGCACATTTCCAACAAGGCCCTTAACCGTGCCAGGCGAGACTTGCAAAATTTGTGAATGTCACTGGAAGGGAGGCCAGAGCAGACCAGCTTCTTCAGAAATCTCTCATTCCCTGCACCAGTCGGGGCCTTTGTCAAGTCTTAATATATCAGCCCCAATGTATTTAGTCACTGATAATTCAATTAAGGAACCTTAATTTTTTTGGGGGTGCTGTAAGTCAAGACTGAACCAATCCAAGGTTAAAGGGGCGTTCAAAATAAATGCTGGATAGATGCTAGTCCTGCTCCAAGACTCAGTCAAGTGATCTATAAACTACAGTATAATAGAGAGCCGCACCCATGCATGACCCCCTCTCCACCCCGTCTACTCTTACTGAAGTGCCTGCTTGGGTCATATGACCAATATATGGGCTAATAAACACCCAGTACACTGTTAGTATTTTTACATGTGCCAAATATTGGGAGTTACTGATTCCATGTTTTTCAGTAATATAAATGCGCCAATGATCAACCAACAAACAAGCAATGATTGATCGTGAACAAACATTCATATACAAGTATTAATGACATTCATCTTATTTAAATTTTTTATTATTATTTAACATTTATTATAATCTTATTTTTCTTTCAGGCACCAAAACATTATTAATCTACAATGCCCCCGACAAGCGATGTCTACAAGTAGAGGATTCTGCCCTCGTCATGGCTGAATGTAATGAGAATAGAGATGAGCGAACACTAAAATGTTCGGGGTTCGAAATCCGATTCGAACAGCCGCACACTGTTCGAACGAGTTTTGAACCCCATTATAGTCTATGGGGGGAAATGCTCGTTTCAGGGGTAGGCAACATTCGATCAAATTCTACTTACCAAGTCCATGAGTGAGGGTCGGGCTGGATTCTTCCCCCTGTGCAGCACCCCCGCGTCCTCTTCCGGCCTTGTATTCACTCTGCTAGGCATCGGGCCTGGGCAGAGCCAACTGCGCATGCCCACGCTACAAGCCGATACCTGGCAGAGTGAATTCAGAGCCGGAAGAGGACGCGGGACGCTGCACGGAGAAGACTTCTAAAGGTAGGAGAAGAACCAGCGTTGATTGGCAATGTATAGCATTCTGCCAATCAACGCTGGTTCTGCATCGAATCTTAACTTCGAACAGCTAGTAGTACTCGATCGTGTATGAGTATTTCGAATACCGTAGTATTCGATCAAACACCTACTCAATCGAGTACTACTCGCTCATTTCTAAATGAGAATTCTATTCTGCAGAAATTTCAATGGATTTCTGAGGAGCAGCTTATAAATGTAGGGACATCACACTGCCTGTCTGTAGCGTCTATAACAGAAGGGTCAGCAGTGGGGCTGCATACATGTGACGCCAACAGTCACCTCCAGAAATGGCAATGTAATAATGAGACTTTGTTTGGAGTCACCAATGGTGATCTATACATGACCTGCAGAGATAGAAAGAAAATCATCATCTCCAATAGCACAGGAGACTGGAGCCAATGGAGAATCTATTCTACAAAGGAGGATTTATGTAGTAATTCTTATGAAGGTAAGGATTAGAGATGAGCGAGTTGATTCGGCCAATCAACGCTGGCTCGTCTGTGAGGAGGCGGAGTCTAAGATTGGACCACAATGGAGACTGCTGTGGTCCGATCTTAGACTCCGCCTCCTCACAGACGAGCCTCTGGCAGAAACAGCGTTGATTGGCCGAATGCTGTACACTGGCCAATCAACGCTGGTCAATGCATTCCTATGAGAAAAAGTCAGCTCCCTCGTAACAGCAAGCTGCCAGCTCTCCCGACTAGCAAGGACGAGCCTGCGGCAGAACCAGCATCGATTTGCCAAATGCTATACAGTGTATAGCATTTGGCCAATCAACGCTAGTTCTGAATCGAATCTTTACTACAAATAGCGATAGTATTCGAACGTGTATTTCGAATAATGTAGTATTCGTTCGAATACCTACTTGATCGAATACTACTCACTCATCTCTAGTAAGGATGTATAAAGTGCCCTAAACCAATTCTTGAACCATTCATTTATATCTTTATAGCTTTTTAAGTTCATTCTTTTCTCTGCATTACTGATAGGACCGCCCCATGACAAAATGGCTGTTTCTAAGCATGGAAAGTGCAAGTAGGTAAAATACAAGTTCTACTGAATCCTTTCCTAATGTGCTCATAGCCCTATACAGTACTGTACATCAGATATTAATTCTAAATGATGCAATTTGCTTTTTCCATAGAAATATGCACTTTATAGAGAAATAGTAATGGTCAGCCCTGCAAGTTCCCTTTCAAGTTCAATAACAAAGTTTATGTTATGATTGGATTTTGACCTTCAGAATGTAAGTGTAATAGTGATTTACACTCACAGGAATAGGGAAACTGCAGACAAGGTTCATTTCTAGTTGCCTGGGGCCATAGAAATGATTGGATTGGATTAGAGCGCCATCTGTTGAAAAAAATGGATAGAACAAGGATGTGTCAAGGCTCGTTCACATCTGTGCCCGGTCTCCGTTCTGTAGGTTTCTGTCGGACATGCAGTACTCTGTGTCCGATTTAAAAAAAAACGGTTTTGCGGTGGAGAGCATAAAACGCTCACCGGCGCTCACGGCCGAACCCGCTCTGACAGCTTTCCGTCTTCTGCATGCAGAAGACGAAAAGCTGAGAACGGAGACCCGAACGTTAGTGTGAACCTAGCGTCAATCTTATTTGTTCTATTGCCATTTCCAGACGAGGCCATACCCCCTATTAGTGCGTCCGTGCCCCTTATGGACATGAGCACAACTCTTTCTTGATTATTTTCCTGCTTGTTGGCCAACGTAAAAGGACCCCAGACAGTCAACCAAAATTTCTTGCTTCCTTTAGGAAATCCATCAGACGTTCTGTGTGGCGGTAAGTCCTGGAAAACACTCAAAATGGGAAAGCAAGAAGTCATTCATTCGTATATAACCTGTTTAGGTCTGACAACCGGACCTATACAGATCAGCTGTTTTCTCAGTTTTTGTGGGCCATGAGCTGCTGCAGAGGAAGGGGGGCGAAACACACGCAGTCTGATCCCCAACTGATCTATTCAAGTAATAGGAGTGGGGCTGCAATTCCCTGGAACTTCCACTATACGGTTGTTCCAACCACACACACACACACACACACACACGCACACCATTCCAGAGCAATCAGTGATGTAGTTTTGGTACTTGATATGCTCACTAGGTTCTCTACTGTCTAGAACTGGGCAATTTGGTTTGCAACTAACTGAATTCAACCCAAATATTTCAAAATATTAGTTTTTAAATGAAACCAAATAATTTGTAATTCATCTTGGACAAACTAACATGGCTGTCGTGACATGCATTGCGGTATCTTCAGACAACAGAATATAATAGGTGGAGGGCCGTTATCTACTGTAAGGCGTAACGGTGTATTTACTATGCTGAGAGATGGATGGTAAGTTTTTTTTTGGAAATACATGAGTGCAGAGCACCACGTGGATATTGCTACGACGTACCCAATATCTGTTCCCTGTTAACTAAATAGGTGGAGGCCTAGGGGAGGTGACAAAAATCCAGAGCTCTTCTGTTATGTCAAGACACTATGCATTCACATGTCACCACTGAGGCCAAGTCACACGCTTCAGCAGTGACCCCGGGGACATGATGTCACAGAAGAGCGCCGGATGCCGCTAGGAGGGAGACACAGAGTGCAAAACATCATGAGGAGCCCCAAAAGGTAACGGTGAGTATAGATTTTTTTTTTTATTCCTTACCATGGGGCTCAAGGGGTCTGAACAGACTCCAGAGAATACTCATTTCCCTTCAGACTGGAGGAATGCTTCGCCTGAACACTGAATAAAACAAATTTACTAAGGTTTACTAGGGTTGAGCCGACCTTGAGATTTCAGGATTGATTTTAAAATCCGATTTCCAATAATTTTCTAGTCGATCCCAATCACGATCATGAAATTTGCTCGATTGCCGATCGGGATCCGATCTTTCCCGATCCCGATCACTCAATCATAGTCAATGTTTCTCTGGGAAAAGTCACTTTTAGGGTTGAGCCGATCTTGAGATTTCAAAATCCAATTTCCGATCATTTTCCAGCCAATCGCGATCGTGAAATTTGCTCGATCGCCGATCGGGATCCGATCTTTCCCAATCCTGATCACTCAACCCTAAGGTTTACCCATCTTTACTACTGTCAAATGGATGGTTTCAGAAAGCAGCAGGCAAATGGGTATGATTCTGAGGTCCAATTAGGGACAAACAGTGTTAGAGAGCTCTGAATTGTGCCCCCTTTCCTGCCCCTACCTGAGACCACCAACTTGACACTAGACAGCTGAATTAACATATCAGGCACCAAAGCTAAGAGCACTGACTGCTCAGTAATGGTGGGGGCTAGAGAGAAAATGCCAACTGCAATGCAATTATTGGAGCAACTCTTATTGAAACAAGGCAGGGGATGGCGGTAATAGATCTTCTTTGATAAAACATCCAAATAGAATTTTCCTGCAGTCACTACTAGTGGGAGTTCAGTGCATAGACTCTTACACCTCCTAGCAATCTTGCATGTGAGCACACCCTAGTGGGGAATGA
The DNA here is from genome assembly GCF_031893055.1 of Leptodactylus fuscus. NCBI lineage: Eukaryota > Metazoa > Chordata > Amphibia > Anura > Leptodactylidae > Leptodactylus > Leptodactylus fuscus. The sequence continues at coordinate 207,428,453 of NC_134268.1, read as the reverse complement.
GTGCTTTGTCATTTCATTCTATGATTATGCTAAAGAAAACAGGGTATTTGGAGCTCTATTTGTGAAAAACTGAGCTCTATCTCTAATAAAGAAGTTACACAATTACAGCGGACAGTAATCTCACGGAGACCATTCTAAGATTTGCTATGTTTAACTGTGTACATCCCTGAATAATATAATACATATGTAATATATTATCCTATTAATATTATAAATGTGAAAGTTTGTGGGTTTGTGAGTTTGGATGTTCGGATGTTTGTTCCTCAATCACGCAAAACCCGCTCGACCGATTTGGCTGAAAGTTTCCACAAACATAGTTAATACACCCGATTGCGCAATAGGCTACTTTTCGTCACAATAGCGCACATATGTTTGTGCCAGGACCCCCACAAAACCCAAACTCACACCACCATCTCTGCAATCTCACACACTTTGGACCATAGCAAGCCACAAAATTCATATTGCCCTCTACAGCCTCGCCCCTAACCCCACACAATCACATATACATATACTTTACCACTTTGCCCCTCACCTTACCGATACTCCAGGAGGCGCTCTATAACGCTCCGGAGCAGCCATGTTTGCCGACCCCCACCGCTCTGACAATCCGTGACACCGCCCACCCATGTCAATAACCCTAGGCGGTCTAATAAATGCAAAAAAATAATAAAAAAAAAAAGTAAAACAAATATAAAAACAAATAAAAAGGATTAAAAATTCAAATCACCCCCCTTTCCCTAGAACACATATAAAAGTAGTTAAAATCTGTGAAACACATACATGTTAGGTATCCCCGCGTCCGAAATCGCCCTCTCTACAAAGCTATACAAATATTTTTCCTGTTCGGTAAACGCCGTAGCGGGAAAAATGGTCAAAAGTACCAAACTGCCGTTTTTTCCCTGTTTTGATTCTGATAAAAATTTGAATAAAAAGTGATCAAAGCAATAACATTTCCCAAAAATGGTAGAACTACAAAGTACACCCGGTCCCGCAAAAAAAGACGCCCTATACATCCCCGTACACAGACGTATTAAAAAGTTACGGCTGTCGGAATATGGCGACTTTTCAAAAAAAAAAATAAATTAACATAGTTTTGGATTTTTTTAAGGGGTCAAAATGTAAATAAAACCATATAAATTTGGTATCCCCGGAATCGTAACGAAACACAGAATACAGGGGACAGGTCATTTTGGCTGCACAGTGAACGCCGTAAAACCAAAGCGCATAAGAAAGTCGCAGAAATGCATTTTTTCTTCAAATCCACCCCATTCTGAATTTTTTCCCTGCTTCCCAGTACATTATATAGAATAAATAATGGCGGCATCATGAAGAAAAATTTGTCCCAGAAAAATTAAGACCTCATATGGCTCTGGGAGCGGAGAAATAAAAACGTTATGGGGTTTAGAAGGAGGGGAGTCAAAAACGAAAATCAAACTCACAAAAATGCCATCGGCGGGAAAGGGTTAAATTCAAATACCTCTGTCCCAAAGTCACTATGTACAGTTTCTCACAACACCGTATATATAGCAACTCAAATACAAAGTAACTTCAACACAAAAGTCTCACGTATTCTCTGAATTACAGCAAAACCAAGATACAAAGTTACATTTCATAAACCTTACCAGCGCCTGTATATACTTACTGCTACAATCACCGCAGACGAAGTCGCGGTACCGGCGACTTCGTCTGCGGATTGTAGAAGTGGGTATATACAGGCGCGGGTAAGGTTTTCGTACTGTGTATAAGGTATGGGATATGAAATGTAACTTTGTATCTTGTTGTTTCTGTAATTCTGAGAATACGTGAGACTTTTGTGTTGAATGTAATTTGTATTTCAGCCGCTATACGGTGTTGGTATAAACTGTACATAGTGTCTTTGGGACAGAGGTATTTCAGGTTAATATACTTCGATATACGACATTGTATGATTTGTTATTTTCCGCCAGTACATGTAAGTTTTGGGCACAGGATACTCTTGAGCAGCCACATAAAGTCTGGCCCTGTGCATGACAGTTTAGTAACTCCATGCGCCTCTTATTAATAGCAATTAACCCCATCATGTCCCTCACATTAACCCTTGTGTAAGAGTTACTGATATGTGAGAGACTTGGAGGTAATAATGAAGTATCTTCATTATTGAGGTCTTTTATTAGTACCTCCATGTCTCACATATTAGTAACCTTTATATGGGGTACAGAGGGGTTAATATGAGGGACATGATGGGGTTTATTCCAATTAATGTGAGGCACATGGAGTTACTAAGACTAAATTAATAACCCCAAATGCCGGACATTAATGAGAATAGGAATCCTATGTACCTGTGTGTTTTTCAGTTTCACTTTGCTAGCAGCTTCCTCTCCTCCTCGGGGAATCTTTGCAGGATGCAGACCACTATAGCAGGCAGAGACCTGAGCGATTAAGCTCCACCCCCTGGGTTTCATGCACCCCTCTCATTGGAGGGCAGTGAGAGAAGGGGAGTGTCCTTATGCCTCAGCTCTAGCAGAGGACTGAAGAGACTCGGACTTCATTTAACTCTTGCAGGTCCTGTGCTGCTGGTGTGCCAGTGAAATATGGCAGGAGTGCCACTCTTGGCATGCTGACCTCTGCTGTAGGGGGTAATATGAATTTTGTGGCTTGCTATGGTCCAAAGTGTGTGAGATTGCAGAGATAGTGATGCGAGTTTGGGTTTTGTGGGGGTCCTGGGAAAAACGTATGTGCGCTATAGCCTATTGCGCAATCGAGTGTAGTAACTATGTTTGTGGAAAATTTCAGCCAAATCGGTGGAGCGGGTTTTGCGTGATTGAGGAACAAATATCCAAACATCCAAATACACAAACCCACAAACATCCAAACTCACAAACTTTCACCTTTATAATATTAATAGGATTGTCCCCTCTATTTGAAAATGAGCCTGTGTTTGTGGAATTGTACTAGATGGACAGCTTTATTGTGAAGTTATGTGCTTCCTTCTGGAACAGAGACCTCCTCTTTGTCATACACACAATGTTACCAGGTGAACAAACAGGTCTTTTGGACTACAATGGAGGTTACCATAGCCCTGCATTGTGAATTTGACCTCTTGTTCATAAAGGAAGCACCATGTGCATCACAGGAGCAGGAAGAGGGTCACGACTCAGGAGGGGAGCACATAACTTCACAATAAAGCCATTAGGAACATTACACTATGCACAGGCTCATTTCCATATGGGGTGTACTTGAAGGGCTTCTTTAATGTTTCCATTTTTCAGTAATCTCTATATGTAAGTACAAAAGTTCTTCTGTTTTGTTACAGTGGTCACCTTTTATTCTTCATCATGGACTCATGGATACTGCCATCACCTGGTTAATGCCATATTATATTGCAGGGAAGAGGAGGGGGATCTTGTAAGCTTGCACAGTATTGCAGAAGTGAAAGCTATTGCCTCACAGTTTAATTTTGGTTAGGATTTCTTTTTATTCTAATTTTTTTTATTTGTTGCCATGATGCTAACATAGATTTACTTTAAGGGCCTTCCTTCCTTCCTTTTCTCTCTTTTTTAGTGTTTTTTGAGTGTTTCTTATTCATTCATGCAGGTATCACAGCACATGTGGTACAGTCTAAAGAAACAATCGCCTTAACCCTTAAGTACTATCATGGTTTCTATTATATGATATGTCTATGGTAGGGGTGTATGATAGACACCATGATAGAATTTAATGGTTAAACAATAGAAACAATAAAAATAATGTTTATAACTCAGATATTACAGAGCTGTTATTAACCCCTTATGGTGGGCATACTACAAGTTCAGCTACTTTGTTTCTGCGCTTTTTTCCTTAAAGAGGACCTTTCACGGGTTTGGGCACAGGCAGTTCTACAGTGTTGGCCAAAAGTTTTGGCCCGCCTGCAATTCTGTCAGATAATACTCGGTTTCTTCCAGGAAATGATTACAAGCACAAACTCTTTGGTAATATCTTCATTTATTTTGCTTGCAATGAAAAAAAAGTCAAATCATTGATCATTTTACACAAAACTCCAAAAATGGTGCGGACAGAAGTATTGGCGCCCTCAGCCTAATACTTGGTAGCACAACCTTTAGACACAATAACTGCGCACAACCGCTTCCGGTAACCAGCAAGGAGTTTCTTACAAGGCTCTGCTGGAATCTTAGACCATTCTTCTTTGGCAAACTGCTCGCGGTCCCCCCTGAGATGTGAAGGGGGCCTTCTCCAAACTGCCACCAAGAGATCTCTCCCCCTCCCCCACAGGTGTTCTATGGGATTCAGGGCTGGACTCATTGCTGCCACTTTACAAGTCTCCAGGGCTTTCTCTCACCACCATTTTCTAGTGCTGACCTGAAGTGTGTTTTGGGTCATTGTCCTGCTGGAAGACCCCTGACCTCTGAGGGAGACCCAGCTTTCTCACACTGGGCCCTACATGATGCTGCACAATGTGTTGGTCGTCTTCAGACTTCATAATGCCATGCACACGGTCAAGCAGTCCAGAGCCAGAGGCAGCAAAGCAACCCCGAAACATCAGGGACCCTCCGCCATGTCTGACTGTAGGGACCATGTTCTTTTCTTTGAAGGCCTCTTTTTTTCCTGTAAACTCTATGTTGATGCCTTTTCCTACTTTTGTCTCATCTGACCAGAGAACATTCTTCCAAAACGTTTTTGGCTTTCTCAGCTAAGTTTTGGCAAACTCCAGCCTGGCTTATGTCTCTGGGTAAGAAGTGGGGTCTTCCTGGGTCTCCTACCATACAGTCCCTTCTCATTCAGATGCTGACGGATAGTACGGGGTGACACTGTTGTACCCTCGGACTGCAGGGCAGCTTGAACTTGTTTGGATGTTAGTCGAGGTTCTTTATCCACCATCCGCACAATCTTGCGTTGAAATCTCTCGTCAATTTTTCTTTTCCGTCCACACCTAGGGGGGTTAGCCACAGTGCCATGGGCTTTACACTTCTTGATGACACTGCGCACGGTAGACACAGGAACATTCAGGTCTTTGGAGATGGACTTGTAGCCTTGAGATTGCTCATGCTTCCTCACAATTTTGCTTCTCAAGTCCTCAGACAGTTCTTTGGTCTTCTTTCTTTTCTCCATGCTCAATGTGGTACACACAAGGACACAGGACAGAGGTGGAGTCAACTTTAATCCATTTCAACTAGCTGCAAGTGTGATTTAGTTATTGCCACCACCTGTTAGGTGCCTCAGGTAAGTAACAGGTGCTGTTAATTACACAAATTAGAGAAGCATCACATGATTTTTCAAACAGTGCCAATACTTTTGTCCACCCCCTTTTTTATGGTTGGTGTGGAATTATATCCAATTTGGCTTTTTGTGGTTTTCCATTGAAGACAAATTAAATGAAGATAATAATACCAAAGAATTTGTGCTTGAATCATTTTCTGGAAGAAAATGAGTATTATCTGACAGAATTGCAGGGGTGCCAATACTTTTGGCCAACACTGTATATGCTGCTGGAAAACCAACACTGCGCTGCTTTACCGATCTGTGCCCCGGGTAAAGAGCTTTTGGTCCCAGTACCGTAGCTCTTTACAGACAAAAGGGTGTTCTTGACAGTCTGTCACAAACGTCCTTCTCTACAGCAGCGCCTATCGTGCTGTACTGTGTGAGCGGAGAGGAACGCTCCCTCCCCTCCTTATAATACTCGTCTATGTACGAGCACTGTGAGCAGAGGGAGGGGGCGTTCCTCCCCGCTCACACTGTACAGCGTGATAGGCGCTGCTGTGGAGAAGGACGTTCCCGACAGACTGTCAGAAACGCCCTTCTGACTGTAAAGAGCTACGGTACCGGGACCGATAGCACTTTACCTGGGGCACAAATCGGGAAAGACCCTGTGTGCTGAATTCAGCGCACTGTCGGCTTTCCAGCAGTATATAGAACTGCCTGTGCCCAAATCTATGAAAGGTCCTCTTTAATTATGCTAGGATGAGCTGTTCCTTTGCTCACCATGTGAGGGCGACTTCAGGCTATTCTTCTGGTACACTGTATACTGTAGAGAGCCATGAATATCCTCCTGTCCTTGCTTAGTGATTCTGGTTTTTATATATCTAACTTACTTTATCTATATCGGTTATCTAATTATTTTCTTTTAATCTAATTTTTTCTTTCTTATATTGGGATATTTCTCGAGGTAATTATTAGATAGATATAGATTTACATTGTAACTTTAATGGTTGTCCAGGAGCAAACTAATATTGTAACTTGAAGGACCACTGTGATACTTTTTTAGGAAATGCGCAGCTGCCAGTCCATCTTCCCCAGTGATACCAGCAGATCACTTCAGCCTCACTCACAAATCAGAGCCACCTCTCATGGACCGAACTTTAATGAAAAATGGCCGTCTTGGTTTGTCCAAGTCCATGGAAAGGATTTATTTATATAAGGCTGCGTTCACATGGAGTAAGGCGCCGCTCATTCGGACACGTAAACACGTGTTAGAATGAGCACAGTAAAACAGAATCCCATTGACTTCAATGGGTTTGGTCTTACCAGCGCTACCCATTGAACTCAATGGGAGGCTTTTTTACCTATTGCTTTCAATGTCATACACACGTATCACATTAAAAGCAATAGGTAAAAAAGCCTCTCATTGAGTTCAATGGGTAGCGTGCGTAAGACCGAACCCATTGAAGTCAATGGGATTCTGTTTTACTGTGCTCACTCTGACATGTGTTAAATGAGCGGCGCGTTACTCCGTGTGAATGCAGCCTAAAGCTGGGTTCACACAAGGATTTTTGGATTGGATTTTGACGTGGAATCCACCTCAGAATCAAGTTCACAAAAACGCCTCCCAGCGACTTCAGTGGAAACCATTCACTTCTTTTTCCACTAGCGGTTTTGTGCCACACCGGCATCCAGTTGCGGCTAGCTCTTTTTTTGACTGGATTCTGAGGTGGCCTCCACATCAAAATCTGACCCAAAAAAACCCTGTGTGAACCCAGCCTTACAATGAAAAACTTCAGTTTTTGAAACGGCGGTCACATGGCTGTCATAAACTCATGAATGTCTATGGGTCTATTCAGACGCTTCTCTATGTCCGTTTTTTAAAGTTTGTGATCTTGAAAAGATTTGCAGGGAATTATGGCTGTATAAATGCAACCATGCGACCGGATGATAACCCAACTTAAACCCCTCTACGAGATAGATTAATATCACCTTTAGTATTAACCCATTGACAAAATCCATATACTATACTTTTACTGTGCTGCCACCAAGGGGTTAACATAATCTGAAAATGGAATTAAAAAATGGCAAATTTTACACTGCCTAAAAAAAAAGAAAGAAAATAAGAATAAAAAGTCATCTGTAGCAAAAAATGCAACCAATGAAAATGGCAACTCACCCTGCAAAAAGCGAGCCCCCATACAACTTTATGATTGGCTACATGAAGTGAAAAAATATATATGAATTTGGCATGGTTAAAGAATAAAGTTTATTTACACTTTATAATAAATGCAGTTTTTCCACCTCTCCACATTACATGCAAAATGCAAAAATAGGTGGCGGGGATTATCTACAATTTAACTCACAAATATGTGAACAGAATTAGAAAAAGGGCAATAAAGTTAAACATTTAAATAGCCCCCCCCCCTCCTCTCTCCATTACAAAACCCTCTGTCTCACTAAGCCTAGCCCATCCCACCCTCACTGGCTAGCAATCCTGCCCAGTACTATCTCTTCCCATCCTCAGTATCTCACTAAGTCTATCGATCTCGCCCATTACTAGCTCCTCCCACTCTGACCTGTCTCTCTCTAGCCTAGTGATTCCGCCCATTACTAGCCCCTCCCACCACCTCCGTCTCCCTGGATAACCTATTCTGCCCACTGCTAGAAGACAGTAAGAGGGGTAGGATGCCCAGACATGGAAAAGCTTGGTAAGTATTGCAGGGCATAGGGGAGGGGGAAGACTGATGGTGACGTTTTGTTTCGGAAGTTGTGAAACGGAACGTCATCGAATTATCAGAAAGTGTCCCTGGAGTGGTCACATGACCAGTTCTTAATTGAAGGAAATTAGAAGCTAGATAGGGGAGGGAGTTTAGTTTAGGGATAATTATCAGTTTACCCTGGAAAACCCTTTTAAGTTTTCATGAAATATGCAACGTTTTCATACCTTGTCCAAGATATTGCACTATTAGACGTTTTTTAAAAAAAAAAAAACACTACAAAATCTGCAGCAAAAAAAAGCTTTTCCTCAGCATGTGGTTTCAGTCTCAAGTTAAGACCTTGTTCACATCAGCATTTGGAATCTATCCGGGGGAGTTCACATAGGGACCCTTCGAACGGAATACCAAATACAAGTGCAAGCGCTGCACTGTAAAAGCACATGGACCCCATAGACTATAATGGTGTCCGTGTGCTTGTCACGTGCTGCCCATATGAATCATGCAGACAGGAAAGTAGATAGTGAAGTATTTTCCTATCTGCATGTTCTCTGCGGAGATCGTGTGGAAAGCACATGGACCCCATTATAGTAACTGGGGTCTGTATGCTGTTACAGCACAGTGCTTGCACTTGCATTTTGTATTCTGTTTGGGGGGGGGTTCTTATGCAGACTCCCCGGACAGAATCCAAATGCTGATGTGAACGAGGGGTAAGACCAGTTGCAGACGACAGTGTTCAGTGTGCTGTCCATGTATTTCTTTATGACACTTAACCCCTTGATTTTCATTTTGGAATTCCCCCTAATAATAATAATAATAATAATAATAATACATTTTATTTATATAGCGCCAACATATTCCGCAGCGCTGTACAATTTGTAGGGTTTAAATACAGACAGAAAGATACATTACAAAGAAAATCATTTCACACAATGGGACTGAGGGCCCTGCTCGCAAGAGCTTACAGTCTATGAGGTAGAGGGGGTGACACAAGAGGTAGCAGGGGCGGCATTGCTTATACAGAGGTCAGACAATGTTGTAATAGAAGTGACTGTGACCCCATGACTTTTATTTTTCCATTCTTAGAACCATATGAGGTCTTAACGTTTGTAACGTTGCTAGCTGTGGTGGAACTCTGATCATGGGCAATAGCGCTGGGTCTTCGCTGTAGAATACAATGGAAACTCAGTTCCTATGGTGGCCGTGCTGCAGCATAGTGGCCGCCATCTTTATGTAAGCCGTGTACCGAGGTGGGCTCCCCAGGATACAGCGAAGTCATGAACAAAGGAAGTGAGTCCAATTCAATTTAACCAAGATAGGACTTTACTGAGTTTAGATAACCTCTTTTGTCCAAAAGAAGACTCCCAGGTATTACATTTACACAGCCTAGAGGCTGGGACCCTGGTGTTATACAGCCCGGTGCCCACTAGTGTGGCCTTCAATATACTCCAAGCTTTTACCTCCCTGCAAGCTGCGCCTATGCAGCTGCCTGTTACCTGTTATTACCCTATTACACAGGAACAATTCAGTGTGTGTGACACAGGCATCCGGCGGTGTAACACCAGGGTTTACAATCTTATCACAATACTACTAAATTCCCCCCAAACCAAGTACAACTAAGCAGGTATAATGGTTAGTTAGCTTGCAAGCCAAACAGTGTAAAGTTAAACTAAATGTTGCTCCCAGACTTCCTTACAAGTCCCTCTCTGGGAGATATAACTCTGTAGAAATCCTCTGTGACTTAGTCCTTTTACCAGACAGGTAGATAGTTCACCAGTATTGCAGCCTGGGGTGATGATTATACCTAACTAACTAACTACAGGCCTTCACTCAGTCCCAGCAATATGGTGCAAAACTTGCAGTGTGGTGCGTGCACGCTTACTTCTGTTGGGTACCTTTTAGTCTCTGTTAGCATCAGGGTGAAGAGGAGCTCCTCGGACAGCATGCGGTCTCACTGGCAGTCTCACTTCTCAGCCAAGTCTCTGACAGTAATCTTCTCCTTAGGATGGTGTCTGGACAGACTCTGAAAGTCTCAAATCCTCAGCTATTCTTGCTGTGGCTTCTCCCTCCAAGGACCCTCTCTGCACAGTGATGTCTCCACAGCTCTCTCTTCTCCTCTAGAGTCCAGCACACTCTGACTCAAAATGGCTCCTAGAACCTTCCTCCAACGATCAGGGTCTCCACATCAATCTTCCAGGGGCATGCAGCCTTTTTCCTTTTACTTGTTATCTCGCAACAGCGACCTCTTGTGGTCAAACAACAAAATGTCAGGTTATGAAAACACCAACTCAATTACACATTGCACATTCACTACACAGGGGCTGTTTCACCCTCTTACATGCCACCCCACTAGAGGTTGACGTCCCTGGCAACCTTTCCCATATAAACTCATCTTGTGCATAGCGCTGTGGGGGTACCCCAGCATTGGACCTGGCTGTCCTACGCAGAGTCACAGAATCAGGGGCACCCGGCACACCCAATAATGGCTGTTCTGCAGGTTGTACAACTCCCTCCCTGGGCGGCAAACTAGACTCGACTTGGTTCCCTGGATCGGCTGGGGCAGGGACAACCCACCACTCATCGTCTAAGGGGGTTTCCCTGGTAGCAATGCTAGGAGCCTGTACCACCTCGTCGGCCACCGAGTGTTCAAAATTGCAGCGTCTTAACATGTTACGGTGAAGGTTCCTTGAGGGTCCTCCAGTCCCTACTGGCTGTACCTCATACACTGGAATATCAGGGTCTACCTTTCGCTTCACAACATATGGTACCGCCTCCCACCGCCCATCCAATTTTCCCGTTGGCCTCTTGGCCCTGACAATCACACGATCACCTGGGGCGTATTCATCCCTCTGCACCGGCCCTGGGTTGGGGTGTACTATTTGTCTCATGCGTTAGTGCTCCTTGGAGGAGGCTGCATTGGATCTGGCATGTGGAGATCCTCAATCTCTTGACCTGCCCTCCCAAACATCAACATGTGTGGAGAGTAACCAGTGGTGTTGTGTACTCTATTGTTATAGGCCCACATCAGTTCAGGTAGATACTCTGGCCACCGAGCTTTTTGACTATCCTCTAGCGTCCGCAACATCTGTATCAAGGTGCGGTTGAACCGCTCGCATGCCCCGTTCCCCTGTGGATGATATGGGGTCGTGCGAGAACGTTCGATCCCATAGAGTTGATACAATTCACTCATCAAAGCCCCCTGAAAGCACGCCCCCTGATCTGAATGGATTTTCTGTGGACACCCAAACACTTGTATAAAGTGTTTGCAGACCGCTTCGGCAGCGGATTCAGCCGTCTGATCTCTGGTGGGTACAGCTACTGCATACTTTGTAAAATGGTCCGTCATAACCAAACAGTAAGAATGTCCTGAGGTAGAGTACCCAATCTGTACATAATCAATCATTAGAATTTGCAGGGGGGCAGATGTTTGAATAGTTTGTACAGGGGCACGTTGTTCGGGACTTTTACTCAGCCCGCAGGACCGACATTGAAGACATGCCTTGGTCACCATCTTTCCCAAATCTGGACAATACACAAATCGTTGGAGCCATTGGTACGTTTTGGCACTCCCAAAATGGGCCCCACTCTCATGGGCTTCCTGAGCGGCTACTGGTCCCAATGACATCGGGATGACAATCTGTTGCCGGTGCTGCAGCTCTGACTGTATGTATATGGTCCGACATAGGAGTCCTTGGATGACAACCAGCTTATCCCACTGTCTCAGTAACTTCTGACCCTCTTGGGTTAAGCTAGCCCGCTCATTCGGCCGTGGCCAGATCTTAGTCCGGGTCCACTCTTTCACTTTACATAGGTCCGGACAGCTATTTTGAACCCTTTCCCAATCTTCCAATGTCTTCCCCAGCACCATCGGCATCCCTGAAGCCACCCCACTTGAATGGGTTATGTTCTGGAATGGCGGTATTCTGCCGAGGTGTGGGATTTCACTGTCTTCTAGCCCTTCCTCTCCACTCTTGGTTGGCAACCCCACAGGGACTCGGGAGAGGGAATCAGCGTTGCCATTCTCTCTCCCTGATCGGAACTGGATACGGTATTGATACTTGGAAAGGCGGGACATCCACCTCTGCTCAAGGGCACCTAACTTAGCGTTCTCTAAGTGTGCTAAAGGGTTATTGTCCGTCATCACAATCACTTCTGCACCCGTCAGATACTCTGTGAATCTTTCAGTCATGGCCCATACAAGTGCCAAAAGCTCCAACTTAAAGGAGCTGTAGTTGTCGGGGTTACGCTCTGACTCCCTTAAGGACCGGCTGCCATAAGCAATCACCCTCTCACGTCCATCTTGAACTTGAGATAGCACAGCTCCCAGACCATGTAGACTTCCATCGGTGTACAACAGGAATGGCTTATCAAACTGTGCATAGGCCAGGATCGGGGTACTGGTCAGAGCTTTCTTTAACCCCTCAAAGGCTTCTTGCTGTCGTGGCCCCCACTCAATGGGGCGATTCTTGGGTCCACCAGCTGTGCCTCTCAGTAGTTCATTTAGGGGGCCAGCCCGATGAGAGAACTTGGGTATGAATCTCCTGTAATAACCGGCCAACCCTAGAAAGGCTTGTACTTCATGCAGGGTTCTTGGTTGGGGCCACTTCTGGACGGCCTCCACCTTGCTGGGCGCAGGTTGTACCCCTTCCGGAGTGACTACATGTCCCAAGTACTCTATTCGCTGCTGGAATAGTTGACACTTCTTGGGCTTGATTTTTAGCCCATGATCACGCAATCGCCCTAGGACCTGCCGCAGCTTTTCGAGATGATCTTCAAATGAGGACCCAAACACTACAACGTCATCCAAATATATCAATACCGACTCAAAGTTTAGGTCACCCAAACAGAGCTCCATCAACCGCTGAAATGTCCCTGGGGCATTGGACAGACCGAAAGGCATTCTGTTAAACTCATAGAGTCCCATGGGTAAGATAAACGCTGTCTTGGCCTTGTCCTTCTCGGCCACTGGCACTTGCCAATATCCACTGGCCAAGTCAAGCGTTGAGAAATACTTGGCATGACTGAGGGAGGATAGTGACTCTTCAATCCGTGGAAGGGGGTATGCATCACGGACGGTCTTAGCATTTAGTTTCCGGTAATCTACGCAGAAACGGAGACTTCTGTCTTTCTTCCGCACCAAGACCACCGGAGCAGCCCATGGGCTCTTACTCTCCTGGATCACTTGATTCTCCAGCATGCTAGCCACCATTTCTTTCACCTCCTGACCTCCTGATACATCTTGGGGGGAATCTGCCTATACCGCTCCCGAATAGGCGCAGCGTCGCCAGTGGGGATTTCGTGTTCAATGGCGGTAGCACACCCGAAGTCTTCATCGTGTCTTGAAAACGCCTCCTGGAATTCCCACAGAGTGTCCTCCAGAAGCTTCTGTTGTCCCGGGGTCAGAGACCGGCGATCTACTCCCATCAGAGACATGATCACTTGGCCATTCCACTCTGCCGTTGGAGGCTGCCTTTGCTGGACCTTCACAGCATAGGTCCAAGACGACCTCCCATCAGGCTGCAACGTGAAGCTCTTCCGGCGAAGGATGTCACCCCCGGGCACGTGAACTTCAGCCAGCAGGGTATTCCCAGGCACGAACAACTCACTGTCCAGAACGTTGAGACAGCGTATAGGCACACACCCATCCTTCACAGTGGCAAGTGCTCGGGCTACCAGAGGGCGGGTCTGCGTTTCTCCCTGCAGGGCAGGCTCTATCAAGACCTCTAGTCCATTTAATGGTCGTCCAGCCCCCACCGGAAGCATCACAATATTTTCCTGTCGCGGTGGAATCTTCATTGGGGCACTCAGCGGCACCTTCACGTATCCAATGGAGCGCCCTGCCATGGTGCTCTTCTGCAAACTACAGCTCCTCACCATCTGCTGTAGGACCTTCTGAGTCGGCCGGTGTGTGGTGGCCCGCTGCCAGTATTTAGGTCCTTCCTTTGCATAAAGGTGATGATCTAGGTCTCTCAGCACGTTCATGCCCAGCGTCACATCGAGTCCTCTCCTGGACGGATGGTCTATCAGCACGATCCCCTTTTTGCCAATGTCTTGCCCAAACAGCCGGACCCGCATCCAGACGATCCCTTGTACGTCCATCGCTCCATTGTTGGCAGCTATCAACCGGATGACACTTCCATCCTCTGGCTCCATCATATGTCCGAAGTGTCTCTCGAAGAACTCCAGGGGCATCAGGGTGCACTCCGATCCAGTATCAACTAAGCAGCGTACCTTCTGGCCCTCCAGCTCAGCTTCCATAACGGGGCTGCTAGCATATAGGTCGCATTCATCACGTACGGGGCTTGATTGTTGGTGAACCGCCACAGGACGCCCCGTTACTGCGGCGGTCGGGAATTTAAAGCCGGCTCGGGTTCCACCTCCCCCTTACACTCTCTGGCGATATGGCCATACTGTCTGCAACTCCAGCAGAGGGGTCCCCTTGATACCTGCCCAGCTGATGAGCCTCGGTTGGTGGGTCCTCGGCCACGGTGTACTCTCAGCGGGGGAGAGTAGGACGATGCGGTCATTTCTGGAACCATGGATTGACCTGCTCGCATCTGGGACACCTCCAGTCGGAGTTCTCTCATTTCTGCCCGTAGAGCCTGGACTACATCCTTTAAGGACCCTGGGTCTTCAGGACCTCCTCGGGTCCCTGTCACTTGGGTGCTACTCACAGCCTTCACATTCACAGCCACGGGCGCTTCTTCCCTCTCTACAGCAGCCAGGTAAACATTATAGAATGTCAGGTTGGCATCAGCCCGGATCATCTCTTGCAGTTTATCCTGTAACAACTTATTGGATAACCCTAGGATGAATTGATCTCGTAGCAGCCGGTCCACTTCTTTGAAGGCTCCCATAGCCTCTGAGTCCCGTCGCTGCACTTCATTCAGCATCTCTTGTAAGGCGTTAGAGTATTGCGTTAAAGTCTCACCCTCCCTCTGTGACCGATTGAAGAAGTTGCTCCGCAACTGCGCTACCTTGGCACGCCCTCCCTGAGCTCCCTCTAGCAGAGCAAATATTTTTTTTAAAGTGTCTCTTTCCGATTCGGGCCGTACCATCACTGTCCGTCTAGCGTCACCTTCTAGGGCCCCTAATGCTATCTCTGCATGCAGTTCCGGTATCAGGTTGCTCAGTCTAACTATACTTCGTACCCTTTCAGTCCAGTCCTGCAACGTCATATTATTACCGTCAAACTTTGGCAGATGCTGCATTAGTGCCCCGGTCGATAAGTACCCCACTTGGGCCGGCATTACCAGCGCTGGGGCTTGCTGTGCAGGGGCACCCTGGACCACCACAGCTGGTGCCAGGGGATTCTCTCCCGCCACATTCCCGTCCATGAGGGTCGCTGTATCCTGCCGACTACGCCAAGTTGTAAGCCGTGTACCGAGGTGGGCTCCCCAGGATACAGCGAAGTCACGAACAAAGGAAGTGAGTCCAATTCAATTTAACCAAGATAGGACTTTACTTAGTTTAGATAACCTCTTTTGTCCAAAAGAACACTCCCAGGTATTACATTTACACAGCCTAGAGGCTGGGACCCTGGTGTTATACAGCACGGTGCCCACTAGTGTGGCCTTCAATATACTCCAAGCTTTTACCTACATGCAGGCTGCGCCTATGCAGCTGCCTGTTACCTGTTATTACCCTATTACACAGGAACAATTCAGTGTGTGTGACACAGGCATCCGGCGGTGTAACACCAGGGTTTACAATCTTATCACAATACTACTAAATTCCCCCCAAACCAAGTACAACTAAGCAGGTATAATGGTTAGTTAGCTTGCAAGCCAAACAGTGTAAAGTTAAACTAAATGTTGCTCCCAGACTTCCTTACAAGTCCCTCTCTGGGAGATATAACTCTGTAGAAATCCTCTGTGACTTAGTCCTTTTACCAGACAGGTAGATAGTTCACCAGTATTGCAGCCTGGGGTGATGATTATACCTAACTAACTAACTACAGGCCTTCACTCAGTCCCAGCAATATGGTGCAAAACTTGCAGTGTGGTGCGTGCACGCTTACTTCTGTTGGGTACCTTTTAGTCTCTGTTAGCATCAGGGTGAAGAGGAGCTCCTCGGACAGCATGCGGTCTCACTGGCAGTCTCACTTCTCAGCCAAGTCTCTGACAGTAATCTTCTCCTTAGGATGGTGTCTGGACAGACTCTGAAAGTCTCAAATCCTCAGCTATTCTTGCTGTGGCTTCTCCCTCCAAGGACCCTCTCTGCACAGTGATGTCTCCACAGCTCTCTCTTCTCCTCTAGAGTCCAGCACACTCTGACTCAAAATGGCTCCAAGAACCTTCCTACAACGATCAGGGTCTCCACATCAATCTTCCAGGGGCATGCAGCCTTTTTCCTTTTACTTGTTATCTCGCAACAGCGACTTCTTGTGGTCAAACAACAAAATGTCAGGTTATGAAAACACCAACTCAATTACACATTGCACATTCACTACACAGGGGCTGTTTCACCCTCTTACATTTAAATACCTGGCATCTGCTGTACCATTAGGGTAAGTTCACACAAGTTTTTTTGGTCAGAATTTTGAGGCCATATCCTCCTCAAAATCCTGACCAAAAAGACGGCTCCCATTGAAATCAATGGGAGCCGGTCAGTTCTTTTTTTTCCGGGAGCCGTTTGTGCCGGCTCCCAGAAAAAAGAACAGACATGCTCATTCTTTCAGGTAGATTCGCCTCCTAACTAGGCCCATTTATTTGGGCCTAATCCAGAGCGGAGTGCCCAAGCACTGGTATCCAGTCGCAGTTACCCAAAATTTGGACGCCTCAGGTTCCGGTCCAAAAAACCCCATGTGAACTTATCCTTATAGTGGATGTCAGGAAGAGGTTAAATCCAATTTGCATAATAATTTGGAATGAGTGTACATTATTAGGTCCCAGTATAACCCTGACTTAAAAATATCCCTCCTCCTGCAAAAAGCAAGACTTCATACAGTTATATTGATGAAGAATTTAGAAAGTTATGATTCTCAAAAAACAACAATGAAAAAAATCCCCGAGTCATGTCCCAAAAATGCTGAGTCCTTAAGGGGTTAAGAAGACATTTCCATTTTTATTACATTTTTTTTAACAAGGACATTTCTAAAATTCTGCACTTGCGTTGCTATTGCTTATCCTACAGGAAGGGTCTTGTCAGCATCTTCTAATGCCTTGTTTTACTTTGGCTTCCCTTGTCTTATTTCATTGTCTCCGTTCAAGACATATCAAGGACAATATACAGATAGGATTTACCAAATCATCCAGACCAACTTCCTTCTCTAAGTCGGTGAGACACTTACTGCAGTATAGGGACTTCCTAGTCAGTTACCTTCCTATAAGTAATATGGATATGTTAAGGATTATGGTGTATCTGACTGTAAAATCAAGATGGCAGTAGCTTCCAATGCAAGTGAATGAGGTGGCCATCTTCCCAGTTGAATGTGTTACGTCATATGATGGTCCCATGGGTTCCTGCCTGGTTCCGAACACTGGGTCTGGATGTCAGCCAGCCCCCCATAACACAGGTGCTTGTGAGATTAGGAAATGACCCGCGGGTTGGAACCAGGACACAACCCCGGGACCCACCATCAAGAATTTATCAGATCAATTAAGGTCATTTTAACGCCTTTAAATTAAATTGAAGAAAAGTGTCCCAGTAGGTGGCGCACAATTTTATGTCATGATACACATTTCAGATGCAGTGATATTAGGGGCAGCCATAGCGCATAAACCCACATTGAAAAAAATAAGATGATGTGACCTAAAGAGAGTACCATTCGTGTGGTTGGCAGGAAAGGGGCATAGCTCAATAGGGAAAAAATTAAGGGTGTCAAAATCCCACATCTCCAGATAGTTATCGTAAAATTTTGGCAAGTAAGCTCTAAGTATCGAACTAGCCTGAGCTGCGTGCCCCTTCTAACTAGCCATTTATGTAGGCTCAGATGGGGGCATAGGGTCAAAGTGGGTGTCATAAATTGTCACCTTAGAGGAATTTTTTCATGGGATAGGTCGGTTAGTCTGATCGCTCATTCCTCCATTGATCAGGAGTAAAAGGGAACTTTTGCCCCCATTCTGAATAGAGCGGTGATTGGGCAACTCTCTCAAAGGAAGAGATAGCCAGAGGACTATGCTTGACAGTCGTGGAGTCAGACTTGGCTTAGCCTCCCTTTGGCTTGCGCTAGGTCCACCATAGCATTCGGATCTCCATTATTCGGGACCCGAAAAAAAGAAACCCTATCCACTTAAAAAGCAGTTACCCACGGAAACCCACAGACTCCATAGACTATCATTTTCAATTATAAGCAGAATGGGGGACAAAGTTCCTGAACACTAGTATGAACTGACCCTAAGGACCCCTTCACATGACGTAAGAGCTCGGCTCATTCCGAGCCGTACACACGAGCGCTTCTAAAGACTTCCCATTCACTTCAATGGGAGCGCTCGTAAAGCCGACTTTACACGCACTCCCATTGAAGTGATTGGAAAGTTTTTAGAAGCGCTCGCGTGTATGGCTCGGAATGAGCCGAGCTCTTATGCCGTGTGAAGGGGCCCTTAGTTCCATACAACAGTAAAAATGTTGACAAAATGTTTTGCTAATTGTTGCTGTCTATCAGACAGGATGACCGTAAAAGTTAATGCCTAAATACAGATAACATAGGGGCCGCCATCCAATATAGATAATAGATGTGGCACAAGACATGAACTCTATGCCAATGTTTGGCCCATATGGTGCCACAATTCTGGTGCATTTCCATTAGAAAATCTACAGTAATGTATTTTGTGACTGCAATTTGGAAACATTAGCAGAACCCTGGAACAGATCAGGGAATAGCTGATGTGGTCAATGCGTGGATGAATGGAGAGGTGGCTGAGTAGGCACGATCTCTGCTGACATGTACAGAAATGATGTAACCCTCGGGATATGGCTGACATCGGATTGGCTTACAATATAAACTGGACTGTTCTGTTGAAGTCGAATAACTGAACAATTTGACAATAAATTACACAATTTCTTAATTCAGTGTTTCCTAACCTCCGTTCCTGGGTGCTTTGGATTCCTCAGAACCTTCTCATGTTTCCCATAATGCAGCATCAAATCTTGGCCCCTTTTCTTGATGGATGTAAAAATGTTCCATCGGTTCAAAGCAGACTGGCCTAGTAGTCTCTCCGGCTGAGTCAGCAGCAGGCTGAGCAAGGGTGGAACTACAGGGGCTTCAGGGGTTGCAGGTTGCATAGGTTCAGTATTGGAGTCTATAAGGTTGGGAATAACTACATAAGGGTGCATTCACACTGAGTAAACGCTAGCTTATTCTGAACGTAAAACACGTTCAGAATAAGCGGCGTCTAAAGCAGCTCCATTCATTTCTATGGGAGCGGGGATACGAGCGCTCCCCATAGAAATGAATGGGCTGCTTTAGACGCCGCTTATTCTGAACGTGTTTTACGTTCAGAATAAGCTAGCGTTTACTCAGTGTGAATTCACCCTAAGGATGAATCTAATAATCTTAGGGAAAGGAATATGTAGATAAGTTATCATTGGTGAAATAGGAAAACTTGCTCTAGCACCAGCTTTTGAAAATCAGCTCCTTGTAGATCAATGCATAATCTTGTAATAAAGTCAAGCCAAACAAAATCAAAGGAAGATGAACCAATCTGCAGACACAGTACCCTTTCCGATCTCTCACTCAGCCAGTCAATACCCTACTTCATACTGAGGAGGGAAAATAAACTTGGAACAATTGTGGATGGATCTCTCCTCTTTTTTCGAAGATATGATTTGGCTTTATTCCCAGATTAGTCTATAGGATTTAAGGAAAATCAAGCATTGATCTATAAGGGGCTATCTTCTAAAAGGTAGTGCTAGAGCAAGTTCCCCTTTTCCAGAAAGAATTTACATATTCCTTTCCCAGAATTACTGGTCTGCATGGTCTAACAAGTCCTTAAATACTACAAAGCAGACTCTTTGAGTCAATGGGACATAGCACCCCTTGTGACCTTACTATTAAGCAAAAACTATGCTTACACTGCATAATTGGCAATAGTCAAGAGACAGTAGCTGGCTTGTTTTTCTTAGGGCACATCCTGGTTATTTTCATTGCCAATGTAAAATGCAAATACAGTTTCGAATAAACACGTTGCCACATTAATCCTCAGACACTTTTTGTCCCTTGGAAATAACCCTATAAAATTTTATATATGCAAGAGAGGGTAAGTAGAAGGTCCTGTGTCATCTATACCAGGGCTCTACTATGACTGAATAGTTATAATACTGATTTACTAATATAGTACACAGGGATCTTTGGGTCCGCATCGTAAGTCCAACTTTTGCACCCTTGCCTGTGTCCACATCATGAGCAATTAACTCTTATTGTGATGATGTAGACCTTCTCCAGAACTTCCTTTAGTTGACTGATATTTGCTGTCTAAACACTTTCCCTATCAGTTATCTTGAGGAAGGAATAATGATTTCTGATTGTTTCTCTCTGAATACAAACTTGTCTACAGGAAAACTACAAAACCATCACTAGATACCAGTTCCCCCATGTACTGGAGGAAATGGACAATGGATGTCGAAAATGACTCATCTAGGACATATAACATTGAATTACCAGTCGTGTATGAATGCGCTATATTCCCATTATGGTGAGCATAGAAATATCTTAATTCTAAATATCTTAATATCTCCATCTCAGCATTTATATCTGTAGGATACGCTATAAATGCCTTATAGATGAGGGACTCACCTCTGAGACCTGCATTTATAGTGAGCATGTGGCCTCAATTGTGGCCACAGGTAAATGAGAGAGAGCTGCACATGTACAAGTCTCTCTGTTCACTTCTGAAAATATCAGAGGTTGTCCGCTTGTGCATGCGCAGCCCTCTCTCATTCACTTGAGGCTGCAAGCAGAGCCCTATCCACAAAAAAGATGTGGGTTCCAAACATGGGCCCTTTATCAGGCATTTATGGTCAAAATCCATGGATAGTATCATAAATCGTAAGATGGGAATACCCCTTTAATTTTACTCACATCATCCGATTGCTTCACACATCCTTTCTTACAGGGAATGAAACTGGAGAAGGATGTGGTATTTGGTGGGGTGTGTAAAGCCCCTGATTCTCACACTCGATTCAGTGCTTTTCTTAAAGGACAAATGGGGAAGTTTCTATAAAAAAGTAAAGTATATTCTATAATGTCCATTTGTTCCAAAGCCGTGACTCATGGTGGCTTCTTCTCTTTTTCATATAAAAGCAAAGGGATTATTTTAGCTTCTAACCTAATTCATTCACGATCTTCTACCCTGATCGTCCATAACAATAAAAACCACCTACCTAATGTTGTCTGTATCTCTTACAGATAGCCTGCTTTAACCAGTTGAGGCATAAGCACCACGCATCTTTGAAGGTGTCTTGGGCTATCTGAGTTAATGTTAGAGCCTTAAAGCCCTGGAGCCAAGGAGTTAGTAGTAGATCCTTAAAGCCCTGGAGCCAAGGAGTTAGTAGTAGATTCTTAAAGCCCTGGAGCCAAGGAGTTAGTAGTAGATCCTTAAAGCCCTGGAGCCAAGGAGTTAGCAGTAGATCCTTAAAGCCCTGGAGCCAAGGAGTTAGTAGTAGATCCTTAAAGCCCTGGAGCCAAGGAGTTAGTAGTAGATCCTTAAAGCCCTGGAACCAAGGAGTTAGTAGTAGATCCTTAAAGCCCTGGAGCCAAGGAGTTAGTAGTAGATCCTTAAAGCCCTGGAGCCAAGGAGTTAGCAGTAGATCCTTAAAGCCCTGGAGCCAAGGAGTTATTAGTAGATCTTTAAAGCCCTGGAGCCAAGGAGTTAGTAGTAGATCCTTAAAGCCCTGGAGCCAAGGAGTTAGTAGTAGATCCTTAAAGCCCTGGAACCAAGGAGTTAGTAGTAGATCTTTAAAGCCCTGGAGCCAAGGAGTTAGCAGTAGATCCTTAAAGCCCTGGAGCCAAGGAGTTAGCAGTAGATCCTTAAAGCCCTGGAACCAAGGAGTTAGCAGTAGATCCTTAAAGCCCTGGAGCCAAAGAGTTAGTAGTAGATCCTTAAAGCCATGGAGCCAAGGAGTTAGTAGTAGATCCTTAAAGCCCTGAAGCCAAGGAGTTAGTAGTAGATCCTTAAAGTCTTGTATGTTATCAGGCCACCATGGATTGCATGTTTTTCCAAACATCCCACAGATACTTGAATGGATTGAGGTCTCGAAAACATGTAGGCCAAGTCCACAGCTTTGACTCTTTGTCATGTTCCTCAAACTATACCTGTACCAGTAAAGTAAATTCCCTGGACCAAATAGATGGTGCGACTAATACAATTTGTGTCCACATCACAAGAAAGGGATATAGTGATATTGGTGATGTCCATAAGGGAGAGTGGCCAAGCCCATCGGTGGCATGGCCTCTGTTTGAAAATTGTCACATCCATTCCCGTGGAAGGACTATTTAGAGCGTTGGCAAATGTCCAGAACTTGTAGGTTCTGTTTAAAAATATATATATATATTCATTACCTAAAGTGGAGAACCGCCAAGAAAACAGAATGTCCACTCTGATGGACTCAGACCATCCATTTTCTATTTGTTGCATGCATATTTGGATGGATGCGATGTAATACTTCATTTTCCCTGTAGTGGCCACTGTAGGGAAAATAGCTAAGTAGCTGGCTACTTAGGAGAAGGTCCCACGTCAATCAGCTGATTGGATGGAAGACAACTTTATATAAATACGTTTTAGTCATTGTGGTCCCAACAAACAAATATACCTACAAAGAAAATAAAATCATAGAAATACAGAAGGTCACTGACTATCTCTTACTTATATGCTTGTATAAAAACATGAAATAATTCCCACTAACTCACCTAACAGAGGTCTCATGTAATGTCCACATGACCGGACAAACAATACCTAGGAAAAATAAAATTGCACGTGACAGAAGAAGTTCAGATGTTATCATGAAATGTTCTCTATTGCACCACACTGGACATTGTGGACCATTGCCGACCGTAACCATTGTGCAGGAGCAGCATCCTGTGACACCGTGATGTTTACTGGATGTGCTCAGTTTCTCTGACAGTGGGGGATGGGGAAAGGGTTATTTTCTGGATTTTTTTTTTTCACTAATCCTGCGTTAGTAGAATTTAAAATCAAAACTCCATCTCAAATTGGATCGGTGTGACAGCCTTTCTCTAATATAACCTTATTATCAGAATGATAACCCACACGCCTCCAGGGAGCCGTACAGGAGCCTTCAACAGAGTGCAACAACAGTTTACAGGTTCCCATACCTATCTTCCTACTTGGCCACATACTGCGTAATATGGACTGAGGAGTCGTAGTCGTTGTCAGGACCAGATCCTTCTCTTACCCTCTTGCCAAGGCAGCATTGGATAGGATGGATCATCAGTATCTGATTTGTGGGTTCCCCTGACATATCAGCTGCTCCAGCAGCCTCCAGACATTATAAACTGCAGCAGTGGATGGGGAGTGTGCAGACTGTTCCCATTCAGGTAACAGGACCCTCGCTGTAGCCCCATCTGCTGCATAGAGGTGGTGGCAATTACTTGAATACTTGAATAGCAGCAGCTTGCACATGCCCATTGCCAAATTGCAGTAGCTTCCAGTATGAAAATCCATCTGAGGGTGAGGCCACACATTGAGGTAACGCAGCAGATTTTGTTCCTGGTTTTTGAGCCAAATATAGGAGTGGATTGAGTAGAAGGGAGAAGTATAAGAACTTATATAACCTATATATTTCCCATTCCTCTTGTAGCCATTCTTGACTCAAAAAACCGCAGCAAAATCTGCAACAAAAAAACTGCATTTCTGCAACATGGGGCCTTAGCCTGAGAAACCCTTTTTTATGTAGATTGGGAGCCCCATAAAGAGATCACAATATACTTTTTTTTTCCTATCAGTATGTCTTTGTAGAATGGGAGCAAATCCACGGAAACATGGGGAAAACATACAAACTCCTTGCAGATGTTCCTGGCGGGATTCGAGCCCAGGACTCCAGCGGTGCAAGGCTGCAGTGTTAACCACTGAGCCACCGTGTTGCCCCGCGGATGCCCCTTTTAAGAGAACACATGATGAAACTCTTTTCCTAACATACAAAATATTCACAACATAGCCTAGGCACAATGTAACATATATACATTGTGTCAGGGTCCAACTGGCCCAGCAGAATAACAGAGGATTCTCCAGTGGGCCTAGGATCTAACACAATGATGGTCTAGCAGAAGACACTGCAATTTAAGGGTACTATGGTCTATTTCCGTCAGCCTCCGGGGCACTTTTTGTCCCCATTTTCTGCCCCCCACAGTACATAAACTCCTTTTTTTTTTTTTTTTTTTTTTTGTTTTTTGCTTACTCCCTCACCCACCTTATGATTCCCTTACTGTCCTGGCACTCTTCAGCATCGTGACTTCAGTGTCACGTCGCCTAGAGGAGGCAACAGAGGTCAGCCAGGACAGGAGCATGGACAGGTGAGTAAAAGTATCGACAGCTGCTTATTGCAATAACACAATAAGTAGCTGCCGATCCATGTCACCCAAAATGTCTTAGCGTGTCACCTGTGTCACGCATGTCATAGGTTCGCCATCACTGCCCCATAGCTATCCCACTACTAGAGCCTATTTCTCGGAAAGCCAATTGGCTTTTGAGCATAACTGGAGATTGGGAAGAACGCAGAGTGTTTTATGGTGCCATAAAGGAAGCTGTTGCGAAAACAGAAGTCCATAAGGGAATAGCTATATAAGCAGTTGCCAAGTGCATTGTATATAAGAGGTAACCTGTTGAGAAGTCACATCTCCCTAATTGTCAAGTCTCATCGGCCAGTCTGTCAATGATCCCACATCAGCAGATCTGGAGTACGCAGCATTTACACGCTTTATCTTCGGAAACAAAGTGTCATTTCTGTTAATTCCAGGAAATGCCTGTTATTTCCTTTTCCTATATCCAGACGTGTAAAAGTGAAACCTAAAATATATAGATATCTCCATCACTCCTCCCTGGTAAAATATGTGATGATTCTTCAGTTATGGTGGAGAATGATGGGTTACTCGCTGCTTCATGACCTTTCATTGTGAAATGTATTTTTAACAAGTGGTTAAGTCTGATCTGTGTGTTCATCACTATTACAGCGCCAAAGTCATATACTATATATACCTAGAGGTGCGTGTGTGTATGTTCCCCCTTAGTCTAAATGTACAATATATCTACATATAAGGTCCAGCCACTAAAAGGGTCCAGACACTGGTTTTGTCACTAAAAGTGTCCAGACACTGGTTTTGCCACTAAAAGGGTCCAGACACTGTTTTTGCCACTAGAAGGGTCCAGACGCTCTTTTTGCCACTAGAAGGGTCCAGATGCTGATTTTGTCACTAAAAGGGTCCAGACACTGGTTTTGCCACTAAAAGGGTCCAGACACTCGTTGTGCCACTAAAAGGGTCCAGACACTGTTTTTGCCACTAAAAGGGTCCAGACGCTAAATTTGTCACTAAAAGGATCCAGACACTGGTTGTGCCACTAAAAGGGTACAGACGCTGGTTTTGCTACTAAGAGGGTCCAGCCACTGGTTTTGCCACTAAAAGGGTCCAGACACTGGTTTTGCCACTAAAAGGGTCCAGCCACTGGTTTTACCACTAAAAGGGTCCTGACACTGGTTGTGCCACTAAAAGGGTCCAGATGCTGTTTTTGCCACTAAAAGGGTCCAGATGCTGTTTTTGCCACTAAAAGGGTCCAGACACTGTTTTTGCCACTAAAAGGGTCCAGACACTGTTTTTGCCACTAAAAGGGTCCAGACGCTAAATTTGTCACTAAAAGGATCCAGACACTGGTTGTGCCACTAAAAGGGTCCAGACGCTGTTTTTGCCACTAAAAGGGTCCAGACGCTGTTTTGGCCACTAAAAGGGTCCAGACATTGGTTTTGCCACTTAAAGGGTCCAGCCACTGGTTTTGCCACTAAACGGGTCCAGCCACTGGTTTTGCCACTAAAAGGATCCTGACACTGGTTGTGCCACTAAAAGGGTCCAGATGCTATTTTTGACACTAAAAGGTTCCAGACACTGTTTTTGCCACTAAAAGGGTCCAGACACTGTTTTTCCCACTAAAGGGGTCCAGACACTGGATTTGCCACTAAAAGGGTCCAGACACTGATTTTGCCACTAAAAGGGTCCAGACATTGGTTGTGCCACTAAAAGGGTCCAGACGCTGTTTTTGCCACTAAAAGGGTCCAGACACTGGTTTTGCCACTAAAAGGGTCCAGACACTGGTTTTGCCACTAAAGAGGTCCAGACACTGGTTTTGCCATTAAAAGGGTCCAGACGTTGATTTTGCCACTAAAAGGGTCTTGAGTTTAAAATGATAAACTTTATTGTTCAAAAATTAAAACTGATCTTTTTGGAGGCATTAAGTGGCAGCACAGTGGCTCAGTGGATAGCCTGAGTTTAGGGTTGATCTTGAGATTTCAGGATTGGTTTTAAGATCCGATTTCCGATCATTTTCCAGCCGATCCTAATACCGATAGCGATCATGAAATTTGGTCGATCACTGATCGGGATCCGATCTTTTCCGATCCCAATCGCTCAACCCTACCTGAGTTTGAACCCAGCCAAGGGCAACTTGTGCATGCTCACCCCATGTTTGTGTGGGTTTCCTCCTACATACCAAGAATAGGAAAATTGGCTTCCTGCAATACAACTGACCCATGTGGGTGTCACTAATCCCTCTACTCTACATTACTCCCTGTGCCTTAAGTCTCTTGTGTGAGAAAAACACAAGATGGGGCATTGTCGATTCCTTTTATGTTCCCTCCCCTCCTTCTCTATACACAAACACTTGGTGAATTTTATTGGCCGCAGCAGCCATTTTATTAACATATGTAACGAACAAGTAATACGAGTATATGCCTAACCATTTTACCAATTATTAAGCATTTCTCACTCCCAGCAAGGCCCAGATGAAGGAGGTTGTCAGAGCCACCAGACCTGGCCTAAATTCTCCTTTCTATTTACCTCCAGCCTTTTAACGCCAGCTCGGAGACCCTTACTCACCTCACCTGGGTGGATTCCTGATCAGGATTTCTCTAAGGATGGGCGAACCTCTGGAAATATGTTTGGTCCGGTATTCAGAGAGAAGTGATCCTCCAGTTTGGTTTGGTCTGAACTCTTCAGACCCCAGAGTAGGCCCAAGAAAGAAGACATAGACCGCCAAACACTGCAAGGAGGCCCAAAAGTGTAGAGAGAAGGTGAGTATAAATTTTTTTCATTTCTTACACTTCCCTTGGCCCTGCACCTATTTATACTTTGGGGTCTGAAGAAACCCTGGGATAAATCCCCAATTGTTCGGTTTTGTTAAAAATCAAACAATTTGGAATATTTGGGTCAAGTTTGGTTTGTTGGAATCCAATTCGCCCAACACTAGATTTCTCCCCTTCTGCACACGATATATGGCCAGAACAGATGCCCTTGCAGCAGTGAGTTCCAGGGAGTCCAGAGCATTATTGGCTCCCACCCTACCTCCAGAGTCTATATCCCACTACATCAACTTCGAGGACCCCCTGACCATAACAATATGCTTCTCTTCCGACACATGACCAATGCTGCCCATCCCAATCCAGATCAACACAACTATCCCAGCTTCCAACCTCGAGACACAGTAGCAACAAGGGAAGGAGGTTGGGATATTCCCTGTCTCGCGTCACTACCTTCTGGAAGGATCGGTTACTCTGCAGAATTTTTACTATTAAGGCCTGTCTCATTCTTCCCCATTCCAACCTAATTCCTCCTCTCGCATCCTCCTGCCTAAATACTTTAATCCCTTCTAGTTCCCCTCATGCACCATCTTGGAAGCCTTCCTCTATTCAAAGCCCTAAGTACGGCCATGCTATACAATGTGTATGTGGGAGCACCAATAGATCAGGATACCATGTGGGAGGACACTGAGGGGGTATTATACTATGTCTATACGGGGAAATGTACTGTGTGGGGAGAAATACGGGGCATTATACTGAGCCGGGGCACTAAGGAGGCTTCAACCCTGCATATTACACAGAGGTGGATACTATTACTATATGGGGGCACAAAGGGACTTGGTGGGACCAAAGGGGGCATGGGTGTGACTGGATGGGGTTATGGGAAGAATATGCAAATCTGTCTTCCATGATGTAATTAGGAAGACAGAGCCTCAGTATGTGCACACCAATAGAGGGCGCTAGCTGAGGATGTGCAAGTCTGTCTTCCATGATGTAATTAGGAAGACAGAACCTCAGCCATGCACCTCTATAGGGGGCACTCCCTTTAACATCATGCCTGTCCTTCCAGAAGCCTTGTGTTCGCAATGATGCTGGGATTTTACCAGGTTCAGTATCTCAACCGAGGACAGCCGTTTCGATGTGTTTGCATCTCTTCAGCCCGGTGTATGTGTATGGTGGATGGGGTTAGACACGTTTAGCTACTTTTCCTCTTGGACCTTCACGTGATGGCAGATCCCGGTCAGTGGACCCTTACTAATGTTTCGGAGTACCCTTACTGTAAACGGTACTATTAGGCTAATATGTCGGTCATCATTTTCAGTCACAACCTTCTTTGTTTTTTTTCCCCTCTTCTTGGAAAGACATTTCGATAATTGGTGTCATGTGGAACAAAACAAGACTAGATTGTTCTTCCATTTTCCGTTTGGCAGTCAATCCATTAACAGATCGCAGTGACTCTTACCTTTCACTCTGCTGTGTCAGATCTGTTCTCAAAGTCAGTGAATCAGCAGATTATGGGGCACAGCTTTTCTCCACAGAGATTTGGTTTTCTGAAATAATGTAAAAAGGGGGTGAACTGCAAGTAATGCAAGTAACATACGCGTCCCCTTACAACGTTATATTGTGGAATGAATTGTTTAATGCTCCATGGGTTTAACTACCAGGAAGACAGACAAAGCAGCCACTATGGGGTCCATCAACTAAGGGGGCGCATTACTACTGAGACCCAGGGTACAATTAGAGATAAGTATGGACAATAGAAAGGGATGTGGAAAACTGACTGCACCTCCATTACTGCACTGTGACCTCATAATGTATGTATGTGACATCACTTTATTTACCTTATTCATATGCTGTGATGTCACAGTGGAAACAGTGATCTTTGTGTGTGCGAATTATCCCTGTACTGTAACATCACCATGTACATCATTGTATTTATTATCCCTGTACTGTGACATCACTGTGTGTATTATCTCTGTACTGTGACATCACTGTGTGTATTATCCCTGTACTGTGACATCACTGTGTGTATTATCCCTGTACTGTGACATCACTGTGTGTATTATCTCTGTATTGTGACATCACTGTGTATTATCTCTGTACTGTGACATCACTGTGTGTATTATCCCTGTACTGTGACATCACTGTGTGTATTATCTCTGTACTGTGATATCACTGTGTGTATTATCCCTGTACTGTGACATCACTGTGTGTATTATCCCTGTACTGTGACATCACTGTGTGTATTATCCTGTACTGTGACATCACTGTGTGTATTATCCTGTACTGTGACATCACTGTGTGTATTATCCCTGTACTGTGACATCACGGTGTGCATTATCCCTGTACTGTGACATCACTGTGTGTATTAACTCTGTACTGTGACATCACTGTGTGTATTATCTCTGTACTGTGACATCACTGTGTGTATTATCTCTGTACTGTGACATCACTGTGTGTATTATCCCTGTACTGTGACATCACTGTGTGTATTATCTCTGTACTGTGACATCACTGTGTGTATTATCCCTGTATTGTGACATCACTGTGTGTATTATCTCTGTACTGTGACATCACTGTGTGTATTATCCCTGTACTGTGACATCACTGTGTGTATTATCTCTGTACTGTGACATCACTGTGTGTATTATCCCTGTACTGTGACATCACTGTGTGTATTATCTCTGAACTGTGACATCACTGTGTGTATTATCCCTGTACTGTGACATCACTGTGTGTATTATCCCTGTACTGTGACATCACTGTGTGTATTATCCCTGTACTGTGACATCACTGTGTGTATTAACTCTGTACTGTGACATCACTGTGTGTATTATCTCTGTACTGTGACATCACTGTGTGTATTACCTCTGTACTGTGACATCACTGTGTGTATTATCCTGTACTGTGACATCACTGTGTGTATTATCCTGTACTGTGACATTACTGTGTGTATTATCCCTGTATTGTGACATCACTGTGTGTATTATCTCTGTACTGTGACATCACTGTGTGTATTATCTCTGTACTGTGACATCACTGTGTGTATTATCCCTGTACTGTGACATCACTGTGTGTATTATCTCTGTACTGTGACATCACTGTGTGTATTATCTCTGTACTGTGACATCACTGTGTGTATTATCTCTGTACTGTGACATCACTGTGTGTATTATCTCTGAACTGTGACATCACTGTGTGTATTATCTCTGTACTGTGACATCACTGTGTGCATTATCTGTATAGTAAAATCAATACATGTGTTATTCCACAGTGTAAAGGAGACAAAAATTATCATATACTTTAAAGGGGTTGGTCACTTTCAGACTAATATTGACAAACAAATGTACAATAGAAAGATATACAATTTTCCAATATACTTTCTGTATCAATTCCTCACGGATTTCTAGATTTCGGCTTGCTGTCATTCATTCTGTTACCTCTAGAGCATAAAATTCTGACCATGGTCATGTGATTTACGGTCCATGGTCATGTGATGAGTACACAGGTGCCGCTCGTTATAGTCACAGCACAATATTCAGACAGCTGGCTGGTAATCAGCTCTGCACCTGTGTGCTCATCACATGACCATGGACCGTAAATCACATGACCATGGTCAGAATTTTATGTTTAACTCTATTGTATTGTCTATGTCTGTACTCAGGGTACCCCCTTTAAGGCATACTCTGTGCAGGGAGGGGAATGGAAGATTATATACTGTAGATAATCTGTTTTCCCTTAGCCCAAACAGCAGCACAAGATGGGGGTATTCCTGCCCCTGTGTGCTGTCAGGACAGGTAGAACTTTTAATTAAACTAACCAATTTCCCATATAACAGGCCGGAGAGACCTTCTCCCTCCGTGTTAGTCATAAAGTATGAAAAAGGCAATACAAATATTACACAAAAAACATCACAACAAATAATATAGTAATGGGAGGGAGCCTTGTGCTGCTGTTTGGGCTAAGGGAAAACAGATTATCTATATAATCTTCTATTCTCCTACGCCCAAAAGCAGCACAAGATGGGGAACTAGCAAGTATAATCCCCTTAGGGAAGGAGATCTTGGCCAGCAGATGCCAAGACTGAATGACCAGAGGCTATAGCCTCAGAACGACACCAGTCCAAACTATAGTGTCTTGCAAAAGTTAGATGAGAACTCCAAGACGCGGCAGAACAGATCTGATCCAAGGAGAGCGATCATCTCTCTGCCCAGGAAGTTGACACTGCCCTAGTTGAGTGGGCACGCAAGAATTCAGGGACTAGCAGATCTTGAAAGCGAAGTGAACTTGTGATGGCCTCCCTGATCCATCTTGACAATGTGGATTTAGAGGACCTGATACCTTTGTTGTGACCATGAGTGTTGATAAGTAGATTTTCCGATCTTTGAAATGGTGTATGGTCCAAGTACAGTATATACACAGTGTTCTTCACTAAGTCTAACTTGTGCAATTTCTTCTCCATCTCAGAAGTGGGAGAGAGAAAAAAGGTTGGTAAAGATATAACTTGATTTATATTACCAAAGGTAGGGACCTTAGGTAAAAACCCCTGAACAAACCTGAGCTGAACTCTGTCAAGGAAAAAGGTAATGTATGGCTCAGAGGCAGCCAAAGCTTGTAATTCACCAATCCTCTTGGCAGAGGTAATAGCCAGCAAGAAGATCATCTTGTAGGAAAGATATCTCCAATCCACATCTGTTAAGGGTTCAAAGGGAGGAGAATATAGCCCCTGTAGGACTGAGGCTAAGTCCCATTGCGGGACAGGAGGCGGAGCCTAGAGGCCCCTTTATGGAATTGCTTTATCAGAGGATTTTGAGATGACCGGGTGCCCAGAAGAGCGGAATGTGCTGAAACATGAACCCTTAGGTAGCTGGAGTCAATCCCTTATCCAGGCCAATTTGCAGAAGCTCCAGGACCGATTCGATAGCAGAGTTGTTAATCTGTCTATCAGCGCACCAATCCTGGAATATTCAGGAGATCCTCTGGTAACTCCAGTTAGTGGAATCCGCTCTTGAGTGGGCCAATGTCCTTAGGACGGTCTGGGACAATCCTCTATCTCCACATATGGCACGGTCAACCTCCAGGCAGTGAGGTTGAACCTGTCCAGGTCCTGGCAGAGTTGTCTGTTTAGAATTACCAGGTTTTGGACTTGTGGAGGCCTCCAGTAGGTCCCTCGACTCATAAAAATGAGGTGGGTAAACCATGCCCTTTTTGGCCATAACGGTATGATCACTAGTCTGGACCTGCCTGGGTTTCGCCAATACCTTCAGGATCATGGGAATCAGAGGAAAAACGTACACCAGTTTGAACCTCCAAACAGGTTTGACAGGGCATCTACTGCCAAAGTATTGTCTTCCCGGTAGAGGGAGCAAAACTTCTTCACTTTGGCATAGTACTGGGTAGCCAGCAGATCTACCTCGGGGAGACCCCACATCTGGTGATGATGAAAGACATCCGGATTCAGGGACCATTCACCTGATGTGACCAGGCCTCTGCTTAGCTGATCCGCAAGGATGTTCAGCTGACCTCAAATATGAACTGCTGAAAGTTGCAACAGATTCTTCTCCACCCTTAGCAGGATTTCAATACCAGGACTCCAGCGATGCAAGGCTGCAGTGCTAACCACCGAGCCACCGTGTGGCCCCTATTTTTAATCATTACAGCCCCAGGAGAAAATTAGGTTTGCCACCTGCAGAAGTGAGGGGGATCTGATTCCTCCCTGTTTGCTGATCTAACGGATTGCTGTTAAGTTGTCTGTTCTCACTCTCACAGCTTTTCCCTGCAGGTGGGTGCGAACATCAGAAGTGCCTGGTGCACAGCAGTGAGTATGCGCCAGTTGGATGAATGTGCCCTCTCCAGCTGGTTCTAGGTCCCACGTACCGGGGACTCCCCTGGATGTGCTCCCCATCCTGAGAGGGAGACATCTGTGGTCAACAGGGTCCAGGATGTCTGGACCGTGGACCTCCCATCTCTGAGCTGCGACCACCAAGCAAGTGATCGATGCGTTCTGATGGATAACTGGATAGGCTTCTGTAGCCCCGAAGGGCTGTGGTTCCAGACTCTCAGGATCTTGCATTGTAAAGGGCGCATAGGGCCCAAGAAACTGCCTCGACGGCTGCGGACATGACCTAGGACCCTCATGGCGGTCCTGATAGTAACCTTCCGGGTTATGGACAGGTGATGAGCCGCTCGACCAATCTTCTCCTTCCGAGGAGGAGGCAGGGAGATCATCAAGCTGAGAGAATCCAGGATGAACCCCAGAAATTGAATCCGGCTAGATGGAATCACTAACTGACTTCTGCCAGTTTACTAGCCAGTCCAGCTCGCTTAGAAAAGCCACTGTGGACTCCTACTGCGTGGCAAGAACCTCCTTTGACCAGGCTTTTAGGAGCCAGTTGTCTAGGTATGGAACAATAAACATCCCTTGGAGGCGCAGGGTGGCTACGACCAGGGCCACTACCTTTGTAAAGGTGTGAGGGGCCAAGGATATGCTGAAAGGGAGAGCCGCAAACTGGAAATGATGTAATCTTCCGTTTAGGTAAACAGCAATTCTTAGAAACCTCCTGTGAGGAGGGTAGATGGGTACATGGAGATACGCGTCCCTTAGGTCTAGGGTGACAAAATAATCTCTGGGTTGCAGGAAGGGAAGCACTGATCTGATCGTTTCCATACGGAACCATACCCTGCAAATAAATAGTTTCAGATACCGGAGATCGTAATTATGCGCCATCCTCCTGATGACTTTGGTACCAGAAATACCGGAGAATACACGCCTTGACCTTGTTCAGCGAAGGGAACAGGCTCCAATGCACCATACCCTTTTGCGTGACAATTTCTTCACTGCAAGATCCACTTTTGGGGGAGGTTCCCACCGATTCAGTTGGGATGGTACAATTGGAAACTCTAGTGGCTAAGTAGGCCCTTTCGGGCTATTTCCACTCATGCTCCATGACCATAGTCAGAGCAGCGTCCGCTTGGAAGGCCCTTTACCCCCAGAGGTGGACGCGGAAGGCTCCCCATCAGCATCCAGGTCCCCTCTTGATCGGATGGACGTCAGCAGCTTTGATGAACTTTCCCAGTGGAAAATAGGTCTGCTGGAAACAATAGACCCCTCGTCGTCCGGAACCATGGAGTCCTCCTCTACATGAAGTCTTTCCATGGAGGGTAAGGAAAGTGAGCGTCTACCTGTATGCTGTTTTTTAGTGAACTGAGCCATGGAGCTACGGATATCCTCTAAAGAATCCTCCTAGATAAGAGAGAGAGGATGGTTACCAGAAGTGAGGAAGATACTTCCACTTTTATTCTGGATCAGTACTCACCAAACCACCTCCTTGTGGAGGGTCTTTAATCTGCACCTTCAAGATGTTTCTGCTCATGATGCTTCTACAGGAGCAGAGGTAGCAGGTACTCAAGGCATGTAGCCACCCCTAGGAGGCCAGTAGCATAAAGGGAAGCTGAAGCTCCCACAGCTGACTGAAACATAGGCAGGTGGGCACAGGCCACAGCAATATAGGCACTAGAGCTCCAGACTCGGCACTGACATAAAGGGAAAGCTGAAGCTCCCACAGAACTTCCACAGTTGGCTGTAACACAGCCACCCGTCCAGTCACACAAGACAGAAAGAAACACAGGGGAGGAGGTCTGTCCAGCCTATTATAGGGGAAATTGGGTAGTTTAATTAAAAGTTTTACCTGTCAAGCACACAGGGGCAGGAATACCCCCATCTTGTGCTGCTGTTGGGCATAGAGGGAAAGAGATAATCTGTGGCATCATCTGTTGTCCGTAGTGGATGTAATGATGTGCTAGTGGTGTAATCTATAGACGGATCACTAATGAAAAGAAAACACCTGCAGAATTTGGCAAGTGTCACTGTATTTTTAGGATTACTGACCAGAGTAAAAATTGCAGTGTTTGGTACTTAAAAAAAAAAAAAAAAAAAAGAGAGAGTGGCATGTTTTGTTTTATTTAACATTAAACACGTGATTTAAAAAATAGGCAATTTTGTTTCAAAAATTCTTATTAAAGAATTTGAATTCTAAATTCTCAAATTAAGAATTTGTAACATAATTCTGGATCTGACACCCAATAGATAGCACCAGTCAGTGGCGTAACTAGGAATGGCGGGGCCCCGTGGCAAACTTTTGACATGGGGCCCCCCCGATACCGAAGATCTCGACCGAGTCCCTCCTACGCATTCCTGCGCGCTCCATTATGACCAATAGTGGCCCCTGCACACAGTATTATGTCCCTTAGTGGCCCCTGCACACAGTATTATACCCAATAGTGGCCAATGCACACAGTATTATGCCCCATAGTGGCCCCTGCACACAGTATTATACCCAATAGTGGCCCCTACAGGACTAAATACTGTCACGTCACCACTGACCACTATACCAGGACAATTGTGGATAAAAAAATCTGGTCATGTGCATTACAATTTAGTAACTCCATGTGCCTCATATTAATAGCAGTTAACCCCATCATGTCCCTCACATTAACCCCTGTGTGTTAGGAGTATTTAGGTTCATTACTTTCTATTTTTCTTACCTGGGGAGTTTTTGGCTGCGCAGTGTCTGGGGTGGCATCCTGGCGCTGTGGGGTTGTCCTGTCGTGAGTATTGGTGCACACCTTCTGACTTGCACGCGCGCACTGCTGGTAGGCAGCTTTATCTCCTGGTTGATTAGTCTGTCCTCCCATTTGCACCTGGGAGGAGTGGTCTCTACTCTGTATTTAAACCCATGCCTCCCATGGTTCTGTGCTGAGTGTCGCTTTTGCAGAGCTAGGCCTTAGCAGGAGGAGTAGGTGGTTATCTGGGATAGAGGAAGTTCCGTGGTTGGTTTTTGGGAGGTTTGGGTGAACGAGTTGGTGTTTGTGTTTTCCCTTCTGTGTTCACCAATCCTCCCTCTGTGTATAATTGACTGTGTGAGTGAATTGCCTTATCCTTTGATTTCTACTCAGTTTCCCTGTGTTTGTTTCCTAGTGTAAGGTTCCTTCCCATATTGGTTTGGGGGAATCCTTTCCCACATTTTTCCTGTGTGCTGCTTGTGTTGTTAGTCAGCGCACACCCTTGTCAGTCCCTGTCAGTAGCAGCTTCACTTGTTCGTTAGGGGTGACCCCCTTTAGTCTCCAGTCCCTAGAGATCTCATAGGGCATTCCTTCTCCCACTTCCCTCTAGGCCTACGGTATCAGTGAGCGAGGAGCTGTCGGGGTCAGGCTTAGCCTGAGTACAGCCGACCCATACCCGTGAGGCAGGGACCGGGTTAGCTAGTGGGAGTAGTGCAGGGCGAGATTCCCTACTGCTATCCCTTAGCCCCGTTGCAGCTACCTGGACTGACATAACAGTACACTCAGCCGGTAAAAAAAAAAAAAAAAAAAAAAAAGGTTTGTTTGCATTATGACGGACCTGAAACAGTTGTACCAGGCAGTGCAGCAGATCTCCACTGAGATGGAGGGGATCAAGCTACGAATGGATGCCATCCAAGCTTCTGGCGTATCTCAGTTACAGCAGTTGGCTCAACACACAGCCTCTCAGGTAGAGGGCATACAGAGGCAGGTGAGTAGCGCCCCTGTGGGTCGGCCTCTGGAGCCGAAAGTCAGCTTACCTGAACCCTTCCGAGGTAAGAGGTCAGATTTTTTCCGATTTCAAAAGGACTGTCTTTTGTATTTCCGGCTACGGCCGTTTTCCTCCGGTTCTGAGGTACAGAGAGTTGGGATTATTATTACTTTATTGAGAGATGATCCCCTCATCTGGGCACATTCGTTACCAGCCGACTCAGCTTGCTTACTAACTGTAGAGGCGTTTTTCTCCACAATGGGGTTACTGTATGACGACCCAGACAGGGTACGCACGGCTGAGTATAACCTACGACGTGTGGTGCAAGGGGATCACGCTATAGAGAAATATTGCACAGAGTTTCGTAGGTGGGCAGCAGAAGTACACTGGAATGACCCCGCTCTACTTAGTCAGTTTGAGACAGGGCTCTCGGACCAGGTTAAAGACCATCTAGTTTCTCACCCTGTTCCGGGAGATCTAGATGAGGCCATGCAGCTGGCAATTAGAGTTGGACGGCGCCTCCGGGAGCGTGGAGACAAGAGTCCTGGGGGGCTTAGCCCTCCTCAATTCTCTGTTTTTAGAGAGGACCCGGGGGACCAACCCATGCAGATTGGGGCCACTGTGCGAAGTGCTAGACCCAAGAGTGAAGGGTCCCGCACAGTACGCTGTTTTGTGTGTGGAGGGATGGGACATGTAGCAAGGGTATGCCCCTCCAGAGAATGGTTCGCCAAGGAGAGTAATAACCCCAGGTCTATTGAGGGTAAAGGGAGAAAACCTACTAAGGAGGGAGGTGTGCATATTTCCTGTACTCAGACTGCCGGGTTGACCCTTGAAGGATGGGTAAATGGGCAGAAGTGCCGGATTTTGGTTGATTGTGGTTCGGCAGTCAACCTTATTGACTCAGAGTTTTGTGAGCAATTAAGGGTGAGTCCTTTGGTCTTGAAGTCTCAGATACCGGTGTGGGCTATTGATAAGACCCCTCTACAGCAAGCTGTCATCTCCAAACAGGTGGAGGGTCTGGAGTTTATTGTGGGTGGCCACAGGGAAGAGATTGACTTGTTCTTGTTGTCTAAGTTACCAGCACAAGTAGTGTTGGGGTGGCCCTGGCTGAAGCAGCATAACCCTATTATCAACTGGGAGACCGAGTCAGTAGTTTCTTGGGGGCAGGGGTGTAATGGTCGATGTCTGCCCATATCCGTTATGTCTTTGTCTATAGACAATTTGCCTCAAGAAATATGTGAGTTCAGGGAGGTCTTTGAGGAAAGGGCAGCCAAGACATTACCACCACATCGCACCTATGATTGCTCAATTAAATTTATACCAAATGCAGTGCTACCCAAGACACGGTTGTACAATCTCACTATTCCGGAGAGGGAGGCGCTCAAAGAGTATATTGAGGGGAGTCTACAGGTGGGGCATATTCGCCCATCTAAGTCCCCAGTAGCAGTGGGGTTTTTCTTTGTAAAGAAGAAAGATGGAGGGTTGCGCCCTTGTTTGGATTTTAGGGAGATTAACAAAATCACGGTGCGGAATCCCTATCCCATTCCGTTGATCTCGGATCTATTCAGCCAGATTACGGGAGCCCGCTGGTTTAGTAAAATAGATTTACGTGGGGCGTATAACTTGCTGAGAATCAAGAAGGGGGATGAGTGGAAAAGAGCGTTTAACACACCCCTAGGACACTTTGAGAATCTTGTGATGCCTTTCGGTCTAACCAATGCGCCTGCGTTTTTTCAGAATTTTATTAATGATGTACTAAGTGCCGTCATAGGGAGGGGGGTTGTGGTCTATCTGGACGATATACTCATTTACACCCCGGATTTGGAGACTCATTGGGAGAGAGTGAGAGAGGTTTTAGATCTCCTGAGGGTGAACCAATTAAGTGCTAAGCTGGAGAAATGTGTGTTCGCGGTCAATAAATTATGTTCCCTTGGCTATATCCTATCGGAAAAGGTATTCGAGATGGACCCTGAGAAGGTCAGGGCAGTCTTGGAGTGGCCGCGACCCGAGAACCTAAAGGCGGTCCAACGGTTCTTGGGGTTCTCCAACTATTATCGCCAGTTTATCAAGGGATTTTCTGAGGTTGTGAAACCCATCTCAGACTTGACTAAGAAAGGGGCTGACTGTGCTAAGTGGTCGCCAGAGGCGCTAGCTGCGTTTGAAGAACTGAAGAAGCGATTTTCGTCCGCTCCCATTTTGAGACAGCCGGATGAGAGGTTGGCCTTCCGAGTGAAGGTGGATGCCTCCTCGGTGGGGGTGGGAGCAGTACTTTCTCAGGTGTTCGAGGAGGGTACGCATCCCTGTGCCTTCTTTTCTAAGAAATTCTCTGCCTCTGAACGGAATTATGACATCGGAGATAGGGAACTACTGGCAATAAAACTAGCGTTCGAACATTGGCGTCATTTCCTGGAGGGGGCCAGAAGGCCAGTCCAGGTATTTACTGACCACAAGAATTTGGTTTATCTTGGGTCGGCGAAGAGATTAAATGCACGGCAGGCCAGATGGGCTCTATTTTTTGCGCGGTTCCATTTTACCGTGACTTATGTGCCGGGTTCAAAGAATGTTAAGGCTGATGCTTTATCCCGGTATATGTCGACTGAGGAGGAACGAGAGGCGCCTGCCACTATTCTTGGGGATGGAGTGGTGGTAGCAGTATTGGGCGCGAAATTGGAGAAGACCTTGATCGAAGCGCAACACGCTGCACCTTCCAAGATACCTAGAAACAAGCTTTTTGTTCCAACTACTCTCCGACAAAGTCTCCTGAGGGAGTGTCACGAGTCGGTTCTTGCTGGTCACCCGGGGGTTTCAGAGACCATGAGATTGGTGTCTAGGAATTTTTGGTGGCCAGGGTGGAGTAAGGATGTCTTGCAGTTTGTTCAAAATTGTTCGGTCTGTGCAAGAGCCAAGGCGTCGCATACCCGTCCCCACGGTCTTCTACATCCATTGGAACCTCCTAAGGCACCTTGGACTCATCTGTCTATGGATTTCATCACGGGCCTTCCGGTGTCTAAGGGTTTCACGGTCATTTGGGTAGTCGTTGACCGCTTCACGAAAATGTGCCATTTGATCCCGTTTTCCAGGCTGCCATGTGTCAAGACACTATCAGAGGCGTTTATTAAAGAAATTGTAAGGTTGCATGGTCTTCCTGAGGAGATCGTTTCGGACAGGGGACCGCAATTTGTGGCTAAATTCTGGCGGGCTTTTTGCAGCAGGTTGGGAGTTACACTGTCGTTTTCCTCCGGGTTTCACCCAGAGTCTAACGGACAAACAGAGAGGAAGAATCAGGATGTAGAACAGTTTTTGAGGTGTTTTGTTCTAGAGAACCAGAATAATTGGGCTGCCTTTCTCCCCCTGGCAGAATTTTCCCTAAACAACCATGATTCCAATGCCACAGGTACCACACCTTTTTTTTGCTCCGGTGGTAGACATCCTGTTTTCGGAGTATTTTCTTCCATTTCTTCCCCAGTTCTGGAGGAGGAGCTATTTTCTAAAAAGCTGCAAGGGGTATGGTCCCGTATCCGAGAGAATCTGGTGCGGGCGTCGCACCAGGCTAAGGTCCAGGCGGATCGGAAGAGAGGAGAGTTGCAGTTTTTCCCTGGTGAGATGGTTTGGTTGCCCACCAAGAATATCAGGTTGAAGGTTCCTAGCAAGAAGCTGGGTCCCAGGTTTGTGGGTCCTTTTAAGATCATCAAGATGGTAAATGAAGTGGCGGCGCAGCTGCAACTACCTAAAAGGTGGAAGATAAACCGGGTGTTCCATGTCTCCTTGTTAAAGAAGGCCAAGAAGGGAACGTCTCCAGTTAAGGTTCCACCAGTTTCTGAGTCCGGGGAGTATGAGATATCCCGAGTTCTGGATAGCAAATATGTTCGGGGGGAGCTACGGTATCTGGTGGCATGGAAGGGATACGGTCCTGAGGATAATTCTTGGGTCCTGGAGTCGGATATGTCAGCCCCCAGACTCGTGGAGAAATTCCACAAGGAGTTCCCGAAGAAGGATGCTCCTAGAGAATCCGGAGTCTTCTCCTTGAGGGGAGGATCCTGTTAGGAGTATTTAGGTTCATTACTTTCTATTTTTCTTACCTGGGGAGTTTTTGGCTGCGCAGTGTCTGGGGTGGCATCCTGGCGCTGCGGGGTTGTCCTGTCGTGGGTATTGGTGCACACCTTCTGACTTGCACGCGCGCACTGCTGGTAGGCAGCTTTATTTCCTGGTTGATTAGTCTGTCCTCCCATTTTCACCTGGGAGGAGTGGTCTCTACTCTGTATTTAAACCCATGCCTCCTATGGTTCTGTGCTGAGTGTCGCTTTTACAGAGCTAGGCCTTAGCAGGAGGAGTAGGTGGTTATCTTGGATAGAGGAAGTTCCATGGTTGGTTTTTGGGAGGTTTGGGTGAACGAGTTGGTTTGTGTGTTTTCCCTTCTGTGTTCACCAATCCTCCCTCTGTGTATAATTGACTGTGTGAGTGAATTGCCTTATCCTTTGATTTCTACTCAGTTTCCCTGTGTTTGTTTCCTAGTGTAAGGTTCCTTCCCATATTGGTTTGGGGGAATCCTTTCCCACATTTTTCCTGTGTGCTGCTTGTGTTGTTAGTCAGCGCACACCCTTGTCAGTCCCTGTCAGTAGCAGCTTCACTTGTTCGTTAGGGGTGACCCCCTTTAGTCTCCAGTCCCTAGAGATCTTATAGGGCATTCCTTCTCCCACTTCCCTCTAGGCCTACGGTATCAGTGAGCGAGGAGCTGTCGGGGTCAGGCTTAGCCTGAGTACAGCCGACCCACACCCGTGAGGCAGGGACCGGGATAGCTAATGGGAGTAGTGCAGGGCGAGATTCCCTACTGCTATTCCTTAGCCCCGTTGCAGCTACCTGGACTGACATAACACTGTGTGCCTCACCATAAGAGTTACTGATATGTGAGAGACATGGAGGTAATAATAAAGTATCTTCATTATTATTACCCCCATATGTCTCACTTATCAGTAACTCTTATGGTGAGACACACAGGGGTTAATGTGAGGGACATGATGGGGTTAACTGCTATTAATATGAGGCACATGGAGTTACTAAAACAAAAGTAATCACCCCAAATGCCTGATATTAAAAGGTAACCCCAGTATGTACCTGTGTACCTGACATTAATAAGTATAGTAACCCCAGTACGTACCTGTGTATCTTCAGTTTCAGTTTCCTGGAGCAGCTTCTTCCCTCTTCTCTTGCTGGACGGCAGGAGCTCGGCAGGGATAAGCCCCGCCTCCTGGGCTCTCCTCAGCCCTCTCATTGATGGGCAGAGGACAGGCAGAGAAAGGGAGGGGGGAGAGAGGGGGAACGTCCTGAAGCGCTGAGAGGAGCCAGACCTGCAGCTCCTGTGTCTCAGCCGTTGCTGCAGCTTCGGGGCCCCCTGTTGGTGGAAAGTATTCCACCACAGGGGGCCCCAATCATTATACTCGGGGGTCCGAAAAGACCTCCGAGGATAATGATAGCAGCGGTAGCAGCTGTCACCGGGCCCCTGATGTCCCGGGCCCGGTGGCAGCTGCCTCTGCTGCCTCCGTGGTAGTTACGCCACTGGCACCAGTGCTCGACTGATCCCATTGACTTATAATGAAATGTGTCAGGCTCTGTTGTAGATCCATCATTAAAAAAAACCAAAAAAACATTACAGCATGTAACAGACAAGTTTGATGACGGCTCTTGAAGGACCCTCTAATATAAATGTGAATTCATCCTTAGGTTATAGGGGTCAATTACCGTATATACTCGAGTATAAGCCGAATTTTTCAGCACAGTTTTTGTGCTGAAAACCCCCCCTCGGTGCACTGCAGATACCCTATATTCAGCCAGGCTGAATTTCAAGTGGGGGGGGGGGGGACCCAGTCCTCAAGCTCAGGGAAGGGGCAGACAGACAACCAAAACACCCCCTCCCCTTCCCCAGCAACTACTGCACCCAAAAACTCCGACCATTTTAATTTTTGAAATTTTCCAGTAGCCGCTGCATTCCCCCCCCCCCCCCCCCCTCGGCTTATACTCGAGTCAATAAGTTTTCCCAGTTTTTGTGGTAAAATTAGGGGCCTCGGCTTATATTCGGGTCGGCTTATACTCGAGTATATACGGTACCCTGAAAACTCTCATGGAATTCCCAGAGATGCTGCAGAATTCTCAGATTCTCTTGAATACAAAAATTCAATAGTTTTAGTAAAATTCATAATTTTGGTAAAAATAAAATTCTGAAAATTACAGCAAACCACAAAGCAATTATTCGAAATGTACAAATCTATTTAATACATAGAATACAGAAGTAGAAGAAAGTCAGCACGAGATTAATACTTTCTATAAAACGACTTCCTGAACATCTGTGCTTGTCACCGCAACGTACAGAGTAGTCAGCTGTGTTACCAAGTAATTGTATCACTTTTATAAAACAATGGTGTGTTATATCGTTCCTCTGTTATTGTGCCTGGAAATTTATGAATGAATTGACATTTGGGTGTTACCAGTTTGGTGGGCGTCCCTCCCTGTACAAATCAGGGCTTGTAGTATCAGACTATGTAGTAAGATACTCCTTTGGGAAGGGGAATAAGCATAACTAGGTCTCTAGAATCCCAACCACATTGTAGGGGCAGTAAAACGCTGTGTGGGGCCCTGGCCTTAAA
Source organism: Leptodactylus fuscus (assembly GCF_031893055.1). Lineage (NCBI taxonomy): Eukaryota > Metazoa > Chordata > Amphibia > Anura > Leptodactylidae > Leptodactylus > Leptodactylus fuscus. The sequence goes on along the minus strand of NC_134268.1, from coordinate 207,385,137 downwards.
GGGAAGTTCCATTCAAAATGTCAAATTAGACATATAAAAATATATAAATCAGACTTGAGACACATGGTCAATGTTTAGTAAACATGATTGTTTCACTTTTAGTGTGTGTGTGTGTGTGTGTGTGTATATATATTTATATATACTAGCTTCTGCCCGCAACTTCGTCTGTGGGTTGTTGTTGGCGATGAGCCGCTTATATTTAGCGAAATGCGGTTGGCAATGATCTACCTACATCCACGTCTCGGCTCTGCAACATCTGTGCATATGCACAGCAGACGCAGCTGTATCTACATCCCTATGGAGAGCAGAGCAAGCTGTGCTACCACGCTGTCTCAGCTCTGCTACATCTGGCAATTTGGATCAGAGGGGTTGATTTGTGTGAGTATCCTAGCAGTGTCTGTGTTAGACACGGCTGAACGGCTGCTGCTGAACTTTGACACAGTTCACTCTTCCCCCCCAGCAAAGCCCGAACAGCACATGGCCTCGTGTTATGCACACAAACTGTTAACGCGCTGTCTCAGCTCTGCTACATCTGGCAATTTTGATTACAGGGGTTGTCTTGTGTGAGAGTATCTGAGCAGCTTCTATGTTACAAACGGCTGAAGGGATGTTGCTGAAATGTGCCACAGTTCTCCCCCCTCCCCCATCAGAGGCAGAACAACACATTCCCTGTGGTACTCACCGAAACTCTACACCTGATATACTCCTCTTATCCAGACACAGCCTGTATGTTCAGTAGTCTCATGATCTTCCATGAGACTCCATTTTCTTCAGCTTTCACACTGTCCAGCTTCATCCAAATTACTGTGTAGCTCCACCCACCACATAGCCTGATCCTATCAGAGAACGGCTCAAGGACCTGTGATAACATCATCACAGGTCCTTTAGTGTTGTAAGAACCTAAATTCCTTCATAGCAGTAATGTGGGGACGTCATTTACCGGGATAAAAAGTAGCCTATGTTTTAATCGGGGTTCCTATCTATGTATGTGGCAAATTTCAGGCAAATCCGTTCAGCCATTTTTGAGTGATTGAGGAACAAACATCCAAACATCTAAACATCCAAACATTCAAACACACAAACTAGGATATGATGTTGTGAAGCCTCTTTTTGCTGCTATGAAATAGATGAACACATTAAAGAGTATGTGTCACTAGAAAACAGGGTTACAACACAAGATAACACCTCTATCCAGATAATACTTCTACCTATCTCTTCATCCACTGTTGACAATATATGATGTCATAGCATATGCACCCCACCCATCCTGCATAGGGAACTCTGTGTTCTGGCTATATTCATCATTATAATACAATCTGCAGTACCTGGTCTGGCCACTGCACATGGATTGGAGCTGTCTGCTTTATGCTCCATTCTCTGCATATCAACTGCTGAGAACAGGAGTTTTGGGTGTCAAGCTCCCATTGATCTGATATTAATGACCTATGTTTGGGATAGGTCAGCAATATTTTTAGCTAACAAACCTGTTTTAATGCCATATTTGAAGATGTAAAGTAATGTTTCCTTTAAATAATAGGCAAGTGGCTTCTTTTTCTTCTTTTTGGCTCCCTCTGGATCAACATTGTAGGATTATAGAAGGGACTCGATGGACCTGAGACTCCTTACAAGCATTTCAACTATACACAGTCCAGTCACATTAATGTGACCACCTGTCAGAATCCAGAATAGCCACCTTTGGCAGAGCGGACCGCTGCAAGACGTGCAGGAAGAGAGGGGATGTTGTGATGATGGTCAGTGGGATGTTGAGCCATGCCGACTCCAGTGCTGTGTCCAGCTGCGCTAGGTTACGCGGTTGAGCATCCATGGCGCGAACAACCCGATCGAGGTGGTTCCACAGATTCTCGATTGGGTTCAAGTTCGGGGAATATTGGCCAAGGGAGTACAGTAAACTCATCCTAGTGCTCCTCGAGAACCTATCCCAATTGTTTGCATTCTTCAGTAGGTTCTGCTTCACTAATTCCGGCACAGTTGGAATTTTGTCTCTAGCCCCCACCATTCCTGAGCAATCAGTGCTGTTAGCTTTAACACCAATATGCTAATTAGGCTCTCTACTGTCAAGTGGGTAATCTCCGACTATCTACCCCAGCACAGGACCACCTGACTGACAGTACAGAGAATGATTAGCATATTGCGATAAAAATAACAGCACTGATTGCTCGGCAACGGTTGGGGCTAGAGAAACAATTCCAACTGTGCCGGAACCAGTGACATGTCGCCTATTAAAGGATTCTAAAAGTTGCAGCTTGGTGAAAGGTGCTTTTTAAGAGAAGCTTAATCCTGATGAAAATTTGAGCTATTCTCAAACCATGCGGCAGAGAAAATGTTTACATTTCCAATATTTGGTGGATCACAACCACGGCACATTGCTTCAATGAACCAATGAACCTGCCTGGATGGTTGTCACATATCAGAATGTTTTTTCCTCCATCAGGACATCCTGTATTCTTAATACATTCCTCTAAAGATGACAAATACTCTGGATATTTCGTGAATTCAGCTCATTTCACTACATCTGATTGCCAAAAAATCATTTGATAAAAAGAGAAGGAGATATTTACAAGAAACCACACGATGAGACTCGTAGCCTCTTACGTGAAGCCATGGTCAATAGTAATTTCGCTTATGAAAGCAAAGTTTGGACTGGGAGTTCCTGTTTGCTTTAAAGTTCCATGTGACAGGATATTTCTTTATCATTTAGAGGCCACAACTTTCCCTGGATGTCGCAGTCTTCTTCCTAAGGTTTGCTGCACACGGAGGTTTAGCTTGGACTTCTAGAGCTCGGAGACTTTCATTCCAAACCAAGGACTGGGAAGAATAATGAGATATAGACAATGACTACCTCCATATTACTCATACTTCTATACCTGATCCTGCCGTGCTATCAGCTGGGTGAGTCGATCCAAGTCTTTTTTGATCTGCTGGGGTGAGACATAGTGGTGGACATTGTCCTATATACCGTATAGACATATCTACAACCTATAGCACTAGATGAGTTAGACATCTTGTATTGTATGGATGCCTCATTATAACAGGAACTAATGCAGAACAATATATTATGTAATGAGTTTTATGTGGAATAGTAGAATAGACAGAATACATGTATCTGGGTATATATCTATGGCACCCATATACTTTATTAAAGGGTTCCTCAACCAATGGCTCTTGATCCTTCCATGTGGCACCGCAAGTACTGACATTATGTAACAGGCATGGCAAAGCAATGATAGAAGGTGTAGGAGGGTAGAGAGGTTGGGACTTTTGAGACACATCACGTCCCTTTTCTCTATATGATGGAAACCATAAATAATACATAATGGTCAGGTTATAAATATTATATTGGGCTCAGTAGGTTCAAGTTATAACACTAGACTCAAATCTATATCAAATTCCGTTAACATTATGAAGTCCAAGCCATATCCTTCACTTTTTATGTCCTGTAAAAGGATTGGAAATGCTATTGTTAATTCATGTACCCTAGTATTTGTGAAAAATGGGTGATGGGTGTGCATTCATAGGCATCCATGTACCAGATAAAATTATTCTGAGGACCAACCCTCCAACAACCCCTAGGAGATAGTCCATCATACCCTACTTTGGTTGTCTTCTGCTGGGCCATTATTGTGTTGGAGCTCGGGACTGCCGGAGGGTCCTCTAGTACACTGGTGGACTATTCTAACACTACATCTGTGGTGTCACCACATGGACCTGAACAAATGGCCATAAGGTCTCAGTCCACGTATGCAATTTAGCTCTTGTCATTGACAAACTAAGGTGTGAAGATTTGGTTGTTTGGCCCATTTCCAAAGGAATAACAAAATGATGGACTTGTTTAGGTTTTGTTCACCTGGCTGATTTATGTAATCTTCTGTGGTGCTTCTAAGAAACATAAAGGATTGGGAAAAGAGCAAGGATGCAAGTCCAAGTGTGCCTAGTCCTAGAAAATCCCAAAAATATTCAATATATTGGGTGGCCCATTGGAAAGTGTTGTTATGGTCTGTGGAAATGGACCAATAGAGGGCATGGTCTATGAAGTGTAAATCCTCCATTCAGTTCAATGGATTCAATGGCTTAAACTCACCAGTAATATTCTGATGCCAAAACTATCATAGGTGCGGATTCTGGATTATCAGACAGGGACACTACATGTATGAGAAGATAACCCAGACACAATAAGGACATCATGACTGGTTATCAGGTGGACACTACATGTATGAGAAGCTAACCCGACCACAATAAGAACATCATGGTTGGTTATCAGGAGGACACTACATGTATGAGAAGATAACCTGACCACAATAAGGACATCATGGCTGGTTATCAGGAGGACACTACATGTATGAGAAGATAACCTGACCACAATAAGGACGTCATGGCTGGTTATCAGGAGGACACTACATGTATGAGAAGATAACCTGACCACAATAAGGACATCATGGCTGGTTATCAGGAGGACACTACATGTATGAGAAGATAACCTGACCACAATAAGGACGTCATGGCAGGTTATCAGGAGGACACTACATGTATGAGAAGATAACCTGACCACAATAAGGACATCATGGCTGGTTATCAGGAGGACACTACATGTATGAGAAGATAACCTGACCACAATAAGGACATCATGGCTGGTTATCAGGAGGACACTAAATGTATGAGAAGATAACCCGACCACAATAAGGACATCATGGCTGGGTATCAGGAGGACACTACATGTATGAGAAGATAATCCAGGCACAATAAGGACATCATGGTTGGGTTTTAGGGTGTAGAAAGTTCCTGCATTCATGGTCATAGCCATTGTCAAAGAATCAAGACAGAAGATGTCACCACTAAGATGGTTTAAGAATTTTTTTAGTCTTAAAAATTTGCCAAATGTTTAACTTTTAAATCCCACAAATTTAAATCTGGTTATGTTTGTGTCTGTAAGGTTTTATTGTAACTTGAAGTTTCTTTGGCTCCAATGCAAACTCTACAACCGTGCCCTCACCCGCCTTATGCCATTTAGGGTACGACCATTAATAACCAGGGCCAGGGTACGACTTTCACCTCCTTATCCCCTCTATTGTTATGTTCATATTGTTCTTCACTTTCACCACATAACAAAATTATTTTAAAAATCTTATTTTTCAGACTCAGACACATTTTTAATCTACAACGAAAGCCACAAGAAGTGTTTAGAAGCCAAGAACACGGCCATTGTCACTGCTCAGTGCAATGACAAACTGAATGCACAGAAGTTTCGGTGGATTTCTAAAAACCAGCTCATAAATGTAGGGACATCTCAATGCCTGGCGGTGTCATCTATAGCGGAGTGGTCAGCGGTGACGTTATACACCTGTGATGGGAGCAGTGACCTCCAAAAGTGGGACTGTAAAAATGAGACTCTGTTTGGGATTGTGGGATCTCCTCTGCACTTGAACTATGGGAACAAGAAAGATGAGGTCTTACTCTATAAAGGCGTAGGATTGTGGAGCCGGTGGAGAGTCTACGCAACTCCAGATGACTTATGTACTAAGGCGTATGAAGGTAAGGAGGACATCTCTCTCATTTACTGTACTGGAATTGACTGCAATTTTTTTCAGGTTGGTGTTCAATAATTATTAGAGATGAGCGAGTACTATTCGAAACGGCCATTTCGAATAGCACGCACCCATAGGAATGAATGGACACACCGGCATGCAGGGGGTTAAGCGGCCGGCCACCGGCAAAGTCAGCGTGCCGGCCGCTTCCATTCATTCCTATGGGTGCGTGCTATTCGAAACGGCCGTTTCGAATAGTACTCGCTCATCTCTAATAATTAATTTTTTTTAATTAAGTTCTATGTTAAACTTATTTTTTAAGAATTTTTGGGGAGGTTCCTTAAATTTTTCTTAATGCTATTATTAGATTTTTAAGAAAATTCCTAAAAACCCTGAAGTTCAGATGGTGGCCACTAAGCCAAACAATATGCTGATACTTCCTGTTTTCTGCAGGAAATTTCTTTACAGCAGTTGCCTCACTTTCCAGCACACTTAAGTCTTAGTAGCAAGAGTTGGAATTGCAAGATTTTTAGGATTTCTTTTAAACATAATAACATGTAAAAATAAAAATATCGCCACACATTCTTAAAAAAAAAAGTTTACTATAAAAAAAAATGTGATGCCCTACTGAAGTACAAGCGTCCCCATGTTGGAAAACTCTAATTCCCACTTATGTACATTGAGGCACTATCGGGACAATTGATCATTGTCTTAATGTAAAATGGCGCCCACATGGCAGACTCCATTATAATTCACAGGTGTCCATGTATAATTGTTGTTTTTTCCATTGTTGGGGTCTACCAGTGGATCCAAACGATGGTGCTAATGAGAACCTAGCATATCAATAACATGTGGAGGTCCCCTGAAAGTTCAGAGGTAGCTGACACTGGTAGACTGGTTACCAAGTCCCCAATCTTAGGCCTTGTGAGCCATATTCAAGTTCAATATGAGGGAAACAAGTGAATGCAAAAAATTTGCAAATTGATATTGGGTACTCATGACATTGGAAAGCCTCCAGAGAAAGGTAATGTCAGTAGGGTCAATATATGGCTGCAATTTTGTCAGAATGGACATCATTTTGTAGCCAGCGCTTATGGTCCTAAGTCAGCTCTTCAGGGACAAATATGGCTTTCAAGAACACCACGGCCCTAGACAGTAATATTAAAGCTTTAGACGTTCGCAACAAATAAATGTATTTTAGAACTGTTGTCTGATCTACTGCTTGTGGCTGACAACAATCGGTCAAACGGAAAATGCAACCACATTTTTGGAGAAGTGGATTAAAATAGAAAGGACACACCTAGAAGCTATGAAGACAAGTGGATGACTTATATATGTAATCCCAAATGTAGCATCAATACTTTACTACTGGCAGGAGACCTCATCTTCACATAGAGGCCTAACTCAAAGCTTTTGGGCCCAATGAAAAAATCTGAATTGGGCCCTACCTTATACCATTATATAGCTGTATGTCTGATGTGGCAGAAGAACCTTATGTGGCCCCCTCAGGGTCTAGTAGCGACTGCACCCCCTATAGCTACGCCTCTTGTCTTCCCACACAAGCACCAACATGGTGTAATAATGGTAACTCCACCTGACTCCATTTTCCGTACCCATAGGGACACTGAAATATAAAAAATTGAGAGTCTTCAGTAGTTGATACCTTTTTTAATGGCTAACTAAAAATGGTGACAGATTGCAAGCTTTCAAGGCTCTAGGCCTCTTCCTCAGGCATATTAGTATAGGAAGAGGCCTAGAGCCTGGAAAGCTTACAATCTGTCATAGTACTATGCCTGACGAAGAGGCCTAGAGCCTGGAAAGCTTGCAATCTGTCATAGTACTATGCCTGAGGAAGAGGCCTAGAGCCTGGAAAGCTTGCAATCTGTCATAGTACTATGCCTGAGGAAGAGGCCTAGAGCCTGGAAAGCTTGCAATCTGTCACCTTTTTTAATGGCTAACTAATAGAAATGAGCGAGTACTGTTGGGATCAGCCGATCCGAACAGCACGCTCGCATAGAAATGAATGGACGTAGCCGGCACGCGGGGGGTTAAGCGGCCGGCCGCCGTCAAAGCGGAAGTACCAGGTGCATCCATTCATTTCTATGGAGCGTGCTGTTCAGATCGGCTGATCCGAACAGTACTTGCTCATCTCAACTAAACAACAATGATATCAGCTACTGTAGACTCTCAATTTTTTTATATTTCATATCCACTGGCTAACATGGTACAAATATATTCTTCCTTATAGGGACACTGGTGAGCCAGTTCAAAAATTTTTTTCCAGTGATCACTATGAGATATTTTTGTGTGACTACCCCATCGTACATCAGAGGGGTTTTTATGATTTTTGTGACCTTTTAGCTATTTATTTACTAAAAGGTCAGAATTAATGCATTTTGCGGATTTTATTTTTCTACTTGAGAATCTTTTTGATTCATTTTGATGTATTTTTTTTATTATTGTAAAAAAAAAATGTATGATGCAAATAAGGCAAAAGCGTCTCAGGGCTGAGCATCGCCACTACATCATCCCCTTACTCATTCCTCCTCCTACCCATAATGATGTCAGCGAGGTTCCCCCCTCCTGCGCCCGATTCTGATGTATGTGGTCTATGTGGTCTATGTGGTATGTGTGTATGTGGTCTATGCCGTTGGATCCCACTGATCATGATGTTATCCCCTACTTTATGAAGGTGGGATCACTTTAAAAATTGGTTCAATCCCTTCCAACTGGTTCCGGACTGCCCATAGACAATATATACCCTGCAAGGATGTGTATATATGAACTTGTAGTTAAGAAACAACACAATATCGTGCAACTGCAGAACCGGGGAGCCGGGTGTTATTACAACTGGACCTTCTATAGGGAGACAAGGGTGGTTTATTACCATCCGTGCCTACTTAGCACTGAATGGGTATTGTGTACAGGGCTATGGGAGCCGCCATCTTGTGCCGGCCCATCGGTCACTTGAATGAGCTACTGTTGTCGAAAAACAAAAGATATTTTAAAATGACCTAATAAAGGGGCGAGGGATGGGGGGAACAATGTACTCAAAAAATTGAGTAGAAATATTGGCACTTGCACGGCCATATTGCAGGTTATATCCCCACTCCCCAAGTCAAAAATATGTGTGAAAATTATAGTAAGCAAGGGGGAAAATTATTTCAAACATTTTGAGTAATTTAGATCACTGTAGGAGTAAATACTAAAACATAACTTTTACTAATATTTGTTTAAAATTGGCCTAATTAAAATGATAACACAATTGCAGTATGACTTCACTATTATCAGGCAACAATTAGTATTTTTATTGCCTTCCCTATACAGTCATCTACAAAATAACTTTTTCCCATATGTATTTTGAGTAATTTGTGCTAAAAAAAAAAAACCATCAAAATGTGAGAAACCAACAAACCCCTCCTTTTTTATTTACATCTCGAATATTAAAATAAGAAAAAAACCTACAAAAATTGAAACAGTCTAAAAATAAAGTAAAAAGATACACAAATTATTTAAATAATCAAAAAAAAGGATCTAGCCCTGATACCCTCATGTGTAATAAACCCAGATATGTCCAGTCCTGAACCATGAAAAATGGCCTGGTCCAGAAGCGGTTAAAGGGTTCGGACATGTAAATACTTATATACTATATACTAATATGTCCCACCCATGATATAACATTTCTCTGAACTCTCTATTGCGCTGTTTCTCTGTCATTCATTTGGAGTAAATTGACAACTGGGTGTTACTATTACAGGGGCGTGTCCATATACAGTCAGCACTGATGTCATACTGTGCAGGGATACACCCCCAACAGGTAAACAGTCAGTTGTTAAAGGGATTGTGCAGAACTCAAAAGCACGGCTTCTTTCTTCTTCTCAGGAAGTGACATCACGCCCATTGGTCACATGGCAAATCCACAGTTCCATCCCATTAAAATGAATGAGACTGAGCTCCATCTGACTAGACGACGTGATGTCATATCCTGAGAAGAAGAAGGCAGCCATGTTTTCGAAGTCTTGCACAACCCCTTTAACTTATTCAGAAGTTTTTTGTAGGAATAACAGAGAGGTGTATGAGAAGAGGCCTCAGAATTGTTATATCATTGAGAATACAATAAATGATATAAAACTATTATTATTATTATTATTATTTATTAACAATTATTATATATTATTATTCTATATACTTTTTTCTATTTACTTTTATTTTTTCTCCTTCTTCTTCTTCTTCTTCTTCATAATAATAATAATAATAATAATAATAATAATAAAAATGTAGGTATATATAAGAATATATCATAGCAATTAATAATAATAATAATAATAATATAATTATTATTACTATTATTTATTACTACTATTATTATTGTTGTTGTTGTTATTATATATTATGCTAAACATCTAAATAATAATACTAATACTAATAATAATAATAATAATTATTATTATTATTATTCTATACATAGAAATTATTATTATTATTTATTAATAATGATTATATATTATTCTATATTCCTAATTTTTTCCTTGTATTTATTAATACATAGGTGTTAGATATAACTTGACACAATTTGCTTCTTCACAGAGATTTACACGTTAAAAGGAAATGCCAATGGCCAGCCGTGTGTGTTCCCCTTTAAGTTCGATAGCAAGTGGTATGCCGACTGCACGACCATTGGGCGATCAGATGGAATACTCTGGTGCTCCACTACTGTAGAATATGATACAGACAAGTTGTATGGATTCTGTCCATCTAAATGTAAGTGATAACCTCATTTATTGTCAGGACACATTTATCTTTTCTGGGACTTTGAAGCTTTTCCTTCAGATATTTATAGACTTTTGTTTCGAGTTAAAATATGTAAATAGGATTTTTCACCTCTTCTGATATGTCCGTTCTAGTAGGTAATTGTGAAATATTAATTCTGGAGCCTTTTTCTTACAAATTAGTCATGTGTTGTCCCTCAATTATTCCTCCTGGAAATTTTTGAATAAACTGGTTACCATTCTCTTTGTTAATGGGGTATGTCCCTATGTAGTCTAATAATGTCAGCCATGATTGGACGCTTTCAGACTGTGAAGGGACGCCCCCAACTGCTAATTTATTTAAACATTTCCAGGAGGCACAATAGAGGAGCGGTACAATGAACAAGTCTAAGAAAAGATGATCCATATTTGATACTTAATGTGAAAACATATATTTAATTCAAACATATATGTCTGGAGAGGTGACAGGTTCGTGTACACAGGTCCACGCGGCTGGGGCTACAGTACAAACAAACACAGAGAATGCAGCAGCATTCTGTAGGGGGCGCTATGACATATGGAAACATTAAGTGTATAAAGTGTAAGCTGCATTACTGCCATTGTCATTATTTATACATATATAAACGTGAGGTTCTTAGTGCAATTTTTGAACAAAAATTCTGAGAGCCCGTCCGCCCCCGAAAAGACACCAGTTGTAGAGCAAGTTACATTCAGTACTATGTAGGGTAGTGTTATGTAGGTGGTGTCTTTCTGGCGGTATTATTTGGGCAATGTGGTTGCTTTTATGCTGTAGGCAACCATCTTAAATGGTGGGCGCTATATAATACACTGTAAAGGGCTCTCTTGTCAGTAAGGGCATTACATCACAGGTAAACCTTTAGGCTCATGGGCCCTGGAGCAGAACCTCAGCTTTCGCCCGCCTGCACAACCGTCACTCATGTCCTGTCCGTACATTTTAGCAACATTTACATTTTCCTTTCTATCTGAGCCCAGACCACCATGAAGACTTGTTCACAATCACGTCTGTGCACACAAGCTTCCCATCATCCCCATCTTCTGCCAGTACCCCTCACATATTAAGCATGTCCCTTTTTGTGCCATATTAATTCTCTCCTTTCTGAAAGTGGGAGGCTGTGTATCATAAATCTTCTCAGTCCAGCTCACCAGAAGGCAGGGGGAATACATTTACAAGGTGCAGACTGTCAGCTATCAAAGGAAATCAGAAAAGAGATCAAAGAATTTGAGAGTGACCCCTTGTTTTCTGGGCCTGGTTGCAGCTTTGACCACACAAGTGCATCACCCAACCAGGCAGACATCCTACTTAGTACATTGACAAAAAAAAAAACACATTCCAAAAAGATACCATTGGATACTCAAAATATTGGCTCAATTTTCGCTAAGGCTGGATTCAAATCTGCTCCAGGTTTCCGCCCCTCGTTCGGAGAGAAAAGTCACACAAGCAGGATAGTCTATGGGGTCTCTGGCGGGTTTCTGTGGGTAACCAATTTTTAAGCACATTGGGTAACCGAAAAACGGAAACCCGAGCACATAGTACATGCATCCTATGACATGTCATACAAATGTCTCCCGCTATGTTTCGGGTGCATGTAGGGTGAGTATTTGATCACATGTTACAGAATGCTAAAAATCTTGGCCCGCGGCGGTAACAATAGTCGTACAACAATGTATACATTTTGCTTTGTGCCTGTCGAGGTGGAGTTAGCACTTGCCGCGAGATACTGTACGCTTGTTATTTTAGGCTCGGAGCAGCATAACATCAAACATCTGCTCCGGTCGGTCACCTCTGATAATGTTTCTGTCAACACCAGATCTAGATCATTCACCGTGTTTCCATGTTTCCTACATGTCAGCAAGTTCTTGGCCTCGGATGGTGTTTATGAGATTTCATTATCTGAAAGCTCAATTACAGAGACTACAGTACGATTTTATTTCAAATTTTTTGCAATTTTTTATTTATTTTTTTTGCAAGGCGCAGATGTTGCATCATAGTGAATGTGCTTTCAAAAGTTCTCATTAACTCAATAAGATCAACTTTATTTTTTTAAAGTTTTTAAACAATGTTAACCAGGCACCAAAAATAATGGGGAAAAAAAGCTCAAAAAAGATTCTCCGCCTCCCATTGATTGTATTGGTTTTTCTTCTGACTGAAGGAAGCTTTTTTTCCGCTAGCGTGGATTCTGATGCGGGTTCAGTGTCAAAATCAGCGCCAAAAAACTCAGTGTGAATGGAAGTTCACACGTGAGTTTTTTTGGACCGGAATTAGACGCAGAGATCGCCTCAGATTCCACTACCAAAAAAAAGGCTAGTTGTGACATTCTGCTCTGGATTAGGCCCAAATGAATGGGCCTAGTCGGGAAGGAGGTGTTGCAAGGTGAACGTCCGCGGCTGTATCAGTCACAGAATCCGCCTGAAGAAAGGGCAGGTCGCTTCTTTTTTCTGCCAGCAGGAACAAACTGCTCGTGGAAAAAGGAAGTGACCGGCTCCCATTGATTTCAATGGGAGGCGATTTTTTGAGCCGGATTCTGACGAGGATTCTGCGTCAAAATACCAAAAACCCTGTCTGATCCTGGCCTTACCATTTTTGTAGGGTGCACGTTGTTTACAATATATTTATGACGTACGACTTTTTCAAAAAGAGGCAACTGCACCCCACAACATAGGTAGCATAAAAAGGGATAGACATATAAGTGTCCAGCTTGTTAAAATCACATCACATTAAAGGGTTCTTTTCATGTAAAAATTACTTAAAATTAGATGCAATATTTTTGTAAGAATTTTTTTGTACCAAATTTTTGCCTATTTCTACAGCACATTCTTAATTCATTAGAAAATCTGACCCATAATACTCACCAATTTTGATTAAAGGAAAGTGTTATACCTAGAGATGAGCGAGTAGCTAAATATTCGATATTTGATATTCGTTTCGAGTAGCCCCTCAATATTCGAATCTACTCGAATCGAATATCGAACCCTATTATACTCTATGGGGGAAAAATGCTCGTTTCAGGGGTAGGCAACGTTCGATCAAACTGAACTTACCAAGTCCACGAGTGAGGGTCAAGCTGGATCCTCTGAGAAGTCTTCTCCATGCAGCATCCCCGCGGCGTCTTCCGGCTCTGAATTCACTCTGCCAGGCATTGGGACTGGGCAGAGCTGACTGTGCATGCCCAAACTACAAGAAAATGGCCGCTTACAGTCAAAGCGGCCATTTTCTTGTAGCGCAGGCATGCGCAGTCGGCTCTGCCCAGGCCCAATGCCTGGCAGGGTGAATTCAGAGCCGGAAGACGCCGCGGGGACGCTGCACGGAGAAGACTTCTAAAGGTAGGAGAAGAACCAGCGTTGATTGGCCGACTGTATAGCATTCGGTCAATCAATGCTGGTTCTGCATCGAACTTTTCCATTCGAATAGCTAGTGGTATTCGATCGAGTATTTCGAATACCGTAGTATTCGATCGAATACCTACTCGATCGAATACTACTCGCTCATCTCTAGTTTACCTGGTTCAGTACTTGAAGATAATGGAGCATGAAACTGGGGTTCACTCTTTGGGGCTCTTGACCCATTTTGTCATGCTCCTCCCTCTCAGGCCCTGCACCTGGTATAACACAGTGAAGCAGCTTTTGCCTGGAGTGTTCCTTTAAATATTACAGGCTGGGCTCCTCCCTGTAACTAAGAAAAGTAATAAATAGAGATGAGCGAACAGTGTTCTATCGAACTCATGTTCGATCGGATATTAGGCTGTTCGGCATGTTCGAATCGAATCGAACACCGCGTGGTAAAGTGCGCCATTACTCGATTCCCCTCCCACCTTCCCTGGCGCCTTTTTTGCTCCAATAACAGCGCAGGGTAGGTGGGACAGGAACTACGACACCGGTGACGTTGAGAAAAGTAGGCAAAACCCATTGGCTGCCGAAAACATGTGACCTCTAATTTAAAAGAACAGCGCCGCCCAGGTTCGCGTCATTCTGAGCTTGCAATTCACCGAGGACGGAGGTTTCCGTCCAGCTAGCTAGGGCTTAGATTCTGGGTAGGCAGGGACAGGCTAGGATAGGAAGGAGAAGACAACCAACAGCTCTTGTAAGAGCTAAATTCCAGGGAGAAGCTTGTCAGTGTAACGTGGCACTGACGGGCTCAATCGCCGCAACCCAGCTTTCCCAGGATCCTGAATGGAATACACTGTCAGTGTATTCCCGTATACCCGATATATACCCCCGATACCCGTTCCAACGGTGTGCCCCCCCACCTTCACCCCAGAAATACCCTGCAAGTCCCCTAGCAATAGGATTGGGGCTATATACACCCACTATTTTTGCTACTGCCATATAGTGCCATTGTCTCACTGGGAATTCAAAGAATATATTGGGCTTACATATAACTTCAATTCCAGGGAGAAGCTTGTCAGTGTAACGTGGCACTGACGGGCTCAATCGCCGCAACCCAGCTTTCCCAGGATCCTGAATGGAACACACTGACAGTGTTTTCCCGTATACCCCATATATACACCCCAAATCCCCGTTCCAACGGTGTGCCCCCCCACCTTCACCTCAGAAATACCCTGCAAGTCCCCTAGCAATAGAATTGGGGCTATATACACCCACAATTTTTGCTACTGGTATATAGTGCCATTGTCTGACTGGGAATTCAAAGAATATATGGGGGTTATGTGCACCCACAATTTTTAATACTGGTATACAGTGCCATTGTCTGACTGGGAATTCAAAGAATATATTGGGGTGATGTGCACCCACAATTTTTGCTACTGCTATACAGTGCCATTGTCTCACTGGGAATTTAAAGAATATATGGGGGTTATGTGCACCCACAATTTTTAATACTGGTATACAGTGCCATTGTCTGACTGGGAATTCAAAGAATATATTGGGGTGACGTGCACCCACAATTTTTGCTACTGCTATACAGTGCCATTGTCTCACTGGGAATTCAAAGAATATATTGGGGTTATGTGCACCCACAATTTTTAATACTGGTATACAGTGCCATTGTCTGACTGGGAATTCAAAGAATATATTGGGGTTATGTGCACCCACAATTTTTACTACTGGTATACAGTGCCATTGTCTGACTGGGAATTCAAAGAATATATGGGGGTTATGTGCACCCACAATTTTTACTACTGGTATACAGTGCCATTGTCTGACTGGGAATTCAAAGAATATATGGGGGTTATGTGCACCCACAATTTTTAATACTGCTATACAGTTCCATTGTCTCACTGGGAATTCAAAGAATATATGGGGGTTATGTGCACCCACAATTTTTAATACTGGTATACAGTGCCATTGTCTGACTGGGAATTCAAAGAATATATGGGGGTTATGTGCACCCACAATTTTTAATACTGGTATATAGTGCCATTGTCTGACTGGGAATTCAAAGAATATATGGGGGTTACGTGCACCCACAATTTTTGCTACTGCTATACAGTTCCATTGTCTCACTGGGAATTCAAAGAATATATGGGGGTTATGTGCACCCACAATTTTTAATACTGGTATACAGTGCCATTGTCTGACTGGGAATTCAAAGAATATATGGGGGTTATGTGCACCCACAATTTTTAATACTGGTATATAGTGCCATTGTCTGACTGGGAATTCAAAGAATATATGGGGGTTACGTGCACCCACAATTTTTGCTACTGCTATACAGTTCCATTGTCTCACTGGGAATTCAAAGAATATATGGGGGTTATGTGCACCCACAATTTTTAATGCTGGTATACAGTGCCATTGTCTGACTGGGAATTCAAAGAATATATTGGGGTTATGTGCACCCACAATTTTTAATACTGGTATATAGTGCCATTGTCTGACTGGGAATTCAAAGAATATATGGGGGTTACGTGCACCCACAATTTTTAATACTGCTATACAGTTCCATTGTCTCACTGGGAATTCAAAGAATATATGGGGGTTATGTGCACCCACAATTTTTAATACTGGTATACAGTGCCATTGTCTCACTGGGAATTTAAAGAATATATGGGGGTTATGTGCACCCACAATTTTTAATACTGGTATACAGTGCCATTGTCTGACTGGGAATTCAAAGAATATATGGGGGTTACGTGCACCCACAATTTTTAATACTGCTATACAGTTCCATTGTCTCACTGGGAATTCAAAGAATATATGGGGGTTATGTGCAACCACAATTTTTAATACTGGTATACAGTGCCATTGTCTGACTGGGAATTCAAAGAATATATGGGGGTTATGTGCACCCACAATTTTTAATACTGGTATACAGTGCCATTGTCTGACTGGGAATTCAAAGAATATATTGGGGTTATGTGCACCCACAATTTTTACTACTGGTATATAGTGCCATTGTCTGACTGGGAATTCAAAGAATATATGGGGGTTATGTGCACCCACAATTTTTAATACTGGTATACAGTGCCATTGTCTGACTGGGAATTCAAAGAATATATGGGGGTTATGTGCACCCACAATTTTTAATACTGGTATACAGTGCCATTGTCTGACTGGGAATTCAAAGAATATATTGGGGTTATGTGCACCCACAATTTTTACTACTGGTATACAGTGCCATTGTCTGACTGGGAATTCAAAGAATATATGGGGGTTATGTGCACCCACAATTTTTAATACTGGTATATAGTGCCATTGTCTGACTGGGAATTCAAAGAATATATGGGGGTTACGTGCACCCACAATTTTTGCTACTGCTATACAGTTCCATTGTCTCACTGGGAATTCAAAGAATATATGGGGGTTATGTGCACCCACAATTTTTAATACTGGTATACAGTGCCATTGTCTCACTGGGAATTCCACAAATAATTTGGGGATTCATTCACCCTACATCTCAGGCTCTTGCCATATTCACCCAGGTTGTCAGTGCTGCACCAGCTCGTTCCCAGACAGCTCGGCCCGAAAAACACGTTACCTATATAGAGGATTTGGACAATGAAGACAACATGTTTTAAATCTAATGTCTGCACCTTCTCCAGAATTAAAATAAAGGCAGCGTTTAACTTTCAAATAGCACTGCACAAAGGAAGAGCTTATCAGCTTGTCTCATGACATGCTACTGAAAAGTTTCATTTGTGTATCTTAATGTAAATATAGTTGTATAAGCTTTTTGGGTTTTAGGCACTGCCAAGTTATTTATTACCACCCGCTCCCTTATAATGATGATGACGCCAAAGTCACTGTGGGTGTTCAGAGCTCACAGCTTTGGGTGACATTTGTCTTGCTCTCTGTCGGTACCAGCTGTCTTTTTGGATACCGTAAAGTTATGTTGACTTTATTAACAGCTATAGAAGCTTTAGCCAGGTTGTGACGGTGTGTAACCCTAACAACACTAAGTGGGATACACATTAATAGTCAGTCTATGTACGCTAAACGTATCACTGAAGTAATTTTTTTTCCCTCTCCCCTAATATAAGAAAGGAACAGACATTAGACCTAGACCGGGGTTCGAGGCTTGAAAAAATCCAGTATTATTTGTTCTTCATGATGTGAAATATGTGTTGAAAAGCAACCCAAGATGAAGTCAGCCATGTGTGCCAGTGTGTTACTTGGCATGCCTTTGCTGGCCCCAACTGTAAGGGTCACTCTCCATTTCCTCCATTTTCCACTCCCCTTCACACCATTTGTGGTGAAGCAATGGGATGCACTGAAGTGCACCCTCTAGCCTCGTGTGGGATAGGGACATCAGATGCCACTCCAACCCCCTCGTCTTCCTCCGCCAGCCAACGGTGCGAAGATGAGAGGAGTGTGCTCTGAATGTTTTCTGCCTAGCAGAGGCTAGTTCTCACTTACGAAAATGGCCCCACTTTGACCTGTATATCAGGCACAATGGTGTAGGTTTCAAAGAAACATGGCACCAACAAGTTGGAAAACGTGGGCCATGCGTGGACCGTGTTTGAGTCTGGCAAGCTCCAGATCTGCTACCAGGTTCCAGCCATTATCACAGGCGCAAAAATGCCAGGCCCCAGGTGTAGCAGGGAAAAAAAAATGCCATCTCAGCCAGGATGGCATCCCTGACCTCGGAGGCACTGTGCTGTCTGTCCCCCAAGCTGATCAGTTTCAGCACGGCCTGCTGACATCTCCCCATGCCAGTGTTACAGTGTTTTCCGCTAGTAGCTGGGGTGGAGGTTGCAGCTTCGTAGGGTTTCAGACTACTCCTGCCATGAATTTTGGCCTGGGAGAGGAGATAGGCCACCCCAGTTTGCACCCGGGGAACAGACTCCACCACATTCACCCTGCCTGTCATTAAAGATAAGCACTGCAGCATCCCTGACCACAGGCGCTTGTCCATGTGTCGGTGGTCAAGTGGACCTTGCAGCAAAGCGCAGAGCTCTGGGCCCGACTGATGTTATGGGACACATGCAGGCGCAAGGCAGAGACAGCACACCAAGAGAAGTAGTAACGGCTAGGCCCAGCATAGGGAGGTGCCCCAGCTGCCATCTGCTGACGGAAGGCCTGGGTCTCCAGAAGCATAAACAAACACCAACATCTCCAGGGCCAGCAGTTTATCGATGAGGCTGTTACAGGCTTGGGCATGGGGGTGGGTTGTATTGTACTTCTGCCTGCAATGAAAAGCTTGGGAAATGTGGAGTGGCTGGGAAGAGGCGCATGATGGTGCAGGCCAAAAGGGCGCATGAGGGTGAACTCCCCAATGTGTCAGAGATAGGTGTGTAGGTGTCCTTGCATCATATACTTGCACCATATTTGGCTTTGGAAGTTAATTTTGTGCCAAAAAGTGGTTAAGACAGCGATCCCTCAGCTACTCCCGTTACACTGTCTATTGAAGTTACCATCTGTGGAAGTGGACCACCATTTCTAAGATCCCAAAGGAAGCAGGCAAGAGATGTGCAGTTCAGAAAAAAAGATGAGAAAATAAGTTTAGGCTGTAGAGCACAGAGGGATCGGAGAGGACAGAGCTGGTGTCGGCCAGGTATTCCCACAACATGCGCCTATACTTGTCCCTCCTGGTGACACTAGGCCCCTGAGTGGCAGTAATTTGTCCAGGGGGGCCATTAACATGTTCCAGACCTAGGAATAAGTCTTCCAACAGGGTAGAGTTTTGCATGCCTTTGCTTCTACCCACTGTTTTTGCTGCTTAGCTTCCCTCCACATCTACTCTGCTTTCACCCCTAAACATCACCCCAGTTTATGCCTTTGCTTCTACCCAGGTTTTTTGTTGATTTAGCTTCCCTCTACATCTACACTGCTTTAGCCCCTAGACATCACCCCTGTCCATTTGGGGTCGGTGGCCTCGTCATCCACCAACTCCTCTTCCAATTGCGCACTGCCCCCTTACTGCAAACCGCACATGACCACAGCTTGCCTTGATGGCAACTGTGTCTCATGATCCCCACTTAGGTCCAGACAAGTCGGTGGTGGGTCCAAAACCCCAAAATTGGAAGGAAATGGCAGATGCTGCAGTATTTCTAACACCTGTTCCTGGTACTCGGGCCTGGTCTGTGTTGTACCCTGCACCCTGCTTAACGCATCTGCCATATCCGAAGTTGTGCTGAGCGCATGCTAATGTTTCGTGTCCAGTGCAATGGATGGGATGGGATTTCACATAAGTCTGCCACCCATGGCCACTCATGGTTGAGCAACTGAGGGAGTTGACTTTGACGAACCCGAGGGTTTTGGAGTTGGAACTACATCAAAGGTCTGTGCTGCTCACACACTCTGCTCAACACATGAAATGTTTAGTGCCAGCAGTGTGGAGACGCACAAGCCGTTGTTCCAGCAGGTACAGGCGTTGTAGGAGTGCATAGAGGCTAGCAGCGGCAACTATACACTTTAAAAACTATCCGCACAAGCGCCACACTTTCACCAGTAGCTCAGGAACATTGGGGTACCTTTTTCAAAAGATTAGCAGCAATGAGTTAAAAACGTGGCCCAGGCATGGAATATGTTGCAGGCTGCCAAGCTACAGAGCCAATCCCAGGTTACGGCCATTATCACACATGACAACATGCCTGGGCCCAGGTGCAGTGGCAAAAACCACATTGCCGTCTCATCGAGGATGGCATGACTCACTTTGTAGGCAGTGTGCTGTCTGGCCCCCAAGCTGATGAGCTTCAGCACGGCCCGCTGACGTCTCCCCACACCAGTGTTGCAGCGTTTCCAGCTCGTAGCTGGGGTCAATTTAACAGCGGAGGAGAGTGGTGTTTCAGCCCTCCTCCCAGGAATGTTGTGTGGGGAGACAAGTCAGGCCACCACATTTTGCGACCCGGTCCACGCCTCAACTACATTCAACCACTGTGCCCAAATTGAAAGGTAGCGTCCCTGTCCGCATGCACTTGTCCATTCGTAACTGGTCACATGGAACTTTAGGGCTAAGCGCTGAATTTAGGGACCGCCTCATGTTTGGGGGAAAGTGCTGGTGTGGACGGCACAGTGCGGTGGCGCAGTAGACACTCTGCCCAAAAAGGGCAGAGTGTCCCCCAGCCGGGATTCCAACATCTCCTGGGCCAGATTTCTTGAGATGAGGCCGTTGAAGCCTTGGGCATGTGGGTGGGTTGCGCTGTACTTTAGCATGAAATGAAAGGCTTGGGAGATGGGGAGTTGCTGGGAAGAGGCGCATGATGGCGCGGGCAAAAGGAGAAATGGCAGGAAAAGGTGAGGATAAGGGTGAACTCCCCAAAGTGTCAGAGGCAGATGTGGAGGTGTCCTGGCTCCTGGTCTGGACTGCAGCGCCAGCCCTGTCAACAGTGGAAGAGGCAGTGGCCGCCAGGCCAAACGACGATTATCCTGCGCTTGCTCTCACCCACTGAGCCCAGGGCTTGCCTTCCAAATGATGGCACCCGCAAGAGGTGGTGAGATTCCTCTCCGCAGATCTCCAAACCATCTTGGACTTGCAAATTGCACTAAATTTGTCATGTAACTGACATGTATATGATGAGTCTATCCATTGTCTGTTCATTTTGGTGAAAGTCAGCCTGTCAGCTGACAGACAGCTGTGCTTGTCAGTGATGATGTCACCGGCTGCTTGTACCCCCAGTTTTTGCTGCTTAGCTTGCCTCCACATCCACACTGCTTTTGCCCCTACACATCACCCCTATCCATGCCTGTGCCTCTAGCCATAAGTCTGCCACCCATGGAAACTCATGGTGCAGAAAGTGAGGGAGCTGACTCTGAGGAACCCTTGGGTTTTGTAGCTGGTACTCCATCAAAGGTCTCTGCTGCTCACACACCCTGCTGAACATACGGTATCTAGGGTTAGAGCGTGTGGTGACCTCGCACAACAGTAGGTGCTTCAGGCAGATGTAGGCCTTGCTGGAGTGTATTGCGGCTAGCTCCAGGTACTGTAGACTTGGGAAAGTGGGTGTCCAAGTGCCGCACTTTCACCCTTAGCTCAGCTAATTTGGGGTATGTTTTTAAAAATCATTGCACCACTACATTGAACATGTGGGCCAGGCATGGAACGTGTTGGAGGCTGGCAAGCTCCAGAGCCCTCCAACAAGCTAAAAAACCTGGCCCCAGGGGCAGCGGGGATAAACAAATTGCCATCTCATCCAGGATGGCATCCCTGACCTCAGAGGCAGTGTGCTGTCCGTCTCCCAAGCTGATGAGCTTCAGCCCAGCCTGCTGACGTCTCCCCACACCAGTGTTGCAGCGTTTTCAGCTCGTAGCTGGGGTAAATCTAACAGCGGAGGAGGAGGAGGGTGGTGTTTCAGCCCTCCTCCCAGGAATGTTTTGTGGGGAAACAAGTCAGGAAAATTCTTGAAACGGGAGAGTTTTGCATCTTTGCCCTTGCTGCCTATGGACATCCCTTTGCCTCTAGCCACCATTTTCCCTGCTTTGCTTGCCTCCACATCCACACTGCTTTTGCCCATAGACATCACCCCAGTCCATGCCTTAGCTTGTACCCCCAGTTTTTCCTGCTTAGCTTGCCTCCACATCCACACTGCTTTTGCCCCTAGACATCACCCCAGTCCATGCCTTAGCTTGTACCCCCAGTTTTTCCTGCTTAGCTTGCCTCCACATCCACACTGCTTTTGCCCCTAGACATCACCCCAGTCCATGCCTTAGCTTGTACCCCCAGTTTTTCCTGCTTAGCTTGCCTCCACATCCACACTGCTTTTGCCCCTAGACATCATCCCTATCCATGCCTCTTCCCCTAGCCATAACTCTGCCACCCCTGGAAACTCATGGTGCAGAAACTTTGGTTGCTGACTTTGAGGAACCCTTGGGTTTTGTAGATGGAACTCCATCAAAGGTCTATGCAGCTCACACACCCTGCTCAAGATATGGTATTGTAGGGTTTCAGCGTGTGTGAATGACGGACAACAGCCTGTGTTTGGACAGATGTAGGCCTTGCTAGAGTGTTTTTAGGCTAGCAGCGACTCCTGTGCACTTGCAAAAGTGGGCGCACAAGCGCCGCATTTTCAACAGTAGCTTCGGTACATTTGGGTATGTTTTTAAAAAACTTTGCACCACTAGGTTAGACGTGGGCCAAACATGGAACGTGTTGGAGGCTGGCAAGCTCCAGAGCCGCTACCAGGTTCCAGCCATTATCACAGGCGTAAAAATGCCAGGCCCCAGGTGTAGCAGGGAAAAAAAAATGCCATCTCAGCCAGGATGGCATCCCTGACCTCGGAGGCACTGTGCTGTCTGTCCCCCAAGCTGATGAGCTTCAGCACCGCCTGCTGACGTCTCCCCACACCAGTGTTTTAGCGTTTGCCGCTAGTAGCTGTGGTGGAGGTTGCAGCGTCGTAGGGTTTCAGTCTACTCCTGCCATGAATTTTGGCCTGGGAGAGGAGATAGGCCACCCCAGTTTGCACCCGGGGAACAGACTCCACCACATTCACCCTGCCTGTCATTAAAGATAAGCACTGCAGCATCCCTGACCACAGGCGCTTGTCCAAGTGTCGGTGGTCAAGTGGACCTTGCAGCAAAGCGCGGAACTAAGGGCCCACCTGATGTTGAGTGACACGTGCTGGTGCAAGGCGGGGACGCCACACCGGGAGAAGTTGAGACGGCTAGGGACGGCATAGTGAGGTGCCACAGTTGCCATCAGGTCCGGGAAGGCGGGAGTTTCAACAAGCCGGAACGCCAACCTCTCCTGGGCCAGCAGTTTAGCGATGTTGGCGTTCTAGGCTTGCGTGGGTGGGTGGTTAGCGGTGTATTTCTGCCGGCGCTCCAATGTCTGAGAGATGGTGGGTTGTTGTAAAGAAGCGCCTGATGGTGCCTTTGATGGTGCAGGAGAAGGAGATAAGACAGAAACAGGGGAGGATGAGGGAGAAGTCAACAAAGTGGCGGAGGCAGATGAAGTGATGTCCTGGCTCGTCCTCTGGAGTGCATCGCCAGCACTGTGAGCAGAGGCAGTGGCATGAACGGCGGGCGACGTTTGTCCTGCCGTTGCTGCCTGCCACTGATTCCATTGCTTGGATTCCAAATGACGGTGCATTGAAGTGGTGGACAGGTTGCTCTTCTCAGGGCCCCTACTCGATTTCGAGAGGCAAATTGTGTAGACGACACTATATCTGTCCTCGGCGCATTCCTTGAAAAAACTCTACACCTTCAAGAAACGTGCCCTCGATGGGGGAGTTTTTCTGGGCTGGGTACAAAAGGGAACATCTTCGGACATTCCGGGTCTGGCCTGGCTTCGGCAAAGCAGCTGACCTCTGCCTCTGGACATGTCTCTGCCTCTAGCTACCCTTTTTGGTGCTGCACCTGCCTCAACATCCACACTACTTTCCCAGCTTGACATCTGCCTTGTCCAGGTGGGGTCGGTGTCCTCGTCGTCCACCACCTCCTCTTCCAACTCCTGTCTCGCCTCCTCCTCCTGCACAATGCGCATGTCAACTGGCTGCCCTGACAGCAACTGCGTCTCATCGTCGTCGATGAGGGTGGGTTGCTGGTCATCCGCCACCAAATCGACCGGAGATGGAATGGAGGAGACTCTAGTGTTTGAGCATCTGGACACAGATACTCGTCTGTTAGGTCCGTGGAATCGCGAAATGGAGGGGCAGGTTGCGGTACAGTCAAAGGAAGGGAGAACAGCTCTGGGGAGCAGGGACAGTTGGGGTTATTGTTCTGGGAAGATTGGGAATTTTGGGTGGAAGGAGGACAAGACTGTTGGGTAAGAGGAGGTAGAGGCTGACTGGCTGGTGGACAATGTGCTTTAAGCGTTATCCGACAGCCATTGCAAGACCTGTTCCTGGTTCTCGGGCCTACTAATCTTTGTACCATTCAGCCTAGTTAATGTGGAACTTTTGTGCAAAGCGCAGAACTTAGGGCCCGCCTGATGTTAAGGGACACACGCTGGTACAAGGCTCAACTCACCCTAAGTGCCAAAAACACTGCTGGTGCAAGGCTCTACTCATGCCAAGGGCCTCAATCTCTGCTGGTAGCTCAGCTTAAGGTCCTGTAACTTTGTTTGGAAGGGCTCATGTTAAGTGCTAGAAAAGTGAATTTTGGAAGGTCTTACCACATCACACACACACACACACACACACACACACACACACACACACACTCAAAATGACAGTTAAGGGTGAGGGCTTTTGGAATTCCCATTGCCTATTCCATTTGTGGTTGTCATGGGGAACGTGATTTAAAGGGGTGGTTGTTACTGTTTGTTGAGCTTAAATTGGGGTTTGTGTCCATCCATTTGGGGAGTAAAGAAGGTTTCCAGGTATTTTCCCACTTTGATAGAGGTTTTTTTGAATGTGGAAAGTGTGTAGTTGTTAGGCAGTGATGTTGGGGTAATAGAGGGTCTTTGGTGTGTTAGATGCCCCCAGACATGCTTCCCCTGCTGTCCCAGTGTCATTCCAGAGGTGTTGGCATCATTTCCTGGGGTGTCATAGTGGACTTGGTGACCCTCCAGACACGGATTTGGGTTTCCCCCTTAACGAGTATCTGTTCCCCATAGACTATAATGGGGTTCGAAACCCGTTCGAACACACGAACATTGAGCGGCTGTTCGAATCGAATTTCGAACCTCGAACATTTTAGTGTTCGCTCATCTCTAGTAATAAACTCTAAAGAAACTTTGTATTTTAAGAAATAAAAAAGAACAGCCTATACCACAGACAAAGCTCCACCCTAACAACCGAAAAATAAAACATTGACTACGTGCAAAGGAAAAGGGAACCCGCAACAATGCTTTGTTTTAATGCAACTTTATACTAATATAAAAATTAGACCAAGTAAAAAAAAAATTTAATAGAACCAAAAAGAAAAAAGGATTTAAAGGGGTTTTCCATCCCTAAATCATATCTATCCATAGATTAGGTCAACAGTATGATCAGTGGCGTCTGACACCCGGACCTTGCACAGATCAGCTGTTGCAGGTGTCGGAAGCTGTTAGGGTGCATGCACACTACGGAACGCCGGGCGTGTATGAGAGCCGTACACGCCGGCGTTACAGCAGGGCTGCCGAACACTTCCCATTCACTTCAATGGGAGCGCTCGTAAACGCCGCTGTTACGAGGGCTCCCATTGAAGTGAATGGGAAGTGTTCGGCAGTCTGCTGTAATGCCGGCGTGTACGGCTCTCATACACGCCCGGCGTTACTCAGTGTGCATGCACCCTTAGTGAAAAGGTAGCATTGTTTCAATTCAAGCGAAGGGTTCACACAGGGTTTTTTGGAATGGATTTTGACACGGAGGCTGCCAAACAAATGGGGCATCGGCATCCAATTGTGGCATTCCGCTCCAGATTATGCCCAAATGAATAGGCCTAGTCGGGTGGGAGTGTTGCGCTGCAGAAGCTGCAGCGAGTTCCACCGCGGAATCCGCGTCAAGATAGGAGAGCTCGCTTCTTTTTCCGCAAGCAACAAAAAACTGCTAGCAGAAAAAAGAAGTGAACGTCCCCCATTGAAGTCAATGGAAGGCGTTTTTTAGAGCCGGATTGTGAGGCGGATTCTGCGTCAAAATCCGGACCAAAAAACCCTGTGTGAATTTACCCTTATAGGAGCTGCCCTGCAATTTCCCAGAATCACCACTACACAGAGGGTGGAGCTGCTGCGCCGGTCCCATTACTTGAGTAGGAGCGGTGAATATGGTGCCTGTGGATAGGTCATCACTATGCAAAACCTATATGGTTTCAGAAAACCCCTTTAGGCTAAGGCCCCACGTTGCGAAAATGCTGCTTTTTTTTGTTGCCGATTTTGTTGTGGTTTTTTTGAGCCAAAGCCAAGAATGTCTACAAAAGGATTGGGGAATCTATAGGACGATCTTATACTACCTTTTGCTCAATTCACTCCTGGCTTTGGCTCAAAAAACCGCAGCAAAATCTGCAACAAAAAAATTCTCATTTCCACGACATGGGGCCTTAGCCTTAAGGATAACTTTCATAAAAGTTTTTTAATTCCGCTTTTTTTTTCTTTCTTGTGTTGCTTTGTGCCTTATCTGGCATTTTTTTTCGATCACACAGCATTTTCTGAGTTTTTTTTTCTGGCATTTTTTTCCTAAAATTAAATCAATCACAAGACACCTGAAAAATTCTAACAAGCAAAACATAATATGTAAAAAAATAAATAAAAAAAATAGATAAAAATAAATAAATCGTACAGAAAATGAACAGTTTGCAGTAGATTTTACTACCTTCTCCTGCATTTAGTCCGCTGATGCCTGTAAAAAAAAAAAATTCTCATATTGAAAGAGGAAGTGACCTCCGGGTCCACTTAGAAAGTGAGTGTCTTCCTTTTCCTGTTCTCCTGCGTGTACGCTTAGCTGGCCAGATAATGGACAAGGAAAAAGGTCAGAGTAAACAATGGTCGACAAAAAAGAAATCTTTTCACGTGTCAGAATGTCATTGCGGTTTCCGCCTCTTCCACGGGGAACTAACAGGTAACTTGTTGCCGCTCGAATCTCAGGGGCTTCATTTTTACAATAACCTTTGGCCGCGACAATAAAACTGCAGCTAGATTTCCGATAAGAATCTCTTCATTTTTGGTAATGTGTTCTAAGCGTATTTTGCGGTAGTAAAAACAGTATGAGGCTTGTAAACAGCTGAGTATAATATGCCATACATCTGACCCAATGACTCTTCATTCATCCTATGATTATTTATATACTATTTAAAGGTACAGTATACTGTATATACCTTCACATTAACACCTCAATAGGCTGCACCCTTAAAATGTCTGCCTTCTCTCACCCCTGGCAATCATCTGTTACCCTAGGGCGATGCCATGTCTACAGATGTTTCCACCCATACCTTAGCTTGGTTACACCTTTCAGGATCAGGTCAATTTTCATTGTTTCCTCCCACCCTTTCTGGAAGCCATCTTTTTTTTCCCCCATTCACAGAGCTTACTTTTTGTGGGACAAATCGTACTTCATACTGGCACATGTTAACATTCTGTCTAATGGACCGGAGATTTAGGAAAAAAAACATTCGGAATGGGGTGGAATGGGATATAAACTGCAGTTATGCCATTTTCTTATAGGGATTCTACCATTAAACTACCTTTTTTTCTAATGAACACGTTGGAATAGCCTTAAGAAAGGCTATTCATCTCCTACCTTTAGACGTGGTCTACGCCGCGCCGTTCCGTAGAAATACCGGTTTTAACCGGTATGCAAATGAGCTCTCTGCAGCAATGAGGGCGGGCCCCAGCGCTGAAACGCCGATGAGCACGTCCCCATTGCTGCCCAGAGCTCTTTCCTGCGCCGCCTCCTTCTTCTGTAGCAACTCCGCCTCTTCTGGCTTCTCTTGCTCTTGTAGTTCGATACAGGAGCATAGAGAGGCCACCCCAAAATGGCCGCCGGCCAGCTCCTGTATTGAACTGCAAGAGCGGCTACCCCAAAATGGCCGCCGGCTGGCTCCTCTATTGAACTGCAAGAGTGGCTACCCAAAAATGGCCGCCGGCCGGTGGCCATTTTTGGGTAGCCGCTCTTGCAGTTCAATACAGGAGCCGGCCGGCAGCCATTTTGGGGTGGCCTCTCTATGCTCCTGTATAGAACTACAAGAGCAAGAGAAGCCAGAAGAGGCGGAGTTGCTGCAGAAGAAGGAGGCGGCGCAGGAAAGAGCTCTCGAGCAGCAATGGGGATGCGCTCATCGGCCTTTCAGCGCTGGGGCCCGTCCTCATTGCTGCGGAGAGCTCATTTGCATACCGGTTTAAACCGGTATTTCTACGAAACGGCGCGGCGGAGACCACATCTAAAGGTAGGAGACGAATAGCCTTTCTTAAGGCTATTCCGACGTGTTCATGAGAAAAAAAGGTAGTTTAATGGTAGAATCCCTCTAAGGGTTTTGATTTGGCGGAGCTCAATAACTGTTAAAAATGAAACATTACCTATATTCTATACCTATGGTACGTTCACGGTGATACCAAATGTATAAAGTTTTTTTGTGTTTTTATACTGTAAAAAAAATTGAAAAATTTCGATTTTTTTCCCCTACCATTTACAGTTTGGGTATACCTAATATTTCTATATTAATTTTTTCAGGGGTTTTGTATATAAAATTTAATATTTTGGGGTTTGCTTTTTTAAAATAATTTTAAAGGTGGCCATTTTTGGATATGTCTAACCAAATGGAAGGCCACATCTGTTGGCACAGATTAGTGTGTAGATCGTGTATTGCTTTTTGGATAAGCTCGCCCCTCGAAAGGTGCCCCTAAGTGAAGCCGTCAGAACTGTCCGATTGCAATAGGACAGTCCAACTGTCTTATATGTAGGCGTGTGTCTAATGACGTATGTGTTTGGAAGAGGAAGGACGTATAGCTGTCAGCCCAATTGAGCATTTGGCCAATTGCAGAACGTGTATGGCCACCATATGACGATACAATGTAACGACAATACCTCTGAGCATTCTACTTTGTTTTCTTCTCAGCTACGTCTGATGGTTTCTGGACAACAGATTCTGTCACTGGCGTCAACTATCAGATTAACTCCGAGTCAGCCCTCACTTGGTACCAAGCCAGAAGAAGCTGCCAGCAACAAGACGCAGAACTGCTGAGTATAACCGAACTACACGAACAATCATTCATTGCAGGTAAGAACCAAGATATAGCCGAATTGGAAGGGACATGTCGGAGATCTACATGGAAGGAGACATGCTTGGTGTAGAACAGTTTCCAACTAGTCTCATATCTACAGGCAGAAGACGTAGTGACTTTGAAGACCTGTTGAGTTACACATCTGCTAGGGGTTATTGAGGTCAATGTAACATATTGTATGTCGTAAGAGTCTGAGCGGTCTATGGGCCCATTGAGGCCTTCCATAATGGGAACTCTTCAAGTTGATATCTGCATATATGATTGATAATGTACAAGGATCTTGTTCTATTTCCTAGATCTAGATTGAATATAACTAAATCGATTTTGTCATTATTTTTTCTTTCTAGGTTTGTCAAATATTCTCACCTCGGTCCTATGGATTGGGCTCAACAGCCTGGACTTTAATGCTGGCTGGAGATGGGATGATGGAGGTCCTTTCCGGTATCTGAACTGGGTGCCAGGTAAATATTGAGGTTGATCTTGGATGGTGATTGATGAAAAACCACTTACGTTGTCTTTATTCTGGAATTACAATGTCAGTCAGTCAACGTATTACAATGTAGGCTGTCATCATCAGATTCATGGAGATGGAAATTTTTGAAAACCCAAGTGGTCGACCCATCATGTTCTGAAGTTCTTCTAATGCAAACGTGTTATTTGTTCTAGGAAATCCATCGACAGAACCTGGGATAAACTGTGCAGCCCTAAATCCTGGGAAGAGTAGCAAATGGGAAAGCAAGGAGTGCGCCCAAAAACTGGGGTACATCTGTAAAAAAGGCAACAGCTCTTCTTCTTATATTCCACCTTCAGGTAGGGAGAACATTTTGCAAACAAAGGTCTTTGGAGGCCTTTATAGAACTTTGTTATTAAAGGAATTGTGTGAGGCTGGAAAAAAGGTCTGATTCTTTTCTAGAAACAGCGCCACCATTGTCAGTGTACATGTTGGGTATTACAGCTCATCTGCATTTATTGAAGTGAAGGTAAGCTGCAATACCAAACATAGCCCTGGATTAAGAGAGGCGCTGTTTTTGTTAAATACCTGGAATATGTTAGGATTTTCAACTATGTTTCTGTGACGTTTCTTCTCTTTTGTGTCGAGTTTTGCAAATGTCTCTAGTAAAAAAAACTTTTAGATAGGAGTGCCCTAATAGGGTAACATCTTCTGAGAGATAATCTGCCAAATCCAAGAGCCAGCATCCAAGGCAAATGAGGGAGATTCTGTAAAGGATGTCCCTCATAGAAATTGAATGCATAAGTGCCAAACTTATAATACTTTGTAGTGGACTGGTGTTTTGGGTGACATAGTCCCATCTCATGTTCTGTCATGTCGGGTCATCATCACAGCCCATATTTAAAGAGGACCTTTCATCACTTCGAACAAGTCCAGCTCTTTAAATCAATTAACAGGTGTCGCTCCACTGATTCTGCCACAGTTGGAATTTTTTCTCTAGTTCCCACCATTCCCGAGCAATCAATGTTGTTAGCTTTGGTGTCAGATATGCTATTTATACTGTCAAGTGGGCGGTGTCAGGCAGGAGCAGACAAGGGGTGTGATTCTGAGCTCTGACACTGGCTGCTTCTGATTGGAGCTCTGCATCACATCCCCTGCCTGACTCCACCCACCTGACATTACATTAAACAGCACATCAGGTATGAAAACTAACTGCATTTGCTGCTCAGGAACGGTGGGGGCTAGAGAGAAAATTCCAACTCTGCTGGAATCAGTGGAACGGCGACTATTAACACATACTAAGAACTAAATATTTTGTTTTATATCTTCTTACAGGGAATAGTGATCCCATCACTTGCCCGGCCTCCTGGGTACCCTATAATGGATACTGTTATACCTTGCTCAAAGAAACTAAGATGTGGAAGGACGCCCTGTTATCTTGCAGGAAAGAAGAAGGGGATCTTGCAAGTTTGCATAATATTGAAGAATCAAGCTTTATTACATCACAATTTGAGTTTGGTAAGTGACTATAATAATAATACATATAGCATCGATTTAGTAGAGAATGGCCAAATATCACTATTTGTTGATCGGTCATCTTCCCATATAGCTTGTCATTCCATGATCAGGAGGGGGGGGGGCACGAACTGTAAGACTACCATCCATCATCGGAATGAGGGAACAGCGGCACTCATTGGGGTAGAATTGAATACTTAGAAGTTTGGTTAGTAAGGTGCTTTGATGCACCAATGAGATTTGGGAGGGTTGAGGAGTTAGAGTCGTTGTGTCAGGGTTTGGGCCAGTTTCGGGTGTAGCCGAAGTCAGAAAAAAGTTACTAACCCCGACTCCATCATACTATGCAATGAGCAATATTTTATAATTATTTTGCCACCATACTGGGAATGTGTTTCAGATCATGTCGCCTGTCCAGACCCTTATTTGCAAGGAGTTTCACTCTAAAATGACAAAAATTCAATAGTGGCTGCTTTTTTTAGGAAATCTGTCAGGACGATTTGGGACATTACACCACCCACAGGCCCTTATGGACTGGGGGGGTTTAGTGTTCCAAATGGCCCTTATATAAGGTCGTCCGTTTCCTTTAAGACTATGGCTACATTGTCATACATGGTTACATAGTAGCTGAGGTTGGATGAAGACTCCAGTCCATCAAGTCCAAACTATAACCCTACAGTGTTGAACTATAGAAAGGCAAAAAACCATAAGGTTGAAGCCAATTGCCCCATGTTAGGAGAAAAAATTCCTTCCCAACACCAAATCTGGCAATCAGTATAAAACTCTGGATCAACGTGTCCTTAGCAAAAGGACAACACAAAACCAAGGTGTTTTTTTTTTTTTTTTATAAGTTTTTGAGATTGTCCTTATGGTTAGCACATGGTGGGTAGTTCTTGTAACACTGACATTTGACATCACAAGATTTCCAGCCCCTTTCTCTTTGGCCTGTGATGTAGAAGTTCCCATATAGAAGACCCAAGATCACATACTGCTACTTGCCGAGGCGAACTTTCAATATTCTTTGGTTGTGCTCTAGGTGATGCGGAGTATGTTTGGCTTGGGTTGAATGACTTGAAGACTCAGTTATTGTTTGAGTGGAGTGATGGATCCCCGGTGACCTATACAACATGGCAGAGAGGAGAACCATCTCACCTAACCAACAAACAGGAGGATTGTGTGGCCTTATCTGCTAAGGTATGTAATTGAATCTGTATGTAATGTAGACATGCAGTTACTTAAGAAACCATATGGCCCCAAAGTACCTACTGTAAAAACCAAGCTTAGACTTGTCAATCTTCATCAAGTCAAGAATAGTCTTTAGAGCTCTGTATACTTGAAAAAGCTCCAAAAATCCTTTGCTTTAACACAATCATAAATTACATGATAAAATCACATGCGGACATCTAGGGGGAGCTCACTATATCGGATTTACTCATGTGTTCATCCTCACCTTTCCACTTGGTTGGACATGTCCTGATATGTGTGGTAGGAGATGACTGGGTGTTTTTGTCTCGTCAATGAGTTGTCCTTTTGATACAGGATGGACAATGGGCAGACAAGATGTGCGAGAAGAAGTTTCCATACCTATGCAAAAGAAAACCACTTTCGGTAGATCATGAACAAGCTGCTAGTGTGGACCAGGGGTGTGATAAGGTAAGGTACAAAAACGCTAATTTTAATCTAAACTTGCAACATTACATAGTAAAACATTACAATTCACCCGCATACATGGAGCACCTTGGTCTATGGGCACCTTAAGTATGTAGGTGTCCTCAGTGTGACCCTTGCCTTGAGAGATCTTCCAGGAACAAGAGGTTGCTTGGTCTGTATGGTGGACGTTTCATTGTTCGGCACGTTCTGCTCCATGTGATGGTTATATCTGCTGTTAAAAGTTCTGTCTGCTTTGGAGATCCACTTTCAGTGTTATTTTAGGAAATAATGACCTTAAAGTGCAGTTCCTGAGAGTTTTGGTTCCTTTGTTCTATAAACTGGTGGTTGTCCAAGCTCGTGGACTCTACAGACAGCACTTCCGACATACGACTATGATAACAATCTTATGCGGCTGGATTTCCTCTTTTCCATTTCGCTTCATAGCTCTGTCCAGTATACTGTCATACAGCGATATACAGTATATATATAGAGAGAGAGATGAACTGTCATTGTATTGTATCTCGACAGGGTTGGAAAAGACATGGATTTTACTGCTATCTCATCAGTACATCGGCGGGTTCATTTTCAGATGCGAACAACACGTGTATAAGTAAAGGAGCCTACCTGATGACCGTGGAGGACAGGTATGGATGGTGATACAGTTATATACAGCTTGCTAATATACTTTGGGAATCAATACTTAATGGGTTTGTCCAAATCATTTTTTTTTTATTACTTAAAGGGGCCATAAACAAAAGACTAGTGAAAAAAAATTCTACTCACCTCTCCATGGGCCTCCATTTACAATGGCATCAGATCTGGTCTTCTGCATTCTGATTTCCTGGCTGGTGTCACCAGTGGTGTCCTGTTTGTGCTGGGTGACCACTGCAGCCAGTCATAGACCTCAGCAGTGACCTCTTCACAAATGGCGCAGTGGCACTGAGGTTTGTGATTGGCTGCAGTCACCTGGCAGAAACAGCCCATGGACCTGCAAGCAGAAGACTGGAAACTGAAGACTGAGGAGACTTAAGTAAAGGGTTTTTATGTTTATGGCCCTTTCAGTAGCCCGATTAAACTTCTTTAGGCCATATTCGCAGCACTAAAGTGCTGCGGGAAGAACTGCTGCGGGAAGGCATTGCTGTTATTTCCGCAGCGCTTTTAAGAGAAAGTTCACAGTTTTCCTCTGCAGACTTTCTCTTAACATTATATCTACGGGAAAGCCGCCGACGTTTCCGTAGATATAATTGACATGCTGCGATTTACAAAGCCGCAACGGTCTTGCAAATCACAGTGTGTCCGTGCTGCCATCTTTTCCGCAAAGTGGGGATGGGATTCGCATGAATCCCATCCAATTTGCCTGCACTGTACAACGCCTCGATTTTTCCTGCAGCGTCTCCGCTGCGGGCAAATCGCGGCGTTTACGTCCCGTGGGGCCCCGACCTTAATGGGTTTTCAAGATATCTGCTTCTTCATTAAAGGGTTGTTCGAGGCTTGCTATTGATGGCCTATCTTTAAAGGAGTTTTCCAGGATAACCAATTTTTTGTAAGGAGGTGATCCAGTGTCTTCCACCATGGTCCAGTCCAGCTGCTTCGGGGTCTTGTTTTGGTAGAAGTCCCTGCCGCATGTTGACCACCGAGGTCAATCAGCAGCCTAAGTAAAGGAACTGGGACAGCATTCATACACGTCACCTGTTCCACGAGACCTAGGAACAGTAGGATCATGGTGGGAGACACCGGAGCACCGTGGACAGGTGAGTATGGCTTGTTTTGTTTTATTCCGCTTCCTCAGCCTCCTTGCAAAAAATCTGTTAGCCTGGACAACCCCTTTAACCCGTCCATGGCGCATTAGATTTTGGACAGCTGCGATGTGACCATCCAATCCATTCTGGGGTTGTTCATACGAACCATCAACTTAACAAGAAAACTGCCCGATCAGGGAGGTATTCCAGTTGCTAAAAATACAAAGGGCAGTGAGTTTTTATGACTAAGCCGTAAGTGTCCGATCATGCCAAACCCTGATATTTTTGACCGACCTCCCGCCAAAAATATCCAACAGAGCCAAACTATTTGTTTGCAGAGTTAAATCTGCCTTTGACCATCATGTCATTTCCATGGCGGATCACTGTCCATTCCAGCTACCGAACATCTAACGTGTATGATCAAACATGCATGTGTATAAAGGAGTCAGGTGTATGTCCGACAGCTGTAGCACTGTGTGTATGGGAACTGATTCGTTCACACAGTCATATTTAGTACTCACTATATCTGTGAATGGCGTATAATAAGACCTGACCCCGCAGACTCGGCCATATTCCGCAGTCATCAGCGAATACATTGTTACAACAATCGGCCATCACTCATCTCATGTAATGCTGAGGCTGCATCTGTCTTGTCCAAACTTCCTGAAGACACTTATCCTCAAGAAAGACAGCGTGATAAGGAAGGGAAAGAGGTTATCTGCTTAAAGGAAGCTCGGAGGCAAAAAGATCTCAATGAGAACTGGAGGGAACTGCAAAGATAAGAATGTCTGCAATGCCCGGGGTTTGGGAATAGGATCCTGTATGGATTTTATTTCTCAAAATAGAATTTTAGTAAAAAAAGATCAAAAATTGTTCTTATAACAGGAGCAAAACCTGTGAGATAATGCTGTAGACTTCAGTAGGGGGCGCCACTGATGGACTATACACAGGATTTGCATGGACCATATGTGTGGTGTAGCACAAGTATTACAGGACTTCATTATTTTTTTCGGCAATTAGCCAGAATCTCATTCACTTTACTGTAAAACGCCAAAATTCTGCAACTAGGAGCCTTAGTCTTAATAAGGGAAGAGAAAACCTAAAGAAAAACGCAGTGAAAAATGCTGCTGAAAAAAACGCGATGTGTTTCCATTGCGTTTTTTTGCGCAGAGTTTTTAGCTGCGTTCTGCAACATGGGGCCTTAACCTTTAGGGTAAGTTCACACTGGAAGCGTAAAGGCAGATTTTGGCACCGAGAGTGATGTGGGGAGCCGCATCACTCTCGGGTCAAAGCTCGCCGGCCATGACAGTCACGGCTTCCCCCTCCGGAGTAGGCTCAAATGAATGGGCCAACTCCGGGGATTGCTGTCGGGAGGCGGACGACGCGACTCAACGCACTGCAGAATCCGCCTGAAGAAAGGGCATGTCGATTCTTTTTCCGTGAGCGGCAACGTGCCACTCACTGAAAAAAGTAGCCTAGTGGTCTCCATAGACCACCATTGTGAGGGGACGGATTATGACGTGGATTACGTGCCGTAATCCGCCCCCTCTGTGCCCATGTGAACTAGCCCTTAGGGTTGTTTCTCTTCTTTGCAAAATGTTGACCTACTTTGTCCTAAAGACAGGTCATCGATTGATGATAAGCATGTGTCCGACCCCCAGCTGGTCAAAATGGCAGCCAGTCTCCGTGAGTGTCGCTTTCGCTTTGTAGGTGGTATGACATCATGTTCACCACTCATATGGCCTGTTCATAGCTCAGTCCCATTCAAGCAAATAGGACTGTGCTGAAAAGTAACATAAAAGTTCTGGCTGTGCCTGGTTTTCTGTGCATTCACAGGAATGTTAGTCTGTTGACACAGCTGATCGGTGGAGGTCCCAGGTGTGGATCCTGAAGGATTTTTCATCGATGACCTTTCCAAAGGATTAGAGACTGGTTCATAATTAGTGGGTTTTGATACAGGTTTTATAAACAGTTCTGAGTTTTCCGAAAAATCTTTGATTTGGTTGAACCCAATATTTTTTGGAAGTCACAACCCATGAGACTCTTATATTTTAAGATCTCTTCAATCCCCAGAGTATACAAAGTGAAGGCCCAAGGAAGGTGCAATAAAATAAAATAAAACTTTGGTGCTCACCATCACTCACCTCTCCTGAGCTCCAATGTGTGCTCCTCTGTGTTTTTGGACTTCTTCTGGCCTCCTTCTGCCTCTTTAGGGGCCCTGGGGACTGCTGAGGCCTGTGATTGGGCTTCAGTAGTCACATAAGGTGCACCGATGTCATGACAATTGTGTCAAGCTGTCATATTGTCGGTGTGCCCCAGAGAATTGAGAAATACTGGACAGCGAACCTTGCACATATTCGCAAGATGAGCCTCACAAGGTTTGCCCATCTCTACTGAAGATAGATCGTTGTTTAATAAGCCTAAAAAAACATCTAAATGTAAATTTACAAGGCCCCCTAGGCTGCCCCCTTCTACCATAGAATAGGAGGGATATATGGATGTAACCATGTTCCTGGAATAAACCTCGAAATAAAGATGTGACATGCTATAATGTTGACTTCTTGCTGCAGGTTTGAACAGGCCTATCTAACAAGTCTGATTGGGTTCAGACCTGAGAAATATTTCTGGACAGGGCTCTCAGACACCGAGGATAAGGGCACGTTTAAATGGACCAACAAAGAATATGTATTGTATACGCACTGGAACTCCGATATGCCAGGTAAGTCACTGCTTGTCTCATGCTTACTGAGTATAGGTTGTGCTGTGTGCCCTGTTGAGATATTATATCTCCCACTGTAGATCCTCCTCCCCTCTCACAGCAGATGAAAGCAAGAATATGCAGCTGCATCCCCTCCACCCTTCTCCTTTAATCTGATTATTATTTGGAGTGATATAAATGTACAAATAGCCTGAAAAGGAGAATATACAGGCTGCTGGAAAGTACAACATATATGCTGTTTTCACCTCTATAGGAAGTATTTCATGTTCTTCATTACCTTTTTTTTCCTGGCTGGACTGACTGGCCCCATGTGTGTCATGAGATTGACAGCATGGTTCATCATTAAAGATGGGCAAACCTCTCAGGATTTGTTTTGGGTTTTTGGCTAGGGAGGCAAGTTCGACATGAACCACAGCTTAAATTGGCTTAGAACATAGTGTATAACACTGTCAGGGCTCCTAGGAACCTATCTATAAAACATAGTGTAGTACACTGTCAGGGCTCCTAGGAACCTCTCTATAAAACATAGTGTATAACACTGTCAGGGCTCCTAGGAACCTATCTATAAAACATAGTGTAGAACACTGTCAGGGCTCCTAGGAACCTATCTATAAAACATAGTGTATAATACTGTCAGGACTCCTAGGAACCTATCTATAAAACATAGTGTATAATACTGTCAGGACTCCTAGGAACCTATCTATAAAACATACTGTAGTGTAGAACACTGTCAGGGCTCCTAGGAACCTATCTATAAAACATAGTGTATAACACTGTCAGGACTCCTAGGAACCTATCTATAAAACATAGTGTATAATACTGTCAGGACTCCTAGGAACCTATCTATAAAACATACTGTAGTGTAGAACACTGTCAGGGCTCCTAGGAACCTATCTATAAAACATAGTGTATAACACTGTCAGGGCTCCTAGGAACCTATCTATAAAACATAGTGTATAACACTGTCAGGACTCCTAGGAACCTATCTATAAAACATAGTGTAGTACACTGTCAGGGCTCCTAGGAACCTATCTATAAAACATAGTGTATAACACTGTCAGGGCTCCTAGAAACCTATCTATAAAACATAGTGTATAACACTGTCAGGGCTCCTAGGAACCTATCCATAAAACATAGTGTATAACACTGTCAGGGCTCCTAGGAACCTATCTATAAAACATAGTGTATAACACTGTCAGGACTCCTAGGAACCTATCTATAAAACATAGTGTAGTACACTGTCAGGGCTCCTAGGAACCTATCTATAAAACATAGTGTATAACACTGTCAGGGCTCCTAGAAACCTATCTATAATACATAGTGTATAACACTGTCAGGACTCATAGGAGCCTATCTATAAAACATAGTGTATGACACTGTCAGAGCTCCTAGGTACTCCTATGTAAACTTTTTCCCAATTTTTTTTATTGAATCCTACAGGCAGGAAACAAGGCTGTGTTGTTATGAGAACTGGGAAGAAAGCTGGATTGTGGGATGTTATGAACTGTGATGAAAGTGCTAAGTATGTGTGTAAGAAGTGGGCACAAGGAGTGACACCTCCGCCCATCCCAACAACAACAGCAGTACCAACATGTCCAAGTGGCTGGAATGATATGAACAGTGCATGTTACAAGGTAAGGAGGTCTACAGCTTTTATTTTTAATTCTCTATCACTATGTATTTTTTTTTAAAAAAAAGTTCTAAATCTTGCAATTTTCACTCTGGTGTCTAAGCCTAATAACTGAATAGCCTGAAACTTCACCTTTTCTATGCCAGTCTTCATGTTCTCTGCACAGGCGTACAAGGCATAATGAATGTGCCCCAATATACTAATGTCAACCAAAGCAAAGTTTACAGGCAGTATGTAAATTCTGTATATTCGGACATCTCATTTATTTCCTGGCTACAATTGTACAAAATTTTACATTTGTTTTTTCCTACAGCATTACATGGTAGATAATACTGAAAAAAGATCATGGTTTGAGGCCAAGAACTTTTGCAGAACGATCGGTGGTGACTTACTGAGTATCAGAAGCAAAGATGAACAGCAGGATTTGTGGTCAACGCTGATGTAAGTAATACCGCGCCTATGGATAATATAAATATACCGTATATGCTATGTATCTACAGTACTGTGAAATGTACTCACAAGAAAAAGTAAGTGAACCCTTTAGGATTATCTGGATTTCTGCATGTGATCTGATTGGTATCTAAGTCACAGTTACATTACTATCACATCTGTGTCTCACACTGAAAATAAATAAAAATAAAAACCGTCCCTCTAATGATGGACACAAAAGGATCTTGAGGGACCCATTGACTATAGTGAGGATCGGCAGGTGTCCTTTTTTTCCCCTTTAAAATCAACGGATGAAAAAGTCAGGTTTAGCTTAGATCAGAGATGGTGAACCTTTTAGAGACCGAGTGCCCAAACTGCAACCCAAAACCCACTAATGTATCACAAAGTGCCAACACGGCAAGTTAACCTTAATACTCTGCGGATCCACAATTGGGGACAATTACACACGGTCTGTAATAATATCACTTGTCAGCTATAAAACAGATACTGTGTGATAAAAATAGTGAAGGGCCCACACACAGTACAATTTGCTCCACAGTGGGCCCCACACAGTACAATTTGCTCCACAGTGGGCCCCACACAGTACAATTTGCTCCACAGTGGGCCCCACACAGTACAATTTGCTTCACAGTGGGCCCCACACAGTACAGTTTGCTCCACAGTGGGCCCCACATAGTACAATTTGCTCCACAGTGGGCCCCACACAGTACAATCTGCCGCAAAGTGCTCCCTACACAGTACAATCTGCCTCAAAGTGCTCCCCACACAGTATAATCTGTTCCATAGATGGGTGCTCACAGAGAGGGCTCTTAGTGCCACCTCTGGCACGGGTGCCATAGGTTCGCCTTCACGGGCTTAGATTTACATGGCCGTGGTAGAAAACGGGCATGAAAAATTGAAATTTTTCACGTCTAGTTTGTACTTAAAAGGTGCGGGTTTTTAAGGATCTCTCACACATTTCATTGTTTGAGGGATATAACCTAATGCAGCCATGTCACCGCCGTTAAAAAAATGTCAATCATGGTGCCAATTTTCATCCAGGTTTTTAATGTAATTTCCAAAAACCTCGGGTTCATTCATACCCCTAAATTTTTATAGTTTGCCACCCATGAATCACTGCTATCCTCTACAGTCTCTTCAGACCTTACTGTCTATTAAAGGGATTCTACCATTAAAAACTTTTTTTTGTCGTTGACACGTCGGAATAACCTTAAGAAAGGCTATTCTTCTCCTACTTTTAGATGTCTTCTTCGCCTCGGTTAAAATTCCGTTTTCTGTCAGTATGCAAATGAGTTATCTCGCTGCACTGGGGACAGGCCTCAGCGCTCAAACAGCACTGGGGGCATCCCCAGTGCTGCAAGAGAACTCTCCAGCGCCACCTCCATCTTCTTCTGGAACGTTCTTTTCACACGTCTTCTTCCGGCGCAGGCTTTGAAACTTGTAGGCGTCGGGCAGAGCCGACTGCGCATGCCCACAGGCCACAAGAAAATGGCCGCTTACTCACTGTGTAAGTGGCCATTTTTCTTGTGGCCTGTGGGCATGCGCAGTCGGCTTTGCCCGAGGCCTACAAGTTTCACCGCCTGTGCCGGAAGAAGACGCATGAAGACGATGTTCCAGAAGAAGATGGAGGCGGCGCTGGAGAGTTCTCTCGCAGCATTGGGGATGCCCCCAATGCTGTTTGAGCGCTACGGCCCGCCCCCAGTGCTGCGAGAGATCTCATTTGCATACTGACGAAAAATGGAATTTCAACCGAATGGCAGCGCAGAGAAGACATCTAAAGGTAGGAGAAGAATAGACTTTCTTAAGGCTATTCCGACGTGTCAACGACAAAAAAAAAGTTTTTAATGGTAGAATCCCTTTAATTGGTGGCCCGGAAAAATAATAAACTATATAAAAGTACTTTCCTTCCCTCACCTCTCTCGGGGTCCCTGATGTTTTCCGATGTTCTGTCTTCAGATCACTTCCGGCCTCCTGGATGACATCAGCAGTACTGAGTCACTGCTGAGTCCTGTCATTGGGCCTTGAAGGTCATGACAAAGGACACTCCTTTTTTCAGGGAGTCAAAAACAATGGGACATTTGTAAGTGTTAGCAATGAAAATTTTTGAATTGACATTGAAAATTCTCATTGTCCATGTGAGCCATAACCATGCCCTCAGATGACAGAAAAAAAAACTTTATTTGCCTCCATATGAAATGAGACTATAGGATTTTTGCTCCTGTATGGACGCCATCCCCTTACTAACACCATCTGCTTCTTCTCCTGTACAGTAATGAAGGCATCTACCACCACGTCTTCTGGGTGGGTCTACTGAAGAGTAATCCTGATGAAGGCTTCACCTGGTCAGACGGCTCCCCTGTAAGTAATGTCTAGCCGTGACTTGTATATGGGTCATAGATATTGTAAATAAGACACATTTATAGGGGTTTTGTTGTTGTTTTTTTTCTCCATTTTTTATTTTTTGTAGTTGAATTATGAAAACTGGGGATATGGAGAACCCAACAACTACCAGGGGATGGAGCTGTGCGGGGAGATCAGCACTGACTATCGCCTGTCCTGGAACGACAGACATTGTGATATCCCACAGGACTGGGTCTGCAAGATAAAGAAAGGTAAAATAAATCTCTGGGTTAAAGGGATTGTTGGTCTGGTAGTGAATGTGGCTGAGCCGGGATAATAGACATAGAATAAATAAAATAAAAATAGATGATTGATAGATAGATAGATAAATAGATAGGAGATAGATAGATAGATAGATAGATAGATAGATAGATAGATAGGAGATAGATAGATAGATAGATAGATAGATAGGAGATAGATAGATAGATAGATAGATAGATAGATAGATAGGAGATAGATAAATAGATAGATAGGAGATAGATAAATAGATAGATAGATAGATAGATAGATAGATAGATAGATAGAATTGTTGTGTCTTTTCTGATGCTACATAGTTCTTTATTTTATAGCAATTTTATTTTTGCATATATATATATATATATATATATATATATATATATATATATATACCGGTGTATATATATATATATATATATATATATATATATATATATATATATATATATATATATATGTCAGATTTCTATGTAGCATCAGAAAAGTTTTATATATATTTTTTTATTATTATTATTTTATATATATAGTATATGCGCAAAAATAAAGCCCTATGTATTACATGAAAAACACTAAATAAATTATATGAATAACTAAAAAAAAAACAAAAAAAAAACAAACAAACTAATTATACAGAGAGAGAGAGAGAATGGGCCTGGTCATGCAGTGGTTAAACAATGTCTCCCCCCTCCTCCTAGTGTATTGTGTTCTCAACTTTCAATATAGTTAAAGGTATTTAAGGTACTGCTGACATCTAGTGGTCAGACATTGTATAGCACTTAGAAAAAAAAAAAAAGTAATAAACTGGAAAGCTTCACGATGACATGAATGATGGTGTCAGGTCATAGTGAAACCTTATAAAATGAAATAACATTGTGAGCTGTGCCAGAGGTTAAGTGAAAATCAGGATGACTCTCAGGAAGTCTTATCGCAGTTAACTGAGTTGCAAGAGTTTCATAGAGGAGTAACTTGATGCCCTAATTCCCAATGTAAGATTGTTAATGGGGTCCCCAACCTACCATACTGATGCCTTTCTATGTGACAGAGGTATCTAAGGCTATAGATGTGACTGTCCTGCTGTAGTGACTGATGTATACATATGGCAGGGCTGTATGACGGCAACATGATCTGAGCTCAGGGTATAATCTGTACTTGGCCCCAATGATAATGTATCATTTATAGCACTGGTTCCCTCATATTGGGAGGAGATACTTATGGGCCCCCCTGAGGCTCCTGGGCCAGGGTGCAAATGTACCTTCTGCAACCCCTCAAGTATCGCCCAGAAGATATACAGAATCCCACCATAGTACAGAGCTTTGGACGCCCCTTTGGTTCCTAAATGCACCCCTTATTACAGAATTATTCCCCCTCGAGTCACGGGTTTGTAATATGGCATCTAGGGGACCCAGAGAAATATATGGGTGCAGGATCCCTAGGAATTTGCAGAAAATCGCCTCCTGTGATAAATGGAGCACATACAACATTTTCGTAATTTATTTACAAGGTTTCAGAAAAGAATCTCTATAAAATATTCAGTCCCTCGTGAAATTTTTGGCTGTACAATCTTTCGGCAGCGCCTGCCAAGGAAACATTTAGAAACCTACCGGGCATTTTCATTAGTCGGAACTGATAGGTATCTCCGAAATTACAGCGCTTGTAACAAAAGTTGAAAAGGGCATCGAGCTAATAACAAGACGACTGAAAGATGGATTACAAGTGCATTACCTGCGAACAGGGCTGACCCCTAGTGATAATGGACCGCCACCATAATAGGAGAAGCTGCGGACGATGTCTTAAAGCGGTATACCGCTCATGGCTATGGGATTTACCATAGCTCGGTGTTATGTCTGGGGGGCCCCTAATAGTCTACCTATGCGGGGTATACTGCTACACACAGTATACAACACCCTTAGTATCCTTACAAACAATATACTGCCCCCTCTGCGCCCTTAGTGGTCCCTACACGTGTCTGCCACATCAGCTGTAAGGCCCTGGCTCTGTCATCATGGCGTGGGCTCAGGACCCGCTGCACATTGCCCATCTAAATAATCCAAGGTAATGTCCGATTTTAAAAAGATATTGCCGGTCCACGTGTGGTCAGTGGTCTATGGAATTGCTTGGGTTGCCTGATGGATAACACCACCCCTAGGTATACATACCAATTGGTTGAAATTGTGAAATCTCTATATCATGTCTATGGAGAGGGGAGGGGGAGGAGGCATCTGCTGCTGCCAGTTAGATTGCCTTATTCTGTACAGATACTCTAAAGATATAGCAGTGTCAGTAGAGCGCCTCACTTACAGTGTAGCAGAGCTTAGCAGCTGCAGTTATTTGAGTGTCTTTTCAGCAGCACACTCCTCCCCCCTCTGCTCTCCATAGACTTCACTGTAAAACATAACTCAGCCTGAATAGTGGAGAATAGGATATGTTTCTTTAATAAAATACATAGCAAAGTTTATTATATTCCCTTGTGCAATTCATTTATGAAAAGTTGTTGTATATTCGGAGGTACACTTTAAGACCATGTCGTA
The DNA here is from genome assembly GCF_031893055.1 of Leptodactylus fuscus. Taxonomy (NCBI): domain Eukaryota; kingdom Metazoa; phylum Chordata; class Amphibia; order Anura; family Leptodactylidae; genus Leptodactylus; species Leptodactylus fuscus. Next base: position 207,340,524 of record NC_134268.1, on the reverse strand, counting down.
TTTAATTTTAAAAAAATTTCTGTATTCAATCATTTTACAGTTTACCTTATCAAGCTCCAGTCTCAAAGACTGAAATTATGAAAATGGAGAGTACAGTGACCACTAGGGGGAGCTAAGGAGCTTACTGCATACTGAATTATTGTTGTATATATTTAGGTAGGTATAAACAGTATACAGGGAGCTTCTAAGCGCCCCCTAGTGGTTACTGAATTTCATCATTTGTATTATATATAGGAAGAGGATTTGGATCTCTTTACCATCACATACATAGGAAGGATCTTCAATGGAAGTCTATAGTAATTCTGGGTAGTGTGGCCTGGATTGGTATATATAGTATAAAATGGTATATTTGGGTTACACCTGTATAAGATAGGCAGAGCCGAGAGAGATGACCAGCCCTTATCCGCACAGATTTATAAGATCCATTATACATTTTACACACAGTGCTCATCTTCAGCTTCGTAAGAGATTTCAGTATCATTTGGATCAGCGCAATAACAAACCACTGTCAGACAGAAATCATCGCAGTTACACTGACACTGTCATTTTATTCCTAGGTGCAATATTAAAGCCAGAACCCACAAAACCACCAATTCCTGGTAAGTAGTTATAAAATACATTTCATCCTGTTGAATATTTTGAGATTTGTCAGCGACCGATTCTGTCCATTCTGCCGATCATATTATATGTAGACACAGGCAAAATCCAAGAATCTTAGAGAAATGAATTTAGGACTTATATACAGTAGACAGACAATACCTAAACGGGCGGTCGTTATAGAAAAAAGAGGGTATTCAGCAAAAGTCCCAAATTTCGAAAGTTCCTGTTCCACTTTTTCCAACATTGTAGTCGGGTAAATTGAGCAATGCGGAGTGTGACTACACAGAGAGTAGAGAGGGGGCAGCACATGGCTATGGCTCTCCATTCACATCTATGGGAACCACAGACACTCCGAAATGCAGGTGCCAAGTATCAGGGATCTATAGTTTATCCTTACACTTGTTTGCTTGGAGGTTAACAGAAGACAAGAATGGCCCTCCCTAATTTATTGGTTACTCTAACGGAGTTTAGGGGTCTTGCTGGCTACAAAGTGAATCCTACCAAAACCGAAGCTCTCCCTATTAATATTCCCACCACCTCTTTGCAATTACTTACGGGTAACGATAATAACGGGTAATTTCAGTGGCGTGTTACATCCCTTAGGTATCTGGGAGTTCAGCTCTCTTCCTCCTGGTTTATACTCTGCTAATTCCCCGCGTCTATTTGGTGAGCTTCACTCAATGTCAGATAAGTGGCGTCCTCTTCATATCTCTCTTATGGGGAGAATCTCGGCAGATGTCCCTCCTCCCCAAACTCCTTTATTTTGAGACCCTTCCTGTTGCGGTGCCTAGAGGTGAGTTGCGGTCTCTCCAGAAAAGTGTGTTCCATATTATTTGGAATACTGAACGTCCCCGCATTCCCAGATCCGTGATGCTCGCTGGCAAGGGAGAGGGTGGACTGGCCGTCCCGCATTTGCTATTGTATTACTGGGCTGCCTAGCTTCGGGTTATCCCTTTTTGGGCGGCCTCACAGGTCTACACTAAGTGGGTTGGGTGGCTTTGGATGGCCTCTGTTCTTCCTAATGCACTCCTCCGGTCTCGCTCCCTCCCCTCACTTGCCACTCCACTTCTAGGTCCTATTCGGTTCACCAGAAAAGTTTGGAATGCTTCACATTGGCCTCTCATTCGTCCTCAATGATTTCATTTCTATACAATCCCCTCCTCCCAGGGGGTCTCTCCTCTGCTTATGTACGTTAGTGGGGCGGGCGGGTGGTTCCATTAACTTTGATAGATGGGTCAGGTGGAGGGGCCATACAGGATGGGCTGAAGATGATAAACTCTGTTTTCTCCATGTTGAGTTTGAGAAAGCGGGAGGAGAGGAAGGAGGCTACGGCTGCTAAACAATCTGGAATTCCGGCCAGCAGGGAGGTAATGTCAGGTCCAGAGATGTATATTTGGGTGTCATCGGCATAGCAATGGTACTAGAAACCATGAGTTTCTATGAGTTAGCCCAGGCCAAGGGTGTAGATGGAGAACAGGAGGGGTCCTAGGACGGAGCCCTGGGGGACACCTACAGAGAGAGGGCGAGGTGAGGAGGTGGTGTGCGAGTGGGAGACGCTGGATGTGCGGTCGGTGAGGTATGAGGAGATCCAGGAATGGGCCAGGTCTGAGATACCAAGGGATGAGAGAATTTCTAACAGGAGGGAGTGGTCAACTGTGTCAAAGGCAGAGGAGAGGAGGAGGAGGACAGAGTAATGGCGTTTGGCTTTGGCGGTTAGCAGGTCATTGGTGACTTTTGTTAGGGCATTTTCAGTGGAGTGCCGGGTCTGAAGCCTGACTGGAGTCTGTCAAAGAGCAGGTTGGACGAGAGATAGGAGGAGAGTTTGGAGTGGACATGCTGCTCACGAAGTTTTGAGGCGTACGGGAGCAGAGAGATGGGACGATAGTTGGCAGGAGAGGACGGGTCCAGGGACGGTTTCTTAAGTATAGGAGTGACAGTGGCGTGTTTGAAGGCTGAGGGGAAGGATCCATTGGTTAGGGATAGATTGAAGAGATGATTAGGGCTGGAGTGATAACTTCAGTGAGCTTGGGGATGAGATGTGATTGAATCGGGTCGAGCGCACAGGAGGTGAGGTGGGATTTGGAGATTAGGGAGGAGAGTTTTTCATCAGTGATGGAGGAGAAACAGGTCAGGGATGGGGAGCAGCGAGTAGTTGGGTGAATGGATTGTCGGGGGAGTAGGGTGAGGCTGTCTCTGATGGTGTCAATTTTAGTTTTAAAGTAGGAGGCGAAGTCGTCATAAAGACTATTCAAAGGCTATTCACACATATGTGGGGCTCTATTAGCATGATTTTGCTGATAGAGCCCCTTTAAGGGTTTAAAGGGGTATTCCAGTTAGAACAAAGAATGAGGGTTACTTGATGATTGTCCCGAATGCTTACTAATGGGGTTGAGCTGATCTTGAGATTTCAGGATCGTTTTTAAAATCCGATTTTCGATCATTTTCCAGCCGATCCCGATCATGAAATTTGCTCGATCGCCGATCGGGATCCAATCTTTCCCGATCCTGATCGCTCAACCCTAGTTACTTTATGTTTATGGAGTAGGGTTGAGCCGATCTTGAGATGTCAGGATCATTTTTAAAATCTGATCATTTTCCAGCCGATCCCGATCGTGAAATTTGCTCGATCGCCGATCGGGATCCGATCTTTCTCGATTGTTCTACCCTACTTACTAAGCTATTTTTCACAGTCCCCATTCAAATGAATAAAGCGACACGTTGTACGGTACAACCGGGCGCCCAGATTGGAACTGGTTCTTGAGATGATTTTAGGGGGGGTTTCTTACCCATGCATTGTTAACCCTTTCTGTTTGATGTATTGTAATAACTTGTCATTTCTTAGCTTTTGAGTTTACAAGCGATGGCTGGCTAATCCAAGGGGACAGACAATACTACATCAGCAAGGAAGAGCTGCCCATGGAGAAAGGACGGGAATTCTGTAAAAAGAATTTCGGGGATCTTGCCACCATCAGCAGCGAATCAGAAAGAAAATTCCTCTGGAAATACGTAAGTTGTGAATTTTAATATGTAGTTATCTGGAATGGTTATTTTAAAAAGGATCACTCGGTGACTTGTGATGGAGGATACGCAACATAAACTGAAAACTAACCAAAATGAGTCAATGCTCTTATCGAGCTCCACTTCCTCTTCTCAGGCCAGTGATATCACATTCATTAGTCACATGACCGTTCACAGTCCCATTCAACTGGATCAAACAGATGTAATACCAAATCAATGGCGTACCTACCTTGTAGCCAAACCACACAATTGTTATGGGGCCCGTGGGGAGAGGGGGCCCTGCGCTGAACTTCCTTTCCTGCTTCCTGATACTAATTCAATGCATTTCCCAGAGGACACCACTAGAGGGAGCACAGTGTAAGGAGACTTTTACAGCTTCAGATACATTCAGTCGTATCTGTATTCATTCCTATGCATGGAGAGCCCTCTAGTGGTGGCTGCAGGCAGTAAGTTTTATCAGTTGGAACTTTAAAGGGTAACATGATCAATGTATTTAAATAGATTGCAAAGCATGAAAAGTAATCATTTTTGGAACATGGTCATAAAATTGCAACTTTTACCCAGTTTGGACCACAGTTAACACTTTTCTTGAGGAAGGCTTGATACCCCAACAAATTTACTGGTGCAAATATTAGCTATACTCAATGCCAATCCCTAGCTGGTGCAGATTTCAATTTCTGGTGCAAGGGCTATCTGACATGCACCAAAGTTATTTAAAGGTGTACAACTTTTAGTTTTGACACATATTACTCCGACATGTCCATTCATAAAGACTGGCATACTATATACCAGTCAGGGGCCTCATGCCACACGACCGAGTGTGCAGGTGGAGTGGGTTCCAGTTTTTCTAATGGAAGGCACAGTCAGATGACATCCAAGTGACTTCCTTTATTCATTAATTTCCATGGGGCGGTTCAATCCTGTTCCGATCCAATAGGATTGGACCTGTTCTGTATCTATTGGGTCGGAGCCCCTCCGGGACCTTGTGATATCTGTGTCTGCATAACCTAAGCAAAGGGGGAGCCTGAAGAGTCCTTTTATCCATTCAACATTAAGTTCTGCTATTGTGTTACTATGGGGTCTACCGGGTTTCTCCGGGTTTATACTGAGACTGGCGAGTAAAGAATTCCTCTTTGCAAGACTTTTCCCTCCACCAATTTTAGGCAGAATCTGCGATGGATCTCATATGGAGACTCCCTTGCAGATGTGAACCTTGCCGTAGACGTTTAGTTCTGCACCATTCTCCATTACACTTTACTTTATATCGCTACATATAGAAACTTGATTTTTCTTCTCGCTTTGACTGTGACCTCTTTCTGTATCCTGAGCGCAGACTCGCACCTTCATGTTCTTATTCTTCCCCCCTTTAGGTTTTAAAGAATGAGAAGAGCAGCGCTTATTTCATCGGCTTACGCCTAGCAGTGGATAAGGAGTTTATGTAGGTGCTTAATGTATGGGGGGGGGATGACACTGTTTTGACTCAATGTATGAAATCTATATACAGGATCATGAGCAATGCATGTATGCAACTAGTAATAAGGAGCGAGAACCCGGGCGTATTCATTGGTCACATAGTCAGTTCACATCTCAGTCCCTTTCAGTTGAACGTTGAACAACATGAGCTAATGAAAAGAAGAAAGTCTCGATCTCACCATATAAGTATGCTCCAAGATAACCCTCCGGGTGCACGGCCTTTAACCTCCGGACTGAATAAGGCAACTTCACAGCTGAATCTTTAACCAAAAATAGTAGGTCCGCACTCCTCGGGTTCCATAAAATATAACTTTTAATAAGCCATTAAAAACTCACACAACATAGAACACTTTGTGAAAAAAGTAGGAAAAAGACACATAGTGCTTAAAACCGCCGACGCGTTTCGAAGCTTTACAGCTCCTTAGTCATGGACTAAGGAGCTGTAAAGCTTCGAAACGCGTCGGCGGTTTTAAGCACTATGTGTCTTTTTCCTACTTTTTTCACAAAGTGTTCTATGTTGTGTGAGTTTTTAATGGCTTATTAAAAGTTATATTTTATGGAACCCGAGGAGTGCGGACCTACTATTTTTGGTTAAAGATTCAACATGAGCTAATACCAAGCATAGCGGATATATAACTGTACGGTGCTGGGCTGGGAAATAAATGGGGTGGGTGAGATGATTCCCCCATTAGCCCCCCAGTAGTGTAGACCAAAGTGTCATTGGTAGTTTGAAGGGAATCCAGGGGTTCTCCTGACCATTATTTTGACATCAGCCATGACTTACAGTATGATATGTATGATATATAAGCAGCAGATATCCCGGGTTTGCTAACCTTAACAATTGTGTTTCGTTAGGTGGATGGATGGTTCTCCTATAGACTATGTTGCCTGGGCAAGTCATGAACCCAACTTTGCCAACAATGATGAGAACTGCGTTACGATGTATAGAAACTTAGGTATGTCTCGAGTCTGTGACATCTCTGTCTGTATCAAATACATGGCTATTTCTAGGAATTTCTGCAAAGCGTAAAAATAGTGAAACATTACTTGATGCAAGTAACTGGAGCTTCTGTGTCTAGATATTATTGGTACATACTTATTATGGCGCCCTCTGGTGTTCTTGTGTCTATGGCGCCCTCTTGTGCTCCTGTGTCTAGATATTATTGGTACATACTTGTGATGGCGCCCTCTGGTGCTTCTGTGTCTAGATATTATTGGTACGTACTTATTATGGCACCCGCTGGTACTCCTGTGTCTAGATATCACAGGTACATACTTGTGATGGCGCCCTCTGGTGCTTCTGTGTCTATATATTGCAGGTACATACTTGTGATGGCGCCCTCTGGTGCTCCTGGTCTAGATATCACAGGTACATACTTGTGATGGCGCCCTCTGGTGCTCCTGTGTCTAGATATTGTAGGTGCATACTTATTATTGCGCCCACTGGTACTCCTGTGTCTAGATATCACAGGTACATACTTGTGATGGCGCCCTCTGGTGCTTCTGTGTCTATATATTGCAGGTACATACTTGTGATGGCGCCCTCTGGTGCTCCTGTTTCTAGATATTATGGGTACATACTGTACTTGTCATGAGAGGGGCTTCATCAGGATACTGTGGAGACTACAAAGATTATCGCACTGACACCGGAGTGTGCACAGGGCCAGGGCAAAATAATTGTGAGCAACAAATTGCATATAGTCTAGAAAGAAACTAAGGAGTCCGCTGCATAAGACTGCCGCCATACAGGTGGGCCGGCAAAAAACTGTGTGCGGTGTCGGCCCACCAGAGTACCAGGGGATTTTACGATGGGCAACGGCTTTAATACAATAATGGTCTAGCAGAAGACACCCACATCTCAAGGGTTCCTTGGTCTATATCTTGGGGGTTGTTGAGGGGTGGACCCACAGAATCATTTTATCTGGTGGGCTCAATGGGTTCAAGGGACCTCAGTCCAATTCTGTTCAAGTGTTGTTGTAAACAGTATCAGACAGATTACATTATATACAAGCGTTGTCTTCTGTTGCGGTAAGATGTGTGCCACAGTCAAGGAGTTATACAAAAATCAGACCACCCCTTTAAGAGCTAAGACTGATCTAATGTTTCGTTTTGTTGTTATCACAGGATATTGGAACGATATAAATTGTGGTTATCCAAACCCATTCATCTGTGAAAGGAAAAACAGCTCTATAAACGCAACGTCGGCCCCCACCGCTCCAGCACCACAGGGCGGCTGCCCCTCAGACTGGCTCTTATATGGAAGACAGGTAATCTTATAACAATGTAACACTGTCCAGTAAACCACCAATCAGGATTGAGAAACCATCTAATATGTAGGGAGTCCTGACATTTTTGGGGAACACCAACCATGAACCACTGCTATACTGTTGGGGCTCTTCAGACCCCGAATATAATAAGTGGACGCCTAGGGGAGGTCAGGCACTGGTCCTTATCCTCTTTGGGCGTCTTCTAGCTTCCTGAATGTCATCAGTCGTGTTATCAAAACGCATTTTATACTCTTGGGCCTGAACAATATGGCCAGATAGGAAATTGCCGGATGCACCTCATGACGAATATTCACTTGAGATTCACCCAACGATAAGGCCGTAGTCATAGTAATGAATCTATTCCTCTACTACAGTGTTACAAAATTTTTGGTGACCAAAGCGAAGACATCATTGATTGGCAAGCTGCGAGAAGTTCATGCAAGACAAAAGGAGGAAACTTGGTGACCATAAATGATGAGCTGACCCAGGGTACGTAGTATGAACCTCTGCCGTCTTCTCTACGTGGCCACCTTTCTGTATACAGGTATTTACCTATCTGGTTTGTTTCATTCCAGCTTTTCTGACGACTAATCTAAAGGATCTCGAGGTCGATGTGTGGATAGGAATGAACGACGTGAATTCGGAACACAAGTTTTTGTGGACTGATCAAAGTGGGGTGTATTTTACAAATTGGGCCAAAGGTCATCCTTCAGGAAGTCATGTCTATGCCTACGATGATGATGTAAGTTATATTAAAAAAAATAATTTTTGATGCTGGGGTCCATAGGCAAATTTTTATGTAACAATATCCCACTGTAGAAAATGCATTGTCTCGTAGCTTAGAGGGATTGTCCACTTTGGATAATACGTTTTTGGCATAAGAGCTAGTTGAAGATAAGGTGTCAGAAGAAGCAAGTGTTCAATATTTCTACAGCTCCCCAAGAGGTGAAATAAAGTATTGCATGACGCCAACTGAGATTGGTGGGTTACCAGAGTAATAAAAGAAGAGGCTAGGTCTGAACAGGGACCTCAGAAACCTCCTCACTCATCAAAAAGTCACTTGAATATAAAGTTTCACACTGCTGGGATCCCAGCAAATAAGTTCAGTCTATAGATGGACGTGAGAGTGAGTGTTGAATTTTCCTACAGCTCCCCCAGGGGAAAAATGAAGTATTACATGTTGCTAACTAAAATTGGTGGGTTGTCAGTGTGGCACAAGAATAGGCTGGGCCCTATAGGGACAGATATATCATTAACCTCAGCAAAAAGTCTAATATAAACAATATATTGGAGATGGATAAAGATGATACATATGCAGCATTAAAAAATCATTTTTCATTACAAAAAACCCTTTGAAAATTAGATAAACACAATGTATCACACTGTTAGGATCCCCAGCAAACAACTGAACTCTAAAGGAAAACGTGATAGTGAGTGTTCAATTTTCCTACAGCTCCCCCGGAGGTAAAATAAAGTATTACTTGATGCCAGCTAAAATTGGTCAATTGTCAGCTAGATGTAAGGGGCAGGCTGGATATTACAAGGATAAACACATCAGAAACCTCTTCACTCCTCTAAACATCAAATATGATCATGACATTGAATAGTGGGGGGACATGGAATACAACTAAAGTATGAACAAGTAATTTTCACTTGAAAATAAGATAAGCCCAAGGTGTCACTCTGCTAGAACTCCCTGTGAACAAATTCAATCTATAGGACAGCATGGTAGCAAGTTTTAAATTTTCCTACAGCTCCCCCAGAGGCAAATTGAAGTATTACATGGTGCCAACTAAAATTGGTCAATTGTTGATATAATGAAAGGATAGTCTGGGAACTATAGGGGAATTGAAAAAGTTTGACAATTCCTTCTGATGAATATTGAATACTACTGTATGTTTTATGGTAGACTGACTGTGTAGCGATGAAACATGGAGCTGTACTGGATGCCAGGAAGTGGACCGAGGAAGAATGTGAACTAAACAAAGGATACATCTGCCAGAAATCTCGAGGTAAGTTTCCTGGGATTTACTGAAACTATAGTATGGGAAGTACAAGAGGGAGGCCTCATTCAGACAGGTGTACCCATGACAGAGGAAGTGCTAGGTATTAGAAATGCAATCACTTCAACCAGAATGAATGAGACCTTATGACTGTGCAAAAAAAAAAAAAAATTCAACCATTGTATACCAGTATTATTTTATATTAAAAGGGGTTACAGGATAATAAATTAATGTCTTTCTTTTAAAAAATAGCGCCACACCAGTCTAAAGGTTGGAAGTGGTATTGCAAGTTCTACGGAAGTGTTTTCTAGACATACTCTGTGATAAGATGTGAAATCCTCTATTGTGTGATTGTTGGATTCTGTGTGTTATCTACATACACATGATAGCTGTGATCACCAGTGTGCTGAAAACTGAGGGGACTGCTAAAAAGAAATCTACAGAAAACAGGAAGTCTCAGCATATTATTTGGCTTACTAGCTAGAGTCAGAACTGCAATGTTTCAAATCGATTCATGAAATCAATTCCATGAAACCATTCTTGATCTTTTCTTATATAGATCCAAATTATAAAGAAGTTCCTACCCCGGCTTCCTCCTCTAACCTGTATAAATATGGAGATGCCAGTTACAGGTTTGTTACAACCAAGATGAAGTGGGATGAAGCACGTCGGGTGTGCAAAAGTTCAGACTCTGATCTGGCCAGCATCTTAGATGAATATGCCACATCTTTTCTAAAGCTTCAGTTAGCTAAATACAAGGAGCCTTTTTGGATCGGCATGGCCAGTACCAACAAGGTGTGTATAAGATTATATCATATACCAGTAATGTATTCTCATGTGTTACGTCAGTCCCTGTCCTCGTCGTGGGCCCACAGTCTAATGTCACTACCTCAGAAACACTAGGGCCAATAACCTATTAGAGGGTGCGTGACGAAAATTTAATGGGCTCTGGTGGAAAAGTTTACCTTGGGCCCCCTCTGTCCACCATGTAGACTTGTTCGCAACGTGTCTGTGCACTTCCCATCATTTCCATCCCCTGTCACTGCCCCCTACATAATAGCCATGCCCTCTTTTATGCCTCAGTCTCCTCCACACAATCCCTCTTTGACTATTTGCAGAACAACTGCTATGTTTGACATTAAGAAGTTGATATTCTCCTTTCTGACAGTGGAAGGCTGTGTATCATAAATCATCTCTCTCAAAAGCACCAGAGGTCGGGGGATATAAATTTATGATGCACATGCTGCTAGCCATCAAAAGAAAAAGGAAAGGAGAGCAAAGTAATATAAGCAGCCCTAGTATGTTAAGGGTGACCAGTGGGCCATGGCTGCCACCTCTATAGAACTTCTATGTTTAATATTTCTATATATTGTTTCAACATTGAACATCATATAACATGAAGCTACTGGTTATTGCTCTAGACTAGTAATACATACCGCTGGATTGATAACTGGAAGGTACGCTACGTAAAATGGGCTCCCGGGGAACCTAAGAAGAGAACGGCCTGTGTTTATGTAGACGTTGACGGACAATGGAAGACAGCCTCATGTGATGAGAATTATTCGGCAATCTGCAAACAGACAAATGGTAAGATGGAGCTACAGGACATGGCAGCAGTCCCTTAAAGGGGTATTCCCACGTCGCATACTCACCAGTCTTCACTGCTGTAAAATCTTCTTTCTTCCTGGTTTCTTGCATCATTTGGTGGGTGGGGTTTCACTTGCAACCTGCTGTTTAGCCCCGCCCCAAATTAGTGTGTAGCCCCGCCCACCCATATTGGACTATGAAGTACAGGCGGCAGCATCTCCATTCTGTGTTACATACAGACACTGCCTGTCTCTGCCATAATGAACACAACTGAATTAGCTAGCCTGATAACTGGGAGAACAGAAGAAGTAAAAGCAGCTCCTCTCCCCTATCTGAGAGCAGGAAGCTAGGTCACATGGTGTAGACACAGGAATAGCTAGATACACAGGCTCGCTCCCGTGCACTTAGCCCCTCCTCCCTCAGAGCAGCAGATACATCAATTGACTTTTGAGCAGATAAGTCAGGGCTGTGTCAACAATGAACTGAATAAAGTAAGATAGTGGACAAACAAAGCAGTTTTGCTGAAGCAATGTATTTAGGAAAAGTCTTACATCCACATTAACAAGAGGTATAGATAGGATCCTTGTGATGGGACAACCCCTTTAAATCTATTGAAGGTCTAGATGAATAAAGATTAAGATCTCTGGACTATTGATTCCTATTAGTACATTGTAATAAGGTCACCCTATAGCTAGATGCTGAAAAAATAAGCGTCCTGCTTGGTCTTGCCATGGATTCTGGAGATGATTCCTCCACAGTACTTGTGGTGAGAGATCCTCCAATCATTAGCCCCATTCATTTGAGCCTAGATGGTGAGGGAAAGCTGAAGGGGTGCAAAATGGAGAAGGATTTGAGGAGGAAATCCACATTAAATTCCTCTTCCATTTCCACCACGTGAATGTACCTTCAATGTTGGTCTTTACAACTTGTCCTTCAGTGGTGGGTTGGTGAAGGCTTTCAGAAGAAGTCACTTATGTAACATGTATGAATGTAATACGTAGACTTCCTATTCTTACACATTGTGTTGCAGTACGCAGCAATATATGACTAATATATTCAACATTTCATTTCTTCAAGTTGTCGCTCCTACTGAACCACCACAAAAACCTGGAAAATGCCCAGAATCAGTGGGAAAGACCTGGATACCCTTCCGTGGCCATTGCTATATTATTGAATCCTCATCCACTAAAAATTGGGCTCAAGCATCAATGGAATGTATTCGATATGGTGAGATCTAGACACATGTGAAACCCGAGAAGAAAATGGTGCATCAACGGAGGAAGGGTGGGAAGGGGTGTCTTAGGTTAATGTTATAAAATTATCCTTCAAATGCATGAAGTTTGCCAGTGTCGTATGCTGAAAAACACTCCCACATCATGATGTTCCCACCTCCAAACTTCACTGTTGGTGTTCTTGGGGTGATAGGCGGTACCCATTGTCCTCCAAACATGGTGTTCATTATGGCATCCAAAGAATTAAATGGTGGTATCATCTGACCAGACTATATTCTTCAAGGTTGAGGGCATTAGTTATTATTTTCTTGGAAGACATTGTACCTTACAGGTCTTTCTGGAGCTCTCCACTGGTGCTCCTTGGCTCTCGGGCAACTCTTCTGACAGTTCTTTTCACTCCTCTGTCTCAAATCTTGCTTGTTTTTTCTCTTCCACACTGGATTATGGTCCTAGTGCTCCCTGAACCTTCAGAATTTTAGACATTTTCTGTGTTTTCTGGACGTCTTGAGACAGCTCCCTGGTTTTACCCATCATGAGATGTTTCTTGAGTGGCTCCTTGGTAGACACCTTCTTATAGGCCGTCAGTTGAACCCGATGATATTATGTGTCACTATGTGTCAGGATTGCTTTCTAATTCCTGATAGATTTCGGATGATTCCAGGACGTTCCATTGGCTTTCTCTTTCTTCGTATATTCAATACTTTTCCCGGCGTCACTTCTCCACATTACACATCATTTATGGACATCTATGGTTTGATTTATTTACCTGTGTGGATTGGATGGGATGTTACCGATATGTGGTGAGAATTTCACCTTTAGAAATAGATTTACTTAGAAAATCGGTGATGTGTTCAATACTTATTTCACCCGCCGTATATCCAAATGACAGAGATGTCATGTACACTACAATATATTATACCTCTGTATTGTATAGTAAGAGACTTTGTATTTTACAGATGCCAGTTTAGTGTCTCTTGAAGATTCAGTAGAGTGCGACTTCCTCTTCCATCATGTTGAAGTTCTCAGTGACAAAATAAGCAGTTTTTGGATTGGGATGTACAGAAATGTAGAAGGTAAAGTATCAAAGTCCTCGCTGAATCGACAATGACAATCACTTTGGTTTCTACCAGACTATTACCTATATAACCCTGCACTATTGTAGTAAGAGATGATATGCAAAACAAAGGAGCAGGCATTGTAAAATTCAAGGAGTGACACTGCCACGCAGGGCATAACTACTAGAGGTGGGGCCCCATGGCAAACCTATGACAGGGTCTCCCTCCTTGAGCATTAACATGGACACCATTGTATGCCTAGGGCCTAAATTTGTTAAATGTGCTAAATATGTTGCTGGTCTTCTCGTCCCCCTAAGAGAAGTTCATACCCAGCGTTGTCGCTGACTGATCAGGCACTATTGGAGCTCCAGGTCAGATTTTTGGCATACCAAGCATCATGACGTGACTGTACGTGACCACAGGTCCCCGGGCACATGACATCAATCTCCCAAGATGCGTTTGATAGGTTTGAGAGGCTCGGATTCCTGAGTCATTTCAGGTCAAGCAAGTTTGGATACAACTGGAAGTGAATATTGTACTCCGAGTCTTTTCAGACCCAAGAGTATGATAGGTAGAGGCCCAAGGGAGGTGTAAAAAATCTTTAGGCTCTCCTTCACTCACTTCTTTTGGGCCTCCACGAGGTGTCTTGCACTCCTCGGACACAAAATGCGCCCATTGTCACTGCTGAGGCTTGTGGTTAGGCCTCAGTGGTCACATGTGCACGCTATAGTATAATAAATTACTCCAATGCATGCCGCAGTGGCCATTTTAGTTCATCTAATGGATCCGATCTCTGGGACTAAGTTCCAACCATTGACTAGAGGATAAATCCAATTTTTTTTTTTTTTATGTTACTTTCTAGCAAAATGGCTTTGGTTAGACAATACACCCATGGAGTTTGTGAACTGGAACGCAGGAGAACCCTCTGATCAATCTGAAGAGCACTGTGTAGAAATGTACTCCACCAAGGGGACATGGAACAACATCTACTGCTCCTCTTATAAAGGCTATATATGCAAGAAGCCAAAAAGTAAGTGACCACAACAATGTCCTCTTCATGCCAGAATAAACCTCATAAGCAATGTCTATATTCTGCTCTTGAAAATACAAATTTCCAAAAAAAATAACTAAAATACAGAATATCTCTAGTTCTGTTCTTATCAAACTCTTAATCTGTTATGTATTGTATTTACAGTTCCCATACCTACAGAAAAGCCCATAGAAAAACCAGGTACAGTATATTTCTCATTCATGTACACAACAATTGATATTTATCTGCCTTTATTATACTCCAGAGCTGCATTCATAATGCTGCAGGTGTTGGTGGTACTTGTTTAATGACTACACAGAATTTGGTCTAGTGATAAACAGCAGTCTAATGTAGGAAGAGATGACTTTACCCTGGAATCCAGGAGCTTAGCAGCGCGGTGGCTCAGTGGTTAGCACTGCTGCAGCGCTGGGGTCCTGGGCTTGAATCCAATGGGGGGCAACATCTGCATGGAGTTTGTATGTTTTCCCTGTAGGTTTGCTCCAGGTACTCCACCTCCTCCCATATACTAAAACATAATGTATTAATTAGTAAATTGGTTTCCCATACAAAAAACTGACTTTTGTGATGTGGGGGATGAGCGCCCCATGGGTATGGTGGCCATACACCCCTACTCCACAATGCTCCCTGTGTTTTGAGTGTCCACTAATGTTCATCATTGGTGGAGATGCATCTAGCAACAAGTATGATCTATCAGTGGTTGAAGGACAGCTTTAGCTTCTAGTAAAACAAAATATATCCCAACATGACTCCAGCGGAAACAAACAGCACTCATGAGCGTAATGACCAAGTGCATGCATAGACCTGAGAACAAAGAAGATCACACGCTCCAAAATGGTCCACCCAATCTGAAGTTTTGGTGCTTAAGACCTTTTTCAAACACTATGGGAGAGGCGACCCCGCAAAGAGAGCTCCAGCTTCTTACAGTTATACCACTAGTCTCTACTCTCTGTCTCTGCCATGGTCACACCGCGGCCAGTGTTTAAAAAAGGCCTAAGCACTAGAGATGAGCGAACACTAAAATGTTCGAGGTTCGAAATCCGATTCGAACAGCCGCACACTGTTCGACTGTTCGAACGGGTTTCGAACCCCATTATAGTCTATGGGGGAAAAGCTCGTTTCAGGGGTACGCAACATTCGATCAAATTCTACTTACCAAGTCCATGAGTGAGGGTCGGGCTGGATTCTTCACCCTGCGCAGCGTCCCCGCGTCCTCTTCCGGCCTTGAATTCACTCTGCTAGGCATCGGGCCTAAGCAGAGTGAATTCAGAGCCAGAAGTAGACGCGGGAACGCTGCGCAGGGAGAAGACTTCTAAAGGTAACAGAAGAACCAGTGTTGATTGGCAATGTATAGCATTCTGCCAATCAACGCTGGTTCTGCATCGAATCCTAACTTCGAACAGCTAGTAGTATTCGATCGAGTACGAGTATTTCGAATACCGTAGTATTCGATCGAATACCTACTCGATCAAATACTACTCGCTCATCTCTACTAAGCACCAAAACATCACATTGAGTGGAGCAAATAAATATGCAAAGTTGACCATTTTGGACCACATGGTCTTCTTTGTTACAAAATGACTCAAGAGCTCTTGTTCCAACTGTGGTTGAGTCTGTTGTCACAAAGTTACGTCCTGCATATACATAAGAGAGGAGCTAACTAAATCCACCACTTTCGGCAGTACCGGCCAGCTGTCTTAATATGTATGGTGGCCTCCTGACTGACTCTTAATCTGTCAAGGAATTACCCTATGGCCAGTTGCCCCATCTGTGATTGTTTTTAAACAGAGGATCCCATTCACAGGGTCACACATTGAAAGGGGAATGCAACAAATAGGTATCCTAAATTCCAGTAGTTATGGATCCAACAGACGCTATAGGGGCTACTATTACTATCCACATGTGTACGTACCTTTGTAACTATGTATCTTTATTGCGTCAATCTAATACTATTAGGTTACCTATCTATTCCAAGATAACGAGAAGGACACTTGGGTGACACCTGTAGACTCTATTATATGTAAAGTTGACCATTACCATATATATCATTTTTATTGATTTTATCATTTTTTTACAGCGGAAAACAAAGGAGAAAAGCCGTCCCATAGCATAACGGGTGGTGTGGTTGTTGTGGTGATCCTGGTCATTGCCGGAGCCACGATAGCAGCCTACTATCTATATAGGAGGAAACAGAACAAGCCACAGCCAGACCCCAGCTTCAACAACTCCTTATACTTTGACGGTAGCCGTGCACCCTCATCACAAGATACAAACATCTTAGTAGAAAATATCGAGCAAAATGAACACGCCATTTCTTAAGTCTTCATAAAACCCGACCTTGAATGTACAAATAAGTCTCAGGCAGCGACAGACTCTGCTGAGATGTAGGTCCCATTATTACTCCAGTGGCAAGAAATCTCCATCAAAAATAACAAGGCTGGTTCATGAAATCCACCATACAAGGAGCCATTTATGTGATCGACGCTCTAACAAAGACATCCAAAGATAATTCCCGACGGTTGCAGCCATCTTACTTGCTGAACCATCATGGCAGCTGATAAGTAGATGGCTGCGACATTCTCTACACTACATAGTATGGAGTGGACTTAAGTTATTCATCGACATCTTGATATTTCTAAAGGTATAATTCAATGAGATAGGTTGATATTCATTTACCGTACATCTGGTAAATGTGACATTCTAACAATTTTGTTTTTTCGGTTTTTATACATTTTGCTTCAGACTGCACACCTGAATATTTTGGGAATCTCACAAAAGCTGTAGAAAAAAAGGGCAAGATTATTATATCTTCAAAGTGGACTAAGTGTTATAGGACAAAAGGGTCAAGAGGGCAATAGTGACCTCTAGTATACTGTATGTAGTTTTTTGACTTGGTTCATGATTTTCATGTAGAAACCTGTTTAACTGCTGCCAAGACTTATAGGGAAAGCTTGTAAATCCTGTGAGTCCTGCTCATCCCCCCACTCATAGAGAAAGCCTGTGAGTCCTGCTCCCCCCCCCCCCACTCATAGAGAAAGCCTGTGAGTCCTGCTTCACCCACCCATATAGAAAGTCCCTCAGTCCTGCTTCCCCCACCTACTCATAGAGAAAAACTGAGTCCTGCTTCCCCATCCACTCTTCGACAAAGCCTGTGAGTCCTGCTTCTCCCACCCACTCATAGAGAAAGCCTGTGAGTCCTGCTTCTCCCACCCACTCATAAAGAAAGCCCGTGAGTTCTGCTTCCCCCACCCACTCATACAGAAAGCCTGTGAGTCCTGTTTCCTCCACCCACCAATAGAGAAAGCCTGTGAGTCTTGCTTTCTGCTCCTACTCATAGAAAATCCTGTGAGTCCTGCTTCTCCCACCAACTCATAGAGTAAGCCTGTGAGTCCTGCTTCTCCCACCTACTCATAGAGAAAGCCTGTGAGTCCTGCTTCCCCCACCTACTCATAGAGAAAGCCTGTGAGTCCTGCTTCCCCACCCACTCATAGAGAAAGCCTGTGAGTCCTGCTTCCCCCAGATACTCATAGAGAAAGCCTGTGAGACCTGCTTCACCCACTACTCATAGAGAAAGCCTGTGAGTCCTGCTTCCCCACCCACTCATAGAGTAAGCCTGTGAGTCCTGTTTCACTCAACTACTCATAGAAAAAGCCTGTGAGTCCTGCTTCCCCCACCCACTCATAAAGAAAGCCTGTGAGTCCTGCTTCACCCTCACTCATAGAGAAAACCTGTGAGTCCTGCTTCCCCACCTACTCATAGACAAAGCCTGTGAGACCTGCTTCCCCCACCTACTCATAGAGAAATCCTGTGAATCCTGCTTCCCCCACCCACTCATAAAGAAAGCTTGTGAGTCCTGCTTCACCCACCTACTCATAGAGAAAGCCTGTGAGTCCTGCTTCCCCCACCTACTCATAGAGAAAGCCTGTGAATCCTGCTTCCCCCACCCACTCATAAAGAAAGCTTGTGAGTCCTGCTTCACCCACCTACTCATAGAGAAAGCCTGTGAGTCCTGCTTCCCCCACCTACTCATAGAGAAAGCCTGTGAGTCCTGCTTCTCCCACCTACTCATAGAGAAAGCCTGAGTCCTGCTTCACCCCTACTCATAGAGAAAGCCTGTGAGTCCTGCTTCCCCCACCACTCATAGAGAAAGCCTGTGAGTCCTGCTTCACCCCCTACTCATAGAGAGTTTTTTTACATGAAAACATGTCATATAGAAAACTACATTTGCCCAAGCTAAACACCTTCTCCACTGCCCTATGAATAAATAAAAGACCTTATATGACATTATATTTGCTGCCAACATATAAAGATCTAGGTCCTGAATCTCCTGATCTTACAGCTGATGAATTCCCTAAAAAATATCTCGAGATTTCTACTAATCCTATAGAGTGTGTATCTCTCTCTCAACCTGTAAAATAAAACTTCTATATCTGTTAGCCTTTAATTTCTTTCCATGTCGTTCTATTCACATTGAATTCTATTGAAATTCAAGAAGGAAAAGAAGCTAGCTACTTCCTCCCCCAGTGATACTAACAGTAATGTATGGCCCAGTGTCTCTCTATAGGTACAGGGACATTTACATGTCTCTGCATACCGAGATGGAACTAGGTTATTACTTTTACTACTTTTTATTACTATGGCTCTGATCTGTTGGAATGACCCAGTGATGGTCAAAATATCCTCACGAGAACTAATATGCCGGACAAAGGTAGATGTTTTGTTTCCCAGTAGCTTAAAGCAGACGGAGTCTGGAATAGAAATAGTTAAGAGAGGTTATGTAGGATTAGAAAACATGGCTGCTTTCTTCTTGCCAGGAAGTGACATCACATCCATCGGTCACATGGCAATGGGACAGTCCCACTTAAACATACTAGTGGACTTGTTACCTGTTTGAGGACTGAAGTTGAGGACCACTGCTATAGGTTGAAAGCTGCACAGATGTTTACAATGACATCTTGTCTTATAAAGCTCATTTGTAGTAAATCTTCATAATGCCTAAAGATTGAAGATCCAAGATCCCAATAAATGGGCTGCCTTCTTCTGCGGAAGTTGAGCCTTTGGGTGTGGCTGCGACCTATCCGACCTCCGCACCCTCTATAACTATGTCACTGAGCACAAATACATGTTTATAGCAAGTAGTACCAAAATCACAGTATATTGGCTTCTATGTGATTGAGAATTCTCACTTTTGGATAATGGCGGTCAATAAACCTCAGTAATTGTCTTGTCCATTATGATTTAAGGGACACGGCCAGTTATGTCACCGTACCCTAAAATGTTCTTAAAAAGCGGGTATAAAAATGTATATTTCAGATCATGAAAATTCCATCTTCATATTACAGCAGTATCATTTTGTGTGCCTTATTTTATTCCATATCTCAAGCAGAACGGTTCTGCCTCAATCTACCAGTAATCACGAATCATAGCAGAGACTACAGTTGTCTGCTCGGTCTCTTATCATTGCTACAGATGATGTGTAAAATAAAATGTTTCTTCTAATCTTGTGTGTGTCAGTCATTTTACTACCATTCAAAACATACTATATATAGTATAGCTGGGAGAACCTGCACCAACCCAATGGATGAAGGCCTGGAGGCCGGGGACAGTAGTCAAAGTTCACTAGCTGTAGTCAGACCAACCCTCCAGCACTCCTCAGGACTGGCATAGCGATAAGGGGCTGTGAGTGAGGAATATAGTGATAGTAGTAGTCCCTAGGGCACTTTCCTGAGCCTGATGGTGGTTGGTGTGCCCATGATGGTAGCAGACGATGGAGGACTCAGGAGAAAGTGTTAAAAGGTACAATAGCTCTTGGTTTACTTGGAGTAAGGCAAGTAACAAAAATAGCAATCTCCCATGAAGTGGAAGCATGGTTCTTAGGAACCACAAGGTGGAGGCTGAGGTTGGGTGATGGGACTCCATGAGGTCACTCAGTGGTTAGCCCTGTAGCCCTGGAGTCCTGGGTTCGAATCTCGCCAGAAACAACATCTGTAAAGAGTTTGTATGTTCTCTACAAAGACATACTGATAGGAAAAAAAAATAATGTACATTGTGATCCCTATATGGGGCTCACAATCTACATTAAACAAAAAAAAAAAGTGACAGGTATTAGCTAGGAGCTAAAGAGCCACAGATACAGGAGGAGCTACACCCTGTGCCCCTAAAGAGGAGCATACACTTCACCTATGGTGGACAGTCTTCACCCCTTGCAGAAAGTGGCACAGACCCTTGTTGGCAGTAGACTTAGTCACATAATGGTCCAAATGTTGCTTTATATTTTATTACTGCAAAAAACGGCACCCTAAAAAAATTGGCCCTTGTGTCTGAAATAGGGATATTAGATTGTGATTACAAAATTCTGCAGTTTGCTCTTTCCAAGAAGATTTGCAGAGAACACAATTACCCCTGTCCCACAGGCCCGATGCCTTGGGGTAACCCTGGACTCTGACCTATCCTTCAAGCCACATATTCAAGCCCTCAACACCTCCTGCCACCTCCAGCTCAAGAACATCCACCGAATTCGCCCCTTCCTCACCCAGGAAACTATGATGCTTGTCCAGGCCCTCATAATCTCCCGCCTAGACTACTGCAACACCCTTCTCCATGGACTCCCAGCTAACACCCTCACCCCCCTCCAGTCCACCCTAAACTGCGCTGCTCGCTTAATCCACCTCACCCCCGATCTTCATCAGCTGCTCCCCTCTGCCAGTCCCTCCACTGGCTACCTATAGCCCAGCGAATTGAGTTCAAGCTACTAACGCTAACATACAAAGCCATCCACAACCTGTCCCCTCCATATATCTCTGAACTAATCTCCCGCTACCTGCCCACACGTAACCTCAGATCCTCCAATGACCTCCTACTCCGCTCTGCTCTCATCCGCTCCTCACACAACCATCTCCAAGATTTCTCTCGTGCATCCCCCATACTCTGGAACTCCTTACCACGACACATAAGACTGACCCCCACAATCACAGGATTCAAGAAGGCCCTGAAGACTCATCTATTCAGGAAGGCCTACAACCTCCAATAACACTATCACCACACTGCCATCTGTACAGTCTCCCCCTCTCCTTCTGTCTCTACCCCACTTCCCTCATAGATTGTAATCCCTCGCGGGCAGGGCCCTCTACCCCATTGTGCCAGTTGGTCATTGTTAGTATTATATCTACCTGTATATTCTGTGTATTGTATGTAACCCCCAAATGTAAAGCACCATGGAATTAATGGTGCTATATAAATAATAATAATAATAATAATAACCCGATCCTACTGCAGATCTTACACTGGAAAGCCAAAGCATATAAATGCAATCTAAAACTACAAAGAGTTAGATGTGTCTAAATCAGAACTAACTTGTAGATTTGTGTGTCTGATCACAGAGATGAGAGCTATAGGTTGGTATAATAAGAATTACGGAGGACCAGTAGTCGCTGTCCTCTGCCAGACAGCGGCAACAAAGGTGGCAGTGCTGCCTAGCAATACATGGCACTAGGCTTCTGTGCTGACAACCTCCGCCTGCACAATTTGTTGCTAAGCGATGGCCCAAATGTATTTCGGTGGTTACTGTGCAAACACTCCAAATCTGCTTCATTAGGGTGAGTGGGGGACTCCCTAATGAGGGATTTTTTTGCACATTGCTTTGAAAAAAAATGAAATCTTAATAGGAAAATTATGTTTAATTCTGACAAACTCCGATCTTTGTTATTTATATTTTTAGCCAATTGCTACCTGAAGAACAATTATTTTCTCCATGGCAACCATTCGCTTCCATGTGTAAGATGTTTCTGGACTACAAAATATAAAAGTTGAATAATCGAGTTGTTACATTTTGGATATAGTGGATAGATAATGGATATAGAAGTATATCTTGAATTTTATGGGCTGTGGTGGAAAACACGTATCAGTTCCCCATTTACTTAAGGGGTCTCCAACATGGACATCATCAGCTGTTACAAAACTAAAACTCCCAAAATGCCCTGCCAAAGTCATTTCAGCCATGTACCCCCCAGTAAGGAGCCACCCACAGTACTACTTTAACAAAGCCAACTGAACTAAGTGTCCTCATAAGAAAGTCAGGCTGTAGAAAGGCAACTATTATAGAGCCAGCCTAGAAAAACAGTGCCAAGTCTGAGTTTTGCCCCCCGTCCATGACAGTGACCCTACAACAAAGCCGGTCTGCAGTACATCAGCTGTAATAAAGCCTGCCTATAACACAGTACCAAGTCCTTATCTTGCCTCAAGCCCTTGACTTAGAAGAAACATCCTACAGCAGGAGGAATAACAGATAGGGGATACGTATCACTGGAGACACTGACCCTTTAAGGTATATATGCTAAGGTAGAGAAACTAGCATAGGTATTAATATATGCAATGTTCATACATTGAAACCTTTTTTGAGAAGGCCACCCAAATCCAGACTAGATCAGGATTAATCCCCTTATATTATATCCTTTGTCTAGCCTATCTTCTTTGAAAGCCCCTCCCACCGCAAAAACACCATTATTTGCTGCTCTTATGGTTGGTCATGTAGTTATCCTATATAGGACTGGTCTAATACGGTATCAAGCAAACCCTCCAATGGGCCCAAGTTCTGATACAGTAATGGTCTAACTGAAGAAGACCCATTTGGAAGTGACTTTGGCAGTCACTTACCACTACATTGTATTTATTATTAGCAGTTCCACAAAAAATAAAAAAATTAGACATTATTAATTATATGAACAGTGTGTACAATGACAACCTCAAAGTTTATGATGTGATTAAAATTAAAAGTTAAGTGCATGTTGGGTATAGATGGATGCTAGGCCCCCCAAATCATCTTCTCTGTTGGACCAAGATACCCCAGTCTGGCACTATATCCATGTGCCATGTGTTTTATTAAAAAGTTTAAGATATGTGTGGGAAACATGTCGTAAGGAAAAATGTTTAGTTAGTCGATTAACAAAATAAAGTGAATGAAGAAAAGAGAAATGTAAATCCCATCAATATTTGGTGTGACTTTTGCCCTTTGCCTTCCATCGGTTCTTCTTGGTACTTGTAGACAGTTTTTGACAGAACTGGGCAGGGAGGTTGTTCCCACCGCCTTCTTGGAGAACTAAGCACAGATCTTCTGTGGATGTAGGCTTGCTCCAATCCTTCTGTTACTTAATGTAACCCCAGACAGACTGGATGATTATGAGATCTGTGGGGGTCATATCATCACTTCCAGGACTCCTCCTCCAAAGCACAACAGTCATACCAAATATTGATGGTATTTACATATCTCTGTTGTCCATTTAACTAATTTTGGTAATTGACAAAAATAAACTATTAACTCTTCTATTTTTGAAAGTACTCTTACTTTGCAGCATTTTTGCTACACCTGCTTAAAAATTTTGTACAGTGCTGTACATAGAATACATTTTTGACTATTTTACAGAAAAAGTAACTTCAATTTAATAACTCAATTACATTTTTAATCATTTTAATTGAGTTTGTTTTTATTTGGTTTAGAGTTCTCCGATTGGTTTGTTTCCAATTTTCATTTGACAAAAAGCTGCAGCATTTCATATGCCCTGATGGTTGTGAATTTGGCTGTTTCATGCAGTAAACTCTGCACAGACCCCCCGTTGTCTAGAAGCAGCTTGTCACTGCAAATCAGCTTAGTGAACCAATTAATAAATTCCTTCAAAACACATTGCAGTCATTCTACTTAGCAGGCTTGTTTGTATTAACCTTTAAAGTCTTCGTACTGCAGTGGTCGCACTTGGATTCTATATGTTGTGGATGTTTAGTTCCCAGCATAGCAGTCACCATGTGGAAGAAGCATCCTTCATGGATAATAGCATTTTTCTTCTCATTTTATATACTCTACATGGAAGCACATGCTGAATCCCGCCATGAGGAAACCAACCAGACCTACAGCTATAGAGGACTTCTGCAAACTCTTCATACTTTCTTGCCTGGAAATGAAACAGATCTTCGCAGGAACAGCTCAAAAGAGATTTTAACACTCTTGCTGGAAAAGGTTGAATGTCCTGGCAATTTAAACAGCAGACAACAAAGTTGTAATCGGGTCAGTAACTGTGTTGTGAAAGCTTGAGCGCCAAATGCTTTTTTATAATCTGTTCTATTCTACAATCTATAGTGTCCATCTTTACAATTTTAAATTGAAAATTGAAATTGTTAAATTTTTTATTATGTTTGTGTTTTAGTTAAAACATTTATTAATTAAATTCATTATTTTATTCTTATTATTTTCATAAATAATTAATACATTTAAATTATTTTTTTAATTATTTTACTGACAAATGTGAAATCAGAAAAAAATGTGGAATTTGTAATTGTGTAATGTATTAAAAAAAAAAAGGGAAAACATTTATTGGATCGATAGAAAATGAAGGGGGAGACATAATCAACTTAGATTAAAGCATAATATAATTGTGGCATGAAAACAACTTACATATAGGTATATAGTCTACTATATACTTAGTGAGTTTAGTTCAGAATAAGTATGTTGGCACACACAATTAGTATTCCAGTTGCATTCTTTATGCCACACCACAGTTATTGTGTCAGTGTACGTGCTCAGAATATTTTATCCTCAGTTCAGCAATGCTGAACATCTAAAGAACGCGAGTTAAACCTAGTTTACAAAGAAAAGTTAAGCCTTTCAATTACAAAGGAGATCATTTTTGGGAGAAATCTTTTCATGAGCACTGAATTTGGGAAGTTGGATATAAAACAATAAAATCCTGAGTTGCAATTATGAATTTTCTAGATTTTTCAGAATTCCATTATAAATTTTATTTTAAAAATTGACAATTTTTTAATAATGGTAGATTAAAATAATTTAATAAAGTTTAATGATTCTTGTCTGAAATATTATAATATGATTTTCAGATTTAGTCACACAATTCCTTCACCAGTTGCTCCATATACTTGATTTTTACCTTCAGTTGTATGCATTACTAAGCATATCTCTACTTTCTCAACCTTCCAATAATTTTTTTTTATTTTACTACACACAGCCATGAATGGTATATAAATAAGATTAAATCATAATTTCAATTAATTTGAAGTATTTGAAGTTATATTTGGAACTTCTATAGTCCAAATGCTCATGTCATGAATATAGTAAAGGGGCAGACCTCGGACGATGATAATGATTGCTACTTTCCAAGCACAGAGCTGTACATTGTATAGTGGCTGTACTTGGTATTACAGTAAATGAACTGCAGCATGGAAATGCGACTATTGGAAGTGAAGTCACAGCCTGCAAATAGAAAGTGAGGCTGAATATCTTAGTCCCAGCCAACCCCTTTAATGCTAAATATTCTCGATGAGATTGTTGAAATCAAAGAAATAGGACTGGCCAACAAAAAAAGAAACTGTATTGGAGACAATAATCTGCAGAATAGTTTATGCATTCTTACTTTTCCTACTATGTGAGGTCATGAAATTAAGGAACATTTTAGGAAAAATTAAATCGTGTGTGTAATTCATGTCCTCAAAAAAGGCTTCCATTGACTTCAAAGAGAGCCACTTGCTTTTTTTTCCCGCTAGCTAGTAGCGGAAAAAAGAAGCAGCATGCTCCTTCTTCCCACGGATTCTGCAGCTGACTCAGCCTCGGCGTCCACGGTGCAAGGCTCTTTCCCAATTAGGCCCATTCGGGCCTAATCTGTAGTGGAATGCCACAATGGGATGTTGGTGCACTGTATTGGCATCCTGTCACAGAAGTTTGCATGATGGAAACCATTTGCCGCCTTCTGAACATACCCTAAGAGGGGTTTGTTCCGTTAGAGACACTTATCCCCTCTCCATAAAATAGAGAATAAGTGTCAAATCTCTGGAGGTCAGACCACGGGGTCCACCAGCAATCAGGAGAATGGGGAATGAAAGTCTCCTATGCCTCCTCCATGTGAATGAAGTGCCAGTGGACTTGTACAACTGGTACTCCATTCACTGCTATGGGGCTTCTGGAACTGCAATCTGTGGAGGCCCCGAATGGCGCACCAGTTATGCAAGAGCAATGGAGCTTTATTCACATGGAGGAGGCATTGGGGACTTTCACTCCATTGTTCTTCTGATTGCTCGTGACCCCCGACAAAATAACACTTATCTTCAATTATGTGGTTAGGGGATAAATTACTTTAATAGGACAACATTTTTAAGGTCTAAAACATTTCAGACAACTTCATAGAGTATGTGATTTGGGGCCAAAACGTAATGTACTTTTATTTCACTGGGGAATTCAAATATTTACTGAAACAGAGATGTCAAGAGGTGATATGATGATAGAAATGATATGATGATAGAGGTGATATGATCATTGGGGTTATATGATGATAGGGGTGATATGATGATAGAGGTGATATGATGATTGGGGTTATATGATGATAGAGGTGATATGATTATGGGGTGATATGATGATAGAGGTGATATAATGATAGAGGTGATATGATGATGGAGGTGATATAATTATAGAGATGATATAATGATAGAGATGATATGATGATAGAGGTGATATGATGATGGAGGTGATATGGTATAGATGATATGATGATTGAGGTGATATGATGATAGGGGTGATATGATGATACAGGTGATATGATTATGGGGTGATATGATGATAGGAGTGATATAATGATAGAGGTGCTATGATGATGGAGGTGATTTAATGATTATGGGGTGATATTATGATAGGGGTGATATGATGATAGAGGTGATATGATGATAGAGGTGATATAATGATAGAGTTGATATGATGATATAGATGATATGATGATATAGGTGATATGATGATACAGGTGATATGATGATTGAGGTGATATGATTATGGGGTGATATGATTATGGGGTGATAGGTTCTCTTTAATATTTATTGTTAGTACTTTGGTATAACTTATTCACCTGCTCTCAGACAGCTGACTGGCTTCTGTCATGAGGTCACATATTTACTTCTGACAAGAGCAACTCTGATCGGTCCAGGTTCTTTTAGAAAAAAAAAAGCCAATGTTTTATGCTACACATGAATTACAATGTCTTACAATGAGTAAGTGAAATATATTTGATTGCTGTAATTGAATTCGACATGACATTTTTATTCTGAAACAATATTTCATATGCCAGATAATGATTATAATGTCATATTTCTGTGCTCACATTTTCAAGGTGGCATAATGTAACATCTTTGAATTCTGTTAATCCATGCTGTAGTGGGAGGACATATCTGTGTCTGCTCTTCTCTTCCCCACTCCATAGACTTCAATTGACCTCAGCTGTAGCTGTGCTTTGACTGCTGAGCATGGATTCTTACGGTAATTTCAAACAGGGTTTTTTGGATCGGAACCTGAGGCGAAGGCCAAAATATGGGTAGACATGACTGAAAGCCAGTGCACTGCATCGGCACCCAGCTGCGCAGTCTGCTCCGGATTAGGCCCAATGAATGGTCCTAGTCCGGAGGAGGGTGTGTCTTCAGGCCTAATCGCGAGGCGAAACGGCCTGAAGAATGAGCACCTGAGCATCTCCCATTGATTTCAAGGCGAATAGGGCCTCAAAATCCTGACCAAAAATCCTGTGTGAACTCAGCCTAACAGTGATTTCTGAAACTGTGATCAATGCAGGGGAAGGAGGTTGGGATATAACGGGAGAAAGAAGCATTTTTCTTTAGTAAAATATATTACAATTTGACTTATTGAAACTATTGACACTGTTGACTTCTGAAATCTATCATAAATGTGTAGGTACGCTTTAGCTAAAATTAACCACTTCAGTACCGGGCCAGGACCAGACAAATTTTAGGTGTATTTTGTATTTGCAGTTTAGAGGGCTGTAACACTTTTTCTCATATGTCCCATTCAAATAATTTTTGTGTCTTTTTTCAGGGACACATAGGACTTTATTGTTATGTTGTTTTTATTTTTGAATGTGTTTTAATTTTATTTATTTTTTTTTTTTTAAATCCAGGAAAATATAAACAAAATAGCAGGGAAATTGTGTCTGGATTTCACTTTTCTTTTTTTTAATTTAATAACACAAAGTGTCAGTGAAAAACTTTCTAAAATAGATTTTCCTATCCGTTATGGTCATTTTCATTTTGTATGGTGTCATCAGGGGTGGGGCTATAACCTGTAATAACAGCATTTTTTGGCGTATTATTTTACTTATTTTTTAATTTATTTTATTTACTTTTTTTTTTTTTTTACTTTTCTATTATTTTTTTTTTTTTTTTTTTTCAGATGGTGTCTCCATAAGATCATAAGAAACCTTTGGGGGCATCTGATCACTTTTTTGCATTAGAAATATAGATGAGCGAACAGTAAAGTATTTGATATTCGTTTCGAATAGCCGCTCAATATTCGACTATTCGAACGAATATCGAACCCTATTATAGTTTGCAAGCTGGTTTGCATGTATATAGCCGGTTCTAACCGCTCTGTATTCCTGCTATTTTTTTGGGGGGACCCCTAATAAAGCTGGTTTTCACGTATATAGCAAGAAGTAACTGCTGTGGATTCCTGCTATTTTTTTGACAGTGTCCCCTCATATAGGACTATTTTGTGTGGGGACACCCCTAACAAAAGCTGGTTTGCTCGTATATAGCAACAAGTAACTGTTCTGTATGCATGAGAAAAAAGATATATCCAGCACAATGATAGATCCAGATAAAACTTAGCTTTTAATGAATAGGAACATTTAGTCCCATAAAAAACCCAACACAGACATCGAACAGAAAAATAAATTCAGCGTTATTCAAAAAAATTCATGTAGACATACCGGACTAACAATGACGATGTGACATACTGAACCGCTTACGCGTTTCAGAGCCTGAGCTCCTTACTCATAGCGATGAGTAGCGATTGAGAGGGCAGGGAAGGTCATAAACCTCTCTGAGAGCTCTAGCTGAAGAAACAGCTGACTCCCAGTATTAGCAGCTGCACAATGTCGTGCAGCTGCTGTCTTCTGCTTGGACATACCCGTACATCCTGTCAGAACAAGGTAACCACCTTCCGGACGTATATAGTCTATGGGCGGTCCGGAAGTGGTTAATAATAAGCATACTCTAAACTGAACCTGAAGGTCTTTTTTTACATTGGGAGGATAAATTGCTAAAATTAGTGCTGATTGACAATATAATGCAATCTCATTCTAATTTACGGGATCTCTAGAGAGGTAAAAGCTACAGAGGAAGGTGGTTGTGGTCTAAAGGACCTGATAGATGAGATTCTACCATCTAAGTATGGTAAATAAGTTCAGGTTATTGATGACTGGTTCTGCAAAAGCATATTGCTTAACAGTAACCCCTGGTTCACATCTGCATTTGGTAATCCAATTGGTAAGCCCGAACGGACTACCGAACGCATTTGCAAGCGCTATGTAGGGAAAGTACATGCACCCCATAGACTATAATGGGGTACGTGTGCTTGCCGTGAAATCTCCGCATTGAACATGCGGACAGCAAAGTAGATTATGAAGTACTTTCCTGTCCGCATGTTCCCTGCGGAGATTTCACGGCAAGCACACGGACTCCATTATAGTCTCTGGGGATCCGTGTGCTTTCACTGCACTGCAAGTGCATTTGTTATTCCGTTCAGCGGACTCCCCCGGGCGGACTACCAAACGCAGATGTGAACAAGGGGTAAGACTCCTAAAATTACCAATACTTGTCCATTGAAAAGTCTTTGTGGGATTGTAAATTTCATAAGAAAATGTCTGCATTAAGGGTGGCATCCATTGGCAATGGATCAAGGGTATATGATAGAATTGAACTTTCATAGTTACATCATCCTCTCCACAAATATCATTCAGTAAGTTCATCTCATTCTCTACATGACTTATACTTATTTTAGATTTCTTGTATGTCACCCCGGTTTTAGTGTCTTCAAGCTGACTCTCTTCTATCAATGGCTGGTAAAGGACTCGGAAGTAAACTCGATGACGACACAATGCAGAAGATATCAGTAATTCTTCTCTTCTACATACTAAATAAAAGAGATTTTTGCTCCTCGCCTTCCGATGTGTTGAATATGGACTACTTATTCTATCGTAATAGTATACTTAATCTAAGAAAAGATGAAGACTGCCATTATTTGTCAACCAACGAATTAGAGGATATTCTACAAGAAACAAAGCGCTATTTCCAAATATCCCATGGACGAGGGGTAAGGTTTCTGCCTGGTTTTCAAATAATATAAAGAGTGCTACATAAGATATATATGATGGATACTCATAAAGACGAGCGGTTATCACTGGCACCACCCAGTATCTGGAGCATTATTATTACTATTTCATTTAAGAGCACCATTAATTCCAGGGCGCTTTGCATTTGAGCAGGGGTTTGCTACACTGCTGGCAAAGAGGACCAACTTTAACATATGATACTGGGTTCATTTTCTAAGGATCCATCTAAGACAATGTTTCTCAGCCTTCTCAAGCAAAGTACGCCCCGGTGAAGAAAGTTCCACCCAAGAACACAAAACTAGCAATTAGTTATAAAGGCCCCTCATCCCCACCCCCCACAAATAGAATATTGGCCTCCTCAGTACACCCAAACAACATATAATGGCTTCTCATTCCCCCACACATGGTATAATGTCCCCCACACACATAGATCAAATCAAATCAAATCAAACAAGCTTTATTGGCATGTCTGAATAGATATTTGGCATTGACAAAGCTAGTAAAGTGGGGGGGGAGTTGGATTCAGGTGGGAGAGAGGTGGGTATGGGGGGGGTGGTTTGGGGTATAACAGTCCGTGGAGTCTCATCTTCCTCTTGTTTGAGACAGCTGGACACGTATTGGGCAGTGATCTCCACAGTATAATGTCTCCCTAAGTGCCCACACACAGTATAATGGCCCCTCAGTGCCCCCACACACCATATAATGAACCCCTCAGTGTCCCCTGTTCTCAGCAGTGACCTGAATTAATTACTGCTCCATGCTCCATGCTTCTTCTCTGCTCCAAGGTCGGCTATGAAGTCAGCTCGTGAAGTGGGAAGCAGATTGGTTAATAACCAGTCGCTTTTGAGGATGCATGTAATGCCAAGAAGTGCTTTGAATTGTAATGATGGAAGCGCTCTTTGTACTTCTAAACTGCTACAACATCCACGGCTGTGCATAGGCGTTCATCCTTACTTACCCCTTTGGGTACTTGTTATGCAGATTGGGAACCATTGGTCTAAAAGGCACCTATAGAGATGTCAAGACCCCAGAGTACAATAGGTGGAGGCCCAGAGGAGGTTTAAAAAATAACAAGTTGCACTCACCTTCCCTGGTCTCTTCTGGGCGGTCTCTCTTGCTCCTCTTTCGGCATCTTGGGTGATGTCATGTGTCCGGGATCACCACTGAGGCCTGTGATTAGGCATCAACAGTGATGCTGGGTGCATGACAGCATCCAGGAGGCCAGAAGAGAACCTAAAGAGCGCCAGATGCTGCGTGGAAGTCTAGAAGAGGTGAGAGAGCCCGAGTTTTTTTTTTACACCTCCTCCACCTATTATTAGAATAATAACTTACATTTTCATGTACAGTTCTATCCAAACAAGTCTAGTCAGAAACAAATCTGGACCAAACTGTCCAAATCTGAGATGAAACAAATCTTTTTTTAGTTTTCTCATCTCTAACTGCCAAATGGCCCCAGTTTGCTGGGAATTTTAAGACACAACCCCAAAAATTTTTAATTACCTTGGTATGAAAAGGAGTAGTGCGTAGGGAAATCCTCCTTGACAGTAGGTGGCCCTGTCCAGTGTGGGGCATCCCAGGGGCCAGGTCTATACATAACACTTGTAAGCCGATGGCTGGTCAGGTAATGGAGGGGGTGTACATCTTACCCAGACTACTCAGGTAGGTGAGATGAGAAAACTCCAGAAGGAATGTTTGTTCTCAGCAGACAACTTTCGTCTGCTAAGCATTTTGGTAAATGCTCAGTATTGGGCTGGGTTTTTAGGAATGGCAGGTAGGTTGGTAGCGGGACCTGACATTCCACCCCCCTCCAGTCCACACTTTGGGGATGTTCTGGCAGTGACTCAGCTGCAGAGAGTCTGCTCATCAATGAGGCTTAAGAAGCCAGCTCCAGCAGCAGACTCGGGGCAGAGCTTGGCTGGAGAGCTGACAGAGAGGTCATATTTTTGGAGCTGTGTCCTGAATGATTCTACTGGCTTTTGATTTCTGTTATTCTAGGTGAGGTAACCTATTCTATGTTTAGTTAGTGCCTAGCCGGGCAGGGATTTATTTTTGTATTGTTTCCTTTTGTTGCTGCACTACCTTTTTGAGTGAAAATAAACTCTACCTTTGTTTTGGACTAAAATAAACTTGACTTGTGCGTCTATGCCACCCCACCTAGCAACCCCAGACCCTGATAACTTTATAACAATTTAGTTCAGATTCACCTTTGAGACATAGATAGATAGATAGATAGATAGATAGATAGATAGATAGAGATGTATCAATGCAGATATCGCCATGTCCTATGTAATATTCACATACTTACAGTCTATCATTTGGCTTCTTAGTGCTCAGACGTAAACTCCTTGGAGAAGGACTTCGGGGTGCTGCACAGTATTGATGAAATGAGTCTCCCCAGACTTGCTGAGGTGATACTCACGGCCTCCATACAGCACATCTGTGTCAGAAGAGACTCATTACCCAGCGTAGAATTCTTCACAGATTCCATCTTCAAATCCTTAAATAGAAGTAATGAACTGCACGCTGCAGGTAGGTTCTCCAAAAACCGCCTAAATATGCATGAAATACTTCATGGTATACAGTATATATTATGTGAGAGTGCTTTGTTCTGTAATACCAGTTGTGGGTTTCATCTCTATGGGATATACCTCTTATGGTTTGTCAGTTTTAGGTTACCGATACGCAACAATTTTTGCAGTGCATTATTTTTGTAACCTGGCATAAGCCTGACCTAGTAAGGACCGAGTGACTTGCATATCCTTATAGATGTCTGATCTCTAAATGTGTCACCCCACTTATTTTTCTCTATACATAGTGATATATTGTTCAGTGACAGATGTATGAATATTTAATGTCCATGTCACTGGCGGCATCACTTCTGATCACAAAGTAATCCTATCAAGCTGCCTCTGGAAAAAAGTTGCAAGCTGCACCCAGGCTGTAATATTATGGCTGGGAATATATTATATTAATGGGCGCAACATCACCAGCACCATCAGGTCTTTATGGACCAGGGGTTTCTTGTCCTAAATATCCCTAAACTTGAGTCATATTTAAGTCTATACTTGCCTCACAGCCATTGCTCCTGGCGCATGCGCAGTTCTTCACTGGAGCCAGAGTAGAACTTCTCCAGCTTTTGTGAGTGGCACCTGCATCAGTAGTCTGAAAGCGTCGGATACCCATTTTCATACCGTGGGTGACCGCTGTTTTAGCGGTCTGGTTCTCTTTCATCCGGGTTATCCCGTAGATCAGAACGACAGAGCCAGGTGAAGATGTGAATCTAGTATAATAAAGAAAAGTAGTCAAAAACGGGAACAAATACTAACTAAAAGTTATTTTCTAAGACACTGTAGTAAGTTCAGCCTATAATATATAGCCCCAAAAATGAATCCTCCAATACTCTTGCCCTAGTTTTGTTAATATGGGTATATTGTCTAATGTATTACATAGTGAGAACTATGCCCCCACTAACTAGAGATTGTACAGACATGAATAATAATAATAATAATAATAATATAATAATACATATTATTTATATAGCGCCAACATATTCCGCAGCGCTGTACAATTTGTAGGGTTCAACTACAGACAGATACATAACAAAGAACTTCATTTCACACAATGGGACTGAGGGCCCTGCTCGCAATCTACAATCTATGAGGTAGAGGGGGTGACACAAGAGGTAGCAGGGGCGGCATTGCTTATACAGGGGGTCAGACACTTCTGTAATAGAGGTGACTGTCATTACACAAACAAAACTGTATGAGCCGTCACTAGTTGTGTCCTGTAACATGTGGATGGAGCTTGGACATATAAAGTTAGCCTGAAATGGCATCATATCATGTGGGGTAATGTGGGAGCGGGGACAGAGGAGGGTTAAATTTTGGGGATTCTAATTATAGTACGGAAGGGTTTACGTTAGAAATTGTGATAGGCCTGTCTGATAAGATGTGTCTTTAGTTTGTGTTTTAAACTGTAGAAATTGAGAGTTAATCTGATTGTCCGGGGTAGAGCATTCCAGAGAAGTGGTGCAGCTCGGGAGAAGTCTTGTATACGAGCGTGGGAGGTTCTGATAATAGAGGATGTAAGTGTTAGGTCATTGAGTGAGCGGAGAACACGGGTTGGGCGGTAGACAGAGATGAGGGAGGAAATGTATGGAGGTGCGGCATTATGGAGAGCCTTGTGGAGGAGGGGGATAACTTTATATTTTATTCTATAATGAATAGGCAGCCAATGTAGTGACTGGCACAGACCAGAGGCATCGCTGTAGCGTCTAGCCTGATAGATGAGCCTGGCCGCTGCATTCAGAATAGATTGTAGAGGGGAGAGTTTAGTGAGGGGAAGACCGATTAGTAAGGAGTAAGTAGTCAAGGCGAGAATGAATCAGAGAGACAATAAGTGTCTTTAGTGTATCTCTGGTGAGGAAAGGACGTATTCTGGAGATGTTTTGAGGTGGAGGTGACATGAACGTGCGAGTAATTCAATATGAGGGGTGAAGGAAAGGTCTGTGTCAAACATGACCCTGAGTAGACTATAATTCAGTTCACTGTGATGGTACAAGCTTGGTCTGTCGATGGACCAGTTGATGGCGCTATGTACAGAAGCAACCAAAATAGTGAGGACTGCACCATAAACCCATTCATTTATATAAGGCAAACAGGAGGGGTTAATAAAGAATGTATACAGTATAAGATCTCTCCAGTATTCACTGTGACAATTGATGGGAGGAAATTTTTGCTACAATAAGATTTTTACAAGACATACCCAGATTGGTTGTCATAATTATCACCTGATTGAGACCTTATCCAATGACCCAACAATTGGGATTTGGGGGTTGGTTGCTGCTGTTTGAGACTTAGCAGCAGAATAATGGATGCAAATATACATCACTTCTTTTAGAGAGTCGAGCAAGTGTGGATGAATATTTACGGTGGGTGGTCATGAAATGGTTAATAATATTAGTAAGGATGTATGTTTAATCATCCATTAGAAATAGAAGAACTTATAGGAAGACTGAGAGCAGCAACGACCTGCATCAAGACCGACCATAACCACAGGAGGAAGTTGCGAAGCCTTGTCATCCCAGGAACGAGCCATGAACCTTTACCTGTTCCAGCTATGGAAACCAATGAAGAGCCTAATGGAAGACATAATGACGTTCCGGAGAGTCGGGGTCATTCTGCAGGATGGAGTCTGGTAATATGTGAAAAGGGTTATGGGGTACTGGATATTGATAAAGGAGAGTTTGGACCAAAGTCACTACTGGAAGGTCATAATCTTACTAAGGATCATGGGACTATTTAGGGTCCTCTTCAGAGCTTTGCTATGGGGCCCCATGCTTTATCTGCATACATCTATATACATACAGTCCTATGAAAAAGTTTGGGCACCCCTATTAATCTTAATTAGAGATGAGCGAACAGTGTTCTATCGAACACATGTTCGATCGGATATCAGGGTGTTCGCCATGTTCGAATCGAATCGAACACCGCGTGGTAAAGTGCGCCAAAATTCGATTCCCCTCCCACCTTCCCTGGCGCCTTTTTTGCACCAATAACAGCGCAGGGGAGGTGGGACAGGAACTACGACACCGGGGGCATTGAAAAAAATTGGAAAAAGTCATTGGCTGCCGAAATCAGGTGACCTCCATTTTAGACGAATAGTGGATTTCAAATCTGGGTCATATGAGAATGTGAACTTTGTGACTATGAGACAGGGATAGCTGTACAGGCAGGGATAGCTAGGGATAACCTTTATTTAGGGGGGGAATGTTATTAAAAATAACTTTTTGGGGCTCTATCGGGTGTGTAATTGTGATTTTTGTGAGATAAACTTTTTCCCATAGGGATGCATTGGCCAGCGCTGATTGGCCAGAGTACGGAACTCGACCAATCAGCGCTGGCTCTGCTGGAGGAGGCGGAGTCTAAGATCGCTCCACACCAGTCTCCATTCAGGTCCGACCTTAGACTCCGCCTCCTCCAGCAGAGCCAGTGCTGATTGGCCGAATTCCGTACTCTGGCCAATCAGCACTGGTTAATGCATTGTATTGGCGTGATGAAGCAGTGCTGAATGTGTGTGCTTAGCACACACATTCAGCTCTACTTCATCGGGCTAATAGAATGCATTGGCCAATCAGCGCTGGCCAATGCATTCTATTAGCGTGAACTGAGTTTGCACAGGGGTTCTAGTGCACCCTCGGCTCTGCTACATCAGATTGCTACATCTGATGTAGCAGTGCCGAGTGTGCATCAGATGTGTAGTTGAGCAAAACTGACTCAGCACTGCTAAGTCTCTGCATTCGCATAGGAATGCATTGGCCAGCCTTCGGCCAATCAGCGCTGGCTCTGCCGGAGGAGGCGGAGTCTAAGGTCAGACCTGAATGGAGACTGGTGTGGAGCGATCTTAGACTCCGCCTCCTCCAGCAGAGCCAGCGCTGATTGGTCGAGTTCCGTACTCTGGCCAATCAGCACTGGCCAATGCATTTCTATGGGGAAAAGTTAGCTTGCGAAAATCGCAAACTGACAGGGATTTCCATGAAATAAAGTGACTTTTATGCCCCCAGACATGCTTCCCCTGCTGTCCCAGTGTCATTCCAGGGTGTT
Source organism: Leptodactylus fuscus (assembly GCF_031893055.1). Classification (NCBI taxonomy): domain Eukaryota; kingdom Metazoa; phylum Chordata; class Amphibia; order Anura; family Leptodactylidae; genus Leptodactylus; species Leptodactylus fuscus. The sequence continues at coordinate 207,303,479 of NC_134268.1, read as the reverse complement.
GGTATCATTTCCTGGGGTGTCATAGTGGACTTGGTGACCCTCCAGACACGAATTTGGGTTTCCCCCTTAACGAGTTTATGTTCCCCATAGACTATAATGGGGTTCGAAACCCATTCGAACACTCGAACAGTGAGCGGCTGTTCGAATCGAATTTCGAACCTCGAACATTTTAGTGTTCGCTCATCTCTAATCTTAATCATTTTTAGTTCTAAATATTTTGGTGTTTATAACAGCCATTTCAGTTTGATATATCTAATAACTGATGGACACAGTAATATTTCAGGATTGAAATGAGGTTTATTTTACTAACAGAAAATGTGCAATATGCATTAAACCAAAATTTGACCGGTGCAAAAGTATGGGCACCTCAACAGAAAAGTGACATTAATATTTAGTAGATCCTCCTTTTGCAAAGATAACAGCCTCTAGTCGCTTCCTGTAGCTTTTAATCAGTTCCTGGATCCTGGATAAAGGTATTTTGGACAAACAATTCAAGTTCAGTTAAGTTAGATGGTCGCCGAGCATGGACAGCCCGCTTCAAATCATCCCACAGATGTTCAATGATATTCAGGTCTGGGGACTGGGATGGCCATTCCAGAACATTGTAATTGTTCCTCTGCATGAATGCCTGAGGATTTGGAGCGGTGTTTTGGATCATTGTCTTGCTGAAATATCCATCCCCGGCGTAACTTCAACTTCGTCACTGATTCTTGAACATTATTCTCAAGAATCTGCTGATACTGAGTGGAATCCATGCGACTCTCAACTTTAACAAGATTCCCGATGCCGGCATTGGCCACACAGCCCCAAAGCATGATGGAACCTCCACCATATTTTACAGTGGGTAGCATGTGTTTTTCTTGGAATGCTGTTTCTTTTTGGACGCCATGCATAACGCCTTTTTTTATAACCAAACAACTCAATTTTTGTTTCCAAAATGAAGCTGCCTTGTCCAAATGTGCTTTTTCATACCTCAGGCAACTCTATTTGTGGCGTACGTGCAGAAACGGCTTCTTTCTCATCACTCTCTAATACAGCTTCTATTTGTGCAAAGTGCGCTGTATAGTTGACCGATGCACAGTGACACCATCTGCAGCAAGATGATGCTGCAGCTCTTTGGAGGTGGTCTGTGGTTTGTCCTTGACTGTTCTCACCATTCTTCTTCTCTGCCTTTCTGATATTTTTCTTGGCCTGCCACTTCTGGGCTTAACAAGAACTGTCCCTGTGGTCTTCCATTTCCTTACTATGTTCCTCACAGTGGAAACTGACAGGTTAAATCTCTGAGACAACTTTTTGTATCCTTCCCCTGAACAACTATGTTGAACAATCTTTGTTTTCAGATCATTTGAGAGTTGTTTTGAGTAGCCCATGATGCCACTCTTCAGAGGAGATTCAAATAGGAGATCAACTTGCAATTGGCCACCTTAAATACCTTTTCTTATGATTGGATACATCTGGCTATGAAGTTCAAAGCTCACTGAGGTTACAAAACCAATTTTGTGCTTCAGTAAGTCAGTAAAAAGTAGTTAGGGGAATTCAAATCAATAAAATGATAAGGGTGCCCATACTTTTGCACCGGTCAAATTTTGGTTTAATGCATATTGCACATTTTCTGTTAGTACAATAAACCTCATTTCAATCCTGAAATATTACTGTGTCCATCAGTTATTAGATATATCAAACTGAAATGGCTGTTGCAAACACCAAAATATTTAGAACAAAAAATGATTAAGATTAATAGGGGTGCCCAAACTTTTTCATAGGACTGTATATGTTAAAGGGTACCTCCAATTATAAAACAACATTTCATAAATGAATAGTAGAATTGAATCTAAGATACTTTGTATTATGTTTTTTTAAAGAAAAGTGCTTCTTCCAATTACCAGGCTGCTTTCCTCTCTTCTTGCTTTCGTTCCCTCCAGCAGCCCCCTCCTCCCCCTCCCCTCTCCTCTCTCCAGATTTTAGTTGTACTAGTGATACCGACTAAGTAAAGGCAGGGGGAGGAGAGCAATCTGATAAGTGGAGAAAGAGGCATTTTTCTCTGATAAAGTTTGTTATAATCACTAATGGCTGATTTATAATTGGAGGTATGCTTCAAAGTTCCTAGAATTTGGCACAATTTTTTTCCCTGACACCTGCCTAAAACATTTGCACAATACTGTAGGTTCAGCATTGTTTACACAGTTAAATTGTTGTTTTTAGATTTTTGTTCTTTTCTTTTAGAGCCATCATTGCTTTTCTGCCTACGAACTTGTGAAAATTGTTCTACAAAACAGTCGATCTGCAATTTCTCAGGAACAATTTAAACAGATCAGCCCGACGATAATCCATCAGCTTCTCTCCTGCACATGCCCAGTAGAGGACTTCACGAGTACGCAGCTTCCCCCTCCCACCACTCTGGAACGTGAGTCTTCTACCCATTATATTATTTTGCTGTTTTGGTTCTTAGTATCCCATGTGTTGTGGTTAATGCTGTAATGTTCCACAGGGTATGGATACAGCACAATTGCGGTTTTACTTCTGACAATCGGATCCATGTTTGGCGCAACTCTCATCATCTTCAGTTCTTGCGAAGAGAGCTATAAACTCATTTTACAGCTTTTTGTGGGACTGGCGGTGGGGACTCTCTCAGGGGATGCCTTGCTGCATCTGATCCCTCAGGTAAGGCTTGTTTCCAGCTAATGATTTATTTTGGAAAATTACATATTTTTTTACTCTAGTGGATGAACAGTTCCAGCAGGGGTTCAATGGATCCCTTAAAAAGATATAGCAACAATGAATCTGTTAATGTCCATTATTATAAAGTCTGTTTAATATTTTTATTTTTTATTTTTTGGGGGAGGGAATGCTCTTCATTCTGAGCATGTGCATAAAAAACAAACTGAAATAACAGGCAGCATAACAGATGACTGTCCGTTACCATCCATTATTAAAGATGGGCGAACCTTTCAAGATTAGTTCGGGTCCCTAGTTCATTTATGGACAAACAAGATCGGTATGAAACACACTTTAAATTGGCTAAACTCTAAGGTCTCCTGGGAACCTATCTATAAAACATAGTGTATAACACTGTCAGGGCTCCTAGGAACCTATCTATAAAACATAGTATATAACACTGTCAGGGCTCCTAGGAACCTATCTATAAACATAGTGTATAACACTGTCAGGGCTCCTAGGAACCTATCTATAAAACATAGTGTATAACACTGTCAGGGCTCCTAGGAACCTCTCTATAAAACATAGTGTATAACACTGTCAGGGCTCCTAGTAACCTATCTATATAACATAGTGTATAACACTGTCAGGGCTCCTAGGAACCTATCTATAAAACATAGTGTATAACACTGTCAGGGCTCCTAGAAACCTATCTATAAAACATAGTGTATGACACTGTCAGGGCTCCTAGGAACCTATCTATAAAACATAGTGTATAACACTGTCAGGGCTCCTAGAAACTTATCTATAAAACATAGTGTATAACACTGTCAGGGCTCCTAAGAACCTCTCTATAAAACATAGTGTATAACACTGTCAGGGCTCCTAGTAACCTATCTATAAAACATAGTGTATAACACTGTCAGGGCTCCTAGGAACCTATCTATAAAAGATAGGGTATAACACTGTCAGGGCTCCTAGGAACCTATGTATAAAACAGGGGTAGGTAACGTACGGCTCTCCAGCTGTTGCAAAACTACAACTCCCAGCATGCATACTTGCTCTGCTTTGCTTGGAACTCCCATGGAAGTGAATAGAGCATGATGGGAATTGTAATTTCACAGCAGCTGGAGAGCCAAAGGTTCCCTATCCCTGCTATAAAACATAGTGTAGAACACTGTCAGGGCTCCTAGGAACCTATCTATAAAACATAGTGTAGAACACTGTCAGGACTCCTGGGAACCTATCTATAAAACATAGTGTAGAACACTGTCAGGGCTCCTAGGAACCTATCTATAAAACATAGTGTATAACACTGTCAGGGCTCCTAGGAACCTATCTATAAAACATAGTGTAGAACACTGTCAGGGCTCCCACGAACCTATCTATAAAACATAGTGTATAACACTGTCAGGGCTCCTAGGAACCTATCTATAAAACATAGTGTATAACACTGTCAGGGCTCCTAGGAACCTATCTATAAAACATAGTGTAGAACACTGTCAGGGCTCCCACGAACCTATCTATAAAACATAGTGTAGAACACTGTCAGGGCTCCCACGAACCTATCTATAAAACATAGTGTAGAACACTGTCAGGGCTCCTAGGAACCTATCTATAAAACATAGTGTATAACACTGTCAGGACTCCTGGGAACCTATCTATAAAACATAGTGCATAACACTGTCAGGGCTCCTAGGAACCTATCTATAAAACATAGTGTAGAACACTGTCAGGGCTCCCACGAACCTATCTATAAAACATAGTGTATAACACTGTCAGGGCTCCTAGGAACCTATCTATAAAACATAGTGTATAACACTGTCAGGACTCCTAGGAACCTATCTATAAAACATAGTGTATAACACTGTCAGGGCTCCTAGGAACTTATCTATAAAACATAGTGTATAACACTGTCAGGGCTCCTAGGAACCTATCTATAAAACATAGTGTATAACACTGTCAGGACTCCCGGGAACCTATCTATAAAACATAGTGTATAACACTGTCAGGGCTCCTAGGAACCTATCTATAAAACATAGTGTATAACACTGTCAGGACTCCTGGGAACCTATCTATAAAACATAGTGCATAACACTGTCAGGGCTCCTAGGAACCTATCTATAAAACATAGTGTATAACACTGTCAGGGCTCCTAGGAACCTATCTATAAAACATAGTGTATAACACTGTCAGGGCTCCTAGGAACTTATCTATAAAACATAGTGTATAACACTGTCAGGGCTCCTAGGAACCTATCTATAAAACATAGTGTATAACACTGTCAGGACTCCCGGGAACCTATCTATAAAACATAGTGTATAACACTGTCAGGGCTCCTAGGAACCTATCTATAAAACATAGTGTATAACACTGTCAGGACTCCTGGGAACCTATCTATAAAACATAGTGCATAACACTGTCAGGGCTCCTAGGAACCTATCTATAAAACATAGTGTATAACACTGTCAGGGCTCCTAGGAACCTATCTATAAAACATAGTGCATAACACTGTCAGGACTCCTAGGAACCTATCTATAAAACAAAGTGTATAACACTGTCAGGGTTCCTAAGAACCTACTGTATATATACAATAATACATAGTGACTCCTCACTGGTCAGATACTTATGGTCAATTCTAAAGATAAAAGGCAGGAAGATACAAACCTTCTCCAAGCAAACCTCATGGACAGGATAAGGACAATAGCATTGTGATTCCATATGTGGGGATTGCCATGATGGGTTTTTTTTTCAGTTAAGAGTCCTGACTATCATTCCTCCATGCTTAAATGTGATACTTATACTCTGAAGAGCTTGTTTGCACCTGAGCTGATTATTTCTATGTGGATATTTGCTACTATCCTAAGGATAAGCCATAAATACCAAATTCCTGGAGAGCCCCTTTAACTATGCTAATTATAGAAGTAATATTTTCTTATCTTTATGTTTTCTACAGGTTTTGGGTATTCATGAAAATATTTCCCATGATCATCATGGACAAGATGGAGAACTTTACTTAGAGGAGAAACAATATCTGTGGAAAATTATGGGGATGATTGGAGGCATTCACGGGTTCTTCCTCATTAACAAAATTTCCTTTCTGATTATTTCCTCTACGAGACAGGTGAGGTATAATCTGCATTTACTATTACCTGTTATCTAATTCATGTATTTGTAACAGGATCAGACCCGTATGATTCTAAATTTGGTACCCCACTCGATGATCGTGCAGTAACCCATCCACAGTTGACAAGTTTAATTTGGACAAAAATTTACTTAGGAATAGTTATGTTTGTTGCCTCATCCTATCTCCCCATAGAGGGCACAATTTTGGTGGTTATACTTTACAATCGAGCTTGATGGTTGTTAATCGCAACAGGAACTGTGTCTATATACAGTTCGCAATACAACTAACCACAGCGCTGGATCACAGTCTTAAGTCACTCAGTTATTATAAAGAGACTTCATTTATAGAGATGAGCGAGTAGTATTCGAAACGTCAGTTTTGAATAGCACGCACCCATAGCAATGAATGGAGCCGGCCGGCACGTAGACGGGGCTGGCGTCCTGCCGCTTAACCCCCTGCGTGCCGGCTGCGTCCATTCATTCCTATGGGTGCGTGCTATTCGAACCTGCCGTTTTGAATACTACTCGCTCATCTCTATTGATTTATACTCAACCAAGTCTATTGCCAGAAGAAGTTCCCAAGCTTTTTTAATATTCATGGCCTCCTCTATCCACAGCCTCCTCCAACCACGGCCTCCTCCATCCACGGCCTCCTCCATCCACGGCCTCCTCTATCCACGGCCTCCTCCATCCACGGCCTCCTCTATCCACGGCCTCCTCCATCCACGGCCTCCTCTATCCACGGCCTCCTCTATCCACGGCCTCCTCCATCCACGGCCTCCTCTAGCCACAGCCCCTCCATCCACGGCCTCCTCTATCCACGGCCTCCTCTATCCACGGCCTTCTCTATCCACGGCCTCCTCCATCCACGGCCTCCTCCATCCACGGCCTCCTCCATCCATGGCCTCCTCTATCCACGGCCTCCTCCGTTATGTAGTAGATTTTCTCTTTACTTTTCAAATGGAGTAAAAATAAAAAGCCCTTGTTCAATCACCTGATAATATCCAGTAGAGATGGGCGAACCTTTCAGGATTCATCTTGGGTTTGGGTGGCTCAGGTCCAAGAGTCATATCAAGTCGAACTTCGGTACAAACCTAACTTTAGACATTATGTCAGGGCAGAGATGAATTTCCTATATTGTTCGATTTAGTAAAAAATCAGACAATTTGGAATGTTCGGGTCAAATCCGTCTCGCTACGCGTCGCTTCGCCTATCTCTAATATCCAGCGTAAGTTGAAGAATGTGACAGGGTTGTTTCCAGTACCTGCACCAGTAATGTACTGGGTTTAATGTATTTTCAATTACATAACTTCGAATAATACACTTGAGCTCATTTACGGATTACAGCGGAATAATTTTTGCTGTTCCTTTCGTTACATTTCCAGAGCTGTTCCATGTCGCAATCACTTAACAGTCCAACAATGGAGCGTACTTAGCTCTATGTTATATTAACTAACCCGGCATGAGGTCTTTCAGCGCTTCTAAACAAGACGTGATGGATGACATTATTCTAAAATGCTTTGTTCTGAGCTTCCTGTAACCTAGAATGCAGTAAACAAAGATGAATTATCATAATGTAGAGACGACTTCTGCATAAATATTCTCCAGCGCAAGAATTAAATGACATAAATTTAAAAAAATTCCAACAATTCCTCTATTAAAGGGGTGGCCTCATGCCTTTAAATGGGCTTAATATATTGGCAAAATACAGAATTGTTTTTATTTATTTTTCAATTATACAAATTTTTGAAGAATTTTAGGTGAAGTTTTTAAAAATTTTTCCATGCGATATTAAAAAGATAAAGTCCTGCAGTTCTGTCACTGACCACTAGGCCGTTTAATAGACTTCCTGTTTCCTGTAGATTTCTTTGCAGCAGTGATCTCACTTACAGCACAGTGACGATCATAGCGATCATGTATATGTAGATAAGACACAGAATCCACTAGTCACAATAGGTGATGTCAAAGCTTATCTCCTGCCCCTCTAGGCAATGACCTCTGCCCAAGTCAAAGAGCATGCCTAGAAAACTCTCCCATACATATGCATAGGGTCTGCCCAGGAGCATTGTATTTATGGCCCATGGTCATTCTATAAGAAACAGGAAGTCTGAGTGTTTTAGGCTTAGTAGCAAGTGTTGGAATTGCAAGATTTTTACAATTTTTTAAAAACATGGTTAATATAAGAATGAGAAATAGAATTTTTCTATACGCCCAGATTTTCCCCAGCTAGACAAAGTAGACAAAGGACAAGCAGCCACAGACACACAAGTGGTATTATTGTGCTCCTATTTCCAGTGCTGAGTCTATTCTCATCATGGTTGACAAGCCACCCCTCAATCTGACTAGAGCTGGGCTCAACCTGAGTATCCCAAATTGTTCAGTTTTTGACAAACTAAAATGGCCGCCGTGACATGCATTGTGGTAAATTATATGTATGCTGACCTTCCCTCACCTCTTTTGAGCCTCCTCGCGGTGTAATCATGCCCCCAGTGGTGACATGGGTGCACTGAGTGCCATGATATTCTTGGATGGTGCTCGAAGTGCCCATGTCATTGCCAAGGCCTAAGGCCCAATCTCTAAAGACACTCCAGAATATAATATTTTTACTTCTGTTCTATCCAAGCTTTTTTTAGCTTGAAACAAATCAGGGACCCAAGCAACCTGAACCCAAAATTAAACAAATATTTGGATGTTCACCCATCTTTACCTCTGACTGGGGGTCACCTGGAGCTTCTCCAGCAGAGAAAAGATACAGACACAAGTCACCAGGTATAACACTTCGGTTTTCCTCTGTACTGAAGATGTGACGATACAGTTACTCCTGACAAGGTTGACACAAAGTGGGTTGTTGTAGTCTGACTTACAGCAGTGGCAACCAACACATTCGTGCATATGGGTGCTTAGTCCATTGGGCTCCTGCTCACCATGGTTGACGTCTTCACGTGATTGTCCCTTTTCCTTGCTCTACACAACTAGAATGGCTCTTCCCAGTTCACGTGGCCTTGCTGTTTCATCTGCTCTAGTGGCCACTATGAGAAAACTGGAATATATTAAGATTTTTTACCAAATACCACCAAAACTTGACAAATTCTAAATATATTTTTTATAAAGAAAACCTGATTTAAGTAATATTGTTATAAATAATAAAACAAGTGAGTCGCGAAACATAAGTTTGTTCGAGAAAGAAGAAAGTATGGGAGCAATATAAAAGTTACTGAAGCTTCTTTATACAACTGACCACCCGCTCGCATTCCCACAACGATGTACTTTTTCAGGAACTTATCTGTATACAGTTCCAGTCCCAAGTCTTGAACAGAAAGAATAAATAGTAATGTATTTGAGTAATGGCGTCCTGCCAAACTGAAGAACTGCCAAGGCCATGGCTGTTCAGAAAAGACATGAGAACTGTCTGGTCCACGTGCCAAGGTAAAGAATATCTTCTGCCTATATTGGTACTTTAAAAACTGGTTGGTATATGGACCTTAGCTAAAATGAAAGAAATTACATATACATAGTATTTTCCCAGTATGGTCATACCCTATAGTATTGTGAAGGCCCCAATAGCTTCATGTCCAGTTCATGCACAGGACTGTATGGGGAATGACAACACCAGGAAACACTAGACATAGGTGCAGGATTTTATTGAAGGAGCTGTGATAGACACATAGCACACAGGGCTGCCATCAGGAATTTTGAGCCCCCCTCCCCACATTATAATGCTTCACATGGTATATAATACTCCTCAGTATAAAATGCTCCAATGAACCTCCCACAGTTGCTCCACATGGTATATAATGCTCCATAGTGGCTTCACACAGTTTCCTGCCCCACAGTGGTCTCACACAGTATAATATACTCCCTATCAGCCCCAAACAGTATAATAAGCTCCCCACAGTGAAATAATGCTTCACATTGGTCCCACATAGTTTAATAGGCTTCCCACAGTGCCCCTACACAGTATAATATGCTCCACAGTGGCCCCCAATATAATGCTTGTCAGTATCTCCACACAGTATAATATACTCCCCAGAAGCCCCACACAATATTCTCCACATTGTTCCTCCATTATGATGCTTCACAGTGTCTCCACACAGTATGATGTTCCACAGAGTCTCCACAAAGTTTATTATAGTATATTCCCCGGAAACCCCACACTGTATAATATGCTCTGCACAGTCCACGTCCCCCCCCCCCCCCCCGTATAATGCTTCACAGTGGTCCCACACATTATAATATGCTCCCCAGAGCCCACACACATTATAATATGCTCCCCAGAGCCCCCACACATTATAATATGCTCCCCACAGCCCCCACACAGTATAATATACTCCCCAGAAGCCTCACACATTATAATATTCTCTACATTGTTCCTCCAGTGTGATGCTTCACAGCGTCTCCACACAGTATAATGTTCCACAGTCTCCACACAGTTTATTATAGTATACTCCCCAGAAACCCCACACTGTATAATATGCTTTGCACCCCCCCCCCAGTATAATGCTCCACAATGGTCCCACACAGCATAATATGCTCCCCAGAGCCCCGACACAGTATAATATGCTCCCCAGATCCCCCACACAGTATAATATCCTCCCCATAGCCCCCACACATTATAATATGCTCCCCATAGCCCCCACACAGTATAATATGCTCCCCAGAGCCCCCACACAGTATAATATGCTCTCCAGATCCCCCTCACAGTATAATATGCTCCTCATAGCCCCCACAGATTATAATATGCTCCCCAGAGCCTGCCTTCCACCACAATATAATGCTTCACATTGGCCCCACCCAGTATATTTGCCAGTCCAGAGCCCCCACACAATATAATGCTCCACAGTGCATTATACCAAAGAGGTGAATCTCCAACGTGGTTCCCCTCTATATGCCAGGTTACACAGTTCCAAATACCATCTCTCACTCTGGTGTTCCTGGCCCATCTATGTATGACACTTTTACTATATGGCCCCTGTTTATGGTAATGCAACCAATAGAAATAGCTTTCTGCACTGCTTGTAAGGAAATGAACATGGCGGTATACTGTAGATGAGAAGTTTTCTTCAGATGGGAAGTAAGAAGAGATTATATTAGCAGCTACCAGAGGGATGAAGACGGATTCTGTCCACCGCGAGCAGAACAGGTTATCAGCAAAAATCTAATGCAAAATATCCATGTAATCCAATAATCTACAGTATTATACCACAGTAGGGTCACAGCCCTAGTTGGCGATATATGGTGTCCTATAACTTGCAAAATGACATAAAATAACCAATTTTTATATAATCCATGATCTATTACGCTTTCATCAAAATGTGAAACATAGTTGGCACTTGTCAAGGAACTTGGTGAAATACCAGCCAATTGACATGTTTTTGTCTACTGTTCCCAGTCAGTGGAGCACTTCATGGCATCTGGTCTGACTCAACTTGAAGAACTTTGCTCAGCATAAACAAGTGTATTCAGTCTGCTCCTCATCACAAGAACCTGAAGCTGTTTACGTATAGAGCCCAGGAATTTGTGCTTTTGATGTGTAGCTTCTATTTAAAGCCGGCGTGATAACTGGTCTCCATTGTGGAACGCTCCACCTATTAATGTGCGGAGTAAAGCAGGTCTATCAATCTGATCAGAACTATTTTTACATCATTCTACCATCAGAAATAGAAGTGTAATGGAACATTAAGCCGCAGGAGGACTTCATACAAAAGTGGTGGCTTACTCGTAATTGAGGGCTCTTGTGGTTTGTATAAATTCGAGATTCTGCATATAAACATTTCTGCACAGTAAAATTCCTCAACTCTGCATTTATCTTCAAGCAGCGCCTGCTGAAATATAAAACAAGTCAGGTTATCATAGAATAAGGAAAAAATTATAGAATATAGTGTATTAGGCTACATAGGGCAACACAGAGCTGTCCTAAAATCCAGTCCTTATATTGGCCAGATTTCTTGGCCTGGACCTAGTCAGGTGTGGGGACTCTTTACATGTTAGCAATCTATAATGTTGGGAGTCCCTGCATCCTCATGGCTCTACTGTCCTGTAGGGTTGCAGAGAAGCAGGGACTCCTTGCATCATAGTGATCTATAATGTTGGGAGTCCCTGCATTCTCATGGCTCTACTGTCTTGTAGGGCTGCTGAGAAGCAGGGACTCTTTGCATCATAGTGATCTATAATGTTGGGAGTCCCTGCATCCTCATGTCTCTACTGTCCTGTAGGGTTGCAGAGAAGCAGGGACTCTTTGCATCATAGTGATCTATAATGTTGGGAGTCCCTGCATCCTCATGTCTCTACTGTCCTGTAGGGTTGCAGAGAAGCAGGGACTCCTTGCATCATAGTGATCTATAATGTTGGGAGTCCCTGCATCCTCATGTCTCTACTGTCCTGTAGGGTTGCAGAGAAGCAGGGACTCCTTGCATCATAGTGATCTATAATGTTGGGAGTCCCTGCATCCTCATGTCTCTACTGTCCTGTAGGGTTGCAGAGAAGCAGGGACTCTTTGCATCATAGTGATCTATAATGTTGGGAGTCCCTGCATCCTCATGTCTCTACTGTCCTGTAGGGTTGCAGAGAAGCAGGGACTCTTTGCATCATAGTGATCTATAATGTTGGGAGTCCCTGCATCCTCATGTCTCTACTGTCCTGTAGGATTGCAGAGAAGCAGGGACTCTTTGCATGTTAGCAATCTAGCAGGGACTCCCAACATTATAGATCACTATGATGCAAGGAGTCCCTGCTTCTCTGCAACCCTACAGGACAGTAGAGCCATGAGGATGCAGGGACTCCCAACATTATAGATTGCTAACATGTAAAGAGTCCCCACACCTGACTAGGTCCAGGCCAAGAAATGTTATAGATCACTATGATGCAAGGAGTCCCTGCTTCTCAGCAGCCCTACAGGACATTAGAGCCATGTGAGTGCAGGGACTCCCAACAGTACAGATCGCGAGTCCCTGCACCTGACTAGGTCCAGGCCAAGAAATCTGACCAAATACTAGTAGTATTATAGATCAACATAATGTAAGCAGTCCTAGTTTCAGACTGGGAAATGCAGCCAATATAAGGACCAGATTTTCTTAGATCATTTCCAGGGTATTAGATGTTTTGTTTGTTTTTTTAGTGTGTTACATTTGTTGCTTTTCTTTGTTGTTATTAAACTTAGAAATTAGAGAATATGAAAAAATATAAAAGGATATGAAACGATATGCTGTGTTCACTTTTACAACATAATTACTCCAATGTATCTAAAAGAATAACTAAAGAAACATAATATTTGGTATTAAAAAAAAACGCTAATGTTTGGTGTGTACGGCACATGGTAAGAGAAAAGATGGAGCAGATTTTTCACCAAGTATCTTTCACATTCGATAACAATACTATATATTTCTTTTTGCTTACTAAATCTGATCTGGTAAGTTTTCTCCCTATTACTGCACCAATGACTGATCCCATATTACACAATATTCTTACAATATTCCTGTATTCCGTGCAGGGCCTATCACTAGTGAATGGTCACCTGACGCACTCCCATGACCTACCACTGGAATCTCACCTGAATGACCAGTCAAGGAAAGCCAAATCAACATCTACTATACAGCTGGTAGGTCGTGACATATGAAGGGGTCACATAATATGGGTGTCTGGGTGTGTGCTGTATACTGTACTGTGTGCGTATATAGCTTGTATGTCATATTGTGTTGTATATTTCTGACAAAGGTCACCGAGTTTGTCCAGTTTGTTTGCATGCTACAATCACATTACTTTGCAATTAACATAAATATATATATATATATATATATATATATATATATATATATATATATCACCTATTAGTACAGATTAAAAACAAAAAATAATATTGTTTTCACATACAGTAATTATTTTTTTAGAGGAGTCCAGAAGACTGTGAACCAGCAGAGGGCGCCATAGCAGACATTACTCCAGTCAACCTCCGAGTTAGGAAGAAACGTAAGTACTCAGTAGACAAAAATATTGAATGATATCCTATGATAGGAAAAAACGTGACATTATAGCATTCTATCTGACACATTGGCACAGAACAGACTTGAGTGATAGTATCCGGGTAGGACAGACAAAGGGCGCACCAACTGGTGCCAAATAATGGGGCAAAAATTACAAAAAGGAAAAAGTGGTGCTAGCAGGGGAATAACTATTGGGAGATTAGTAGTGGCCGTCACTGCCGAGTCCTCCAAGGTCCCTCTGCTGTATAAATACAACTATTCTTTATGGCAGATGTAAGTAGGGGCCCCATTACAGATTTAGCATTGGGACCCAGGAGATCCAAGTTACTCCTCTGAGGAAGTTTGAAAAACCAAAGGTCTTACCAATATGTAAGGGGAAGATACTGGTAGAGCGAGTCTAAGATTCAGAAGAAACCATATAAGAGATAGAACCAATACTCAGAGATAGAACCAGTACAACAATACTATCACTGGCACTATCTTGGTGCAGGGCGCACGTCATGTAGTGGAGCCGGTAACCTCATTGGTGGAATCAAAAGCCAACAAATTGAAAAAAAATAAGTACTTGTTATATAGGTGTAGACATCTGCCCTAGTTTACTAGAATTTCAGGCTAAGAAAAGATAGTTGGAGGGATTTATACCAAATGTATTATATCATGCCTCTTAATCATTTCCGTACATATTGGAATGAGCAAAAGTCAGAAAATGAAATCTTTGAAACCCATGACGTACATTTATAGAAAATTTTAGACCATAAATATTGACATTCTAAAAATATGGGTGCGGAAAGATGCAAATTTTTGTGTAAATTGGACACGATTTGCAACCTTTTAAGGCACAGCTTATACCAAAACTGATGTTAGCACCACTAGGGGGAGCTAAAGAGCTTAGTGCATGCTAGAGCATTGTTAAACTGAAACCCCCTGTAGTCTGCACACAGAATATATATATATATATATATATATATATATATATATATATATTTTTTTTTTTTTTTTATTTTTTTTTTTCTCAGAATTGCTAAGGTATTCCCTGTTCCCCCCCTGAAAAAAAGTTAAAAAAAATAAAGGTTAATTATTAAGTGATATGTAACTCCCCACCCCCCCCAAATGGTGCCATTGAAAAATTGAACTCATCCCACAAAAAAACAAACCCTTCTATGTTTTATTTTGGTTTCAACTGTCAAGTAGGTGGACACATCTGTCCAATACCAAGGAAACACCAGCTCAGTTATGGACACTCGGCCCTAGAGACTGCCCACTTGACTGTTCACTATTATAGAGATATTAAAGAGATATTAAAGATATTAAAGAGATAATTGTGAGCAAAAAAGGGGGGCTAAAAATTTTTAAAAAATCAAAGTTCTGAGTGACCTCTATAAAGATTCGTGAAATATAAATATAATTAAAGGCGTCCGATTGATGGGGCCCCAATGACCAGATGCCTCAGTGATCAGGAAGATGGAGGATTGAAAGTCCCTCTAGGACCTCCTTGTGAGTGGAGCACCAGGATGTATCCGCAACCGGTGCTCCATTCACTTCTATGGGGCTGTCAGGACTATTATACTTTTGGTCCCCCATTTCCTGATTACTAAGGGAACCCAGCAGTCAGACCCCCCGCTATCGGACACTTATCCTGTGTTCTGTGCAATGGGACAACCCCTTGAAGGACCTTAAAAAATTAGAAAATTGAAACCCAGTATGAGGGTGTCTATGCAGGGTGCAGCCACAGCGCATGGTCTTACACTAATTCCCGGGTTGTACCTGCACTTTATATACCGCTATTCTGCTGCCTGTTACATAGTGTGGGCCGCAGCCATGTCATGTGTGGGCAAGCGAAATGCCACATGGCTAGTGCAAAACAATCCTATAATAGACTTAAGTAACATAATGCCAAAGATGAGGCGCCATCACACTACTCCCCTTCTTTCTTAGATAACGGAATAACCTTGTTAGCCATCATGATCTTGGTCGGAGACAGTCTGCATAACTTTGCTGATGGTATGGTAATAGGATCGGCATTTTCATCCTCGACGGAAACCGGTGTGGCGACAACAATCGCCATTCTATGTCATGAAATCCCACACGAAATGGGTACGTATGGCAAACCGCTGACAGGTATTGTATGTTATGTTATCAATATATGTATATACCTTATGCCATATTTTTCCCTGACATAGGGGAGGGGCTTAAAGTGCAAAAGTGTCTTGGCTCCGTAGCCAGTTAGTACATAGGATGGGGTTAGATTGTTTACAGCGACATGTATCAGCCACTGTAATAAATATGGCGAATTTTCAGACTGTCTATATGGATATAGATAGAAGTCCTGAGATGGGAAAACCATCTACTGCCACCAAAATCTCGTCTACACCACTTATATACTTATGTAGGGACAGCTAGTGACATAGAGAGTGTAGATTTTTTGGGGCTTTGATGCCTCAGTGGTCACATGGGGCACACCGACGTCATGATGTTAAAGTACCCCATGTGACCATTGAAGCCTGCGATACTGAGGAGGCCAGAAGAGGACTCAGAGGGAGTGCCAACACTGTAAGGATGCCCAAAAGAGAGAGGAGAGACACAGGTACAAACAGGCTGCTGAAACTAAATAGAAAGTTTCTATCTCATCCCAAGTGCTTTATTCACATCAGTGCTTCTTAGGACTTATCTATGATATCCTATACCGCGCTGTTGCGGCTTAGAAACTTTCTATTTAGTTTCTAAGACGCAGCAGCACCGTATAGGATATCATATATAAGTCCTAACCGGCACTGGTGTGAATAAAGCACTTGGGGTGAGATAGAAACTTTCTTTTTAGTTTCAAAGCCACAGCAGTATCGTATAGGATATCATATATAAGGCCTAACCTGCACTGGTGTGAATAAAGCACTTGGGATGAGATAGAAACTCTATTTAGTTTCTATCTCATCCCAAGTGCTTTATTCACACCAGTGCAGGTTAGGACTTATATATGACATAATATATGGTGCTGCTGCGTCTTAGAAACCAAATAGAAAGTTTCTATCTCATCCCAAGTGCTTGTTTCACATCAGTGCTTCTTAGGACTTATCTATGATATCCTATACCGTGCTGCTGCGGCTAAGACACTAAATAGAAAGTTTCTATCTCATCCCAAGTGCTTTATTCACATCAGTGCTTGTTAGGACTTATCTATGATATCCTGTACCGTGCTGCTGTGGCTTAGAAACTAAAGAGAAAGTTTCTATCTCATCCAAAGCGCTTTATTCACATCAGTTCAGGTTAGGACTTATCTATTATATCCTATACTGTGCTGCTGCAGCTTAGAAACTAAGTAGAAAGTTTCTATCTCACCCCAAGTGCTTTATTCACATCAGTGCTGGTTAGGACTTATATATGATATCCTATACGGTGCTGTTGCGGCTTCTGAGTGAGTGAGAGCAAATTCTTCCCTTCTCTGTGTGAAATTTATTGGACACATCAATAGCAGCTAGTCTCCATGCGCTAGGGATAAGACAGCAAAGAATTAGTAATGGAGACTGCAGAGGGGAAAGTGCTAGAAATGTTACATAAATTATATCATGGTCATAAATAGCAGGAAAAAAAAAACTTGTTTTTCTCTTACAGGGGATTTTGCTGTGCTACTGAATACTGGACTTACAGCAAAAATCGCTTTCCTCATGAATTTTATCAGCGCATTAACAGCCTTTGCAGGTCTCTACATTGGCCTGTCAGTGTCAACCAACCCTGATGTACAGATCTGGATATTTGCTATCACTGCAGGAATGTTCTTGTATCTGTCACTAGTAGAAATGGTAAGTAACGTATATTTCTATAGGGTGCTATCAGTTTAGATACTTAAAGGGGATGTGTATTATAGGCATATTGAACTGCCATGTACAGCGCACAATACAGTGATCAATACCAGGCCTTTGTCATATATGTCATTTTTGTAGATTTAGGGGGAAACAACTTTGAAGTCGTATGGAAATGCAGCAGTTGGTGCACTGTGGGCGGGCCTTCAGCCCTGGGAGTACGGCCCCTACCATCTCCTACCCGTGCACCCCCATTCAGGGGGAATTGTTACTCCCACAGATATAATATCATCACCCATCCTACTTGAGCAGCAAGTGCAGTGCTACAGGAGCTGTAGCCCCGCCCCCAGTGCACCAACTGCCTTGTTGTTCTTCTCCAAATCTACAAAATATATACGATATATATAACAAAGGTGTTAGACTCCCTTTAAGTAGACTATTGCCTTTTCAGGCCTCCTTGTGATGCTCTGGTGCTTATTAGATCATACATGCTAAATATTCTGGGAAAAGAATATGCAAATACATTATAAGTCCCAGATTTGTTCTAGACCTCATCTTACACTCAGCCAACTGAAGATGACTCGATGCAAAGGCTTCACCTGATCTCATGGAGTCTTCACTGACTCAAGTTGGCTGGCATTTAATACCATGACATCGATGCTCCATAGAAACTCACAGGAAGGTTCCACAATGAGTCCGACCTTTCCTGATTCATCTCGATGATAACGTCCAAACATCTATCATAAGACAGAAGTGACACATAAATCATGACATTCAGAGTCAACCCATCTGGACTGTTTCTTCAGACTTGAATGTCAGAAATATCATAATTGTCAGATGTATTCTCAGCCATGTGTCATTCTAGAACATCAGACTCGTGCGGCTCCATTATAGTAGTCCTGGTGTAGTGAGATAGACGGAGACAAAGTAGTCACACCTCAGTGCTTAAATACTATACAATGGAACTTCTTGTCACTATTAATGCTATCTATCTATCTATCTATCTATCTATCTATCTATCTATCCAACTATCTATCTATCATCTATGTATCTATCTATCATCTATGTATCTATCTATCTATTATTTATCTATCTATCTATCTATATATCTATCATCTATCTATTTATCTATCTATCTATCTATCTATCTATCTATCTATCTATCTATCTATCTCTTCTATCTATCTATCTATCTATCTATCTCCTATCTATCTATCTATCTATCTATCTATCTATCTATCTATCTATCCTATCTTGTAACTACTAATGCTATCTATCTATCTTTCTATCTATCTATCATCTATCTATCTATCTATCTATCTATCTATCTATCTATCTCCTATCTATATCTATCTATCTATCTATCTATCTCCTATCTATCTATCTATCTATCTATCTCATATCTATCTATCTCATATCTATCTATCTATTTATCTATCTCCTATCTATCTATCTATCTATCTATCTATCTATCTCCTATCTATCTATCGATCTATCTATCTTTTGATATATCTATTTATCTATCTATCTATCTATCATCCACTGATCTGTCTATCTACTCATCTATCTATCTATCTATCTATCTATCTATCTATTATCTACTGATCTGTCTATCTACTCATCTATCTATCTATCTATCTATCTATCTATCTATCTATCTATCATCTATCTATCTATCTATCTATCATCTATCTATCTATCTATCTATCTATCTATCTATCTATCATCTATCTATCTATCTATCTATCTATCTATCTATCTATCATCTATCTATCTATCTATCTATCTATCTATCTATCTATCTATTCATTCCCTGATCTGTTACCTTTAACTAATCCTTTGCAGTATATATATATTTATGTGTCATTCATGTCTATCTCATTCCTTACAGTTACCTGAAATGACTCATATTCAGACGCAGAGACCCTGGCTGATGTTTTTCCTGCAAAATCTAGGACTGCTCCTGGGATGGCTGTGCCTGTTACTACTAGCAATATATGAACATAAAATTAAACTATAACATTGATGCTGATGTTTTAATACACTGCTTTTCTTTCCAACCAGACTATGTAGTGAGAGTCTCTGCATTTGTGTTAAAAGAATGTTCTATAATAATCTACAGCGTCCGTCTTATCTCCAGCGCTATTGTCATCATTTGTACATATAAATAGAAGATACAGGGATTAAAGGAATAAATTATTTCATGTAAACTGGTGAAAATACTACAACAAGACATTCATATACTGTAAAACAGAATTCAGTTTGGGAATTAGATGCATTATGAATGAAAATAAATATCCATTTCTAGTATCTATCTATCTATCTATCTATCTATCTCCTATCTATCTATCTATCTATCTATCCATATTCTAGCTAAACAAAAATTATGCATCTATCGTTCTGACTAATATCTATCATTTTCTCAAATATCTATCCACATTATTTATCTATGTATCTTTTATGTCTGTCTATCTATATCTATCTATCTATCTATCTATCTATCTATCTATCTATCTATATATATATATATATATATATATATATATATATATATATATATATATCTTTCTAGTATCTGTCTATTTTGCTATTTAATTTATATCTATCTTCTATCTAAATAAAAAATTAAGCTTTTATCATTCTGTCTAATTTCTATCTTTGATGTTCAAATTATCTATCTGTCTATCATCTATCTACTATTTATAAATTGTTATTATCTGCAATCTATGATCAATCTATTATGTTTTCTTCTTTTACTCTATCTCTATGATATATTTATTTCTTCTGTCATTCTATCTATCTATTCTATCTATCTATCTATCTATCCATCTATTTATCTATCTATCTATCTATCTATCCATCTATTTATCTATGTATCCATCCATCCATCCATTGATACATTTATGTCTTTTATCATTCTATCTATTCTATTTCATATCTATCTATCTATCTATCTATCTATCTATCTATCTATCTATCTATCTATCTATCTCCTATCTATCTATATATCTATCTATCTATCTCCTATCTATCTATCTATCTATCTATCTATCTATCTACTATCTATCTCCTATCTATCTATCTATCTATCTATCTATCTCCTATCTATCTATCTATCTATCTATCTATCTATCTATCTATCTCCTATCTATCTATCTATCTATCTATCTACTATCTATCTCCTATCTATCTATCTCCTATCTATCTATCTATCTATCTATCTATCTATCTATCTATCTATCTATATGTACCCAACAAAGACATTACTATATCTGGTGAGTCACATGTACTTCATGTCTTTGTGTATCTGTCACACGTCAATTTCACTTTTAATGTAACTGCAGAGTAAAATATTCTGGGATATCTGACAATTGCTCTACAGGATTTGTCTCTGAAATCAGAGAAACATTAAAAGGGAAGACTTTATCTGCTATGGGCACAATATTACAGGATGCTAGGGTCTCCAGGGTAAAATATAGGGGACCAAGGCTTTGCAGAAGAGCGGTCTACACTAAAATCTATTTGTC
The DNA here is from genome assembly GCF_031893055.1 of Leptodactylus fuscus. Taxonomy (NCBI): domain Eukaryota; kingdom Metazoa; phylum Chordata; class Amphibia; order Anura; family Leptodactylidae; genus Leptodactylus; species Leptodactylus fuscus. The sequence goes on along the minus strand of NC_134268.1, from coordinate 207,282,401 downwards.
ATCTATAGACCCCCACACAGAGCCCACCCAAAGGGGGACAGCTGCATACAAAGTGATGCCTAGGGCTGGAATCAAGAATGTCTAGCCCAGACATGTTAACTCCCAAGGGTCTCCCATTTTTCAGACCCCCTAACCTGGTCAATGTTCACTTTCACCCAGTCAACTTCAATGTGGCAACGCTGCAGTACCGACACTCACCACTACAGTCTGTAGCACTAGTGAGCAGCACAGCTAAATGTGAATACAGTAGTGACTAAACTGCATAGATATACTGCCTTGTTCCAGATATCTCATAAGATATCACTGGAGACATCATGTACATTCACTATGTTCTCCAAGCTCCCAAATCCCCTCCTTTGCCTTATATGACTCCCTATACAGTAAATGTAGTTATAAATGGATCCACGCTATGTATTTAGATTCAGACCATAAATTCTGCTTTATTTCTTTTTCGGACATTATTTTAAAAGCTCAGATTTATTTTTAACACATAACACAGAGGAGCGACCACATAAATATTTGCTGGAGAGGACGTCAGGCCAGCAAGAAAACCCAAGATCAAAGAAGAGCCATGTGCCTGTGCCAAGAAGACTACGGCGTCCTAGATACAACCGAAGATATGAGCTTGGATGCTATAGTACGGCTTTTTACGTGTACATGTGGCGGTACGTCTGATTGTGGCGCTCTCATCGCTCTGATTCCTTCACTTCAACATGGTTTGTCTTGAGGTGGGTTTGCGAGAATTTCCTGTATATTGTCCTCTCACGGGTAGCATGAGATACCAACACGGGCCCTATGTATTACTGTGATATGTGTCTATGTTAGGAGTTTTAGGAATAGCTGAGCATGTACAGAAGGCTGGACGGCTTATCTCTGGCTTCTTGTAGTCCAGCTCAGTCTGACTAATAAGGACATGACTACAATGTACTACGTGGCCATATATCCTACAGCTGGATCCTAAACACTTACTACTCAGTCGCGTAACTAAGAATGGCGGGGTTTCATGGCAAACTTTTGACATGGGCCCCCCAATCTCTCCCTGACCAACACCCCTTCCAAAGACCCCACCGACCCACCCCCACTGGCATTCCTACACACACTATTATGCCCCATAGTGGCCCCTGCACACACTATTATGCCCCATAGTGGCCCCTGCACACACTATTATGCCGCATAGTGGCCCCTGCACACAGTATTATCCCCCATAGTGGCCCCTGCACATAGTATTATGCCCCATAGTGGCCCCTGCACACAGTATTATGCCCCATGGTGTCCCCTGCACACAGTATTATGCCCTTTAGTGTCCCCTGCACACAGTATTATGCCCCATAGTGGCCCCTGAACACAAAATGATGCCCCGTATTGGCCCCTACACACAGTATTATACTTCATAGTGGCCCCTGCACACAGTATTATACCCCATACTGGGTCCTGCACACAGTATTATGCCCCATAGTGGCCCTTGCACACAGTATTATGCCCCATAGTGGCCATTTCACACAGTATTATGCCCCATAGTGGCCCCTGCACACAGTATTATGCCCCATAGTGGCCCCTGAACACAAAATGATGCCCCGTATTGGCCCCTACACACAGTATTATGCTTCATAGTGGCCCCTGCACACAGTATTATACCCCATACTGGGTCCTGCACACAGTATTATGCCCCATAGTGGCCCTTGCACACAGTATTATGCCCCATAGTGGCCATTTCACACAGTATTATGCCCCATAGTGGCCCCTGCACACAGTATTATGCCCCATAGTGGCCCTTGCACACAGTATTATGCCCCATAGTGGCCCCTGCACAGAGTAATATGCCACATTGTGGACCATCCATGAACAATCATGGACCAGACGTCACTGGAATCGGGGCTTGCGTTGTGACGCATAAGGACGCAAGCCCGGCTCATGTGACGTCTGGGACTTCACCCACGTAGGCCTGAACCCTGCTGGAGCCAGGATAGGTAAGTAGCAGTGTTTTTTATGTTCCCTCACCTCCCCTAGGCCTCCGATCATTATACTCATGGGTCTGAAAAGACCCCCCGAGTATAAAGATAGTGTTGGTGGGGATTGCAGGCCCGTGACCTCACTTACTGATCCTGGCTCCTGCTGTGACATTAGCGGGGGTGTCAATGTCACGTGCTTAACAAAAGTGTCATAACATGACATCACAGAAGCGTGCGGGATGTCAACAGGAGAACACCAGACGCCACGAGGAGGCCCAAAAGAGGTAAAGGAAGAGGAGTATGAATGTTTTTTATTTTTACACCTCTCCTGTACTATACTCTGGGGACTGGGGAGACTCCAGGGTATAATAATGTCACTTTTACTTTGATTTAACTTTGGCTGTGTTTGCCGTACCTGTGTTTGCAGCCATGTATATAGGACATATGCCTACAGTATGTGTATGTCTCTGATATATTGCCAGCTTGGTGTATATACTGAATACGCAGAGACCTAGTTATAGGAGGTGCAGACATAGCAATTGCACCAGGTTCCTCTGCCACATATGACAACAGTATTATTAAGGACCCATAGTAGGTAGGGGGTCTTGTTACAAATTTTGCAATGGAGGTAAATGCAAAATTTATGCCTCGGTCAATGATTATCAACAGCCATAAGTTATTCCTATACTTCATGTAGGATTTTGACATGTTATATACAGTCTCCATGGCAGCTCCTATGTGTTTAGAGAAGGTTAGCTGGCGGTCAGGAGTAGAACGCTATGAGCCACTTCACCATGTCAGATGTAAAGAACAAGTGCTTGACTTAAAAGGTATAGTCACAGGAGTCTGCGGCGTCTGGTGCGGAGGTGATGACAGACATGGCGGCCTGCTGCAATCGGTTGCAGGGCCTATCTTATATCACATGGTGCTACTGCTATCTATGCAACATACATTCTCACTGCATACGTGTAGTCCAACAGTACAAAAGCACCTAAATACTGACAGCAGACATGAGAATAAAGATTACAGACTAATATTATTATTAGAGATGAGCGAAAACTGTTCGGATCAGCCGATCCGAACAGCACGCACCCATAGAAATGAATGGAAGCACCTGTGACGCCGGACGCCGGCAAAGTCAGCGTCACAGGTGCTTCCATTCATTTCTATGAGATCGGCTGATCCGAACAGTGTTCGCTCATCTCTAATTATTATGTCTTCCAAGACTTGTGCCTCAATAGACAGGGACAGAACTGGTGCAGGGAGGAAGGGGTTACTCATTTAGAAAATCGGATAGACTAAACAGGTAGGATGTAGTCACACAGCATTAGTATTGTCCTTGTGACCTATGTAACAGATAGCACCAAACATACAGTCCATGGTCATTTGATGTCCAGTCCATGGTCATGTGTGACTACATCCTACCTGTTTAGTCCATGTGTTCCTCCCCACTCCACAGTACAGCGCGATAGGCGCTGCTGTGGAGAAGGGCGTCCCTGGCTAAGTGTCAGAAACGCCCTTCTCACTGTAAAGCACTACGGTACCGGGACCGATAGCGCTTTACCCGGGGCACAGATCGGAAAAGCCGATAGTGCGCTGAATTCAGCGCACTATCAGCTTTCCAGCAGTATATAGAACTGCCTGTGCCCAATCTTATGAAAGGTCCTCTTTAAGATTTATTTCAGCCCAGAGTTCAGATGAAGGATCTTCTGGTTAGTTTTGGTACAAACTTGTTTGGATAGAACCAGAAGTGAAATGATTATACTGCAGGGCAGTAACTAGTAAAGACTGGGCCCCATAGCAAACGTCTGACTTGACTCTTCTTTTCCTGGCCTCCACACAGTATAACACCCTATTTATACACATTTCAATGTCCAAAAGTTGCCCCTCCACCCAGTATAATGTCCCATCGTGGTCCCTCCACACAGTATAATGCCCCATAGTGGCCCCTCCACACAGTATAATGTCCCATAGTGGCCCCTCCACACAGTATAATGTCCCATAGTGGCCCCTCCACACAGTATAATGTCCCATAGTGGCCCCTCCACACAGTATAATGTCCCATAGTGGCCCCTCCACACAGTATAATGTCCCATAGTGGCCCCTCCACACAGTATTATGTCCCATAGTGGCCCCTGAACACAGTATAATGTCCCATAGTGGCCCCTGAACACAGTATAATGTCCCATAGTGGCCCCTCCACACAGTATAATGTCCCATAGTGGCCCCTCCACACAGTATAATGTCCCATAGTGGCCCCTCCACACAGTATAATGTCCCATAGTGGCCCCTCCACACAGTATAATGTCCCATAGTGGCCCCTGAACACAGTATTATGTCCCATAGTGGCCCCTGAACACAGTATAATGTCCCATAGTGGCCCCTGAACACAGTATAATGTCCCATAGTGGCCCCTGAACACACAGTATAATGTCCCATAGTGGCCCCTGCACACAGTATAATGTCCCATAGTGGCCCCTGAACACAGTATAATGTCCCATAGTGGCCCCTGCACACAGTATAGTGGCCCCTGAACACAGTATAATGTCCCATAGTGGTCCCTCCACACAGTATAATGTCCCATAGTCGCCCCTGCACACAGTATAATGTCCCATAGTGGCCCTTCCACACAGTATAATATCCTATAGTGGTCCCTCCACACAGTATAATGTCCCATAGTGGCCCCTGCACACAGTATAATTTCCCATAGTGGCCCCTGAACACAGTATAATGTCCCATAGTGGCCCTTCCACACAGTATAATATCCTATAGTGGTCCCTACACCCAGTATAATTTCCCATAGTGGCCCCTGAACACAGTATAATGTCACATAGTGGCCCCTCCACACACTATAATATCCTATAGTGGGCCCTGAACACAGTATAATGTCATATAGCACCCAAAAAATCAGCGATTCTGCAACGTGGAGCCTTAAACTTAGAGTTACAGTATTAGTAACTCTGTCTCATTGCAGATTTTTTTTAGGTTTTTACTCAATAAGCAGCATTTATATTTCATATATTTTCCCTTTCACTACTAAAAGTTTTTCAAACATCTTAATAATTTATGTTCTTGTTTTTTTTTTTTAAGAAACTACATGAAGATGAAAACAAAGTATGAAAAATTATACTTCAGAGTCTGCGAAGACATAATAGTTCATAATAACAAAAATACAAAATATCATAGCAAAATATGAAAATCACGAAAAAGTCCATCACAAGCGTCCCAGAAGACTATTAAAATATTAATAGTTCACGTGTCAATAGTTTAATTGTCCCCGGGGGAAGCTGCTGCTAGGAAATTCTCAGAAGATCCAAGTAAGAGTTATGGACAAAAAGTGAGATCGTTCTGGGTGAAGGGATTGACAATCCAATGTACATTCTCCAGCTCCAAATCAAACAATGGTAAAATACACAGAAATATGGTAAAAATGGAACTACAGTTAAAAACTTTTGTCTTTTTTTTTTTTCATTCCCTTCCAGAAAGAGACATTATAGTAGCTCAGGGAGAACTGAGAGGTATAAGAGGAGCCTGCAATGGGGAAAAATGCAAAAAAAATGCAGAAGTCAAGTGATATTTACTTCAATGCTTGTCACGGCACCCATTTTAGTTTATTTGAGGCAAATCCCAAATTGTCAGGTTTCAGTAAACCTCCAACAATTTAGGACATTTGTACTGAAGTGGTTTGCCCATCTATAATCGGGACCGGATGGGAATATTTCGGTTCCACCATGGTGTCTGCCATTTTAATGGGTAATTTATTGTCATGTGTATTGCTATTTTTTACATTAATGAGGTTTTCGAGGATAATTGCAAAACGCACAGAGTTCTGGGGATGCCTATCCCTAGGCCTTGGCTCAGGCAGTGCATCCCCCATTTCCTCTGGTTTAGGAATTGCCTGGGCTCAGGTGATCGTTGCAACCAATCATTGGCTGGAGTGATCACATGTTGGGTACTGGTGAAGTCAGTGGCGTAACTAGGAATGGCGGGGCCCCGTGGCGAACTTTTGACATGCCCCCCCCCATCCCAACTGACGCCGAAGACCTCGACCGACCCCCTCCTCCGCACTCTATTATGTCCCTTACTGGCCCCTGCACACAGTATTAACCCCAATAGTGGCCCCTGCACACAGTATTAACCCCAATAGTGGCCCCTGCACACAGTATTAACCCCAATAGTGGCCCCTGCACACAGTATTAACCCCAATAGTGGCCCCTGCACACAGTATTAACCCCAATAGTGGCCCCTGCACACAGTATTAACCCCAATAGTGGCCCCTGCACACAGTATTAACCCCAATAGTGGCCCCTGCACACAGTATTAACCCCAATAGTGGCCCCTGCACACAGTATTAACCCCAATAGTGTCCCTCTGTGGACACCCGGAGACCCGGGGAATAAAAACATTTAAAAAAAAAAAACCACTGTTGCTTCTTACCTGTTCCCCGGCTCCTGTGCTGTGCTGTCCTCCTGTGCTGACCACCGCTCGCGTCCTTCGTTAATGACGTCGGACGTCACATGACCCGGGAAGCATGCCGGGTTCATGTGACGTCAGAGACGTCAGACAACAGTAGGACGGAGGCCTGGCAGGATCGCGGAGAGGTAAGTAACAGTTTTTTATGTTTTTTACCTCTCCCGATCCGCCGGTCATTATACTCGGGGGTCTGCAAAGACCCCCAAGTATAATGATAGCCCCTGTGGGGCCCGCGGTGTCACTTGCCGATCCCGACCCAGCCAGGATCGGCAAGTGAATAGGGCCCGTAACAGCCTATTTTAAAAAAAATGCAGCGGTAGCTGCTGTCACCGGGCCCCCTAATGGCCCGGGCCCTGTGGCAGCTGCTACTGCTGCTACCGCGGTAGTTACGCCACTGGGTGAAGTCACTGCTGATATGTCAATGATGGGATTGGCCGTAATAGTCATCTGCACAGTCTGTGCACCGGAGTGAATGAGGGATATGCTTCCAAAATCAAGATGGTAAGGATTGCTTCTTCATTATTTTACATCATCCTCGACATCCATTGGGTGAGCTTGACATAGTCTGCAATGGTGGCTCCTAGTCAAATGTGAACATAGCCAATATATATATATATATATATATATATATATATATATATATATATATATACACTCACCGGCCACTTTATTAGGTACACCATGCTAGTAACGGGTTGGACCCCCTTTTGTCTTCAGAACTGCCTCAATTCTTCGTGGCATAGATACAACAAGGTGCTGGAAGCATTCCTCAGAGATTTTGGTCCATATTGACATGATGGCATCACACAGTTGCCGCAGATTTGTCGGCTGCACATCCATGATGCGAATCTCCCGTTCCACCACATCCCAAAGATGCTCTATTGGATTGAGATCTGGTGACTGTGGAGGCCATTGGAGTACAGTGAACTCATTGTCATGTTCAAGAAACCAGTCTGAGATGATTCCAGCTTTATGACATGGCGCATTATCCTGCTGAAAGTAGCCATCAGATGTTGGGTACATTGTGGTCATAAAGGGATGGACATCGTCAGCAACAATACTCAGGTAGGCTTTGGCGTTGCAACGATGCTCAATTGGTACCAAGGGGCCCAAAGAGTGCCAAGAAAATATTCCCCACACCATGACACCACCACCAGCAGCCTGAACCGTTACCGATACAAGGCAGGATGGATCCATGCTTTCATGTTGTTGACGCCAAATTCTGACCCTACCATCCGAATGTCACAGCAGACATCGAGACTCATCAGACCAGGCAACGTTTTTCCAATCTTCAATTGTCCAATTTCGATGAGCTTGTGCAAATTGTAGCCTCAGTTTCCTGTTCTTAGCTGAAAGGAGTGGCACCCGGTGTGGTCTTCTGCTGCTGTAGCCCATCTGCCTCAAAGTTCGACGTACTGTGCGGCGTTCAGAGATGCTCTTCTGGCTACCTTGGTTGTAACGGGTGGCTATTTGAGTCACTGTTGCCTTTCTATCAGCTCGAACCAGTCTGGCCATTCTCCTCTGACCTCTGGCATCAACAACGCATTTCCGCCCACAGAACTGCCGCTCACTGGATGTTTTTTCTTTTTCGGACCATTCTCTGTAAACCCTAGAGATGGTTGTGCGTGAAAATCCCAGTAGATCAGCAGTTTCTGAAATACTCAGACCAGCCCTTCTGGCACCAACAACCATGCCACGTTCAAAGGCACTCAAATCACCTTTCTTCCCCATACTGATGCTCGGTTTGATCTGCAGGAGATTGTCTTGACCATGTCTACATGCCTAAATGCACTGAGTTGCCGCCATGTGATTGGCTGATTAGAAATTAAGTGTTAACGAGCAGTTGGACAGGTGTACCTAATAAAGTGGCCGGTGAGTGTATATATATATATATATATATATATATATATATATATATATATATATATATATATATACTGGTTTGTTACATACATAGTAGATGAGGTTGGATAAAAACATTAGTCCATCAAGTCCAACCTATAACTCTACAATCCCTAATGATAATAATTCTGTCTATAGACGACTCTTCCGACACTGGAAAGTTACCATTTAACATATGGATCATCTGTGCAATATAATGTACTAATAACTTGGAAAACTTTTTGATCAACCCAACAATTGTCTGACTGCGGTAGATGAATTTACCTTACATTGTCCCCCGTGCCTTCACCCGTATACATAATAATACTTTACATATTGTACAATTTTATGTAGGAGGGAAGAAAACCTGCAGCCTGCTAGTAAAGAGCCGAGTTCTGACAAGTAAACAGTCTGATAATCCCGTAATTATAGTCGTACGCCGAGATAACGTGAAAGACAGACGTCGTGTTCAGAATCTGCATCACAATGGCACCCACATTACAGAAGTCTGTACAGACATGTTTTGCATATAACAAACGACGTACACACGGCATGCTCATACACGTATGATTCGGCCGAGCATGTACTGAAGTAGAAGAAAGATTCTGACATCTATAGCAATGAAGTATAAATCTGAGAACAAAAAGACTGGGTAGATTAAATCCAACTCCTCCCCACCCCAAATCACCTTGACATCTGCTATCGGGGGACAGAAAGTGCCCACATATGTTACATGGTGCAGGTATGGCTGATACATATTGAATGTGTCCTCCAGTTGCAAACCCGAAGAACGGAAATCTAATCTGCTTAAAAAACAGTTACTCACAGAAACCCACAGACCCCATAGACTATAATGGGGTAAGTCGGGCTTCCGAACTAAAAATGCATTTTTCAAGCAGATTCGGGGATGGAAACCCCGAACGTAGTTTGAACACTGGTTCGAATCCAGTTGCCATTGCAGTCACGTGATCACCCTCCCTGTTTCTGTGATGTCACCTCTACCAGGTACATCGTCTACGCATCCCACTTTTCGGACACGTCATCATCTCCTTCCCTTACCGTGTCTGGCTCCTCTTTTACAGTCCTCTGCTGTGCATGTTCCTTGGAGTTGAGTTTATAGAAGTCCCCTCAAAAATTGTGAGCAATTTGATAACTATATTTCGTATGCAGAGGTCATCACTTCATAACAGTTGATCATAGAGATCACCTCAAACCAACAGCTTCATTTTCACCTGTTAGGCAAGGGGAGTGGCTATTGTTGGAACCATATACTATGGATTTTTATTATTATTTTTTGTCCCAAAGTATACAAGGTCTCTATTTTTTAGGCCTTGTCTGAGTTCTAGTAAATATCGAAGAGAAATGTGAACGTTAAAGAGGACCTTTCACCACCTCCACCAAGTCCAAAACTTTTCATCATTTAAAAGGCTTTTGCTTCTCTGATTCCAGATTTTTTTTTCTAGCCCCACCATTCCTGAGCAAACAGTGCAGTTAGCTTTGGTGCCTGATAGGCTAATTGGGCTCTCTACTCTAAAGTGGGCGGTGTCAGAGAGGGTTGGTCATTATCAAACCACTAAGAAGCACATCCCCTTGCCTGCTCCTCCCTAACACCACCCACTTGACAATATAAAGCCTAATTTGCCTATCAGGCACCAAAGCTATCTGCATTGTTTACTGATAAATGTGGGGGGCTAGAGAAAAAAGTCCAACTACATCAGAATCAGTGGAGTAGGGACTATTAAAGGATACAAAGAATTGGAATTGGTGGAGATGGTGAAAGGTCCTCTTTAAAGAGGAATGGGCTTTATAGAAATCAGGGTCCCCCACTTTTATCCACTTTAGAGACAGCGACATAGAGCATCTCATAACATTGTAGACATATTGCCACTATGTATTACAAGGCTGCCCATTTATAGCAGCGGGCCCATATAATAAGACATTTCACCAACTTTGTCCTTGCCGTTCATGTCATTTTCTGTCCACAAATATTAAACTACATCCCTAAACTCAATTAATAGAACATTCACTATTAATATCATTATAGGTCATTAACATATTATATGAGATCCTACACAGAACGTTAACGAAGACGAGGAAGGAAACGAGAAGACATCTGGTGCCATAATAATATCCACACGGGATGGGCCATTACAATAAGGTTCATGTGGAGGTTTTATTCAGGCCACGTCACTTTACCACTAGTATATTACAGTATAGAGGTAGTGTACGCTGACACAACCCCCCCCCCCTCTAAAACAACATGAACATACTCACACCAAGTCACCTAGCCCTCAGGGCCAGCACATGTGGGCAGACATAGGAATGCAAATGGAGCATGAAATAGGTCTCGCTGCTTCCCAAAAAATAAGTCATCATAACAAGATGTTGTTGTAACTTCAAGAGACTAAACGTCGTGTAGTCCCTAGCAGTACGTAGAGGGTTAATTCCCTGCACAAACAGATCTAAAGGACTATAAAAAGTATTGGCATGCCTCCCAACGTTCAAGGACAGAATGTGCGGTGCATTTAGCTCCACCCACTTATATGTTGACCCCGCCCATTACCATTCATTTCTCTTTGTGTCACCATACAGTATAATGCTCCCTAAAATTATATGCCCCCATATTATAATGCTCCCCTCCTATTGCCCCCAGAGTATAAAGTCTCTCTCCTGCTGGCCCAGTTTAAATTGAGGGCAACTAGAGGGGGATAATAAACTGGAGCAGCTGAACCAAAGCAGCTGGAGGGGGGCATTAAACTGTGGTGTCCTGATGAAGTCACACACCCGGGAGACCGCTGAGCACCGCACTTGGGTCACAGCAGTCAATCAGGCATCATGTTATTGGACCTCAGCAGTGACCCTGGAATCATGAGGTCACCAAGGAGAACCGAAATAGATCATCGGACACTATGAGAAGGCCCAAAAGAGGTAAGGGAAAGTGAGTATAAATGTTTTTTATTTTAACACCTCCCCTGGGCCTCCACCTATTATACTTTGGGGTCTGAAGAAATGCCGCAGTATAACGTCACCTCCGGTTCTATCAGGGTAGGCTCAGACTAGGGATGAGCGATCGGGATCGGAAAAGATCGGATTCCGATCAGCAGTCGAGTAAATTTCATGATCGCGATCGGGATCGGATGGAAAATGATCGGAAATCGGATTTTAAAATCGATCCTGAAATCTCAAGACCGGCTCAACCCTACTCCATAAACATAAAGTAACTAGGGTTGAGCGATCGGGATCGGAAAAGATTGGATTCCGATCGGCAATCGAGTAAATTTCACGATCGGGATCGGATGGAAAATTATCGGAAAACAGATTTTAAAATCGATCCTGAAATCTCAAGATCGGCTCAACCCCAGTTCAGACCAAAATGAGGATAGCTCGAACCCGAGACAAAACAAATCTTCAGAGGTTCACCCATCTCTAGTATTGGGATACTAAACATTACACCTACGGGAACTTTTATGGCCTCCCATTCTAAATCCATAGGAGTTAATATGGAGCTGTTCACCTCCACCCTTCTAGGAAGGCCTTTTACAAGATTTTGGACGTCTGGGGAAATTTTTTGACGTTCATCCAGAAGAGCATTTATGAGGTCAGGCATTGATGTTGTATGAGAGGACCTGGTTCGCCATCTCCATTCTAGTTCATCGCAAAGGTGATGGATGAGATTGAGGTCAGAACGCAACTCAGTTCTTCCACACCCAACTACTCCAACCATGGCTTTATGGACCTTGTTTGGTGCAGTGGGGACACAGTCATGCTGGAACAGGAAAATGACTTACCAAACTATTTCCACAAAGTTGGGAGCAGAAAATTCTCGATCTTCTGAAGCATTAAGATTTCCCATCACTGGGCCTAAGAACCCTACCGTGTAACTACTGCAGAGAGATCGAGAGACAAGTTTACCATGGATCAAGAGATTTCCATAGAAGGTTGCATGTGTATGGTTTGATTCAAAGCCAGACTGTATGAATCTATATCCCACTATGGTACTACCCTAATGAGTTGGTCAACGAAAAGTTATTATGGACCTTTACGCCATGATCCCTTAAAACAAGAAGAAATAAAATAGAATTTTTGTGATTTGACAGCAATAGACAGCCCAAGACTGCCGAGCTGAGAGCAGAGAACCTCATGAACATATTGGGGAGATTTATCATGCCTTGTACATTTTTGTGCACGTTTGTAGGTCCTTGCCACTTTCCTGAAAGGGGGTGGGGAAAAGAGTGTGGTGGGGTGGGGAAAAGGGTGTGGTGGGGTGGGAAAAGGGGTGTAGCAGGGGTGGGAAAAGGGGTGTAGCAGGGGTGGGAAAAAGGGTGTGGCAGGGATGGGAAAAAGGGTGTGGCAGGGGTGAGACCTAGTCCCACCTGAATTATAATCATTTACCCCAGTTTACTGAAGGCACAGGGCCAGAGAAGAGTGAACCTGATTTATGAGGAGGTGTCCTAAATGAGGCGCACCTTCCCCTGATCTATGGTATAGGAAGACTGGTATTGAAAATTCCTTATAGATTCTTATTAATCTGCCCTATTGGATGCTGATTTAATGGAAAGTGTCCAAAAAGGTAGAACTGGTGGAGGGGTGAAAGGACCTCTTTAAAAAAAAAAAAAACATTTCTGGGTTTAGTAGTCATGTGGGTGGTCCTACGCAGTGATTGGCATTGATACCTCTGTCAGACCCCCACCAATCAGATATTGATGACCATAAAGACCAGTCATCAATAATCAACTTGCAGAAAACCCCTTAGTTATCATCAGTTCCCTTTTCTTCCAGGATAATGTTATTCTTGAGGTCACTGAATGACAATAAATGATGAAAATTTCTGAGCTGTCGATCCCAAAGTATATAATAAAAACTTACTGACCCTGCTATGTCTCCATGCAATAGAAAATAAATGAAAATTGCAAGTAAAGACATGAGGTATGAATAAGATGTAACAAGTCACCATGGGGCTCCATAGCAAAAGTTATAGGGGCCCACTATACTACAACCAACTTCAGCAGTAACATCAGGACTTTAAAAGAATGTGATTATTGTGGTCTCCTTTATAGACAGGGATAATGCAAGAGATATTACAATACAGAGATAATACACACAGTGATGTCACAGTACGGGGATAATACACAGTGATGTCACAGTACAGGGATAATACACAGTGATGTCATAGTACAGGGACAATACACACAGTGATGTCACAGTACAAAGATAATACACACAGTGATGTCACAGTACAGGATAATACACACAGTGATGTCACAGTACAAGGATAATACACACAGTGATGTCATAGTACAGGATAATACACACAGTGATGTCACAGTACAGGATAATACACACAGTGATGTCACAGTACAGGGATAATACACACAGTGATGTCACAGTACAGGATAATACACACAGTGATGTCACAGTACAGAGATAATACACACAGTGATGTCATAGTACAGGGATAATACACACAGTGATGTCACAGTACAGGGATAATACACACAGTGATGTCACAGTACAGAGATAATACACACAGTGATGTCACAGTACAGAGATAATACACACAGTGATGTCACAGTACAGAGACAATACACAGTGATGTCACAGTACAGGGATAATACACACAGTGATGTCACAGTACAGAGATAATACACACAGTGATGTCACAGTACAGGGATAATACACACAGTGATGTCACAGTACAGAGATAATACACACAGTGATGTCACAGTGCAGAGATAATACACACAGTGATGTCACAGTACAGGATAATACACACAGTGATGTCACAGTACAGGGATAATACACACAGTGATGTCACAGTACAGGGATAATACAAACAGTGATGTCATAGTACAAGTACAGGATAATACACACAGTGATGTCACAGTACAGGGATAATACACACAGTGATGTCACAGTACAGGGATAATACACACAGCGATATCACAGTACAGGGATAATACACACAGTGATGTCACAATAGAGGGTTAATACACACAGTGATGTCACAGTACAGAGATAATACACACAGTGATGTCACAGTACAGGGATAATACACACAGTGATGTCACAGTACAGAGATAATACACACAGTGATGTCACAGTAGAGGGATAATACACACAGTGATGTCACAATACAGAGATAATACACACAGTGATGTCACAGTACAGGGATAATATACACAGTGATGTCACAGTAGAGGGATAATACACACAGTGATGTCACAGTACAGGATAATACACACAGTGATGTCACAGTACAGAGATAATACACACAGTGATGTCACAGTACAGAGATAATACACACAGTGATGTCACAGTACAGAGATAATACACACAGTGATGTCATAGTACAGGGATAATACACACAGTGATGTCACAGTACAGGGATAATACACACAGTGATGTCACAGTACAGGATAATACACACAGTGATGTCACAGTACAGGGATAATACACACAGTGATGTCACAGTACAGGGATAATACACACAGTGATGTCACAGTACAGAGATAATACACACAGTGATGTCATAGTACAGGGATAATACACACAGTGATGTCACAGTACAGAGATAATACACACAGTGATGTCACAGTACAGGGATAATACACACAGTGATGTCACAGTACAGAGATAATACACACAGTGATGTCACAGTACAGAGATAATACACACAGTGATGTCACAGTACAGAGATAATACACACAGTGATGTCACAGTACAGAGATAATACACACAGTGATGTCACAGTACAGGGATAATACACACAGTGATGTCATAGTACAAGTACAGGATAATACACACAGTGATGTCACAATAGAGGGTTAATATACATACTCATGCACAGTACAGAGATAATAAACACCCTGTGTACAGTGTGACATTAGACCCCCCCCCCCCTTCCTTACTTGTTGGCCCCCTAGCAGCTCCTATGTCTGCTCTCCCTGTAGTTACACCAGGTCTATGAGGCACCTCACATGCAGATCTGGTCCCTAAATCACTTGGCCTCTCCCCCAGCCCTCTTTGCAGTCACCCCTGTGGTGCAGCAGACGTCCTGACAGCATAGCCCTCTATACATCATTTCTGAAATCTTCTCCTAACACAGTAAATTCTAAAGTTCTCTGTTTATTTAAGAAAAAACACAAAAGTTGCAACATCTTGCAGCATTCCTCTCCTGAGCAGGATTTAATCTCTGACCTCCAGCACTTTACAGACATAAATCTGGGGCCGCTGCGTCTAATGTGAAAACCTCCTGCGTTTAATGACACCCTGATGGGTTTTGGCCTCCTCTGTGATGGATCCCTCCATGCTGTCATGGTCATCCTCGTGAATTCTGCCTCTCTGCTCACTGATGGAGTGCAGTGGGTGCTGAAATCTCATTTGGTTACATTGTATTTCTGCTTTGTATCAGCACACATGCGTCATGGATACATTGTTGCAGTGTGGGGATCTGGCAGGGGTAAGGGGGAGCAGGCAGGGGTATGGGGGATGCAGGCGAGGCTGTAAGGACAGAGTTTGGCTCAGGGCTGGGGGTTCTGCTGACACCCCATCCTAGTGTATGTCTCAGCTCAGTGCTCAGGCTCAGGCTACTCCTCCTCCTCCTCTATGTCTCCAGCCTGCCTGGGAGGGGGCTCAGCTGTGAGCTCCTCTAGCTACAGACAAGTCACAGAGAGTGAAGTGGATCTGGAGAGAAAAGCAAGCAGCAGCCACCCTGGGACTGATCCTGCTCTACCATGATACCATATCAGGCAATATAGCAGGAGCCGCCGCCTGGATGTAGAGCAAGCTTGTGCTGGTGCAATATTCTGCAGAATTCAATCTCTCTTTTTCTTTACTTCTACTTTATTCTTCTGTCTTTTCCAATGGTCCAAAACAACATGTCCAAGACCCCCTCAGCCTCACAGGAGATCCACATGGATGTACTGGAGAACCCTAATATACAGGTAGAGGTCACATTCTATGGTCATGTAATGCTACATTGTATTCATTCATGTATATGAAGCTAGGCTGCACAGTCCATTCATCTGTCGTGTCCGCATCTGTCGTGTCTGGAGAACTACAAATCCCAGCTAGGTCATCTGGGGACTTGCAGGCTGTCGACTGTTACAAAGTTTCCTAAGTGTCAGTTACGTCTTTAGTGTATTGTTTAGGTTTCCTATTGTGCGATGTTCATTGTTTCGAGGGTTTTTAATGCACGTTGGGACTTGTAGTCCCTGCAGGAGCTTCGTAGCCACCTGTTGCCTATGCCAGGGGAGCGTGCGGCTGCTCAGAGGATACATTGTGGAGGCCAGTGATTGTTCTAGATACATTTATCATATAGGGCGCTTTGGAGGAGACTGAAATACTCAGCAACCTGGTCTGTCTAAATATAGTTCAAGTCAAGCAGGGTATATATCATTTATAGTGGGGAGATGAGGAAATCTGGCTGTATTCACACTTACTATTACCTGCAGATCCCAGTCTTTTGGCATTGATAAGTTGTGATAAGTTTATTATTGGATACTTCATAATCTATTTTTTCGATCATTGATGTTGATAGAAAAATGGATGCAAACCCGCCTTGTTATGTATGGGGTACATGGTGCAGGGCTAAAGGATATCAGTCACCAGCGAGGTGAATTTACAAGCAGCAGATTTGCTAGAAATTCCTTTCAACTATATGTGCTTGCCGCCGGAACACATGAAAGGAATTGGCGTTCCGCTGCAGAAATTTTTGCAATAAGTCTGGAAGCACATGAGATATCTGAATGAGTCTGCACTCCTTTAGTGTACCTCCAATCATAAAGCCACTTGTCATAAATGAATAATACATGTGAAGATAAGAAATTTTGTCATATATCTTGTTAAAGAAATCTGCTTCCTTCTCCTCTCAACAGGTTGTTACTTTTTACATAGAAGTCTATGGAGGGGGGGGAGAGAGAGAAAGACAGCTATAAGAACTTGAGTTGTTCTGCTAATCACTCTGACACAATAAATCCGTTAATAGCCTATTCCTTCCCTTCCGCTCTCCATAGTCTTCTTAAGTCAAGATAAGGAGGGGCTTAATAGAGCTTGATTGTTAAAAAGATAAAGTATAAAATCATTGAATACAGAATAATTGAATAAAAATATTTCATGATCTTAAAGCTTATCTCCAATTATAAAACAACTTTTCATAAATAAATGGCACAGGTCAATAGAAGAAACTTTGTAATAGATCTTACAAATAGAATAGAATTTTTATTTAGAAGTCTATGGAAGGGAGGAAGGAGGCTGGTGAAAAACACACACAAATAACTACAGCTGCCACAATGTGAGTGAGGGCGCTCATCTCACACTGCTGTATATTCAAGATAAGACTCTACCATTGCACAAAATGAGGCAGTAGTTCTGCTGGCAGGAGTCTCCTTCTCCTCCCTTCTCCATAGACTTCTGATCCTGTAGAGGTCTTAGTGAGGGTAAAGATGAGGAGAGCAGACTCATAAGTGGAGAAGGAAACAGATTTCTTTTATAAGATATATTACAAAGTTTCTTATATTCCCCTGTACTGTTCATTTATGGAAAGCGATGTTGTAATAAGAGGTTCATGTCATACTCTGCACAGCATGTATCTGAGGCATCTTTGCTCTTCTGTGCTCAGGTTCTCTTGTTTTTATGCAGTGTGGGACCTTTTTGACCCTACGTATTCCTGCATTAATAGAACAAGTCTTCATACTTTGATAGGCCGGGGTCCGAACATTAGGATTGCTTCTTGGTTGTCCTTTCGACTTGACAAGAGTCACTACTATAAGTAGCCCTTCACTATGAGTGATAGCGACGCTGAGTGCAGATGACAGAAGGGCGTGCAAGGAAAAAACACCATTGTCCGATTTTTTGTGAATTTAAAATTTGGATTTATTACAATTCAGAGTTGCAAATTATGGTGCAATCCGAGGAAAAAGCTAAAGTAATAATGGAAGTCCTAATGGGTCAATGTTTTAATAAGTATTGTCAGACTGTGGTTCTTTGGGTCCACCAGAAAAAATGATTCTGACTCACCATCAAGCCCACGGAAATAGACCAGAGTACCCTTCAAGTTTGTGTGTCTTCTGCTGGGTCATTATTGGGATAGAACCTGGGCCCACCAGGGATCCGCTTGGACTTTGGTGGACCAGTTGTTGTGGAAAAAAATCAGCATTTGTCTCCCATTCAGGAAGATTTCAGGCAGAATTTGGAGCTGATTTTGAAGCAGAATCTACCTCCAATCCAGCTCCAAATTCCAAATTTAGGGTTTGCTTCGAGTACTATGGCTTCCTCCAAAGACATATTGCATTGAGAGTTTTGATTGTGAGCCGTATAAGGGACAATAATGACAATATCTGTAAAGCGCTGCAGAATAAGTTGGCTCTATATAAGATAAATTATACAGTATGGACTAAAGTTCTCCAAAGCAAACTTGAGTTCACGTATAGTCAGGAAGACAGAGCAACCACAAGAGAGTGACGTGTCTTCTACAGCTCTGACCACCGGACACCAATGGTACACCAAGTCAGTTAAAAAGTGAGGAAAGGTCTTCTATGGGACAATTCTCACCTGTACAGTGATCCATCCAGTGGCGTAACTAGGAATGAAGGGGCCCCGTGGCAAACTTTTGACATCCCCCCCCCCGACCGACGTCGAAGACCTCGACTGACCCCATCCTCCGCATTCCTGCGCGCTCTATTATGTCTCTTAGTGGCCCCTGCACACAGTATTATGTCCTTTAGTGGTCCCTGCACACAGTATTATGTCCCATAGTGGCCCCTTCACACAGTATTATGTCCCATAGTGGCCCCTGCACACAGTATTATAACCCAAAGTGGCCCCTGCACACAGTATTATGCCCCATGGTGGTTTCTGCACACAGTACAATGCTCCATAGTGCCCCCTGCACACAGTATTATGCCCCATAGTGACCCCTGCACACAGTACAATGCTCCATAGTGCCCCCTGCACACTGTATTATGTCCCTTACTGGCCCCTGCACACCTTATTATGCCCCATAGTAGCCCCTGCACACAGTATTATCCCCCATAGTGGCCCCTGCACACAGTAGTATCCCCCATAGTGGCCCCTGCACACAGTAGTATCCCCCATAGTGGCCCCTGTACACACTATTATGTCCCACTGTGGACACCCATAAATAATTATTATACTCTGGGGTCTGAAAAGACCCCAGAGTATAATAATCAGAGACCTGGGGGAATAAAAACATAAAAAACTACTGTTTCTTACCTGTCCCCCGGCTCCTATGCTGTTGGCATCCACTGTCGGCCTTCTTCAATGACGTCGGACGTCACATGACCCGATCCAGCCAGGATCTGTAAGTAAATAGGGCCCGTTACTGGCTGGAGTAACTCCAGTGGTAGCGGCCTATTAAAAAAAAAAAAAAATGCAGCGGTAGCGGCTGTCACCGGGCCCCCTAATGTCCCGGGCCCTGTGACAGCCGCTTCCACTGCTACCACGGTAGTTACGCCCCTGGATCAGTATGACATTCTGTATTAAAAAATACTCCTTCACTTTCAGTAGGATTTACAGTCCAGGGAATTTCTTGTGTCATATTGTGACGATGAGACCAGTCCGGTCTTGAAACATGTTAATGCATCAAATAAATTTCTCCTATCGATCCTACTAATTGGTGAAGAACTCCTCGTCTTTCAACACAGCGGGATAACTCAGTTTTTTCATGCAGAGTGTTGATGTGCTAGCATGGACCTGCGGGACCGGGGAAGACGGGTTATACAAGTCAGGCCAACACTTGACTTAGGTCTGGTTCACATCTGCGTTCAGTGTTGCATTCGGGGAGTCCGCATGGGGAACGGAATACCGAACGCATTGATAAGCGGTGAGATTATGAAAGCACACGGACCCCATAGACTATAATGGTGTCCGCACAAATTATGCGGAGAGAAAAGTACTTCAGGAACTATTTTTCTCTCCGTATGACTCGTGCGGACACCGTGCAGAAAACCCATTCTAGTCTATAGGGTCCGTGTGCTTTCTTTACTCACCGCTGGCTAATGCATTCAGTATTCCGTTCAGGGGGTCCCCATGCAGACTCCCCAAATGGAATACCGAATGCAAATGTGAACCAGACCTTATTTACATCTTATTTGGATCTGCCTCTTCACCTACTGAGTAAGGGCTCGTTCACATCTGCGTTGCCCTCTCCGTACTTGAGGTTTCCGTTTCCTGCATAAAACAGAGCAGGAGATGGAAACCTGCAGGAGTCTTTCTCACCCATTCATTTGAATGGGTGAGAAAGCTGTCCGGCCGTGAGCGGCGGTGAGCGTTTTGTGCTCTCCGCTGCGAAACCGGGTTTTATAATCCGGACACAGAGTCGGACATGCAGTACTCTGTGTCCGGATAAAAAAAATCCGGTTTCGTGGCGGAGAGCCTAAAACGCTCACCGCCGCTCACGGCAGGACCCGGTCTATGGTTTCCGTCTTCTGGCATGTAGAAGACGGAAACCATAGAACGGAGACCCTGAACGCAGGTGTGAACCTAGCGTTACCCTGAATTTACCCTCCAGTTTTTCCTCCCTCCTAGTACAGTGGGTCTATCCAGGACCAGGTAAATTCATAAGCAAAGATCCATTATATCCATTATATACTGTATACTATTCGACGAGTTAAAAGGGCTATCTGTTTTTGAGATTGATGGGTGTCAGACCCCCTCCCCCAAAATCACAAGTGTGGAGGGTGAGAGAGCTGCTCCTCGCCATACAGACTGTATCAGTGACTGTAGGTCCTGGCTACCCCATTGTGGTATCCATTATATAATGGATACTGAAAACATGATGCAAGTGGGAACAGAGCCGGAGGGCCCTATTAGATTATCAGGAATGAAGGCATCTACGGACACTTATTCCTCCTATTCAGCCTGTCTAATAGGGTCACCGATCACCCAGGCCAAAAATACACTCACCGGCCACTTTATTAGGTACACCATGCTAGTAACGGGTTGGACCCCCTTTTGCCTTCAGAACTGCCTCAATTCTTCGTGGCATAGATACAACAAGGTGCTGGAAGCATTCCTCAGAGATTTTGGTCCATATTGACATGATGGCATCACACAGTTGCCGCAGATTTGTCAGCTGCACATCCATGATGCGAATCTCCCGTTCCACCACATCCCAAAGATGCTCCTCTATTGGATTGAGATCTGGTGACTGTGGAGGCCATTGGAGTACAGTGAACTCATTGTCATGTTCAAGAAACCAGTCTGAGATGATTCCAGCTTTATGACATGGCATTGCATTATCCTGCTGAAAGTAGCCATCAGATGTTGGGTACATTGTGGTCATAAAGGGATGGACATGGTCAGCAACAATACTCAGGTAGGCTTTGGCGTTGCAACGATGCTCAATTGGTACCAAGGGGCCCAAAGAGTGCCAAGAAAATATTCCCCACACCATGACACCACCACCACCAGCCTGAACCGTTGATACAAGGCAGGATGGATCCATGCTTTCATGTTGTTGACGCCAAATTCTGACCCTACCATCCGAATGTCGCAGCAGAAATCGAGACTCATCAGACCAGGCAACGTTTTTCCAATCTTCAATTGTCCAATTTCGATGAGCTTGTGCAAATTGTAGCCTCAGTTTCCTGTTCTTAGCTGAAAGGAGTGGCACCCGGTGTGGTCTTCTGCTGCTGTAACCCATCTGCCTCAAAGATTGACGTACTGTGCGGCGTTCAGAGATGCTCTTCTGGCTACCTTGGTTGTAACGGGTGGCTATTTGAGTCACTGTTGCCTTTCTATCAGCTCGAACCAGTCTGGCCATTCTCCTCTGACCTCTGGCATCAACAACGCATTTCCGCCCACAGAACTGCCGCTCACTGGATGTTTTTTCTTTTTTGGACCATTCTCTGTAAACCCTAGAGATGGTTGTGCGTGAAAATCCCAGTAGATCAGCAGTTTCTGAAATACTCAGACCAGCCCTTCTGGCACCAACAACCATGCCACGTTCAAAGGCACTCAAATCACCTTTCTTCCCCATACTGATGCTCGGTTTGAACTGCAGGAGATTGTCTTGACCATGTCTACATGCCTAAATGCACTGAGTTGCCGCCATGTGATTGGCTGATTAGAAATTAAGTGTTAACGAGCAGTTGGACAGGTGTACCTAATAAAGTGGCCGGTGAGTGTATCTCCCTCACCATCCCTACATCACCCGGTGTGATAAGTATTGTGCTACCATAAAACAATGAAAGTACAGGCCAGTGCTCTACCATCGATCTACCCACACAGCTCTGCATCGGTCTGTGTGATTGGTGAATGAGCGCCGATCGGAACGATTTAAAAAATCTTTAGGTTTAATACAGACTTAGAGCAGGACAAGCCACGTACAAAAACTCCACTTTAGTTTTGTTCACTGATATTACATATTCTAAAATTTCTGAGGCCGAGAGCTCCAAGTAGATTCTGTACGGATGGGTCAAGGATCCAGAGGCCGCAATATCCAGTTATCGCTCTCTCCGTTACTATATGTTACCTCCACTTCTCAGGGCAAGTTCACACTGGGTTTTATGGTCAGGATTTTGAGGCCGTATCCGCAGACAGATGTCTTTTCAGAGTCGCGGAGGAGAGAATACCTTGCTGCCTATATTATGTAAGTTACAGTATAGTCATAGAGAATTCTTTGAAATTATTTGTCTTCAGTGCCATGATTGAATTGTCGGCATGGCAACTATCACATGATACTTTATCTGTAGGCTGCAGAACGGTTTAAGTAAACATCATGTACGGTATAATGTATGTAATGTATGGCGGTACAACAATATCTCTGCGTGCGCTTACCTGGAGGGTATCTATCTATCTATCTATCTATCTATCTATCTATCTATCTATCTATCTATCATCTATCTATCTATCTATCTCCTATCTATCTATCTATCTATCTATCTATCTATCTCCTATCTATCTATCTCCTATCTATCTATCTATCTATCTATCTATCTATCTATCTCCTATCTATCTATCTATCTATCTATCTATCTATCTATCTATCTCCTATCTATCTATCTATCTATCTATCTATCTATCTATCTATCTATCATCTATCTATCTATCTATCTCCTATCTATCTATCTATCTATCTATCTATCTATCTATCTATCATCTATCTATCTATCTATCTCCTATCTATCTATCTATCTATCTATCTATCTATCTCCTATCTATCTATCTCCTATCTATCTATCTATCTATCTATCTATCTATCTCCTATCTATCTATCTATCTATCTATCTATCTATCTATCTATCTCCTATCTATCTATCTATCTATCTATCTATCTCCTATCTATCTATCTATCTATCTATCTATCTATCTCCTATCTATCATCTATTATCTATCTGTCTATCTATCTATCTATCTATCTATCTATCTATCTATCTATCTATCTCCTATCTATCTATCTATCTATCTATCTATCATCTATCTATCTCCTATCTATCTATCTATCTATCTATCTATCTATCTATCTATCATCTATCTATCTATCTATCTATCTATCTATCTCCTATCTATCTATCTATCTATCTATCTCCTATCTATCTATCTATCTATCTATCTATCTATCTATCTATCTATCATCTATCTATCTATCTATCTCCTATCTATCTATCTCCTATCTATCTATCTATCTATCTATCTATCTATCTATCTATCTATCTCCTATCTATCATCTATTATCTATCTGTCTATCTATCTATCTATCTATCTATCTATCTATCTATCTATCTATCTCCTATGTATCTATCTATCTATCTATCTATCTATCTATCTCCTATCTATCTATCTATCTATCTATCTATCTATCTCCTATCTATCTATCTATCTATCTATCTATCTATCTATCTATCTATCTATCTATCTATCTCCCTCTTCTATCTATCTATCTATCTATCTATCTATCTATCTATCTATCTATCTATCTATCTATCTATCTATCTCCTATCTATCATCTATCTATCTATCTATCTATCTATCTATCTATTATCTATCTGTCTATCTCCTATCTATCTATCTATCTATCTATCTATCTATCTATCTATCTATCTATCTCCTATCTATCTATCTATCTATCTATCTATCTATCTATCTCTATCTATCTATCTATTATCTATCTCCTATCTATCTATCTATCTATCTATCTATCTATCTATCTATCTATCTATCTCTCTTTTGATGTCTATCCATCTTTGTTTTATCCATCTATCTTTATTTATCTATTGAAACTCAGGTCAGAGCAGCACTATGTGTTTGCCTTTCAGCACAAGGGGAGCTGCACACCTCAAGGGTCTTTCTATCAACAGTATCTATCTTATAGAGTATCTATATGTTGATGTACAGGGTATATTTATCTGTCTCCATTTATTCTATCCATCTATCTAATAACACTCGGTATTTGGGTACTGCACACGACGGTATCTACCAGAATAGCTCACATTCTTGTGCAGGAAACTTGGGGTTGTATTGTATGGCACTATAGAGTTTGTATATTGCACAGCATTATAGTGTTTGTCTATTATATGGCACTATAGTGTTTGTATATTATATGGCACTATAGTGTTTGTATGTTGTATGACACTATAGTGTTTGTATATAGAGATGAGCAAACGCCGTTCGATCGAATACAGATTCGATCGAATATCAGGCCATTTGGGATATTCGATTACAATCGAATACCACGAGGCAAACGCAGTAAAAATTTGTATCCCCTCCCATGTTCCCTGGCGCGTTTTTTGCACCAATAACAGCGCAGGGGAGGTGGGACAGGAACTACGACAACTGAAAAAATTGAAATTGAAAAAAAAATCGGAAAAAAAATCGGAAAAAGGAATTGGCGGCTGGAAACAGATAACCTCCAATTTACCATTTGACTAATTTGGGACTGTGAACTATATGAATGTGAGACAGGGACAGATCTACAGGCAGGTTAGCTAGGGATTAACTTTATTTAGATGGGAATGTCACTTAAACAGCTCTTTGGGGCTCCATCTCATCGGGATCCCTGTCAGCTTGCGATATGCGCAAGCTCAGGGTCGGACTGGTCCACCGGTGTACCGGTGAATCCCCCGGTGGGCCCCAGGCCCTGACTGTTAAATCCTCATTGTACTAATGCAGATACATTGGTCGGGGCCCCCAATCGAGCACCTGACCAATGCATCTGCATTTGCCTCAGCACACAGGGGCCTCCATTAGCTGAAGCTGCACATAGTGTCCTCCCGATATATAGGGAAAGTATATACCGGAGGACACGTGTGCAGCTTCAGCCTCAGCTATAATGGCTGCTCGTACTCCTGTCACTGAGCTGCTGCTCTCCTGTGAGGCCCTGCTGTGCTGCCCGCACTTCCTGCTTCCCTCCCCCTCCCCTCACAGTGAGTCGTCTCTCACATCGGATCGTGTGGGGAAGACAGGAGCAGTCTCATGCAATGCTGTGCTCTTCTGGAAAATGTAAGTACATCCTTTTGGTAAAATCTGTCTATGTAATATGTATATATGTGTACATTTGTGTACCGTATGTGTGTTGTATATTGTGTGAGTACTATGTCTTTGTATACAGGTATGTATACAGTATACTACAATAATGTTTATGGGTGAGTGTATGTATGTATATATGTGAGTATATATAGTATTCATACATTCATATAAGTATATATGACATATATGGTATCAGGGGCGTAACTACCATAGAGGCAGCGGAGGCGGCTGCCACAGGGCCCGGGCCATTAGGGGGCCCAGTGACAGCCGATACCGCTGCGTTTTTTTTTTTTTTTTAATAGGCTGTTACGGGCCCTATTCACTTGCCGATCCTGGCTGGGCTGGGATCGGTAAGTGACACTGCGGGTCCCACAAATACCATCATTATACTCGGGGGTCTTTGCAGACCCCCGAGTATAATGATCGGCGGATCGGGAGAGGTAAGGGAACATAACAAACAGTGTTACTTACCTCTCCACAATCCTGCCAGGCCTCCTTCCTGACGTCTCTGACGTCACATGAACCCGGCCTGCGTCCCGGATCATGTGACGTCTGACGTCATTTCAGAAGGACGGCAGCGGAGAAGACAGCGTTGGAGTCGGGGACAGGTAAGAAACAGTAATTTTTTATGTTTTTATTCCCCCGGGTCTCCGATTATTATACTCTGGGGTCTGAAAAGACCCCAGAGTATAATAACTGTTTATGGGTGTCCACAGTGGGACATAATACTGTGTGCAGGGGCCACTATGGGGCATAATACTGTGTACAGGAGCCACTATGGGGGATAATACTGTGTACAGGAGCCACTATGGGGGATAATACTGTGTACAGGAGCCACTATGGGGGATAATACTGTGTACAGGAGCCACTATGGGGGATAATACTGTGTGCAGAGGCCAGTAAGGGACATAATACTGTGTACAGGGGCCACTATGGGGGATGATACTGTGTACTGGGGCCACTATGGGGGATAATACTGTGTGCAGGGGCCACTATGGGGCATAATACTGTGTGCAGGGACCACTATGGGATATAATACTGTGTGCAGGGGCCACTATGGGGTATAATACTGTGTGCAGGGGCCACTATGGGGTATAATACTGTGTGCAGGGGCCATTATAGGGGAAAATACTGTGTGCAGGGGCCACTATGGGGTATAATACTGTGTGCAGGGGCCACTATGGGGTATAATACTGTGTACAGGGGCCACTATGGGGCATAATACTGTGTGCAAGGGCCACTATGGGGGATAATACTGTGTGCAGGGGCCACTAAGGGTCATAATACTGTGTGCAGGGGCCATTATAGGGGAAAATACTGTGTGCCCCCATAGATTAGATTTCCGCGCGGTCTCTGTACGGAACATGTGGACAGGAAAGTAGATCATGAAGTACTTTTCTGTCCGCATGTTCCGTGTGGACACCGCACGGAAAGCTCACGGACTCCATTTTAATCTATGGGGTCCATGTGCTTTCACAGCACACCGCTTGCTAATGCGTTCAGTAGTCTGTTCGGGGGCCACCATGCGGACTCCCCAAATGGATTACTGAATGCAGATGTGAACCAGGCCTGAGTGTGTAGGTATACAGTGTGTGCAATCCCATCCACACATTGCAGAAAAATACATGCAGTAGAGGTGTAAAAAAAAAAAAAAAAAAAAAAAGTATACTCACCTGTCCACAGCCCCCCGTTGTCCCCGCCTGTGTCTGTTCGGTCTCACGGTCTCATTACTGGAAATTCTTTACCTAACTAGTCTCAGCGATCACATGAGGTGCAGGACTCCCAGCAAGGAGGCACCAGTACGAGACTGAATGGACACTGGCAGTGCACAACGGAGCGCCGGGGACAGATGAGTATGCTTTTTTATTTATTTGTTTTTTATTTTACACTTCCCACCCGGGACATGAGTTGCTCCAATTCCTGGACAACCACTTTAAGGGCTAGTTCACACGGGGAAGTTGGCAGCGGATTTTGAGGTGGAATCCGCCTCAAAATCCGCTGCCAAAAATGACTCCCAATGACTTCAATGGGAGCTGCTCGCTTCTTTTTTCCGCTAGCTAGTAGCGGAAAAAAGAAGCGAGCTGCCCTATCTTGCCGCAGATTCCGCGGCTGAATCAATCTCAGCATCCGCGGCGCGAGGCTCCGGCCCATTCATTTGGGTCTAATCCGGAGCGGAATGCCACGACGGGATGCCTGGCATCTGCGACAGAATGTTCACATGCAGAGTTCATGTATCTCTGTGTGAACTAGCTCTAAAGGATTTATTCATCTTTCTAATATTGATGGTCTGTCCTTAGGATAAGCCATCAATATTACATCTACGATGATACAACAGCCAGGACCTCTGCAGATCAGCCTTTTCCAGGACCAAGCAGCTACAGGGAATAGTAGCATTTCTAGGAGCCGCGCTGTTCACTTGCCATAGAAGGTGTAGCAATACATTTAGGTAGTGCACATAGTATAGTGGGTGAGCAGCATGGCTCCCGACATGTTATTACCTTTAGACGTCGTGTTTTGGTCCCGCTGATCTGCATGGTCCTGGCGGTGGGCCCCTAGAAACAATTCCACTGGTGGGCCCTAGACACCCCAGTCCGACCCTGCGCGAGCTGACTTTTTCCCATAGGTATGCATTGACCAGCGTTGATTGGCCGAATGATATACGGCATTCGGCCAATCAACGCTGGTCAATGCATTCCTATGCCGAGATGAAGCAGAGCTGAACCTGCTACACACTCAGCTGTACCGATGTAGCAATCTGATGCAGCAGCGCTGAGTGTGTAGCAGGTCCAGCTCTGGTCTACACTTACCTGCATAGCTGCAGCTCCCAGCTCTTCTTGTTCCGGTCCTCTGTCCACTTGTCTTCAGAGTCTTCTGACGTCTCCCCGTCCACACTCTCCAGCCGCACTAAGCCCCGCCTACTCCCTGCATCTCTACAATACTAGTAGGTAATAGGTAGACGGGGTCCTCTGTCCTCTTCAGAGCGCATCACTCACGGCTCCCCTCCCATTACCCGCCCACACTCTCCTAAGCCCCGCCCCTCTCCCCCAGCTAGTATTATAGAGAAGGCGGGGCTTATGAGAGTGTGGGTGGGTACTTGGCGGGGAGACCTGCCCACACTCTCCTAAGCCCTGCCTTCTCTATAATACTAGTCGGGGAGAGGGGGGCAGGGCGCTCTGAAGACCGGACAGAGGAGCGGACTGGACCAAGAAGAGGAGCTGGGTGCTGCAGGTAAGTGGACAACGGTGGGGGGGAGGGGGTTAATCCGATACTGCACACTCAGCTCAACTACTCCAGAGTTGAGCTGAGCACACGGCCCGATGTAGCAGAGCTGGCAGATGTAGCAGTCTGATGCAGCAGACTAACACACTCAGCTCTGCTGCATCGGACTGCTAACATCGGCCAGCACTGCTACATCTCTGGTGTAGCAGCTCTGCACTACTCCCAACCATCCCTCCATCTACTCCTCGTGTCACACACATCTCGTGTGTAGCAGAGCTCAGCACACACTCAGCTCTGCTACATCTCTACAACAGAGTGTAGAGATGTAGCAGAGCTGAGTGTGTGCTGAGCTCTGTTACACCAGGAGGAGTAGCTGGAGGGATGGTTGGCAGTAGTGCAGAGCTGTGTGTGTGACAGGAGGAGTAGTTGGAGGAATGGTTGGGTGTAGCAGAGCTGAGCTCTGCTTTATCTCAGGTGTCCGGAGTAGTCGAGCTAACCGCACGGCTAGCTCTGCTTCATCTCGCCATAGGAATGCATTGACCAGTGTTGATTGCCCAGTATACAGCATTCAGCCAATGAATGGTGGTTCTGCCGGAGGAGGCGGAGTCTAAAATCGGACCAGAATGGAAACTACTGTGGAACGATTTTAGACTCCGCCTCCTCAGGCAGAACCAGCGTTGATTGGTCGAATGCAGTACACTGGCCAATCAACACTGGTCAATGCATTCCTATGGGAAAAAGTCAGCTCCAGCATATCGCAAGCTGACAGGGATCCCGACATAATAAAGGTACTTGATGCCCCCAGACATGCTTCCCCTGCTGTCCCAGTTGCTTTCCAGGGTGTCGGCATCATTTCCTGAGGTGTGATAGTGGACTTGGTGACTCTCCTGAGTCGAATGGTGGGATCCCCTGTAGCGAAGCATTTTCTCCCATAGACTATAATGGGGTTCGATATTCGTTCAAATAGTCAAATATTGAGTGGCTATTCGAAATGAATATCGAATATCGAACATTTTACTGTTCGCTCATTTCTATTTGTACGGCAAATTACACTAGAATGCATAGTGTGCATTGGCCAGCGCTGATTGGTCGAATTCCATACTCTGGCCAATCAGTGCTGGCTCTGCTGGAGGAGGCGGAGTCTAAGATCGCTCCACACCAGTCTCCATTCAGGTTCGACCTTAGACTCCGCCTCCTCCGGCAGAGCCAGCGCTGATTGGCCGAAGGCTGGCCAATGCATTCCTATGGGTATGCAGAGACTTAGCAGTGTTGAGCCAGTTCTGCTCAACTACACCGTGTGCCAGTCAGCCCATCAGATGTAGCAGAGCCGAGGGTGCACTAGAACCCTTATGCACACTCGGCTCTGCTACATCAGATGTAGCAGAGCCGAGTGTGCATAAGGGTTCTAGTGCACCCTTGGCTCTGCTACATCTGATGGGCTGACCGGCACACGGTCCAGCAGAGCCAGCGCTGATTGGTCGAATTCCGTACTCTGGCCAATCAGCGCTGGCCAATGCATTCTATTAGCCCGATGAAGTAGAGCTGAATGTGTGTGCTTAGTTCAACTACGCTGGTGGAGTAGTTGAGCTAAGTACACACATTCAGCTCTACTTCATCGGGCTAATAGAATGCATTGGCCAATCAGCGCTGGCCAATGCATTCTATTAGCGTGAGCTGAGTGTGCACAGGGGTTCCAGTGCACCCTTGGCTCTGCTACATCTGATGTAGCAGAGCCGAATGTGCATAAGGGTTCTAGTGCACCCTCGGCTCTGCTACATCTGATGGGCTGACTGGCACACGGTGTAGTTGAGCAGAACTGGCTCAACACTGCTAAGTCTCTGCATTCCCATAGGAATGCATTGACCAGCCTTCGACCAATCAGCGCTGGCTCTGCCGGCGGAGGCGGAGTCTAAGGTCGGACCTGAATGGAGACTGGTGTGGAGCGATCTTAGACTCCGCCTCCTCCAGCAGAGCCAGCGCTGATTGGTCGAATTCCGTACTCTGGCCAATCAGCGCTGTCCAATGCATTCCTATGGGGAAAAGTTAGCTTGTGAAAATCGCAAGCTGACAGGGATTTCCATGAAATAAAGTGACTTTTATGCCCCCAGACATGCTTCCCCTGCTGTCCCAGTGTCATTCCAGGGTGTTGGTATCATTTCCTGGGGTGTCATAGTGGACTTGGTGACCCTCCAGACACGGATTTGGGTTTCCCCCTTAACGAGTTTATGTTCCCCATAGACTATAATGGGGTTCGAAACCCACTTGAACAGTGAGCAGCTGTTGAAATCGAATTTCGAACCTCGAACATTTTAGTGTTCGCTCATCTCTAATAAGGACATTATAGTGTGGGGTCCCCTCTGCTGGGCAGAATGGAGAGCCACAACAAAAAGCTTCTCTTACATTGATGGACATGACCCATCCGCAAATTACGTGGTCATCATTTTATTGGAATGGCCAGCATGTAATATTGCATTTGTCCTGTAGTGGCCACTGTAATGTTTGGCTTTGATGATTCTGAAGAACAGCAAGTCAGATTCAAGTCATATAGGCGTTGTCTCAAGTCTCACCGCGGTTAGGCCAAATACACAACCCAGTTTGAGGCTCTTCCCAGGTCCTCGACGTGCACACTCGGTCATGTGCATGAGGCCTTAGTGTTTTTTTTGCTGACTCCATTGTGATTTTCTTTTCCCGATACTACAGCAGATTATTTGGGGGGCGCATCTGGAGATTGGGCTGCGGGCTTCAGGGCGTCAGAGGGGAAGAAAGTAAACTAGAAGTGACTGGGTATGTTTTGTAGCATCTGCGCTCGGCACTGGAGGGATCTGCAGTGTGTAACAGTCTCTGATCGCCGCAGAGCTCCCTAAGTCCTCGTGTAACAAGTGCACCAGTTGCCAAAGCAAACAAGGAATTTTTGAAGACTCAGAACTATTTCACGTTGTCTACATGTTCTACGATGCAGACAAAACCCTACACCGCAACGTATCACAACTGTATATCATGTGAGACAGAGCAAAAATATGTGAATGTATATTATGAATCCGGGAAGTTACCGCAATGTCTACTGGTGCACCGTGTAGTGTTATGTGCTGAACTCTAAGGCAACCTGTAGGTTATATATAACAGCCTTCTAGGTAACCTATATCAAGGGCTTTCTAATCTTATCAATGGATCCTATTGATAGGTCATCAGTTGAAGATTGGCAGGGGTTTGAGACTCAACACCCCATGCCGATCAGCTGTCTAAATGGGGGGGGGGGGTAGTTAAAGGGGATTTCCAGGATCAAAATATTGATGAATTATCTATAGGTCGTCAATAAACGAACAGTAAGGTCAGATTCTCAGCACCCCTGTCAATCAGCTGGTTGGCTATCAATCAGTTTCTACCACCATTGTAGGACAACTTGTTTAAATGGGCTTTCCAGGGTTGTTTCGTCAATGACCATGGATGACATCCGGATACCAATAATACAAAGTAATTTGTAAACATGCAGAGGCTATAAAAAGAGACCTGCCCCATCCCTCTTCACTTCATGGGGTCCCATCTTGAGACTATTGGTTTCTAAAGACAGACTATCCCTAGTAACAGGCAGTTAACAGCAAATTCACAAGGCGGAAGACATCTAAGGCGCTCATTGCAATTTTATCTGCAATTGTGGATAAAAATACGGGCCCATTCAATTCAATGGGCCCATATACACAGCCATAGTATTTAGGGGCCACAAATACTGGAACAGGTCCTAGACCTATCTGCATTTGCAGCTTGGCCATTCAATAGAATGGAAGGGTCAGTGAAAACCGTGGATGACAGCCGGATACCAAGTGTCATCGCGGTGTCTATATTGATTTGGTAGTTAATTGGGTTTTCCTGGTTCAAAATATTGACAGTAGGGCCAGATCCTCCGCACCCTTGTTGATCAGCTTCCAGCACCCGTCTCATAGCACTCTTTCTTTCTGTGGGTAACCACTTTTTAAGTGTATTGGGTTCCTATTTTTGGATCCCCAAGTGGACCTGAAGAATGGAAACCCAAACGCTAGTGTGAAACTAGCATAACTACCTTTTCTGCAGACGGCCTCTCCGGAGTAGATAATTTTGCCCCACTCTGCTTTCATTCTGTTTCCATTTATCCATCTTTGGTGTGTGACCTATTTGTATCTATTTAAAATTTTTAACAGACCATTAAAAATCAGATGAATTTCATTGGTTTTTTTTTTGTTTTTTTTTTACCAAAACCTCTTATCTGCTTTTGACCGCCATCAGATGCAAATCCATTTAGGTTCCCATTAAAAACAGACCCATTGGCTTTGATGGGAGCCATGTGGCCATCAAAATGAACAAAAATAGAACTGTAAAATGGTCCGTCAAAAAACGGACGTGAATATACTTATTGGGGCAGAGATATTAAGACTGGCATATCGTCTGGTGTGGAGAATGCCAGGGCTCTGGCCTCTTTACGCCCCAGCACTAGAATGGAGATTTCATTCTAGTGACAGAAAAGTAGTGTTTAATAATCATAATGAATATGTTGGGCCAAGACGTCCCCGGTCCACCCTGCTCCCTGCATGGCCATATTCACAGAACAGGAGTTGAGGTGCACATTGCGTGCAAGAAACGGAGTTGAGTAGATATGAGCGAGTAGTATTTGATCAAATACCTCGCCGCCATAGGTATGCGTGTAAGGGCCCCTTCACATGGCTGATACGCTGGCTGCTTTAGAACGTGTAAACGTTCCGTAGCAGCGGCGTCTAAAGCAGATCACATTGTTTTCTATGGGAGCCGGCAGACGCGCGCTCGCCATAGAAATGAATGGGCTGCTTTTTCCATTCATTTCTATGGGGAGCGCACGTATGCCGACTCCCATAGAAAACAATGGGAACTGCTTTAGACGCCGCTGCTACGGATCGTTTACACGTTCTAAAGCAGCCAGCGTATCAGCCATGTGAAGGGGCCCTAAGTGGCCGAACACCAAGGGGTTAAGCGCATCGAATATTCGATTCATTTAACTCCTTGGTGTTCGGCCGCTTACACGCATTCCTATGGTGGCGAGGTGTTCGATTGAATACTACTCGCTCATCTCTAGACTTGTGCCAAATGTGCGCTGGAATATCGTCCCTCTATGTCCAAAAACTGCAGTAGAAGTATTCATGAATTCCCCCATTAAATCAGCCACGTGACAAATGTTCAAAAAATCAGAGGTCACGCAGCCATTTGTCACTGTTGTGATCTTGGCTTGCGTTGCCGATATTACAGCACTAATAATCTGTGTTTCCACTTATCGTAGAGGTTTCATCTGCTTTAATAATATGTTGACCCATCTGTGAAGTATTTCATAATGTTCTCACGGTGTATACGGCAGTAGTGCCCACGACATCTTGGCATGGTCGGGGTTACACTTTACTCATGGATTGAGATAGACAAAGTACATACATGGGATGACTAAAGGGGGCAGATAACATTCAGTTACCGGCTTGTATATTGCTACAAAAGTAACAGATTTATCTGCAGTCCATGTTCTTTGCGCTTGTATCAGCCTCTCTGCAGAAGGTTTATATACTGTATACTATAGATTTTATGGCATAAGTCGGATGTCTGGAGAGAGACGTACAGGGGAAAGCTCTAGCGCTGGTGGCCATTCCTATAAACAGTTGTGTCTGGTAGGAAAAAGCAACTTTCTCATGTCCAAGTCCTTGGATCTTTACCAACCAATGTGGCTCCTTTACAGGCCACTCCGTGGATGGCAACATGGCGCCCCAACAGCTCCGTTGGTGACCCCCGAATGGAAACCTATCCGCATAAAAAAGCAGTTACCTTAGGAAACCTGCGGACCCCATAGACTATAATGGGGTCCATGTGTTTTCTACTCGGTTTCTGCACGAAACTGATTTAGGCTGAGGCTCAATGTTGTGGAAACGCAGTGCTTTTTGTTCTAAATTTTGCTACGTTCCATTTAGCCAAAGTCAGGAGTGCATTGAAGAGGAATGGAAAATAGAAAGGAAGTTCTTAGGCTGGGATTTTTTAACCGAAATCCGCCTCGGAATCCAGTCCAAAAACACGCCTCCCACTGACTTCAATGCGAGCCATTCATTTCTTTTTTCCGCTAGAGGTTTTGTGCCGCTCGCGACAAAAAGAAGCAACCTGCCCTTTCTTACAATGGATTCCACAGCGGAATCCGCCACAGTGTCCGCGGCGTGACACCTCCATCCCGACTAGACCCATTCATTTGGGCCTAATCCGGAGCGGAATGCCGTTTTTTGGAAAATTACAGCTTGTCAACTATATCTGTTTGAGTTTTCCGCATAAGTATAAGGGTATATTCAGACGGCGGAATTTGCATTCCACATGTGAAAATCCCGCTCCTGATTAGGCCCGAATGAATGAGCCTAATTGGGATGGAGTCTCGCGTTCCGTACATCGCAGCTGACTCGGCCATGGAATCTGCGGGAAGAAGAGGCATGTCGCTTCTTTTTTCTAATACTGACTAGCGGAAAAAAGAAGCGAGCAGCTCCCATTGTAGTTAAGAGGAGCCCTTTTTGGCAGCGGATTTTGAGGCGGATTCCGCGTCAAAATCCGCTGCCAAAAAATTTCTGTATGAACGAGCCCTAATAAGGGCAGAAAATCTACATAGGAAAACTGCATAAATGCAGTGAAAAACGCTGCAGATTTTTTTGCTACGTTTCATGGGGCCTTAGCCTTAATGTGATTTTAACAGCATCCCACCTGCCCGTCTGAATGCATCCTGAAATAGATCAAGAATCTGGCCCAATAAAACCTCTCACCCTTGGACCCTTACGGCATAGTCCTCTCGCCTCTGATAGATGGTATATGGTTAAGAATGTTTTGCAAAGAATTTTAGTAATTGTGGAAATCCATCGGTGATTATCGGAATCCTGGCTGGAATGTTGATTGGCTTATTGCATAGTAAAGTAATTGTGGCTGGAGATCCTGTAAAGTGCAGACTGGTCGGCTTCAGGGGAGATCTCTCAAGGTAATTGTAGCTGTCTTGTGGCATCTCTGGTCATTGTCACATCTCACCCTGGAATGCTAAGTGCCAACTGATAATGACAGCAAACACTTAGAGTGACACTCCGCTAAGTCTTTCAAAATGTACCTGCTCTACAATATATACAGTTCAGCCAGTATTACCATCTAGCTATTGCCCTCTATCTGTGAATCCTGCTCAGTTGAGTTATGTTATTACATTCTGACCTGCAGGAAATAGCATGCCTCTGTGTGCAATCCAAAGTCACAATCTCTTTTCCTACACGTGCTGGCACAGGGTTGGCATAAACTCCTATCACAGTTACTGCAGATGATTAGACAGTTCTAATGAAGATCACACTGCAGTCTTTCTCACTGTATACTTATGATCTCTGAGATTATTTACAAGTATAATTCCCCCTTAGCGGTCCTCACACAGTATAACGCCCCCTTAGCAGTCCTCACACAGTATAACGTCCCTTTAGTGGTCCTCACACAGTATAACGCCCCCTTAGTCTTCCTCACACAGTATAACGCCCCCTTAGTGTTCCTCACACAGTATAACGCCCCCTTAGTCTTCCTCACACAGTATAACGCCCCCTTAGTGTTCCTCACACAGTATAACGCCCCCTTAGCGATCCTCACACAGTATAACGCCCCCTTAGCGGTCCTCACACAGTATAATTCCCCCTTAGTGGTCCTCACACAATATAATGCCCTCTTAGTGCTCCTCAAAAAGTACCCATGAATGAAGCGGTGGTTGCACATGCCCACAACCTCTCCATTCACATGAACCATTAAGGGGATTTGCCTTACCTGATTCTCCTGATGACAGGAGCTCCTAGAAGTCAGACTTCAGCGGTCACTTATTGTCTACCAATTGGAATTCCAACAGGAGGAAAATCCCTTTAGGCCGGGGCCTCACTGCAGTTTTTCTCGTAGCACTTTGTCGCTGCGGCCACTACGTGGGGCCTTAATCAGCTTAATGATGGTTTCCAAGAGCAAAATTGCAAATTAGAAACAGACAAAGCTAATTTTTTTGTAGATTTTGAGACCCAGTAGAATAGTTATTAATGCTGCCATTTATCTCTCTTAATACTTATACCATATAAGGATTTATTTAATATCTATTATTTATTATTGACATTGCAAAATACGTTAAAAAAAGGAACAAAGAATTAACAACCCTTTTTCTATTTGCAGAACTATGGAAAAGGAGCACGACGGAAAAACCGATTTAAAGGATCAGATGGAAGCACGTCTTCTGATACTACCTCAAACAGCTTTGTGCGGCAGGTACTGCTTTACTGTCATCTAAGATGGCTTGGCTTTTGTTTTTCCTTCAAAGATTTTACAGTTTGTTGTTTTGGACAAAAAACTCCTATTAGATGGGCCCTTATTATAAGATGTTGGTGGCAGAACGACTACTTGTAATCCATGGTGGAACATACAGTATGGTCAATTATACAGTATATCTATCATCTATCTATCTACTATCTATCTATCTATCTATCTATCTATCTATCTATCTATCTCCTATCTATCTATCTATCTATCTATCTATCTATCTCCTATCTATCTATCTATCTATCTATCTATCTATCTATCTATCTCCTATCTATCTATCTATCTATCTATCTCCTATCTATCTATCTATCTATCTATCTATCTATCTATCTATCTATCTCCTATCTATCTATCTATCTATCTATCTATCTATCTATCTATCTCCTATCTATCTATCTTCTATCTTTCTATCTCCTATCTATCTATCTATCTATCTATCTATCTATCTATCTATTTATATATCTCCTATCTATCTATCTCTATCTCATATCTATTATCTATCTATCTCCTATCTATCTATCTATCTATCTATCTATCTCCTATCTATCTATCTATCTATCTATCTATCTATCTATCTATCTATCTCTATCTCATATCTATCTATTATCTATCTATCTATCTATCTATCTATCTATCTATCTATCTATCTATCTATCTCCTATCTATCTATCTATCTATCTATCTATCTTCTATCTATCTATCATCTATCTATCTATCTATCTATCTATCTCCTATCTATCTATTTATCTATCTATCTCCTATCTATCTATCTATCTATCTATCTCCTATCTATCTATCTATCTATCTATCTATCTCCTATCTATCTATCTATCTATCTATCTATCTATCTATCTATCTATCTCCTATCTATCTATCTTCTATCTTTCTATCTCCTATCTATCTATCTATCTATCTATCTATCTATCTATCTATCTATCTATATATCTCCTATCTATCTATCTCTATCTCATATCTATTATCTATCTATCTATCTCCTATCTATCTATCTATCTATCTATCTATCTATCTATCATCTATCTATCTATCTATCTATCTCCTATCTATCTATCTATCTATCTATCTATCTCCTATCTATCTATCTATCTATCTATCTATCTATCTATCTCCTATCTATCTATCTATCTATCTATCTATCTATCTATCTATCTCCTATCTATCTATCTATCTATCTATCTATCTATATATCTTCTATCTATCTATCTCCTATCTATCTATCTCCTATCTATCTATTTATCTATCTATCTCCTATCTATCTATCTATCTATCTATCTATCTATCTATCTATCTATCTATATATCTTCTATCTATCTATCTCCTATCTATCTATCTCCTATCTATCTATTTATCTATCTATCTCCTATCTATCTATCTATCTATCTATCTATCTATCTATCTATCTATCTCCTATCTATCTATCTCCTATCTATCTATCTATCTCCTATCTATCTATCTATCTATCTATCTATCTCCTATCTATCTATCTATCTATCTATCTATCTCCTAATCTATCTATCTATCTATCTATCTATCTATCTATCTATCTATCTCCTATCTATCTATCTAGCTATCTCCTATCTATCTATCTATCTATCTATCTATCTATCTCCTATCTATCTATCTATCTATCTATCTATCTATCTCCTATCTATCTATCTATCTATCTATCTATCTATCTATCTATCTATCTCCTATCTATCTATCTATCTATCTATCTCCTATCTATCTATCTATCTATCTATCTATCTATCTATCTCCTATCTATCTATCTATCTATCTATCTATCTATCTATCTATCTCCTATCTATCTATCTTCTATCTTTCTATCTCCTATCTATCTATCTATCTATCTATCTATCTATCTATCTATATATCTCCTATCTATCTATCTCTATCTCATATCTATTATCTATCTATCTATCTCCTATCTATCTATCTATCTATCTATCATCTATCTATCTATCTATCTCCTATCTATCTATCTATCTATCTATCTATCTATCTATCTCCTATCTATCTATCTATCTATCTATCTATCTATCTATCTATCTCCTATCTATCTATCTATCTATCTATCTATCTATCTATCTCCTATCTATCTATCTATCTATCTATCTATCTATCTATCTTCTATCTATCTATCTCCTATCTATCTATCTCCTATCTATCTATTTATCTATCTATCTCCTATCTATCTATCTATCTATCTATCTATCTATCTATCTATCTATCTATATATCTTCTATCTATCTATCTCCTATCTATCTATCTCCTATCTATCTATTTATCTATCTATCTCCTATCTATCTATCTATCTATCTATCTATCTATCTATCTCCTATCTATCTATCTCCTATCTATCTATCTATCTCCTATCTATCTATCTATCTATCTATCTATCTATCTATCTATCTCCTATCTATCTATCTATCTATCTATCTATCTATCTATCTATCTCCTAATCTATCTATCTATCTATCTATCTATCTATCTATCTATCTATCTATCTCCTATCTATCTATCTAGCTATCTCCTATCTATCTATCTATCTATCTATCTATCTCCTATCTATCTATCTATCTATCTATCTATCTATCTGTCTATCTATCTATCTATCTATCTGTCTGTCTGTCTGTCTATCTATCTATCTATCTATCTATCTATCTATCTCCTATCTATCTATCTATCTATCTATCTATCTATCTATCTATCTATCTATCTATGTTGATCCGTTCTGTGCAATCTTCAGAGAGTTCAGTGTCCTGTAGATGTTTGCTGCGCCCAGTTGTGTGACAGTCTAAAGAGAACCACTTCTTTGTCATTTGCTTCTTCTGTGTTTCCCTGAGCAGTTTGTCATAATGATACTAAATCTAGAACTGGGGAAGCATTGGTCAGGCAGAAATTCTATTTTGGGAGAATGTTATTTAATATTTTTTCTCAATTAAATATGCCTCTATTTCCCATGTACCCTGTGGTTATTGTGGGCCCGCTCAGCAGCTCCAGCGCAGATTACATTTGACGTAGATTGATAATCAGAGCAAGGCAAGAAGAATGCAAAGATACAAGTTTGCTAAATGTTACAATTATCTGTTCTGCACTTCTCAGCTGGGGGGCACTTACTTTAGAGTAGTTGGTAATGAACCCATTAACACTGGCTACATAGTCAGCAAATATAACGTCTGACTTTGTAATAGATTTTTATTATTTTTAATAAATGTATGTATTCTGAGTAGAGATGAGCGAACAATGAAATATTCGAGATTCTGATCTGTGTGGGGGCCGACTGTCAGATATTTATGGTTCTTATGTATGGTAAAAAAAAAAAAAAATCCTGAAAAACAAGATGAGTCAAAAAGCAAATTTAAGGGGTAATGTGTGATACCACCAGGGAGGAAGAGCAGGCAGACCGTCCGCCCTGCAAAATACTTCCAGTCAGGGGCGTAACTACCGGAGAAGCAGCGGAGGCAGCTGCCACAGGGCCCGGGATATTAGGGGTCCGGCGACAGCCGCTACCGCTGCGTTTTTTTTTTTTTAATAGGCCCTATATACTTACCAATTCTGGCAGGGGCCGGGATTGGTAAGTGACGGCGCGGCCCCCACAAGCACTATTATACTCGGGGGGGGGGGGGGGGGGGTGTTTCGGACCCCCGAGTATAACAATCGGAGGCCCAGAAAAGTTAAGACAACATAAAAAACTGTGTTACTTACCTCTCCAGGCGGGCTTCGGCCTACTTGTGTGACGTCATATGACCCACGATGCAGGGCCCTGGTCACATGACGTCCCGGAAGATGGCCGACATCGACGGAGAATGCAGGGGAGTCGGGAGATAGGTAAGTAACAGTAGTTTGTTATGTTTGTATCCCTCTGGGTCTCTGATTATTATACTCTGAGGTCTGAAAAGACCCCAGAGTATAATAATTGTTCATGTGTGTCCACAATGGGACATAATATTGTGTACTGGGGCCAGTATGGGGCATAATACTGTGTGCAGGGGCCACTATGGCACATAATACTGTGTACTTGGGCCACTATGGGGCATAATACTGTGTACTGGGGCCAGTATGGGGCATAATACTGTGTACTTGGGCCACTATGGGGCATAATACTGTGTACTGGGGCCACTATGGGGCATAATACTGTGTGCAGGGGCCACTATGGGACATAATACTGTGTGCAGGGGCTACTATGGGACATAATACTGTGTGCAGGGGTCACTATGGGGCATAATACTGTGTGCAGGGGTCACTATGGGGGATAATACTGTGTGCAGGGGCCACTATGGGACATAATACTGTGTGCAGGGGACACTATGGAGGATAATACTGTGTACTGGGGCCAGTATGGGGACATAATACTGTGTACTGGGGCCACTATGGGGCATAATACTGTGTGCAGGTGCCAATATGGGGTGTTATTGTGGGGTATTATAAAAGGGGGGGGGCGGCGTTAGGGGTCAGTTGGTCGAGGTCTTCAGCGTCTGTCAGGGGGGCCCATGTCAAAAGTTCACTACGGGGCCCCGCCATTCCTAGTTATGCCACTGCTTCCAGTCTTTTCAATTAGTACCATGCAAAGTGCAGAGAAACAAACAGTTTTCTACATTCACAGAAAGGTCTAATGTCTCCCGTTTCCTGAATTTTACTCAAAACAGAGAATTGTAATGTTTAGTGCAGGCCGCGTGATATCTTAGAGATGGAGATTTACCGGCAATTACATCCCATTAACAATCATAGATCACATGTAATGGGCATCTGGCTGGGAGGCAAATGATTGCTTTGGGATTACAATGTGTCTAGGGAAATGCTAAGTCGTCATTTTTTGTTGGTTTTTTTTTTTTTTTTGCTTTAAAGCAAATTTAACATTCAGCGTCCTATGACTCATTTTTCATGCCAGTCTTCATATTCCCCGCAGTGGTAGAGGACGCGCCTCAAGTATGTGCGCCTGCGCTGAAATCTGTGCCGGCTTGTATGCCAGTAAACTGGTGTAAATAAATCTG
Organism: Leptodactylus fuscus; assembly: GCF_031893055.1. Taxonomy (NCBI): domain Eukaryota; kingdom Metazoa; phylum Chordata; class Amphibia; order Anura; family Leptodactylidae; genus Leptodactylus; species Leptodactylus fuscus. The sequence goes on along the minus strand of NC_134268.1, from coordinate 207,240,058 downwards.
GTCCGGGCCATAACCACAACAGGCCCCTTTCCAGGAAAGTGGTGAGGGTGGTGCAAAACAGAAAAAAGTGCAAAAACCCAATTTGGCCAAAAATTTGGAACTTTTTCATTCCCTACCTCATTGGGAGAGATTTATCAAGACTGGTGTTTTTGACGTCGGTCGTCATATTTCTAGTTTCCCCATGTGGGAATGGGCCTAGTCCAGAGGAGGGAGTGTCTTCAGGCCGAATCGCGAGGCAAAACGGCCTGAGGAATGAGCACCTCGCTTCTTATTCCAGGAGCCGGCACAAGCCCGGAAAAAGCTCCTGAGCGGCGCCCATTGATTTCAATGAAAGCCGTCTTTTTGGTCAGGATTTTGAGGCGGATCTCCGTGTGAACTTACCCTAAATCTGGCAAGGCCAGTGGCCATATCTCCTACCGTGATGGCGTGTGCAGCTGCTATACAAGATATGATAAATCTGCCCCACAGTATCTAGTGGTTTTTTTTTTGCCGAGTTGTGAGACTGACTATTCAGCCAGGAATATGGCGTCCACTGCCCGGTACCACCAAGATGTCCTCTCCTCTTATATGGAACAAAATGTTAAAAAAAAATTCCTTGTTTCTCAAAGACATGGTATCCCAATACATTTCAATCATCACATGATGGTGCAATGATGACGCCCCCTGTAGGTCCCCAATGACAAATACTATTGAGAAATTGCAATATACAAATAGGTGCCATAGGTTATGTTCACACAGAATGTTTTACAGGAGGATTTTGAGGCCTCAATGGGAGTCAGTAGCAGATTTTTTTCCTTCAAACTGATTTTTTCAGTTAGAGGGGGGAAAAAATCAACTTTACCTTAAGAAATCCATAGAAAACAATGGGAGGTGGAAAAAATGTGACACTTTTTTAATGTAATTTTTCAGATTTTTCTTTGATCAAAATCTTGAAGACCGTATATCATTTCCTACAACTTCACAATTATCTGCTAGCAGGGGGCGTAACAATAGTGGTTGCAGGGAGTGCAACCGGGCCCGCCAAGGTTCAGGGCCCGCAGCCAGCTGGAGATGTCCAGGGCCAAGTACCACTATGACAGCGGTCGGGGAAGGCCTGGTTCTCCGACCGCTATACATATTGTAAATAGATACTATCCAAGGGAGGCGAATTTAAATAATAAACACATATACTCACCTCTCCGGCGTCTTCCATCCTGTGACTGACGGCTGTGATAAGGCCTCAGCGGTCACATGGGATGCAGCGGGGTAAAGACGTCAGTGCGCCCTCGTGTGACCTCTGAGGACCAATCACAGGCCTCAGCAGAGATGTCAAAAAGATGGCCAAAGGCGGGGCCACACGGTGGCTCAGTGGTTAGCACTGCAGCCTTGCAGCGCTGAAGTCCTGGTGCCCAAATCCCGCCAAGGGCAGAAAACCATCTACAAGGAGTTTGTATGTTCTCCCCATGTTTGCATGGATTTCCGTCCCATTTTCCAAAGACATACTGATAGGGAAAAATGTACATTGCGAGCTCTATGTGTGGGGTTCACAATCTACATTTAAAAAAAAAAAAAAAGATGGCCGAAGACAAAAAGTTTGCATCCGGGCCCACAAGACACTTATTACGCCACTGTCTGCTACTTTGTGTTGGTTATCACTGAAAATCTCAATAAAATACATTTGGGTTTGTGGTTGTAAGGTGACAAAATGTGGAAAAGTTCAAGGGGTGTGAATACTTTTGCAAGTCAATGTACATGACCTATATTGTGGAGTTTTCCACTGGTGACTCCATGGCATATTAGGTGTATTGTACAATATGGCGTCCTAGAGCATTGTCTGTATCTGTATTACAAATGTCGAGTAGACTTCACGATCTGCTGTGACTTTCCAGTACTATGCGTTTTTCCGTCGTGCATTCGCCTCTACTAAAGCACCGTCCACTTCACCGGCAAGGCTGAAAGTTTCCTCGTCTGTCATTGTTTCTGAGTCATCCTGTTCTTATCTGTTCCATGAAAGCATAGCCTACAATAACAAGCCATTAAAATGATAACTATCTTTATTGAGTAGTTCAGATATGTTCTACCTTGACAAGTTAAATGGACGTTGAATTAGAGCAAAATCAAAGTGCGTAACGTGTCCTGAGCAAAATGTTTCTGCCTTTTTAGGATGACTGGAAAGCTCTTCCAGGGTATTGCGAAACTCGTTGCAGACAGTGAGCAATGGTGGAGGACTTGCCTGATAGTTTGATGTTACTATGTTACATTACAGAATATTTAGTCAGTACGATGGGAAGGAACATTCTGGAGACCATTCATCTTCTAACGCAACAAGTTAAAGGACATGGGCCAGTCAGTAACTAAATAAAATATGATACCGTCTTTCACCTCTAGGTGGAACAGTGCCCCTAAATAAAGACAAAGCCACATCTCCTGTAACTAGTTGGCTTAGATGCCTCATTCATACCCAGTGGTGCATAAAATAAAATGGAACAAGCAAATATAAGAAACTTTGTAATATATCTCAATAGAGAAAAATGCTTCTTTCTCCTCTTATTGGACTCTTTCCTTCTCTATCCTTTCCTACACTGACTTTCACTCTTACATCTCTGCTATATCTTTCTGAAGACCGACAGATTTCATGTATCAGATTACAGAGGACAGATTGTACATGTCTATAGAAGTCTATGGGGTTGTGTCTTTGGGGCCCATTATTGTGCCAGAGACTGGGCCCCCAGGGGCTTCACTGGTACTCTGGACACAGTGGCGTAACTAGGAACGGCGGGGCCCACTGGACGCCCATCGAAGACCCCGACGAACCTCCCCACACACATACCTGCGCTCTCTATTATTCCTCATAGTGGCCCCTGTACACACTATTATGCCCCATAGTGGCCCCTACACACAGTATTATCCCCCATAGTGGCCCCTGCACACAGTATTATGCCCCATAGTGGCCCCTACACAAAGTATTATCCCCCATAGTGGCCCCTGCACACAGTATTATGCCCCACGGTGGCCCCTGCACACAGTATTATGCCCCATAGTGGCCCCTACACACAGTATTATGTCCCATAGTGGCCCCTACACACAGTATTATGTCCCATAGTGGCCCCTGCACATAGTATTATGTCCCATAGTGGCCCCTGCAAACAGTACTATCCCCCATAGTGGCCCCTGCACACAGTATTATGTCCCATAGTGGCCCCTACACACAGTATTATCTCCCATAGTGACCCCTGCACACAATATTATGCCCCATAGTGGCCCCTGCACACACTATTATGCCCCATAGTGGCCCCTATACACAGTATTATCCCCCATAGTGACCCCTGCACACAATATTATGCCCCATAGTGGCCCCTGCACACAGTATTATGCTCCATAGTGTTCCCTATACACTGTATTATCCCCCATAGTGGCCCCTGCACACAGTATTATACCCCTTAGTGGTCCCTGCACACAGTATTATGCTCCATAGTGGCCCCTACACACAGTATTATGCTCCATAGTGGCCCCTACACACAGTATTATGTCCCTTAGTGACCCTTACACACAGTATTATCTCCCATAATGGCCCCTGCACATAGTATTATGTCCCATAGTGGCCCCTGCACACAGTATTATGCCCACTGTGGACACCCATGAACAATTATTATACTCTGGGGTCTTTTCTTCAATGGCATGCAGGACGTCACATGACCCGGGACGTCAAATGACCGGGACATGCGATCATTTGACGTCAGGGAGCATCCAAAAGTAGGCCCGAACCTGCCCGGAGTGCGGAAAGGTAAGTAACACAGTTTTTTATGTCCTCTTACCTCCCCTGGACCTCCAATCATTATACTCGAGGGCCTGAAAAGAAATAACTCCAGCCGGTAATGGCCTATTAAGAAAAGCAGCCGCTACCCCTGCTACCCCGGTAGTTACGCCACTGTCTGGACCAGCCCTTTTCATTCCCATTTCCTATTCACTCATCTGGACCTTGGCAAGAACTTTGTCTACCAAATCAAAGACATCAAGAAATGGCAGTAATTGTATTGTAGGACAACTCAGTAATGTCTTATATATTACATTTTAGGCAGTAACAGCTTCAGAACTTTACGATCTGAGTATAAGATAGCCAAAAATATTTTTGAAAGGAAAAAATATAATTAGAGCTTTCACACTCAGAATATTCATGATTCACTGAAGTCATCGTAAATGTGCAGGACACTTGGCTGCAGTGTTACTATATAAAGCCTACACATCTATTATACCCAGCAGAGCTTTGGTTGATGATGAATGGAGTCTATTGGAGAATTGGGGGTGTAGTATTTTTTGTAAGGTTTTGGCTTATTTTAGGGCTAGGAGAACAAGACTTCTTGAACATGGTGATACCTGATACACATGACCAGTTAACCTACCAAAAGCACATCTAGGGTAGTAGACTCAGCGCTTCTTATCCCTTCCCACTTTCATTGGTAATGTCTTCTTTGGTGGATCATTTTCTAAAACAGCACCTTCGGTTGGATAGAGACATCGTGTTCTGAGACACTAAGCCTGTTCTACTATCTTTGGGACACTTGGGAGGCATGCTATGCCTCATCCAAAACTGGAGAGTACCATGCCATTGAGGCCAGTATAGGGTGGTACACTCAGTGCCTGTCTTGTACACTCTTGGGCAATGTCTTCTTTGGTGTAGCATTCTCTGAAAAAAGAAACTTCAGTGAGATATAGACATCTCGATCTGCGACCATTGGCCTGTTCTCCTATCTTTGAGATGCCTCATCCGTAAGTGGAGAGGGCCATATTATACCATTGAGTCCAGTTTTTGAGAAGTACTTAGATAAAAGTCTTGTTCTGCTCAGCTATCAAATTAAGGCTCAGGTCACTTCCCCGTTTCATAAGAATATAAAATGGAACTCAAGCTGTGATGGATCCAACACAAGATGGATACCAATGGTACCCAAAGCGATTCTTTGACTTATAATAGAAACATGTTGCCTGTCATTTTACCAGAAAAAATAGCCTACGATGTAGATGTGAACTGAGCCAATATACACAGGTACTTGTCAAACTTGAGGTGCCCTAGACCTACTTATACAACAGCACAGGAGTATAATGTAACAGATTTTAATTTATAAATTGTAGGAAAATTGGTTGAAGTGGCTGGCCATGGTGGATTTGGATTAAAATGAAAACAATAGAATTTTTTTTTAAAGGGATCCTATCGGTAGAATCCCTTGTTTTCTAACTAACACGTAGGAATAGCCTTAAGAAAGGCTACTCTACTCCTACCTTTAGGCTGGGTTCACACGGAGTATTCTGGCTCGTCATTTGGCACGTAGACGCCGCGGGAGGATTTGTGGGCCGTATACGCTCCCATTGTTTTCAATGGGAGCCGGTACCGTACACGTGGCACTATTTTGCAGCAGTGATTTTGCGGCAGCCGCAAAATAGCGCCGCATGTACGGTACCGACTCCCATTGAAAACAATGGGAGCGTATATGGCCCACAAATCCTCCCGCGGCGTCTACGTACCAAATGACGAGCCAGAATACTCCGTGTGAACCCGGCCTTAGATGTCTTCTCCGGTCCGCTGTTCGGTAGATATTCCATTGTCCGTCTTTATGCAGATGAGTTCTCTCGCAGCACTGGGGGTGTCCCCAACACTGCGAGAGATCTCTGCAGCGCCGCCTCCATCTTCTTCAGGAACCGGCCTCCACGTGTCGTCTTCCGGCCTGGCTTTCAATCTTCTACACATGCGCAGTCGGCTCTGCCTGAGGCCCAATTGCAGAGCCAACTGCACACACGTAGAAGACGACACGTAGAGGCCGGTTCCTGAAGAAGATGGAGGTGGCGCTAGAGAGATCTCTCGCAGCACTGGGGACGCCTCCAGTGCTGTTTGAACGCTGAGGCTCGCCCCCAGTGCTGCAAGAGAACTCATTTGCATAATGACGGAAAACGGAATATCTACCAAACAGCGGCACGGAGAAGACATCTAAAGGTAGGAGAAGAATAGCCTTTCCTACGCTATTCCTACATGTTAGAAAAAAAGGGATTCTAATGATAGGATCCCTTTAAAGGATATATTTTAATTGTAATCTAAACTAGTCTCAGCTAGTAAGGCTCAAAAATGTTGTGAGTTGTCTTCTAATAATCCAAAAAGGACCTTGGATAAACATTTCAAGGAATTTTTTTGCTTCTTCAAACGTGTTCTTCCAAATAGGAGACATGAGCGCACGGCTAGATCCACCATAGTTACGCTAGGTTCACACTAGCGTTGGGTTTCTATACTTTGGAGTCCACTTGGTGAACCAAATAACGGATACCCTATCTGATTAAAAAGTGGAAACCCTATGGAAACCTGCGGACCCTATAGATTATAATGGGATCTGTCCGGTTTCTGCCAAAAAGAGCAGATTGTGTATCACCATTGTATCCAGTCTTTGCTGTAGTGTTTCCATTCGCTTCCTTAGCTTTAAGTTTATGCCACTTGAATAAACCATGTACAGTATTTTCTGCTTCAGGAAGCTATCATCCATGGTAAAGTGTTTTTCTGAAAGCTAAAATGTAGGAGATGATATGTTTGATTCATTTCAAGTATTATGTGCCAAATAAGAAAGAAATATGTATCAGTGAAATGTTCCGGAATACCTACAGGGACTTGTATTACATAACTCTTCATGTTACTGCTATGCTTTGTTACAATGTTCTGTGTGCTTCTTTAAGCAAATATTCACATGCTTGCTCCCATGCACCAGCTGGTAGGTCGCAGGTCAGACTGAGTACATGACTTGCTTTGACTCCCATTTCTATTGCTCTACTGGTGCCCCCAGCTCTGGTGGTCGTCCCATAACTTGTAACGCCTGCAAACCATGTTCCCTGGCAGGCAATACATCTCTCAGCTTGTCCAAGCATGTATGTGTGGGGACATGTTAAAATCCAAGAGCCCGGTCCTTATTTCCATTGATCTGTACAGAAGGGGAGACTTGGAAAAAATACCATAATCATTGGGTTCAGCTGAGAGTAACTTACTTGGTGGCTCATTGATTAGTCCTGATCCCTTACAGCACTGGTGTCCTGGGTTTGAATCTGACTAAGGGTGACATCTGCCTGGACTGTGTATGTGGTGCACCATGTTTGTCTGGGTTTCCTCTGGGCATTACAGGTGAATCATAAGACCCAATGGGGCAGAGACCAATGTACAGTGACTGTAATGTTGGCTGTCTAGCTCTGCCCATAGGGAGATGCATACGCTTTTCCTGTTATTAATGGGTCAGCGTGTGCACTTGCAATCCTTCTCCCGCCTATCCCTGTCCATCTGAATGTTTCACAATCAGCTTCAATGACCTCTTAGCTTGCTTGTCCTGATTCCTGATCTGACCTGCGTATTGACCTCTAACTTTCTTGACTACGTCCTTGTCTGCTGACCTGACCTTGAACTCTACTCTTTTGATGTCCATCCTGACATCTTTTATCTGACTATTCTTCAACTCTGCTCATGCTGATCTTTGACCTGTACTTGACTAGGCTATTGCCTGATCCTTCGGTGCTGGTCATTGATGTCCCATCTGATCCCTGTCCCAGCCATTACCAACACCAGAATGACTCCAAGTGGTGGCAACTTGGTACCGTCCCCACAGTGAAGTTCAGTCTGAGGGTTAAAGGGTGTAACTAGTCAGGTTACTAACACTTTATTTGCACAACCGTGCACTTGGCCATGAAAAAGGACTTTTTGTCACAGCCAAGGATACACCTCATATATTTTATTCAGTTGAGGGATCCATGAACACGACCAGATATAGGAGAATTCTGTTATTCCATGGATCGGTCACACACACCACTGAAACAACGATCGTAAGAAAAAATCCTATATTTACAATGGGGCCATAAAAAAACGGGAATCGCTGTCATGAGAATATGGTCTTAGACAACGCCTCTTAGAGTAACCAAAAGTCAAACCGGTTAGGGGACAGCGTTGATCCAATGACAATCCCTATATTATAAAGTCAATATGGCTAGTTTCATTCCGCCCCCGATGCCAGTATTCATAGTACCTGTGCCAAATTCCCATCTGTGTCCCATTTTCATTAGCAACATGTGTATCCCATATAAATTGCTAATACATGTACCTTATCACCATCACTCCTCTAATAGGAAGACGCGCTGCGCCAACCTGTTCAGGGAGATGCACCCATATGGCACGGTGGGCGGTTTCGTTCTTCGTCTACATACGGCGGTTATATATAGTAACAGCACTTTGACACCACACTGCGCCCAGCTCTTATTATTTACAGGAATCTACATAGCCATTGCTCTCAGGCATTACAAAGAGGTAAGTGGGTCATGTGCCAGTGTAAATAACAAGAGACAGTTCACACTTAGAACAGAAGCCGCACGCTCGGCGCAGAATTCCAGTGCCGGGAACACATGTTAATGTAAACAGGTTAAAGCTTCATGCTGGAGCGGATGTGCTAACTGCTTGGAGACAGCTCAAGACTTTTAACAATTGTTTCTTTTCAGCCTTGCAGTAAGACATTGTGTAAGACGCCGCTCGGTGTTGGATGTTCCGAGCCGCTCGCTCCGAGAGCCACAAGTTTATTTAGAATGTAAATTGTTTACTTTGTGGTTGACTAGAATTCGAGCAAAGCTGCGACCCGCTAAATAAAAGATGCAGGCGGAAAGTTATTGCTACGCTGTTGCGAGTTTCGATCCAGACTCGATGGCTGCTTCGTCCTTCCATTGAGAGAAGTGCACCGTCACGGGGGGATCATTCAGTCTCGCAGAGAAAAAGCTGTCGCTGTATAAATATTATGCTGGTGGCTAAGCGCAATTCAAATAAACCTTAAAATAACATTTTGGAGCGCTGGCATAGCAGAGGTTTGTTATAGAAACGTGGAGATAGGCTCCGAGCTCGGTCTGTAGAGATTTGGAGGGTTTCTAAAGTTGTATACATTGGGCGGAGTTAACCCTTTGGTGGTTTGGGATTTTAAAGGGATGCTCTGGCCTGCAGCCAAATTAAGGCGAATGTTTCATGAAAAAAATACCTATTTTTAAATCTTTTTTTTTTTTTTATATTAAACTAATTTTTTTAAGAATTTCTGATTTTTTAAAAAATTTTCCTTATATTATAGTACTGTATATTGTTTCTATATTAGGCTGGGTTCACACAGGGGTTTTTGGTCCGGATTTTGATGGCTCAAAAAACTGTCTCCCATTGAACTCAATGTTTTCCTTATAATGCAAGCGGGAACCAAACAAAGTAGCGACATGCCCTTTCATAAGGCAGACGTCTGTGGCGCAACACTCCCTCCCAACTAGGCCCATTCATTTGGGCCTAATCCAGAGCGGAGTGCTGCAACTGGATGCCAATGCACTGTATGTACTGCACCGGTATCCAGGCACAGCTAGCCATTTTTTGGACCAGATTCTGGTCACAATCCGGTCCAAACAACCCCCGTGTAGAGATGAGTGAGTAGTACTCAATCAAGTAGGTATTCGATCGAATACTATGGTATTCGAAATACTCGTACTCGATCGAGTACCACTCGCTATTTGAATGTAAAAGTTCGATGCAGAACCAGCATTGATTGGCCGAATGCTATACAGTCGGCCAATCAACGCTGGTTCTTCTCCTACCTTTAGAAGTCTTCTCCGTGCAGCTTCCCCGCGGCGTCTTCCGGCTCTGAATTCACTATGCCAGGCATCAGGCCTGAGCAGAGCTGACTGTGCATGTCAGCTTGTAGTGCGGGCATGCGCAGTCGGCTCTGCCCAGGCCTGATGCCTGGCAGAGTGAATTCAGAGCCGGAAGACGCCGCGGGGACGCTGCACGGAGAAGACTTCTCGGAGGATCCAGCCCGACCCTCACTCGTGGACTTGATAAGTATAATTTGATCGAACGTTCCCTACCCCTGAAATGAGTATTTTCCCCCCATAGACTATAATAGGGTTCGATATTCGATTCGAGTAGTCGAATATTGAGGGGCTACTCGAAACGAATATCGAATCTCGAACATTTTACTGTTCGCTCATCTCTACCCCCGTGTGAACCCAGCCTTAGATTGATAGATAGATAGATAGATAGATAGATAGATAGATAGGAGATAGATAGATAGATAGATAGATAGATAGATAGGAGATAGATAGATAGGAGATAGATAGATGATAGATAGATAGATAGATAGATAGATAGATAGATAGATAGATAGATAGATAGATAGAGCTATATATAGATTTTTTTAAGAATTTGGGATTTTTTATTGTTGGTCAGGTCTGTGACATAGCCCATTGTGTCAACATACAGCATCCACTTTGCAGGTACACCCACGGTCCTAGGATTTGATTGCAAGGGTGTGTATCAGGGGTGTAAAGGAGCCCCTACCTACCTTGTACCAGTTACAATATTTCATGTGCAGGGAGCCTTTTGGGTCCAGAGTTCAGCAGCGGCTGCACCCCCTGTAGCCGCACCCCTGGGGTATATGCCCTGACTCTAGCAATGGGCGCTAGACCCTATAGCCCATGGGACAGAAGTCGCGGTCAGCCCGCCGCTGTGCCTTGGTATATGCACAATCCTCACTACAATAGACCGCTCTGCTCCAGCCTTTCTGTATCTACAAAGGCTTTGTTAGTTTCGAGACCTGAAAACAGATTTGCAGGCATAGTTTGGCGGGCAGCGATAAGCAGGACCCAGCATGAATAAAAGGCTGTTAATCAGAATAAAAGTAATTATTTCCCGCTCATCCTGGAAGGTTTTGGGCCCTTCCTGTGATTTTCTCATTATTACCAGTCTGCCTTCATTAGGACGGAGATTATAGGAAACCGCTGGGGAGAATTTGTTTTTCTCTTCTTCGTTCTTCTGCCATTTAAGTACATGATGTCGCGAGTCCATCCGTCTTCCGAGAAGTCAGTCCTTATCTTATGGTGCTATGTTTTATGTGATCCAAAGAATTATGATTTGTGAAATATGGCCGGGCCTGCCCTAAGGTTTAATAGAAAGTCTTCTTTCTACTGAAGTCCCACTTTGGAGCCACATGAAAGGGGTTATATGGGATTAGAAAGTCACGGTGTACTCGCTTTGACTGATACTCCATTTCTTGACCTTGGTGTGTTTTCTGACTTTGAGAATAAGGCCCCACGTTGCAGGAACGCTGAGTTATTTTTGGTGCAGATTTTGTTCTGGTTTTTGAGCCAAAGTCAAGAATGGATTGAAAAGGAATAGGAAATATATAGGAAGCTCTTCTAATAAATCCACTCCTGACTTTGGCTAAAAAAAAACACAGGAAAAGGGGCCACACGGTGGCTCAGTGGTTAGCACTGCAGCCTTGCAGCGCTGGAGTCCTGGTGTTCAAATCCCGCCAAGGAGTTTGTATATTCTCCCTGTGTTTGCATGGATTTCCATCCCATATTCCAAAAAAAAAAGACATACTGATAGGGAAAAAATGTACATTGTGAGCTCTATGTGGGGCTCACGAGCTACATAAAAGGGCCTTATTGTCGCTGATTCTGATCTTCTTTATACAACCTTGGCCTGTCCCTGACCTGGGAACCTGAGCTGCATATCCAGATCTTTTGGCATGCTCACGACTCTGCACTATTGTTGCTTGCCCAGCGCCGCACCTCCCATGAGGCGACCTGAAGCGACCGCTTCAGGCGGCGCTATGCCGGGGCCCCAGGGGAGGGCGGCACCTTTGCTGACCTAAGCCAGTCCAGGACAAGCTGTCCTGGACTGGCTTAGCATCACTGTCTCAGCAGCCCGGCACGGGAAGCGAGCAGTGGATTGGGGCGGCCCTGTGGACGCAGCGATTCTCCTGCGGCCGCCCCTCACGCTTAGCAGAGAGCAGGTCCTCTCCATGCCTGCTCTCTGCCTGCTAATGACACTCGCTCCGCTCCGCCCGCTCCGCCCCCTCCTCCGGGGCCTCAGGCGGCACAAACGCTAGGTTCACTCCTGTGCTTGCTGTAGACCTTCGGCCCATATTTGACCATTCTTTTGTTTGACCCTGTGGTACTTCACATTGCTGTCCCTCTAACTTTCACGTGCTAACCACTACAGATGGGCAAACTGACTCGTTCCAAGACAGGTTCGACCCGATTTATTCCAAATGAACAAAAACGAATAATTGGCCATTTGTCTCAGATGAACTAAAATGGCCACCATAACATGTACTGTGGTAGATTAGAGTGTGAATAGGTGGTGGCCCAGGAAAAGTGACAAAATAAAAAAAATAAAATTATACTCACCTTCCTTCACCCCTTTTGAGCCTTAGGATTCCTTTACATGGCGCAAGTGCGCCGCTTATTTAGACACGTATGCACGTTTCCAAGTGCGGCGCTTCAAAACAGAGCCCATTGATTTCAATGGGAAGCGCGCGTATATGCCGATATACGTGCGCTTCCCATTGAAATCAATGGACTCTGTTTTGAAGCGCTGTGCTCGGACATGTGTATACATGTCTAAATGAGGGGCGCGCTTACGCCATGTGTAGGGATCCTTATTGTGGAATCTGGTGACATCATATACCCTGGATCACTGCTGAGGCCTGTGAGTGGGCCAGCAGTCACATGGGCATGCCATCATGACTCTCAGCATGCCCATGTGACTGCAGTGACCAAATCACAGGCCTCACCATTGACCCTAGCCATATGACATCACCAAGGTGACTTAGATAGAGCACAAGATCCCGCAAGGAGGCCTAAAAGAGGTACAGGAAGGTGAGTATAATTTTTACTGTTTTTACTTTTATTTTTTCACACCTGCCCTGGGCCTCCTCCTATTATACTCTGTGGTACTTCAGAGTTTAATAATTTCACTTCCAGTACGTACCAAGCTTGCTCAACAAGAAACGAATCAGGGACCAGAGCCATCAAACCTGAAACCAATATTGAGAGGATCGCCACCTTTACTGGAATGTTTCTAACCTGGTAGTCTTCCTACAGCAAAGTCCAGATCTCTATTCAGGGGTTAATGGGTGAGTACTGGGTAAGATACTTAGAAGGGTAAGTTCACACGCGGTTTTTTGGATCGGAACCTGAGGCGGAGGCCGCTTCAGGTTCCGATACAAAAACCGGGTAGCCGCGACTGAAAGCCAGTGCACTGCACCGGCATACAGCCACTCACTCTGCTCCGGACTAGACAAATGAATAGGAGTGTGTCTTCAGGACAAATCGCGAGGCGAAACGGCCTGAAGAATGAGCATCTCGCTTCTTTTTTCCGGGAGCCCGAAAAAACTCCTGAGCGGCTCCCATCGGATACGGCCTCAAAATCCTGACCAAAAATCTCTGTGTGAACTTACCTGAAGACATCCTTGGGGGTGGAGCAAGGTCAAACCAGTTAGGGTCCAAAATGGTTTGTCAACCCGCTGTCCATTACAATAGTCATGTTCCACTGCCTCTAGTAACACTGGAGACCTCGAATTCGATTCCACATTGAATACAATGAAACCTTGGAAGCCTCCCCTTTACAATTTGGTGCCCTATGTGACCACATAGCTAAGGCCGGCCATGTTTGTAGACTCCTCTGACATTTTGCCATCATATCTTAATATTTCATCTACAATTAGAAATTCTCCATCCATTTTTCCCTAACATCTGGAGCGTCTTTACAATTTCTGCAGTTATTGTTCTGGGAGTATAGGTGTATTGTTCAGCCGCGCACCCACTTTTGTTACCGCCCTCACATTCCCATGCAGCCTTTATAGATTCTGTCACATGATATTGTTCAATAATTATTGCCATTATTTTCTTCTCCATTTCCATACACCGCTAGTCACTTGTTCGCGCTCACCCAGCATAGCATCAGTACTGTGCCTGACAATACGCCGCACTTTGCAGCTTTTATTACTTAAAAGCACTTTCCTATCGGCGTGAAATTAAAGTTTTTGACAAGACGCCTCCACTAGTCTTCCAAATTGTCAAGGCAGAGGAGTCGTTGTGTAACTCAAGCCTCTTATAGCTAGCAACATAACAAGGGCTTCCAAGGCGGTCTAACACTAAATTGCTACATCTGTGGGGGATAGAGGTATCCCAAAATCCCGCTCTCAATGCTAATGAGTCTTAACAGTTTTCTTCTTCGCTAGAGATAAGCAAACAGGTTCGGATTGAACAGGATTCGACCCACATTTTCCAAAAGTTTCCAGGTGAGGGGCACATTCTAAACACTTAGGTTAGAGTCACATCTACGACTGTCTATCCATCGTTTGGATCCGCCAGGGGACCTCCATTGACTATAGTGGTGTCCATCAGGTGTCCACTGTTGCAAAACTGAATCTGTTCTCCTGGCAAAACTTTTATCTCCACCAATTTTTGGTGGTTTCTACAGCAGAGTCTTAGGGCCCATTCACACTTTGGACTGATTTTGCGGTATATTCTATCAGAGCAGGACCCATGGCTAGGGTTGACTTTTCAGGATCGATTTTGAAATCCGATTTCCAATCATTTTTCATTCGAACCCGATCTCGATCCCAATTCCGATCCCAATGCAAGTCAATGGGATTTTTTTACTAATCAGAGATCGGATTTTAAAAACAATCCTATTCACTATACAGCATGGAATCTAACAATTGAACGCTTTAATTGTTAGAATCCACGCTGTGTAGTGATTTTTTTTAATCACTAAGTAGTCAGAGGATTTTTTTTTAATCCTCTGGCTACTTAGTCACCCCTGGTGTCCACTTACCTGCAGAGATGGCTGGTCCGGTGCCCGGTGTTCTCGTTCTTCTTCACCTCGTTGCCCCCTGCTTCCCAGGTTAGGAGAGTGTGGGCGGGTACTGGGAGGGGAGACGTCACATCTCCCCGCCCTGTACCCGCCTACACTCTCCTAAGCCACAAGCTCCGCCTTCTTCCTAGCTCTTTAACACTAACCTGGGAGGTGGGGGCAGCGAGGCGAAGAAGAATGAGAACACCGGGCACCGGACCAGTCATCTCTGCAGGTAAGTAGCTACTAGAGATGATAGCTAGTCTCCCATTAGAATGAATGGACGCAGCCAGCGCACAGGGGGTTAAGGCTGTGTGTCGGCTGCTTCCATTCATTCCTATGGAACCACAACGGAGCCTTCACACTGAGTATACAGTGAGCGTATACTCAGTGTGAAGGCTAACATTGTTAGCTTTTCCCACAATGCTTGGCCAGTAGCATAGCATTGTGGGAAATAATCACCGATCTCAATCCTACCTAAAAAGATCTTGTTCGGAATTACGATCACGATCGTGAAATTTTCTCGATCCCTGATCGGAATCCGATCTTTTCTGAACACGATTGCTCAACCCTATCCATGGCCAATTCAGCTTCAGTCTCCGCAGTTGGAGGAAAATGAAGAGGAACCTGAAGGATATCTGCCTCAAATTCCTCTTCATTTTCTGCTGCCTTACCTCAAGTTTCCTAGACTCTCTCGAGGTCTTCTTCAGTAGTCTTCCATCTTCTTTCGGCCTCCTGGGTGCCATCATGGGTTGCCCTGGAACCACTGAGGTCTGTGATTGGGCCTTAGCAAACATGTTGTCCAAGATGACATCGTAACACTTCCGTAGTATGATTATATCCTCCCCTTGGTTGCCACTTATTATACTCTGGGTATGAAGAGACCTCCAAATATAAAAATACCCCTTCCAGTTTCCACTGAACAAGCCTGAAACTGAACAAGTAGACGAACCCATGAATAAAGGGGTTTCATGGCATCCAGGTGGTCTGTTATACTGATGACCTAATTGCAGGAGAGATTATCCGTAGCCAAATGGTGGGGGTCCAACATCCAGACCCTACAATGATCAGCTGATCTGGCCATGTCACAATGTTAGAAACTACTGTAGAGGACAAGGCCGGAAACAATTGTGCTCCTATTCAAGTAATGGGTACAGCCATGTACATTGGTTCTTGGTGGTGGGGTCCTGATCCTGCCGATCCTGCCACATCCTAGTGCCGGAAACTACAGAACAGGGTTGGAAGTCCCTATTCAAGTAGCCCTGTACACTGTATAGTGAAGAAATGGGAGTATTGGCGGTGGGGTTCCGACACCTGAACCCCTGACTGGTTGGTTGGTTGGTTGATTCACTAAATATGGCTGCCCACTGGACTCCTAAGCACAAAAACAGCAGTAACAGGGTTAGGCTCTGTTCACATCTGTGAAGTCTCGAGGTTTCTATCATATTAAGGCTAGAGTCCGACAAACCTAATCGGCTTAAACAACGGTTACCCGCGTAAACACACAGACCCCATACACTATAATGGGATCCGCCGGTTTCCGCCCAAAAAAGGCGTAAAAATTCTCTCTGCATTCTTCAAGCAGATTCGGGGAACAGGTTTGACCCGAGCCTTACCTATGGCACCCTATCAGAAAAGACCTTCCATCCTCGGATTGGTAGTTACAAGGCTGAGCGCACGCTCGCGATATTTCACCATTCAGACGTGACTCACCAGATCTTATGTTTTGCAATATTTTATTCTTCGGGATTGGGATTAGGAGAAATGTCACAGGTCAGGCAAGGTTTAACAGAGTGTTCTGGATTTCAGCCTTACACAGCCAAGTTCTCATGGGTATTATGTCAGCTGCTGAAATAACATTGCAAGGTTTTTACTATTCATCCTGAGGAGTTACAGTAATAGTCTTAGAATCAAACACCTTATGGCAAAGCCTGAAGATGTCAGTGCAAGAGTCAGGCGGTGTCTTCAGGAGTGTACAGGATGTATGCCATGTCTAGAGAACCCCTCACCATGAATAGCATATCTAGACTCATCATGATATGGAGCAAGGGTGGTTCACTGTATAGATTCAGTATAACTTGTAGATCTAGGTTCCTGCATTTTTTGTGCTTAGGAGTCCAGTGGGCGGTGCTACTCAGTAATAAGGGGATGCAGATGCATAAAAAATATTAGCATCTTCCTGCGACTTTGTCCACATGTTGTTGTCGGCATGCTGCTACATCTGTGTATATGGGCAGTATACCTAGGTGTGCCCCGGTCCTACCCGGACCCACAACCTCCCCTGCGCATCTCCTGTTGGGTCTGGTGACAGTAACCTATCTATCTGCGAGGCTGGGGTGATATGCTGGGTCTGATGACACTAACCTATCTATCTGCAGGGCTGGGGTGATATGCTGGGTCTGGTGACACTAACCTATCTATCTGCAGGGCTGGGGTGATATGCTGGTTCTGGTGACAGTAATCTATCTATCTGCAGGGCTGGGGTGATATGCTGGGTCTGATGACACTAACCTATCTATCTGCAGGGCTGGGGTGATATGCTGGTTCTGGTGACAGTAACCTATCTATCTGCAGGGCTGGGGTGATATGCTGGGTCTGATGACACTAACCTATCTATCTGCAGGGCTGGGGTGATATGCTGGGTCTGGTGACAGTAATCTATCTATCTGCAGGGCTGGGGTGATATGCTGGGTCTGATGACACTAACCTATCTATCTGCAGGGCTGGGGTGATATGCTGGTTCTGGTGACAGTAACCTATCTATCTGCAGGGCTGGGGTGATATGCCGGGTCTGATGACACTAACCTATCTATCTGCAGGGCTGGGGTGATATGCTGGGTCTGGTGACAGTAATCTATCTATCTGCAGGACTGGGGTGATATGCTGGGTCTGGTGACACTAACCTATCTATCTGCAGGACTGGGGTGATATACTGTGGTCTGGTGACACTAACCTATCTATCTGCAGGACTGGGGTGATATACTGTGGTCTGGTGACACTAACCTATCTATCTGCAGGACTGGGGTGATATACTGTGGTCTGGTGACACTAACCTATCTATCTGCAGGGCTGGGGTGATATGCTGGGTCTGGTGATACTAACCTATCTATCTGCAGGGCCGGGGTGATATGCTGGTTCTGGTGACAGTAACCTATCTATCTGCAGGACTGGGGTGATATGCTGGGTCTGGTGACACTAACCTATCTATCTGCAGCGCTGGGGTGATATGCTGGTTCTGGTGACAGTAACCTATCTATCTGTAGGACTGGGGTGATATGCTGGGTCTGGTGATACTAACCTATCTATCTGCAGGGCTGGGGTGATATGCTGGTTCTGGTGATACTAACCTATCTATCTGCAGGACTGGGGTGATATGTTGGTTCTGGTGACACTAACCTATCTATCTGCAGGACTGGGGTGATATGCTGGGTCTGGTGACACTAACCTATCTATCTGCACGGCTGGGGTGATATACTGTGGTCTGGTGACACTAACCTATCTATCTGCAGGACTGGGGTGATATACTGTGGTCTGGTGACACTAACCTATCTATCTGCAGGACTGGGGTGATATACTGTGGTCTGGTGATACTAACCTATCTATCTGCAGAGCCGGGGTGATATGTTGGTTCTGGTGACAGTAACCTATCTATCTGCAGGACTGGGGTGATATGCTGGGTCTGGTGACACTAACCTATCTATCTGCAGGGCTGGGATGATATGATGGTTCTGGTGACACTAACCTATCTATCTGCAGGACTGGGGTGATATGCTGGTTCTGTTGACACTAACCTATCTATCTGCAGGACTGGGGTGATATGCTGGTTCTGGTGACAGTAACCTATCTATCTGCAGGGCTGCGGTGATATGCTGGTTCTGGTGACACTAACCTATCTATCTGCAGGGCTGGGGTGATATGCTGGTTCTGGTGACACTAACCTATCTATCTTCAGGACTGGGGTGATATGCTGGTTCTGGTGACAGTAACCTATCTATCTGCAGGGCTGGGGTGATATGCTGGTTCTGGTGACACTAACCTATCTATCTGCAGGACTGGGGTGATATACTGTGGTCTGGTGACACTAACCTATCTATCTGCAGGACTGGGGTGATATACTGTGGTCTGGTGACACTAACCTATCTATCTGCAGGGCTGGGTGATATGCTGGGTCTGGTGATACTAACCTATCTATCTGCAGGGCCGGAGTGATATGTTGGTTCTGGTGACAGTAACCTATCTATCTGCAGGACTGGGGTGATATGCTGGGTCTGGTGACACTAACCTATCTATCTGCAGGGCTGGGGTGATATGCTGGTTCTGGTGACACTAACCTATCTATCTGCAGGACTGGGGTGATATGCTGGTTCTGGTGACACTAACCTATCTATCTGCAGGACTGGGGTGATATGCTGGTTCTGGTGACAGTAACCTATCTATCTGCAGGGCTGGGGTGATATGCTGGTTCTGGTGACACTAACCTATCTATCTGCAGGACTGGGGTGATATGCTGGTTCTGGTGACACTAACCTATCTATCTGCAGGACTGGGGTGATATACTGTGGTCTGGTGACACTAACCTATCTATCTGCAGGGCTGGGGTGGTATGCTGGGTCTGGTGATACTAACCTATCTGCAGGGCTGGGGTGATATGCTGGGTCTGGTGACACTAACCTATCTATCTGCAGGGCTGGGGTGATATGCTGGTTCTGGTGACAGTAACCTATCTATCTGCAGAGCTGGGGTGATATGCTGGTTCTGGTGACACTAACCTATCTATCTGCAGGGCTGGGGTGATATGCTGGTTCTGGTGACAGTAACCTATCTATCTGCAGGACTGAGGTGATATGCTGGGTCTGGTGACACTAACCTATTTATCTGCAGGGCCCGGGGTGATATGCTGGTTCTGGTGACAATAACCTATCTATCTGCAGGACTGGGGTGATATTCTGGGTCTGGTGACACTAACCTATCTATCTGCAGGCCTGGGGTGATATGCTGGGGTCTGGTGACACTAACCTATCTATCTGCAGGGCTGGGGTGATATGCTGGGTCTGGTGACACTAACCTATCTATCTGCAGGGCTGAGGTGATATAGTGGGGTCTGGTGACACTAACCTATCTATCTGCAGGACTGGGGTGATATAGTGGGGTCTGGTGACACTAACCTATCTATCTGCAGGACTGGGGTGATATGCTGGGGTCTGGTGACACTAACCTATCTATCTGCAGAGCTGGGGTGATATGCTGGTTCTGGTGACACTAACCTATCTATCTGCAGGGCTGAGGTGATATAGTGGGGTCTGGTGACACTAACCTATCTATCTGCAGGACTGGGGTGATATAGTGGGGTCTGGTGACACTAACCTATCTATCTGCAGGACTGGGGTGATATGCTGGGGTCTGGTGACACTAACCTATCTATCTGCAGAGCTGAGGTGATATAGTGGGGTCTGGTGACACTAACCTATCTATCTGCAGGGCTGGGGTGATATGCTGGGTCTGGTGACACTAACCTATCTATCTGCAGGGCTGGGGTGATATGCTGGGTCTGGTGACAGTAACCTATCTATCTGCAGAGCTGGGGTGATATGCTGGTTCTGGTGACAGTAACCTATCTATCTGCAGTACTGGGGTGATATACTGGTTCTGGTGACACTAACCTATCTATCTGCAGGGCTGGGGTGATATGCTGGGTCTGGTGACAGTAACCTATCTATCTGCAGGGCTGGGGTGATATGCTGGTTCTGGTGACAGTAACCTATCTATCTGCAGTACTGGGGTGATATACTGGTTCTGGTGACAGTAACCTATCTATCTGCAGGGCTGGGGTGATATGCTGGGTCTGGTGACAGTAACCTATCTATCTGCAGGGCTGGGGTGATATGCTGGTTCTGGTGACACTAACCTATCTATCTGCAGGGCTGGGGTGATATGCTGGGTCTGGTGACACTAACCTATCTATCTGCAGGGCTGGGGTGATATGCTGGGTCTGGTGACACTAACCTATCTATCTGCAGGGCTGGGGTGATATGCTGGGTCTGGTAACACTAACCTATCTATCTGCAGAGCTGGGGTGATATGCTGGTTCTGGTGACAGTAACCTATCTATCTGCAGTACTGGGGTGATATACTGGGTCTGGTGACACTAACCTATCTATCTGCAGGGCTGGGGTGATATGCTGGGTCTGGTGACACTAACCTATCTATCTGCAGGACTGGGGTGATATGCTGGTTCTGGTGACAGTAACCTATCTATCTGCAGGGCTGGGGTGATATGCTGGTTCTGGTGACACTAACCTATCTATCTGCAGGACTGGGGTGATATGCTGGTTCTGGTGACACTAACCTATCTATCTGCAGGACTGGGGTGATATACTGTGGTCTGGTGACACTAACCTATCTATCTGCAGGGCTGGGGTGGTATGCTGGGTCTGGTGATACTAACCTATCTGCAGGGCTGGGGTGATATGCTGGGTCTGGTGACACTAACCTATCTATCTGCAGGGCTGGGGTGATATGCTGGTTCTGGTGACAGTAACCTATCTATCTGCAGAGCTGGGGTGATATGCTGGTTCTGGTGACACTAACCTATCTATCTGCAGGGCTGGGGTGATATGCTGGTTCTGGTGACAGTAACCTATCTATCTGCAGGACTGAGGTGATATGCTGGGTCTGGTGACACTAACCTATTTATCTGCAGGGCCCGGGGTGATATGCTGGTTCTGGTGACAATAACCTATCTATCTGCAGGACTGGGGTGATATTCTGGGTCTGGTGACACTAACCTATCTATCTGCAGGCCTGGGGTGATATGCTGGGGTCTGGTGACACTAACCTATCTATCTGCAGGGCTGGGGTGATATGCTGGGTCTGGTGACACTAACCTATCTATCTGCAGAGCTGGGGTGATATGCTGGTTCTGGTGACACTAACCTATCTATCTGCAGGGCTGAGGTGATATAGTGGGGTCTGGTGACACTAACCTATCTATCTGCAGGACTGGGGTGATATAGTGGGGTCTGGTGACACTAACCTATCTATCTGCAGGACTGGGGTGATATGCTGGGGTCTGGTGACACTAACCTATCTATCTGCAGAGCTGAGGTGATATAGTGGGGTCTGGTGACACTAACCTATCTATCTGCAGGGCTGGGGTGATATGCTGGGTCTGGTGACACTAACCTATCTATCTGCAGGGCTGGGGTGATATGCTGGGTCTGGTGACAGTAACCTATCTATCTGCAGAGCTGGGGTGATATGCTGGTTCTGGTGACAGTAACCTATCTATCTGCAGTACTGGGGTGATATACTGGTTCTGGTGACACTAACCTATCTATCTGCAGGGCTGGGGTGATATGCTGGGTCTGGTGACAGTAACCTATCTATCTGCAGGGCTGGGGTGATATGCTGGTTCTGGTGACAGTAACCTATCTATCTGCAGTACTGGGGTGATATACTGGTTCTGGTGACAGTAACCTATCTATCTGCAGGGCTGGGGTGATATGCTGGGTCTGGTGACAGTAACCTATCTATCTGCAGGGCTGGGGTGATATGCTGGTTCTGGTGACACTAACCTATCTATCTGCAGGGCTGGGGTGATATGCTGGGTCTGGTGACACTAACCTATCTATCTGCAGGGCTGGGGTGATATGCTGGGTCTGGTGACACTAACCTATCTATCTGCAGGGCTGGGGTGATATGCTGGGTCTGGTAACACTAACCTATCTATCTGCAGAGCTGGGGTGATATGCTGGTTCTGGTGACAGTAACCTATCTATCTGCAGTACTGGGGTGATATACTGGGTCTGGTGACACTAACCTATCTATCTGCAGGGCTGGGGTGATATGCTGGGTCTGGTGACACTAACCTATCTATCTGCAGGGCTGGGGTGATATGCTGGTTCTGGTGACAGTAACCTATCTATCTGCAGGGCTGGGGTGATATGCTGGGGTCTGGTGACACTAACCTATCTATCTGCAGAGCTGGGTTGGTGACACACTCACTTTAAACCTCCATACACGCTCAGCACACAGCAGTCCGCTGCCAATATCATCACATGTAGCCAGACCCTTCAATATTCAGCAGCTGCGAATCGACCACCAGATAGGAGAAACTCAGCTCTGCTACATCTGTCTATAAAATTCCCGATTTTTTTTTAACTTTGATGGTCTGACCCACTTAGTTCCATGGCTACTAAATAAACAATGATCTTCTTAGCGCTAATGCAGTGTGATATCTCTCAATGTAAAGTGTCGGAGCTGTAAATTAATCAAGCCAAATTTGCAATCTACCCCATTTAATATATATGCCATCTGCCTCCCGGTAAATAATTAATGCCGCTCCCTTAGTGCGCGTGATACCATTATCTGCCAGGATACAGACAGTGAGAACAAGATAAGAGAACTTGTCAAGTTCAGCACAAGAGATAAAAACTTATTTTAGTTTACTGTAAGCAAACATATAGAAAGTGGCGCCATACTACAGCCACGGCGTCATATGGCGGTATACATGGCTGATGTCTTATAGAAACAACATCAATCTTATCTGTCTCTTATACTTTTTATACTAAATATACAGATGTAGCAGAGTTATCTCGAACTTCTGCAATTGGGTAAACTGCTGTAGCGAGATATCTTATCACAGAAGACAACAAAAACCAAAAAAAAGCCATTGAAAAATGTTTTTCTGACGACTTTTCATCGGCTTTTGTCGACTCCTGTGATGAGATCTCACTGCAGCAGTTTAACCAGTTGCAGAAGTTTGGGTTAACTCTGCTACATCTGTATATACTCCTTAAAAGAGCTTACATACTGTCATATACTACCGCAATGCAGTGCCTAAGTAATACTACTGCACACCACTAAATCATATTGGGTGGGTTTAGGGTTAAGGCAGCGAAAGGGGTTATTTGTAAAGTCACTGGTGGTCCAGGGCGCTGAATAGGTTAATGGTAAAGATCCAAGTGGTTTAGGGTAAAAAGGGTGTTAAGGGTAAAATTCTTGGTGGTCTGGGATAGTAAAGGGGTTAATGGTACAGTCCCTTGTGGTCTGGGATAGTACAGATGTCAGTGCTAAAGTCTTTAATGGTCTTGAGCAGTGAAGAGGTTAATGGAAAAAACCCAGGAGGTTTAAGACTGTCTGTGGTGGTGAAGGACAAGGTAAACAAATGCAGGAGATACCAGGAGCTCCCAGAGACACCCAGAAATCACTAAAAAGATGGCTAAAGTTATATGGGTGCATTTTTTTTAACCCATTAATAGCACTAACAGACCATTTTTTTTAAAAACAAACATTTTTTGTCCGGAAAAGCCCTTTAATCCTAAAAGTCCTAGTGGTCTAGGACAGTGAAGAGGTTAATTGTAAAGTCCCTAGGGGTCTAGGGCAGTGAAGGGGCTACTTGTTCCCCACCTCTGCTGTTACATGTTATATGCTCCCACTAAATATACTGCTTTTATTAAATTCAATGAAGGGAAGTTGTCAATTCTTACATCTAGAATTCTAGTGCCCAAAAAGTTTTTTTTAAAACTTTTTGGGCTTATTTTACATTTTCTCTCATTTACATTTGTAAACTGAATAGGAAAGTGGGCATGGTTTATTGGGACCATGTGTCATCTTCACTGACCCATCCATTCTATTGAACGGGCCGAACCGCAAACGCAGATACGTACAGACCCTGCTCCAGCATATACAGCTCTTAGATTCATCCCGGACTCACAGCTGCAAAAACTATGCCTACATGTATGGGCCCATTGAAATACCCGGGCCCGTACTCTTGCGGACATGTGCATGGAGCCTTAGAATTAAGGGTGTAGCAAATTTATCAAATGTTGTGCAATGTTCGATCACTTTGGTGCAAATCACACCAATGCAGACTCCAGAAATGCTGTATCTGGACTTTGTAGTTGTTTGGACATGTGATTGGAGACACACTGTCATATACTGCTCACAGTACGTAAAGGAGAATCTGCTCTGTACCTTCCTCTCTCTCTCAGGACAGCCCTAGAAATGTGCAGGACATATAGAGAGAGGTACTGACAAGTACTTATGAGAATAACGTACTTTGGTTGTGGTAGAAAGCTTCTATTTAGCTCCAGCATCAGACTAAGTCTGTCTTTCTCCTCCTATCTCCTGTACTTCTTGCTCGCTCCTCCCTTTCTTTCCCCAGACAAATATGGCAGTGATATTCAGAGTGACAGATAGTTTCAGATAGGGATACAGCATTATAAGAACAAACAGAGCCATTTTATACAATAGGATATATGACAAAGTGTCTTATCTTCACCTGTACTATTCGTTTATACAAAGTCTGTTGAAAGAGCAGCGTCTATTACATATTAGTGTCAGGGCCCTTTAAAACACCCCTTTACAGTGACCTGCTTAACAAAGGGCCATGGGTAAATTACTATGCCTTGTCCCTAAGTGGTTGTATTACGGTTACATCTGGCAGGGGGTGAAGCTGACACTGTGCATAGCAATGAGGGTTTCACCTTATCAAGCTGGAGTAGATCACTTACATTAGAATCCTATTCCACTACATGATGTGTATATAACCGCGCAACGTCCGGAGCAGCGTCATACACAGCACTATGTGCTGCGGGGATCAGGGATAAGACCATGACGGAAAAAGCCAAGGTAATTCTTATATGTTCGATGGATTCTGATCTGACACGTATAATTTATTGTCATTGTCTTCATAGTATGGTGGGTCGGTCGTGGCCTTGTAGGGGGACTACAGAGCTCAGCATGTGGCTTTGTACACAGGTTTGCAGACTAATATTTCTATATTTAAAGGGGTTGTCCTATCAAGTATATGATGGGACATCTCACAAAAAAAACCCCTATATATAAATGGGTGGGTATGGAGCTATAGTATAGGACTCATACAATCCTATGAGCTCGCTAGCATATCAACCTTAAAGGGCACCTCCAGGTATAAAACCACTTTCTATAAATGAATAGTACAAGGGAATAGAAGATACTTTGTAATATCAGGCTCCCCTCCTCCTTATCTTGTATCACACTGTTTATCTCCTCCCCCCCTTCTCCATAGACTTCTATGTAACCATCAACTCAGCCTGATAAATGGAGGAGGATACCGATTTACCTGTATTTGTTTGAGTTTTCTCCAACAGTCCAAAGTCATACTGATAGGCAATGAAGATTGTGAGTCCCTCCAAGTGCCCCACCAACCCCCCCTCCCGATGCAAACCCCCACTGTTCCCGTGCCTATTCTGTTGCAGGACAACTCCCAGGACTGTTATAGATATAGAACTATCGCAGCTTGTCTATACCAGGTCTCAATAGTCACAATGTGTTATGGTTGTATTGCAATGTATGGGACAAGCAATTTAATGATCGCAGGTTCAAACTCCCTAGGGTTAAAAAATGTTTTTTTTTAAGTTTTACAAAATATTTTTCATTAACGTTTTGCCCTGTGTTCACAGACTCCTCATTATGTGTTATGTATAATTATGTATGTGTATTATGGGATCTGAGAAAATGGGTAAAAATAGGACACAACCTATTTTTTTTTTACCATCCTGTACAACAGACCATCCAAAAATGTGTCACGTGATTAGCCCTCATTCCTACTTCGTTCTACTTAAAAAGATGGGGCCTCTTCCTACTTTGTCCTATTTAGATAGATAGGGCCCCCTCTTACTCTGTTCTATTAAGATAGATGGAGCCCCTTCCCACTTTTTTCTTTTTCGATAGATGGAGCCCCTTCCCACTTTTTTCTTTTTCGATAGATGGGGCCCCTTCCCACTTTTTTCTTTTTAAATAGATGGGGCCCCCTCTTACTTTGTTCTATTTAGATAGATAGGGGCCCCTTCCCACTTTTTTCTTTTTAGATAGATGGGACCCCTTCCTGCTTTGTCCTATTTAGATAGATGGGGCCCCTTCCTACTTTGTCCTATTTAGATAGATGGGGCCCCTTCCCACTTTTTTCTATTTAGATAGATGGGGGCCCCTTCCTACTTTGTTCCATTTAGATAGATGGGGGCCCCGTCCTACTTTGTTCCATTTAGATAGATGGGGCCCCTTCCCACTTTGTCCTATTTAGATAGATGGGGCCCCTTCCCACTTTGTTCTATTTAGATAGATGGGGCCCCTTCCTACTTTTTTTCTATTTAGATAGATGGGGCCCCTTCCTACTTTGTCCTATTTAGATAGATGGGGCCCCTTCCCACTTTGTTCTATTTAGATAGATGGGGCCCCTTCCTACTTTTTTTCTATTTAGATAGATGGGGCCCCTTCCTACTTTGTCCTATTTAGATAGATGGGGCCCCTTCCTACTTTGTCCTATTTAGATAGATGGGGCCCCTTCCTACTTTGTCCTATTTAGATAGATGGGGCCCTTTCCTACTTTGTTCTATTAAGAATAGTGGTATATTTTATATGGCAGCGCCCCTTTTGGGGCCGGTAGCACCTGCTGTCTCTGAACCCCCTATAACTACATCCTAGCATGTGATTTTTTTCACTGTCATGTGACTGTAGCATAAAACTACATGTGTGAATATTCTCTTAGGTCTCAGGCACACAGTTGAGTGACTGCTCCATATGAGACCGGTGTCGTACGGAGACAAAATACAGCCCCCCTAGCAATGTGCACCCCCATACTTTGCCTCTAGTTTCATACAAGCTCTTCTTTATCTAGGTAATATCTTCATATTACGGTGCTATGTGTAGGCGCCATATGGCGGCACATCCATGCCATAAATCATGTGCAAGCAGCTTTATGTCCATGTCATAAGGCAACGATGCAGTCAGGAAATGTTCCTTCCAGGAAGGAGTTAAATCAGTGTCTTGTGCTGGTAGTAAAAATAGTTTATTATAATAATAAAGTTTTATCTTTGGGGGGGGGGGGGGCAGAGCCGTCCCTTCCTCTGGATCCTTCTCTGCGCTCGCGTCATCTTGGTGCTTGTATTTCGTTCGGGTCTACCCGGCCAAAGATTGCTTCAAAGTCTGAAAAATACTCGCTGGTCCTGGGCCAAAGAAAAGAAATCCACGATTTTCAAAGTCAATGTCTCCGGATCCATCAGGGAATTCCGTTTCAGGGATTTTTTCTCTTCGGACCACAGCGTTTCACTGAGAAAATATGTTTTTGGCAGAATCTCGCAGCGCCCTGATGAGACGGAGCGGCGAAGCGGTCATCCATTAGAAGGACTATTAGACGTTTATAATTGGGAGGGTCACGGGGTCATGTCTGATACGTTGTATCTGCTGCCTACAGGAAACGGGGGCTGATGTGTTTTTGGACTGACGGATTTATCATGTTCCCTGCTGTTTTATGGCTTTATTTAGGGATTCCGTCACTCTCGGGAAGCGGTGATTATTTTTTTCTCCGTGTTGGACACCAAGTGTCCTCTTGCTGGGACCAGAGATGATGCAATCGGTTCAGGGCGAGCCTAGAGTTGGACTGAATTTTCCAAAAGTTTCAGGTTCGGCCTCGACCCAAAACTTTTGATGGTCGTCACCCACAACCCCTAGGGATTCGGCAGTCACGTGTGGCACGCTGACGTCATAGTGCTTTAACACAATAGGACCCCGAGGGGTGGCCAGACACAATGAGGGACCCCAGGAGGGGAGAGGGATGGTCAGTGTCAGTGTTTAGTATGTCTCCGCACCTCCCCCGGGCATCTACGTATTATACGTTGGTGTTTGGGGAGTGTATTAACACTGGTGGGGGCTAGAGAGAAAAATCCAACTGAGCTGGAATCAGCGGCGCGGCTTATTAATTGATACTAAGAACTAGTGTTAATGGAGGCGGTGGAAGGTCCTCTTTAAAACTGCTGTGGTTTTAGTTGCAGTATGTGGCGAGTTTACCGCATAATAGTATAATGGCGCCCTTATGCTCCCAACACAGTATAATGGTCTCATAATGGCCCCACATACCATGTAATGGTTCATTATACCCTCCCCCTACACACACAGTATAATGGCTCTCTTTGTCCCACGAATTTTACTGGCCCCATTTTGAACCTAAACACAAAATAATGGTCCCCTTATATCCCCCACCACACATTATAATAGCCCCCCCCTATATCCCCCACACAGTATACTGGCCCTCTTATATGCCCCATACAGTATAAGATAAGATAATCCTTTGATGGCCCCCTTATATCCCCCACAGAGTATAATGGCCCCCTTATATCCCCCACACAGTATAATGACCCCCTTATACCCCCCACACAGTATAATGACCCCCTTTTACCCCCCACACAGTATAATGACCCCCTTATACCCCCCACACAGTATAATGGCCCCCTTATATCCCCCACACAGTATAATGGCCCCCTTATATCCCCCACACAGTATAATGGCCCCCTTATATCCCACACACAGTATAATGTCCCTCTTATATCCCCCACACAGTATAATGGCCCCCTTATATCCCCACACAGTATAATGGCCCCCTTATATCCCCCACACAGTATAATGGCCCCCTTATATCCCCACACAGTATAATGGCCCCCTTATATTCCCCACACAGTATAATGGCCCCTTATATTCCCCACACACACTTTAATGGCCCCATTTCACCCACACAGTATAATGGTTCCCTTATTCCTCCAGACACTATAATGGACATATCCCCCTAATATAGTGTAATGACCCATTTCCCCCACATACAATATAATGCCCCCCTTAAGCCCCACACAGTATAATGGCCCCCTTATATCCCCCACACAGTATAATGGCCCCCTTATATCCCACACACAGTATAATGTCCCTCTTATATCCCCCACACAGTATAATGGCCCCCTTATATCCCCCACACAGTATAATGGCCCCCTTATATCCCCCACACAGTATAATGGCCCCCTTATATTCCCCACACAGTATAATGGCCCCTTATATTCCCCACACACACTTTAATGGCCCCATTTCACCCACACAGTATAATGGTTCCCTTATTCCTCCAGACACTATAATGGACATATCCCCCTAATATAGTGTAATGACCCATTTCCCCCACATACAATATAATGCCCCCCTTAAGCCCCACACAGGATATAATGGTCCCCTCTGTCCCCCCACACAGTATAATGGCCCTTTCTGCTCCCACACAGACTAAGGACCCTTCTGCCCCCATAATGTATAATGGCCCTCTGTCCCCATAACATATAATGGCCCCATATCATGCCCTGACAGTGGACAATGCCTCCGGGCTTCACCATTACTTAGATCTCTTTTCTCTGCCCCTTCTCTGAGGACCGGTGTAAGAAGTTAACCCTATGGACACTGGAATGGTCAGGGAGTTGGAAGTTGTAGGTATTGTTGAAGCGCTGCTCAGTCCCCATCCTATTAAAGGGCAATGGGCGCCACTATCTGTATTGATGGACGTGATCATAGTGGACCCTTCGTGGGCCCCCCTGGAGCTCAGGGCCCTGGGTTGGCTGGGTGTTGATGATGGCGCTGACAGGGATATGTCATTGAGACATTTAGGAAGATGTCATAGGTGGAGGTCTGTGCCTTGTGCCTATGAGCTTCAGTGCACATTAACATTACAGACAGGAGGTTTATAAGGTAGATCTGTGGAGACCTGAAGACTTCCAAGTCAGAAGACGAAGCAGTGTTGCATTAAGAGTGACTTGAGATCTGCTGCTAGAGATGACAGGTCACAGAGTCGTGGCCCCCCCACCAATGTCATGTCTTAGTGACCCATCAGAGAAGGCTTAATAACAAGTTTAGGGATTCTGAGGATAGATTATGCCATACTGCCATCTAGTGGTGTCACTAGGAATTACATGGTTTGTCATTTATTTTATATCCTACTAATATTATAAGTGTGAAAGTTTGTGTGTTTGGATGTTTGTGAGTTTGGGTGTTTGTTCCTCAATCACGCTAAAACGCCTGGACGGATTTGCGTGCAATTTTCCACAAACATAGTTTTCCCTTAGGATTGAGTCGCAGGCTACTTTTGGTGCCACTAAACAACATGGCTTCCTAGCAGGAGACTCACAAAAGCAGGACTCCTAGCCCCAGCTATAGACTCACACACACTGCCTGGCATTTCCTGCCTCAACCTGCCTGCACACTCCTTACTGTCACCTCAGGAGTAGCCCTCACTCTACTCACTCACATTTACATATATCTTTCCACTATATAACAGATCACATTGTCTGTATCACGACATACACAATACAACACATCACATTGTCTGACACAATACAACACATCACATTGTCTGACACAATACAACACATCACATTGTCTGTATCACGACATACACAATACAACACATCACATTGTCTGACACAATACAACACATCACATTGTCTGTATCACGACATACACAATACAACACATCACATTGTCTGTATCACGACATACACAATACAGCACATCACATTGTCTGTATCACGACATACACAATACAACACATCACATTGTGTGTATCACGACATACACAATACAACACATCACATTGTCTGTATCACGACATACACAATACAACACATCACATTGTGTGTATCACGACATACACAATATAACACATCACATTGTCTGTATCACTAGATACACAATATAACACATCACATCACATTTGCTAGCCCACCAAACTTTTTAAAGCACTTTTACAGTTTCACACGTCTGTGTCCGCCCAATTCTCAAATCACCGCAGACGAAGTCGCGGGTAAAAGCTAGTATTTTATATATTATTGCCATAATAATTTGCTAAATCAAGTTTTTTTTCTTAAACATATTTTTAAGGATTTTTTTTTTTGCTTCCTTCATTTCCTTGTAACCACGTGTATTATTTTTTTAAAAGAGCACTGTATCATGTAATTTTCACTCTGACCACTAAACCTAATTTCAGACTGGGGTTTTCTTGGCAGCAGTATTACAATAGAATATAGTCACAGTTTTACAATAGAAGATAACGCCACTATAGATAACACCACTGTCCCATCGTTACATCCACTACTGTCACAACTTATTCCTGCACAGAACATGCCTAGAAAACTCTCCCATGGGGCTACGCTGTAAAGCACATCACTAAATGCTGTAAACGGAGCAGAAGAGAAGCCCACACAAGATGGCCACCCCCATAGTCAAGTACAGAGTAAAAAAATCTATATTCAGAAATAAAATATATATGATAAAAAACGATAGATATCGCTAGTTTTAAGAAATATATATTAAAAATTGCTATATGTTACTTTTAAGGGAAGGCAAATTTGGCCCCACCCACTTCCACATTGACTCCACCCATTACCATTCATTTCTCTTTGTGTCTCCACACAGTATAACGCCCATAAAGTCATCCTAACATAGTATGTCCTCACATTATAATGTCCCCTTTCAAATGCTCCCCCAGTTTAATGCTACCTCCACCTACCCCCCATTTTAATGTACCCATTCATCTGCCCTCAGTTTAATGTCCCCTCCAGCAGCCCCCACAGTTTAATGCCCCCCTGAAGTTACCCCTGCAATATTATGTCCCTCTCCTGGTACCAAAGAAACATAAAATCCTAATACTTACCTCTCCTTGCCCACTGACCAGGACATACCTCCCACTGACCGGGACATACATCCCACTGACCGGGACATACATCCCACTGACTGGGACATACATCCCACTGACCAGGACATACATCCCACTGACTGGGACATACATCCCACTGACCAGGACATACATCCCACTGACTGGGACATACCTCCCACTGACCAGAATATATATATCACTGACCAGGACATACCTCCCACTGACCGGGACATACATCCCACTGACCAGGACATACATCCCACTGACTGGGACATACCTCCCACTGACCAGAATATATATATCACTGACCAGGACATACATCCCACTGACTGGGGCATATATACCACTGACCAGGGCATACATCCCACTGACCGGGGCATACATCTCACTGACTGGGACATAATTTCTACTGACCGGGATATACCTCCCACTGACCAGGACATACCTCCCACTGACCGGGACATACCTCCCACTGACTAGGACACCTCCCACTGACTAGGACACCTCCCACTGACCGGGACATATATACCACTGACCAGGGCATACATCTCACTGACCGGGACATAATTTCTACTGACCGGGATATACCTCCCACTGACCAGGACATACCTCCCACTGACCAGGACATACATCCCACTGACTGGGACATACCTCCCACTGACCAGAATATATATATCACTGACCAGGACATACATCCCACTGACTGGGGCATATATACCACTGACCAGGGCATACATCCCACTGACCAGGACATACATCCCACTGACTGGGACATACCTCCCACTGACCAGAATATATATATCACTGACCAGGACATACATCCCACTGACTGGGGCATATATACCACTGACCAGGGCATACATCCCACTGACCGGGGCATACATCTCACTGACTGGGACATAATTTCTACTGACCGGGATATACCTCCCACTGACCAGGACATACCTCCCACTGACCGGGACATACCTCCCACTGACTAGGACACCTCCCACTGACTAGGACACCTCCCACTGACCGGGACATATATACCACTGACCAGGGCATACATCTCACTGACCGGGACATAATTTCTACTGACCGGGATATACCTCCCACTGACCAGGACATACCTCCCACTGACCAGGACATACATCCCACTGACTGGGACATACCTCCCACTGACCAGAATATATATATCACTGACCAGGACATACATCCCACTGACTGGGGCATATATACCACTGACCAGGGCATACATCCCACTGACCAGGACATACATCCCACTGACTGGGACATACCTCCCACTGACCAGAATATATATATCACTGACCAGGACATACATCCCACTGACTGGGGCATATATACCACTGACCAGGGCATACATCCCACTGACCAGGGCATACATCTCACTGACCGGGACATAATTTCTACTGACCGGGATATACCTCCCACTGACCAGGACATACCTCCCACTGACTAGGACATACCTCTCAATGACCAGGACATACCTCTCACTGACCAGGACATACATCCCACTGACCAGGACATACCTCTCACTGACCAGGATATACATTCCAGCAAATTCTGGGAAGGTTCACAGATTTGAATCAAATCAGATCAAACAGGCTTTATTGGCACGTCCGAATAGATATTTGGCATTGTCAAAGCTAGTAAAGTGAGGGGGGGGGAGTTGGGGGTTCGTGGGGAGAGTGGGGGGGTTGATTTGGGGTATAACAGTCCGTGGAGTCTCATCTTCCTCTTGTTTGGTGGCAGCTGGACACATATTGGGCAGCGATCTCCACAGTGGACTCCTCTTCTCCCAGTAGGATGTAGATATGTCTACTTTGCTCTGATGAGAAGCAATAACGTCAGAACAGCTATCTGCAGATCGGACCTTCTTCCTTTTAGAGGAGATATTCTGTTTTAGCTATTATTTCCAGATTATTCCTATATGGATTCATCTGTAAGGAACTACCTTCCAAAAGGTGGCGCTAGAGTACATTCTTTTACAGCATTATGGTCTTATTCGCATATGTGGTTTATTACAATTCAAAGATAAAATAGTTTGGAAAGATTTATAAAAACTATACAAAAGAAATGTGGGGGCGCCGGGATCTTATGCCCAGAACTGTGACGTATAGTAGCGGGTGTTTTCAGACACAGGGATACCTAGTGTGTATGTGTTTCACAATAACCTTTTACCTTTATATTTATTCTAGGGAAAGGGGGGTGATTTGAACCTTTAGGGTTTTTTTTTTTTTTTTTTTTTTATAGATATATATTTTTTAAAACTTTCTTTTTAAAAGACCAGCCGCCATAGGCTGCAAGGCTAATACCCCACAGGGCGATACGCAGTGCTAAATTGCTGTGGGAAAACCCGTAGTTGCAGTTCTTCCCGCAGCACCTTGAACAAAAAGTTCACAGAGTTTTCCTCTACTGACTTTCTGTTACCATTATATCTACGATTATGGGGATATTGTCACTTCTTAGGGAAAGACCACCTTGTAGGTGTGTGGAGTCTTACAAAGCCATTTTCACTCCACTGTGTTCAAAGGAGCTTCCCATAGAGGGCAGCATACAGAGGGCACTGTTTCCCTATTTACATCTTGGGAAACATATTTGCATATTCTTCCCATGATCCCCCACAGTGGAGCGAAAATGGCTTTGTAAGACTCCACAACCTACAAGGTGGACTCTCCCTAAGGAGTGACAATATCTGTAATATCTAGTAGTATCTATAATAATCTGGTCTAGCCAAGTCAGTTTTCCCTAGGCTGTGCTGATGAGATCCAATCCGATTGAAACACTGATGTCCAAGATGGGATACCGACTTGGCAAAATCCCACATCATTACAACAAAGGCTTGTTGGAAAGTCAGGCATGATGTTCAAGGGAGCTTCCCATAGAGGGCAGTATACAGAGGCACTGTTTCCCTACATCTTGGGAAACATATTTGCATATTCTTCCCATTATATCTACGGGGAAGGCATTAGTGTTTCCGTAAATATAATTGACATGCTGCAAATTGCAGTGTGTCCGTGCTGAGGTTGGAAATGCTACGTAGGCATGGGATTTGCATGAATCCTATCCACTTTGTAGATACTGTAAAATGCTGCGATTTTTCTTGTGGCATTACTGCCGCGTGCAAATCACGGCATTTCCGGCCCATGGGGCCCCGACCTCAATGTATGGGGCTGGGGGGAAATGGCCTTGTGGGCTGTTTTCTGACTTGGGGGGAATCCTGCAATGCAATGCCCATGATCACTGAGTGAACACTGGTCATGGGTAATAGCTCCGGGTCTCTGATGTAGAATACAGTGGAGACCCAGTTGCTTTGGCGGCCACGCTGCAGGAGAGCAGCTGCCATCTTTAAAGACTATTACAGCGGAAGTCGAGAAGCGGTTAAAGGATGCAAAGGGTTGGACCTGGTGGAAGTGGTGAAAGGTCCTTTTTAACCTCTTAAAGACCTTCCGTACATGTCCTTGCAAGGTTAGCCTGCAGCTATGGGATCGGGATGTTACTACAGCCGCACATCCCATAGAAAAGGCAAGGACAGTTTGTTAGGGTTATTGTTTACACACTATGGGAGCCGCCATAACGGGGCTCCGCTCTGACCTGGTAGTCACATGACCGCTAAAGAGACAGGAAATCTGAGGGAGGCTATATCTCTCCCGTAACCTGGGCTGTATATACTGTATCATTAAAATATGAGCTCATGAAGGGGCACAATGTGTTAAAAAATAATAATAATAGTGCAAAGGTATAGAACAGCAGCTGAAATACTTCATGAGAGCTTTTTTGGATTTCCTTTTTAGACCTAAAAAATAACCATGTAGTTTTCACTTTGGCCACTAGATGTCAGCGCAGTTCACAGAGCTTGGTGCTTTTCAACGTTGCTGTAAAATGTAAAAATAAGTGTAAATAATAGCTATCTACAGTATATGGGCCATATAATACCGCCATATGATCTCCAGATAGTTGATATTTATTAGACATTGTTTTCTTCTTTGTCTTCAGTTATTCACAGAAACAAAAGTCTAACGCAGACAAATAAAGGAAAAACTAGACTAGAGTAATGGCTGAACATAAACCTAGTCTATAATACCCCCCTCTCCGAAAATATTTTACACCCTTGAACGTGATCAGTTTCCATATAGAGGTTTACTAACATTTTCTATATCTTACATTACTTATCCTGTGCTGAGTTACAGCCTGTATTATTCTCCAGAGCTGCATTCACAATTCTGTGAGCTTCAGAGCTGAAATCTCCTAGCACTGCTCAGTGTGTAGACGACGACTGAAACCGGATGAAGAATAATCTACATGCCACCCTGTTTTTTTCTCTGACATCACTAGATGATAAAGTCCTTTTTATCCAGGATTTCTGAGGGACTCCAAGTGCAGAGGAGAATGTGGCCTTGAGGAGATGTCATCAACATCAGATTAGTGAGGGTCCAACAACCAGCCCACCCACCGATCAGCTCTTTTAAGAAGCTGATGCACAGAGAATGGAGCAGAAAGCAGACAGCAGTGGCCCTACCAGATACTGCAGATCAGCCCTATTCACTTAAATGGAAGCTAAGCTGCAGTGACTCAGTTCTGCCACTACACAAAGAACAGCACTGTCTGCTTCCTGCTCCGTTCTCTATGTATCAGCTTTTGGTGGGGTACAAGGAGTTGGACTCACATTAGTCTGCTATTCATGACCTATCCATAGCAGTAATAACAGTTGTATTTGCAGGTCTGACTATTACATACACATGGTTGTAGGGAGTTACTGGATTCACTTGTTAGTGTATGGTGCGAATGGGCCTTGAACCTAGGTTGCAGTTAACTCTTACTTTACTGGTGATGACTTTGTGCTAACAGTGTTGCTAACCATCTCTAAGAATAAACAGTCTCTACAATTTGGGAATAGCGCTCTCTACTGCTTTTATCTGTATTCAGCCTCGGTACACCGGGTGCCCTTTTTAGTGAACATGGTTTTGTCACACTTTTCGGCAGTACTGTCACTTCTGTGCGGCAGCTCTGATATTCGATTCTTCTGTAAGCTCTCTCTGCCGTCCCTGGCCACGGATGCCGTAGCCCTTGCCTTAGAGTGTACTGGCACTTTAAGAAATTTCACACCTTGCTCTCTGATCTCAGTCAGTCTCTTGCACCTGGGGGCTATTTTAGGTAACTTATTTCGCAGTGGTCTACCTCAGCAAAATCCTCCTAGCTTGTTAGTGAGCTGCAAAGGTGCCCGTCTGTACTCTGCCTGTTTACCAGCTACCTTGGACCTCTTCTGTGATCCTGATCCAGTGTCGCCTGCCCTGACTTCTACTTGCTTTACCATATTGACCCTGTGCCACCAGCCCTGACCTCGACTTCGATTACCATATTGACCCTGTGCCGCCTGCCTTGACCTCTGCTTGGATTACCATATTGACTCTTGCTGTCTGCCTTATCCACTGCTTGGATTACCATATTGATCCTGGGCCACCTGCCCTGACCACTGTTTGGATTGCCATAAAGACTCTGTGCTGCCTGCCCTAACCGCTAGTTGGATTACCATTTTCACTCTGTGGCACCAGCCCTGACCTCTGCTTGGATTACCATATGGACCCTATGCCGCCTGCCCCGACCTCTGCTTGGATTATCATATTGACCCTTTGCCACCTGCCCTGACCTGTACTTGGATTTCCATATTGAATCTATTCCACCGATCCTGACCTCTGCTTGGACTACCATATTGACTTGTTGCTGCCTGCCCTAACCACTAGTTGGATTACCTTATTGACCCTGTGCTGCCTGCTCTGACCTCTGCTTCGATTATCATATTGACCCTGTACCACCTGCCCTGACCTGTATTTGGATTTCCATATTGAATCTATGCCACCAGCCCTAACCACTGCTTGGATTACCATATTGACCCTGTGCTCCTACCCTAACCACTAGTTGGATTACCTTATTGACCCTGTGCTCCTACCCTAACCACTAGTTGGATTACCTTATTGACCCTGTGCTCCTACCCTAACCACTAGTTGGATTACCTTATTGACCCTGTGCCACCTGCTCTGACCTCTGCTTGGATTAATATATTGACTCTGTGCCGCCTCCCCTACCCCTGTTTGGCTCTGCCAGCCCTGACCTCGGGCCTTTCCTTGGTTATTCTCTTGCCTGATCCCACAGAGCTCCACACTGGTGTCTCTAATCTCACCTGAGTCTACTGTCATGTACATCGGGACGACTCCTAGAGTTAGTGACCTGGTAATTCCTTGCTTCAAAGACCAGAGTAAAAACCAGGGGGTTACTTACACAATGTCCTCAGGAGTAGCCCATTTAGGTGACACAGTGGGTCCGTACCCGTTACATGTTATGGAGCACTTCATTCCTTTCCCCATTGAACAATCTCCCTCTCCCCATATATGTCCCATTGGCTGCCAAAAGCTACACGTACACAACCTATTGTTAGCCAGACTTGTCCTAGTCTAGGAGAGGGGTACATGCTTGCTCTTTGGGCGCCCCTTTTTGACATAAAGTGCCCAAGTCATATATAGAGATTCATTTTGGGTTCAGGTGGCTCCGGTCATTCTGGGATGAACAAATTTGGACAGAAGCAAAAGTGACATTATTATACTGTCTAAAAAAACCGAACAATTTGGAATATTTGGGTCGAACCCACCTCAGACTAAAGCGGTTGGCTCATCTTTAGTGACATACAAAAGTGACTGCTTCCCCTTCGGCACGGGAGATTTGCCTCTCTTCTGGAAGTCCAGAAGGTCACCTCTTTTTTTGGGAGAGTTGTCAAGTATGTTGTTAGCTCCTTGAAGTATCATTCCTGTCCCGCATTGTCGAAGTCTGCGGGCTTGTTGACACTCCGTGCCCTTCTAGCAGGGCAGCCCATAGGCGCATGCCTACTGTGCCTAAAAGTCTACCCTAAATGTAAATGGGTCTAAACAGGGCCAGTAATAGGATAACATACTTTACAGTTCACTTCAATTCCCTGACAACCTACAGGCATTGTCCCAATTTTTATGTCCATGGCTTGAGCTTGGCCACTGGAGGGTTAATGCTGCACGCAGTCGGTGAGCTAGAAGCCTATAGCTGCAGCAGCTGAGCGAGGCAAGCAATAAGGCCGCTGAGCAATGCCGCCTGCAGTTTGATGTGAGACACGTAGTGCAGGCAGCCAGTTTGGAGGGTGCTGGTGTAATCCAATGAATGCAGGGAGCATAAGGCTGGATGTTGAGGCTCGGAAGAAATGGTCAGCGATTGGGCTATGTCTGCGCCCAGGGATGGGGGTGACAGGTTGTTGTGTGTGTTTGTGTTTCTCCTAAGGAATGACTGAACCCATACATGCAGCCCCCACGTCCACCATGCTACATCTCAGGGACAATGTGGGTGACATTGCTGATAATAAAGATTGGGAATAATGCATTGCAGTGTATTGCCTGCACAGCAGAATAACAGTACGACTCCACTGCATCGCTGAGGACACTATGCTCCTTGTAAACACGTCTGTGCCATCCAAGGATTCGTCCTATGTGGAAGACAGCTTGTGCCTAGATTGCAGACGCAGGCGCTTGGCTTTTTAATATATGGCTGAGTGGAGAGTTTGGTGACTTGCTGCCGTGTCTCCGAATCATGGAGTGTGTCTCTGAGGGGAAGGCGATCCAGACACGAGTCCTGTGCTGATGGCATTCCTCTGTCCTCCTCTTCATGCAGTGCTGTGGATTGGGACATCGGCGGAGAGTACGGGTTTCCTATGTAAGTTTAATGGTTACCTATGGATTGTCATCCCACAATGTTCCATTTCTCATAAACATTGGAGTGGAGGGAAATCTCGGTGTCATGTGGATTGGACTCCAGCACTTCCGAGAGATGTCTCCATAGATATGGAGTTGTCTATAGATGTATCTACACGTATCTAGATATTATGCTTCATTGCTGGGTGTATGTGGTACTTATAGAAACTTCCATAATATTGCACCGGACATAAGCACATGACATAAAGATCCCAATGGATAACTATCTATCTATGTATCATCTATCTATCTATCTATCTATCTATCTATCTATCATCTATCTCCTATCTATCTATCTATCTATCTATCTATCTATCTATCTATCTATCTATCTCCTATCTATCTATCTATCTATCTATCTATCTATCTATGTATCATCTATCTTCTATCTATCTATCTATCTATCTATCTATCTATCTATCTATCACATATCAATCTATCTTATATCTATCCGTCTATCTATCTATCTATCTATCTATCCATATTTCTATCTGTCTATCTATCTCCTATCTATCTATCTATCTATCTATCTTATATCAATCTATCTCATATCTATCTATCTATCTATCTATCTATCTATCTATCTATCTATCCATATTTCTATCTGTCTATCTATCCATATCTCTATCTATCAATCTACAGATCCACGTCATGCAGCCAGACTATAGACATTTTATCTATGTATCTACGTATTATCTATCTGAAATCTATCTATCTCCTATCTATCTATCTATCTATCTATCTATCTATCTATCTATCGCATATTAATCTATCTCCTATCTATTTATGTCCTTTCTTTCTTTCTTTCTTTCTTTCTTTCTTTCTTTCTTTCATCTATCTATCTATCTATCTATCTATCTATCTATAATCTATCCTTTAAACTATCTGTGTACTGTATCTCTGTCTATGTAATCTATCTATCTATCTATCTATCTATCTATCTATCTATCGAATCTATCTATCTATCTATCTATCTATCTCTATCTATCTATCTATCTATCTATCTATCAAATCTATCTATCTATCGAATCTATCTATCTATCTATCGAATCTATCTATCTATCTATCTATCTATCTATCTATCTATCTATCATCTATCTATCTATCTATCTATCTATCTATCTCCTATCTATCTATCTATCTATCTATCTATCTATCTATCTATCTATCTCCTATCTATCTATCTATCTATCTATCTATCATCTATCTATCTATCTATCTATCTATCTATCTCCTATCTATCTATCTATCTATCTATCTCCTATCTATCTATCTATCTATCTATCTATCTCTATCTATCTATCTATCTATCTATCTATCTATCTATCATCACATCTATCTATCTATCTATCTATCTATCTATCTATCTATCTATCTATCATCTATTGTATCTATCGTATCTATCTATCTATCTATCTATCTATCATCACATCTATCTATCTATCTATCTATCTATCTCCTATCTATCTATCTATCTCCTATCTATCTATCTATCTATCTATCTATCTATCTATCTATCTATCTCCTATCTATCTATCTATCTATCTATCTATCTATCTCCTATCTATCTATCTATCTATCTATCTATCTCCTATCTATCTATCTATCTATCTATCTATCTATCTATCTATCTATCTATCTATCTATCTCCTATCTATCTATCTATCTATCTATCTATCTATCTCCTATCTATCTATCTATCTATCTATCTATCTATCTATCTATCTCCTATCTATCTATCTATCTATCTATCTATCTATCTATCTATCTAAACCTAGACTGATAGTGTGTGTATCTATACCTACTTGACATTGTCACCTCTGTATAAACCAGTGTATATAGTATATACTACAGCACATTCCAGTACTACCAGCACATTACGCGATTTCTCATAGATATATCCAGTCACTGACCTGTGGCTTTCATAGACTGAAACAAGACGGAAGGAATGTCAGCTTGTCATTACTGCAGAGCGCCTCCTCGCTGGACGCTGCAGATGTCGATGTCTCATAGCAACAGCGCTGTCATGCCCTTGCTTTCCATCCATGATACGGTCACACGTATGTGGCAGCGGCTGCTCGGGGGCAGATATATAATGTGCATGCTCCAGACTGCAGAGACAGCATACATGTATGTGTGAATAGGCACGTAGTGTTGGAGTGACACCGATGATTGATGTGCAGGTAGTATATGACATAGTATGTGTATAGGTGCGGTGTCCTATGGGAATACTATAGGCTTATTATATAAGGATTAGGCGTCCAGAGGTCAGGGGATGTAATATTGTATGTCTGGTGATTACTTGACAGATTTCTATTATTGTCATACCACAGTTTGTCCAGCAGATGTCACCCTATAAAAGCTGGTATCCGGCAGAAAGCGAAATGGTAAAAAGGAGCTATCACTTTAATGACAATCCTCTAGTC
This sequence comes from Leptodactylus fuscus, assembly GCF_031893055.1. Lineage (NCBI taxonomy): Eukaryota > Metazoa > Chordata > Amphibia > Anura > Leptodactylidae > Leptodactylus > Leptodactylus fuscus. The sequence goes on along the minus strand of NC_134268.1, from coordinate 207,197,728 downwards.
CCTACTAAATCTGTGCTATGGCCCAATGCAGACGGTAGAACTTCATGCAAAAGTTACCAAACTCTTTGCTTTATGTTGAAACTCGCACGTTAGATCAAGCCTGAATATGGCGAAGTCAGCCATGAAGGTGTACCCCACCAGGGAGCGCCATCTTGATCCTCGATCATGTCTTCAGCCATTTTTTTCCCCTATAGAAAAATGCCTATAAAAAGACAATACCTAGAGCATGCCTCAATTCACACACACAAAAAAAAATGCTTTGGAATGCAAATACTTAAGAACTTGAAAAAAAAACAAAACTGCAATTTTAACTCTGGCCACTAAGCCTAACAATACACTTGTCACTTGACAATTCTGTAGAGGTTTTCTTTGCTGCAGTGACCTCAATTACATCACAAACAGTGTTACAATAGAAGATAACACCTCTTTAGATAACACCACTCCCATTCAAGTCATTGGGGCTGAGCTGCAATACCAAATACAGCCTCTATGATATGCATGTCGCTGTGCTTGGTCTTCAGTGAAGAGGTTGCAGTGCTCATGCCGTTCAGATCCTCCGGACGCAGATCTGAGTTGAAACCGGGACATACCTCCTGCCGACCGGGACCGCGGGACAGGACACCAAATCAGTGAATGTCCCGCAGAATCGGGGACGGTTGGGAGGTATGCAGTATAGTTTGTGGGGTACACGGGTTTCCCAGGCAACTGCTTTTTAATGCGTATAGGTTTCCATTCGGGGGATTCCCAAGTGGACTCCCCGAATGGAAACCTGAACGCAGATGTGAACCGGGCCTAACAGTCACTGATGTAAAACTCTGAGCAGACACTGATGTGTGAATAAGGACTCACTGGTAACATAGATCATGGATCATCACCCCTAGGTCGGAGGTATGGGGTTACACATATAGAAATGCTTCTTCCCGTATTTCCTCGGGTGCCTGCTACAATACTATGCGCTAAAACAGAAATGACTACAAAGGCCACAACAGCTGTCCCAGATTAACTTTGGGACTCATCTAGGGTTCAGCTTTGGATAAAATAATCCCTATTTCAGGAAGGTCTGTGCGAATGAAGGCAGAAGGATCTGCTCCGGGGGCCGTATAGACTGTAGCGACACATGCACCAATGTAACCAATGTGGATATCAGGTGCGACAATAAAAACCTCCCCATAAGAACGTCTTGAAGAGGTCTCATTGTACGTGTATCTCTCTATATTATAAAAATGAATGCTTGTCTATCTGTCTGTTCTCTATGTGCTACCAAACGACTGGACCGATCTTCACCAAATTTGGCACACAGATACTTTAGGTGTCCGAGAAGGTTTAAGATGAGGCCCCAACTCACTCGGACATACCGTTCCAGAGATACAGCTTTCCCAACATCCTGACCCCCCATTAGCCAATACAAACCTGCAAGTCTTTCACTTATATTCCAACTGCAATACACACGGTCACTCCACATGTACAACACAACACTGATATCCAAGCTGAGATACACACATCCAAGGATTAGTTACACAGGTAAGCACCCAGTATCACATGCCAGTGCCAGAGGATTACATACACGCGTATGTACACAGTTCCACACGCCAGGAGATTAAATATGCGCAACCCAAAAGATTAGATATGCACGTCTGTACACAGTACCACTCGCCAAAGGATTAGATACACAGGTCTACACACAGTTCCACATGCCAGAGGATTAGATACGTGCATCTGCACAAAGTACCACACACCGAAAGATTAGATACGTGCATCTGCACGCAGTTCCACATGCCAGAGGATTAGATACGCACATCTGCACAAAGTACCACACACTGGAGGATTAGATACACAATTCAGCACACAGTATCACACGCCAAAGGATTATATACGCGCGTCTGCACACAGTTGCACAAACCAAAGGCTTAGATACGTGCATCTGCACACAGTTCCACATGCCAGAGGATTAGATACGCGTGTCTGCACAAAGTACCACACGCCAAAGGATTAGATGCACACAGGTCAGCACACAATATCACACACCAGAGGATTAGATACGCACGTCTTCACACAGTACCACACGCCGGAGGATTAGATACGCACGTCTTAACACAATAACACACGCCAGTGGATTAGATACGCACATCTACACACAGTTCCACATGCCACAGGATTAGATACGCACGTCTGCATAAAGTACCACACGCCAGAAGATTAGATACACGCGTCTGCGCACAGTTCCACATGCCGGAGTATTAGATACGCATGTCTTTACACAATAACACACAATGGAGGATTAGATACGTGCTAACTGCACACAATACCACATGGCGGAGGTTTAGATACACACTACTGCACGCAATACCACACGAGGAGGGTTAGATACACGCATCTGCACACAGTACCACACACTGGAGGATTAGATATGCAAGTCAGCGCACAGTTCCACATGCCAGAGGATTAGATACGCATGTCTGCAAACAGTTCCACACACCGGAGGATTAGATACCTGCGTCTATACACAGTTACACATGCCACAGCATTAGATACGCAAAGCTGTGCATAGTTCCACATGCCGGAGGATTAGATACGCACATCTTTTCACAATACTGGAGGATTAGATACGCACGTCTGCACACAGTATCACACACTAGAGGATTACTGTAGATACACAAGTCAGCACACAGTAAAACACTCTGGAGGATTAAATACGCATGTCTGTGCACAGTAACACAAACTGGAGGATTAGATACACGTATATGCACACAGTACCAAGCACCAGGGGATTAGATACATGCATCTTCACACAAATCCACACGCCAGAGGATTAGATATGCGCCATTGCACAAAATACCACACACCGGAGGATTAGATATGCACCAATGCACACAATACCACACAAGGGAAGATTAGATACACGCCACTGCACACAGTACCACACGCCGGAGGATTAGATACACGGCTCTGCACAGAGTACCACATATTAGAGTTTTACTCCAGGTTTCCATAGCAACCCAGCCATTTTTCTTCACTACTTTATGTCAGCCTTAAAGAGGCAGGGAGCTATGGATGACACTGTTACACAAGGTCACATACACACAGCTTTACTCCAGGTCTCCATAACAACCGATCGCAGGTTTTTCACTGATATCCAAAATGAGATACACATGATCACATGATGCTTATGGACACACGCAAATGACATACAAAATACACCAGTGCAAAACTGGCCATTTCTTATGTGGCCACTACACAAACAAAAAATTAAATATACCCATGCGAAGCCAGGGATCCCCAAACGGAAACCTAATCCGCATAAATACCTCCCCTCATTTAATACCTCCCTACAGATGCCCCATTTTAATGTCTCTGTCCATCTACTTCTCCTGCTCCAACAGCTTAACATTAAAGAAAATAAACAAAACACTGAAACTCACCTCTTCTCGCTCCCCTGCTGTCTCAGGTCCCAAAAGCTTCAGGGGGCTACAAGCGCGAAGCGGGGCTGTCCCGCTGAATCTGGGACAGTTGGGAGGTATGACTACTTGCTAATTAGATGGTAGATAAGCCAATATAAGCAAAAGAGAGAGACCAGCGCACTTGTCTGAGTGCCACGGATTCTTCAAACAGCTGATCAGTGAGGATGCCGAGAGTCGGACCTGCACATATCTGATATTGATGACCTACCCTAACAATACTCCCGTAATATCAGTGGCGTAACTACGGGGTAGCAGCAGTAGCAGCTGCCACAAGAAGTTACTCCAGCCGGTAACGGGCCCTATTTACTTACTGATCCTGGCAGGGGCCGGGATCGGTAAGTGACACCATGGGCCCCACAAACACTATTATTATACTTGGTTTTTTTTTCAGACCCTGAGTATAATGATCGGAGGCCCAGGAGAGGTAAGAGAACATAAAAAACACTGTTACTTACCTCTCCGGGCTTCAGGCAGGCTTCGGGCCTTCTTCTGTGATGTTCCTGATGTCACATGACCGGGGCCTGCGTCCCGGTTCATGTGACGTCCCGGATGTCACTGAAGATGGCAGACACTACTGAGGAGTGCAGCGGAGCCAGGGATAGGTAAGTTACAGTGCTTTTTATATTGGTATCTCCCCCCTCCCCCGATCTCCGATTATTAAACTCTGGGGTATGAAAAGACCCCACAGTATAATAATTGTTCATGGGTGTCCACAGTGGGGCATAATACTGTGTGCAGGGGTTACTATGGGGCATAATACTGTGTGCAGAGGCCACTATGGGGTATAATACTGTGTGCAGAGGCCACTATGGGGGATAATACTGTGTGCAGAGGCCACTATGGGGGATAATACTGTGTACAGAGGCCACTATGGGGGATAATACTGTGTGCAGGGGCCACTATGGGGCATAATACTGTGTGCAGGGGCCACTATGGGGTATAATACTGTGTGCAGAGGCCACTATGGGGGATAATACTGTGTGCAGGGGCCACTATGGGGCATAATACTGTGTGCAGAGGCCACTATGGGGGATAATACTGTGTGCAGGGGCCACTATGGAGCATAATACTGTGTGCAGGGGCCACTATGGAGCATAATACTGTGTGCAGGGGCCACTAAGGGACATAATACTGTGTGCAGGGGCCACTATGGGGATAATACTGTGTGCAAGGGTCACTATGGGGCATAATACTGTGTGCAGGGGCCACTATGGGACATAATACTGTGTGCAGGGGCCACTGAGGGACATAATACTGTGTGCAGGGGCCACTATGGGGTATAATACTGTGTGCAGGGGCCGCTATGGGCATAATACTGTGTGCAGGGGTCACTATGGAGCATAATACTGTGTGCAGGGGCCACTATGGGACATAATAATGTGTGCAGGGGCCACTATGGGGTATAATACTGTGTGCAGGGGCCGCTATGGGCATAATACTGTGTGCAGGGGTCACTGGAGCATAATACTGTGTGCAGGGGCCACTATGGGACATAATACTGTGTGCAGGGGCCACTATGGGGCATAATACTGTGTGCAGGGGTCATTATGGGGGGATAATACTGTGTGCAGGGGCCGCTATGGGCATAATACTGTGTGCAGGAGTCACTATGGAGCATAATACTGTGTGCAGGGGCCACTATGGGGCATAATACTGTGTGCAGGGGCCACTATGGGGCATAATACTGTGTGCAGGGGTCACTATGGAGCCTAATACTGTGTGCAAGGGTCACTATGGGGCATAATACTGTGTGCAGGGGCCACTATGGAGCATAATACTGTGTGCAGGGGCCACTAAGGGACATAATACTGTGTGCAGGGGCCACTATGGGGATAATACTGTGTGCAGGAGCCACTATGGAGATAATACTGTGTGCAGGGGACACTATGGGGGATAATACTGTGTGCAAGGGCCACTATGGGGATAATACTGTGTGCAGGGGCCACTATGGAGCATAATACTGTGTGCAGGGGCCACTAAGGGACATAATACTGTGTGCAGGGGACACTATGGGGGATAATACTGTGTGCAGGGGCCACTATGGGGATAATACTGTGTGCAGGGGCCACTATGGGGGATAATACTGTGTGCAGGGGTCACTATGGGGCATAATACTGTGTGCAGAGGCCACTATGGGGGATAATACTGTGTGCAAGGACCACTATGGGGGATAATACTGTGTGCAGGGGCCACTATGGGGATAATACTGTGTGCAGGGGCCACTATGGGGCATAATACTGTGTGCAGGGGTCACTATGGGGCATAATACTGTGTGCAGGGCCACTATGGGGATAATACTGTGTGCAGGGGCCACTATGGGGCATAATACTGTGTGCAGGGGTCACTATGGGGCATAATATTGTGTGCAGAGGCCACTATGGGGGATAATACTGTGTGCAAGGACCACTATGGGGGATAATACTGTGTGCAGGGGCCACTAAGGGACATAATACTGTGTGCAGGGGCCACTATGGGGATAATACTGTGTGCAGGAGCCACTATGGAGCATAATACTGTGTGCAGGGGTCACTATGGAGCATAATACTGTGTGCAGGGGCCACTATGGGGCATAATACTGTGTGCAGGGGTCACTATGGAGCCTAATACTGTGTGCAAGGGTCACTATGGGGCATAATACTGTGTGCAGGGGCCACTATGGAGCATAATACTGTGTGCAGGGGCCACTAAGGGACATAATACTGTGTGCAGGAGCCACTATGGAGCATAATACTGTGTGCAGGGGACACTATGGGGGATAATACTGTGTGCAGGGGCCACTATGGGGACAATACTGTGTGCAGGGGCCATTATGAGGCATACTACTGTGTGCAGGGGCCACTATGGAGCATAATACTGTGTGCAGGGGCCACTAAGGGACATAATACTGTGTGCAGGGGCCACTATGGGGATAATACTGTGTGCAAGGGTCACTATGGGGCATAATACTGTGTGCAGGGGCCACTATGGGACATAATACTGTGTGCAGGGGCCACTGAGGGACATAATACTGTGTGCAGGGGCCACTATGGGGTATAATACTGTGTGCAGGGGCCGCTATGGGCATAATACTGTGTGCAGGGGTCACTATGGAGCATAATACTGTGTGCAGGGACCACTATGGGACATAATACTGTGTGCAGGGGCCACTATGGGGTATAATACTGTGTGCAGGGGCCGCTATGGGCATAATACTGTGTGCAGGGGTCACTATGGAGCATAATACTGTGTGCAGGGGCCACTATGGGACATAATACTGTGTGCAGGGGCCACTATGGGGCATAATACTGTGTGCAGGGGTCACTATGGGGTATAATACTGTGTGCAGGGGCCGCTATGGGCATAATACTGTGTGCAGGAGTCACTATGGAGCATAATACTGTGTGCAGGGGCCACTATGGGGCATAATACTGTGTGCAGGGGCCACTATGGGGCATAATACTGTGTGCAGGGGTCACTATGGAGCCTAATACTGTGTGCAAGGGTCACTATGGGGCATAATACTGTGTGCAGGGGCCACTATGGAGCATAATACTGTGTGCAGGGGCCACTAAGGGACATAATACTGTGTGCAGGGGCCACTATGGGGATAATACTGTGTGCAGGAGCCACTATGGAGATAATACTGTGTGCAGGGGACACTATGGGGGATAATACTGTGTGCAGGGGCCACTATGGGGATAATACTGTGTGCAGGGGCCACTATGGAGCATAATACTGTGTGCAGGGGCCACTAAGGGACATAATACTGTGTGCAGGGGACACTATGGGGGATAATACTGTGTGCAGGGGCCACTATGGGGATAATACTGTGTGCAGGGGCCACTATGGGGGATAATACTGTGTGCAGGGGTCACTATGGGGCATAATACTGTGTGCAGAGGCCACTATGGGGGATAATACTGTGTGCAAGGACCACTATGGGGGATAATACTGTGTGCAGGGGCCACTATGGGGATAATACTGTGTGCAGGGGCCACTATGGGGCATAATACTGTGTGCAGGGGTCACTATGGGGCATAATACTGTGTGCAGGGCCACTATGGGGATACTACTGTGTGCAGGGGCCACTATGGGGCATAATACTGTGTGCAGGGGTCACTATGGGGCATAATACTGTGTGCAGAGGCCACTATGGGGGATAATACTGTGTGCAAGGACCACTATGGGGGATAATACTGTGTGCAGGGGCCACTAAGGGACATAATACTGTGTGCAGGGGCCACTATGGGGATAATACTGTGTGCAGGAGCCACTATGGAGCATAATACTGTGTGCAGGGGTCACTATGGAGCATAATACTGTGTGCAGGGGCCACTATGGGGCATAATACTGTGTGCAGGGGTCACTATGGAGCCTAATACTGTGTGCAAGGGTCACTATGGGGCATAATACTGTGTGCAGGGGCCACTATGGAGCATAATACTGTGTGCAGGGGCCACTAAGGGACATAATACTGTGTGCAGGAGCCACTATGGAGCATAATACTGTGTGCAGGGGACACTATAGGGGATAATACTGTGTGCAGGGGCCACTATGGGGACAATACTGTGTGCAGGGGCCACTATGAGGCATACTACTGTGTGCAGGGGCCACTATGGAGCATAATACTGTGTGCAGGGGCCACTAAGGGACATAATACTGTGTACAGGGGCCACTATGGGGCATAATACTGTGTGCAGGGGACACTATGGGGGATTATACTGTGTGCAGGGGCCACTATGGGGCCTAATACTGTGTGCAAGGGTCACTATGGGGCATAATACTGTGTGCAGGGGCCACTATGGGGCATAATACTGTGTGCAGGGGCCACTATGGGACATAATACTGTGTGCAGAGGCCACTATGGGGGATAATACTGTGTGCAGAGGCCACTATGGGGCATAATACTGTGTGCGAGGGCCACTATGGGGCATAATACTGTGTGCAGGGGCCACTATGGGGCATAATACTGTGTGCAGGGGCCACTGAGGGACATAATACTGTGTGCAGGGGCCACTATGGGGTATAATACTGTGTGCAGGGGCCGCTATGGAGCATAATACTGTGTGCAGGGGCCACTATGGGACATAATACTGTGTGCAGGGGCCACTGAGGGACATAATACTGTGTGCAGGGGTCACTATGGAGCATAATACTGTGTGCAGGGGCCACTATGGGACATAATACTGTGTGCAGGGGCCACTGAGGGACATAATACTGTGTGCAGGGGTCACTATGGGGTATAATACTGTGTGCAGGGGCCGCTATGGGCATAATACTGTGTGCAGGAGTCACTATGGAGCATAATACTGTGTGCAGGAGCCACTATGGAGCATAATACTGTGTGCAGGGGACACTATGGGGGATAATACTGTGTGCAGGGGCCACTATGGGGGATAATACTGTGTGCAGGGGCCACTAAGGGACATAATACTGTGTGCAGGGGCCACTATGGGGATAATACTGTGTGCAGGAGCCACTATGGAGATAATACTGTGTGCAGGGGACACTATGGGGGATAATACTGTGTGCAGGGGCCACTATGGGGATAATACTGTGTGCAGGGGCCACTATGGGGATAATACTGTGTGCAGGGGCCACTAAGGGACATAATACTGCGTGCAGGGGACACTATGGGGGATAATACTGTGTGCAGGGGCCACTAAGGGACATAATACTGTGTGCAGGGGCCACTATGGGGATAATACTGTGTGCAGGAGCCACTATGGGGCATAATACTGTGTGCAGGGGCCACTATGGAGCATAATACTGTGTGCAGGGGCCACTAAGGGACATAATACTGCGTGCAGGGGACACTATGGGGGATAATACTGTGTGCAGGGGCCACTAAGGGACATAATACTGTGTGCAGGGGCCACTATGGGGATAATACTGTGTGCAGGAGCCACTATGGAGCATAATACTGTGTGCAGGGGTCACTATGGAGCATAATACTGTGTGCAGGGGCCACTATGGGGCATAATACTGTGTGCAGGGGACACTATGGGGGATAATACTGTGTGCAGGGGCCACTATGGGGATAATACTGTGTGCAGGGGCCACTATGGGGATAATACTGTGTGCAGGGGCCACTATGGGGCATAATACTGTGTGCAGGGGCCACTATGGAGCATAATACTGTGTGCAGGGGACACTAAGGGACATAATACTGCGTGCAGGGGACACTATGGGGGATAATACTGTGTGCAGGGGCCACTAAGGGACATAATACTGTGTGCAGGGGCCACTATGGGGATAATACTGTGTGCAGGAGCCACTATGGAGCATAATACTGTGTGCAGGGGTCACTATGGAGCATAATACTGTGTGCTGGGGCCACTATGGGGCATAATACTGTGTGCAGGGGTCACTATGGAGCCTAATACTGTGTGCAAGGGTCACTATGGGGCATAATACTGTGTGCAGGGGCCACTATGGGGCATAATACTGTGTGCAGGGGTCACTATGGAGCCTAATACTGTGTGCAAGGGTCACTATGGGGGATAATACTGTGTGCAAGGGTCACTATGGGGTATAATACTGTGTGCAGGGACCACTATGGGGGATAATACTGTGTGCAGAGGCCACTATGGGGGATAATACTGTGTGCAGGGACCACTATGGGGGATAATACTGTGTGCAGGGGCCACTAAGGGACATAATACTGTGTGCAGTGGCCACTATGGGGCATAATACTGTGTGCAGGGGTCACTATGGAGCCTAATACTGTGTGCAAGGGTCACTATGGGGCATAATACTGTGTGCAGGGGTCACTATGGAGCCTAATACTGTGTGCAAGGGTCACTATGGGGCATAATACTGTGTGCAGGGGTCACTATGGAGCCTAATACTGTGTGCAAGGGTCACTATGGGGCATAATACTGTGTGCAGGGGCCACTATGGGGGATAATACTGTGTTCAGGGACCACTATGGGGGATAATACTGTGTGCAGGGGCCACTAAGGGACATAATACTGTGTGCAGGGGCCACTATGGGGATAATACTGTGTGCAGGAGCCACTATGGAGCATAATACTGTGTGCAGGGGTCACTATGGGGCATAATACTGTGTGCAGGGGCCACTAAGGGACATAATACTGTGTGCAGGGGCCACTATGGGGATAATACTGTGTGCAGGGGCCACTATGGGGATAATACTGTGTGCAGGGGCCACTATGGGGATAATACTGTGTGCAGGGGCCACTATGGGGATAATACTGTGTGCAGGGGCCACTATGGGGCATAATACTGTGTGCAGGGGCCACTATGGAGCATAATACTGTGTGCAGGGGCCACTGAGGGACATAATACTGTGTGCAGGGGACACTATGGGGGATAATACTGTGTGCAGAGGCCACTATGGGGCATAATACTGTGTGCAGAGGCCACTATTGGGGATAATACTGTGTGCAGGGGCCACTATGGGGCATAATACTGTGTGCAGGGGCCACTATGGGGCATAATACTGTGTACAGGGGCCACTATGGGGCATAATAAAGAGAATGTGGGGGTGCACGGTCGGGGTCTTCGGCGGACATCAGTCGGGTCGGGGCCCATGTCAAAAGTTTGCCACAGGGCCCGGCCATTCCTAGTTATGCCACTGGTCAATACCCTATTCTCAGAACCTCGGAACAGCTGCTCTGGTTATGCCCACCTGTTGATCAGATATTTATCACTTATCCTAAATTTTAAATATATTATAGACATCCCCTTTAAGGCCAGGGCTTCCTTGCTTAGTCCCAGTGGCTTAAGCACAAAATGCTAGTGGCTAATTTGCTGCAAAGTACAGCAGCAATGTAGTGGATGCAGAAACAATCCCGCACCGCTTGTCAGTTATTGGTGCGTGCTCGCTCCGTCTAGGAATCGCATCTGGACGCCACTGCGACAACCAGCCATTTTTTTTAGTCGGGGGCAGGACTGACACCAGTGACTCCTGCCTGATGGAATTTTACTTTATCCATTGTTTTTTTTTTACCATTTTTTATTTTTTTTTTATTTCTTTTTTATTCCATTTATTCGCCATCGCAAAAACCAGACCGCGATCTTAATCGCGGCAGGCCTGAGCGAGTGAGATGTATGATCCGATTTCAATCAACGCACACTAATCACTTCTGATAGTTGCAAAATTTAGCCCGGATCTGCGGTGCTAATCTAGATTGGCAGCCAGCGCAGTAAAAGTAAAGGGTGGACGAGGAAGAGGAGGGGGCGGGGTGGGGGGATAAACAGGCGCACCAGGCAGATCACTGATTCCAGCTTTCTCTTCACGCTGGGCTACAACTTGTTTTTCTTACCTATTTAAACCCAACCTTATTGGTTGTCATGTTACTGGAATCCCATTGTGGCGTTACATCACCTGCAACAGGTGCTCGCTGAGCCTCCGATAGTGACATTCTGCAAGGGTGCCTGCCTGGTAATCTCTACCTGTTTGCATCTATTATTTATTCCGTGCTGAACGGCGTATTCTTCTTCATCTTCTTTCCACTATTTTTAGTCCTGGGGTTGCAAAAAAAAAAAAAAGAAAAAAAAAATTCTCCATTGGAAAGGCCAGATGCCTGTGGGATGATACGATCGCCGTGCAACTTTCAAGGTCTCCTGAATGGTAGCAGCATGTCGTATTTATGTCTTAATTCTCTCGCATAAGCTTCAGCCTCAGAGCCTTTATTAAAGCTTTGGGAGTAATCGGCACGGCTGTCGCACGGCAGACGGGCGGCCGCACTCGTCAGAGTACTTTTTTAATTTTTTCCTATTTTCTATACTTTATTTTGAATTTTTTTGAATTTTTTTTTTTTTTGGTGGATTCCGCAACTTTTTGAAATTTTTTTTTTTCGAACATGAACGTCTCAGGGGCTGAGTTGACGTGAAGTTGAAAAAAATTCTAGACTTTTTCATGGATGGGATATCGAGAAGTTCCATGGCTTTGGTCTGTTTTTGTCGGGATCGACGTTTAATATGCCGGTATTGACCCGTCAGGAAGAATTTATATTTGTGGACTCCAGAGGAATTTGGTTTTCCCATGCTGGTGGGGCTGCTAGTAATCTTTTTATCACTGCATGCTGCCATGCTAAAGGCTCCCAAGGGTAAAAATGTGTCCTGGGTGAGTAAAACTTATTATTTCGATAAAAAAAAGCTAAAAAAAAACACCAAATTTTTTTAAAAAAATACTGTGATATTGCAATATCTATGGTAATAATAATCTTTAATTTATTTTTAGCATTAGTAGGATTATTTATTGTTTTTTTTTTCCTTATGGAAGAGATTCATATACAATACATTCGTTTTAGCTCATTTTTGTATTTTTTTTATTTATTTATTTTTTATACATGGACCCAGTGGACTAAACCATATTCTTCTGCACAAAAAGAAAAAAAAAATTACAGGATGTGATGTAAGATGAATAACGGGTGAAATAGGTTAAAGCAAATCGATTTGGATTTTAATGATTTTTTAAAATAAATTTATTTAAAGTTTTAAAATATTTTCAGATCTATTTTCCCGGAATCTAAGAAAATACCTAGTTTATTCTGTGTCTATAGGGCCGATATAAGCTTCTCGTTTAGGTGGCTTCGCCTTTAGGTTTAATTCCTAGGTTCAGTTTCTTTACTGTAGCCCTGTGGTCGAATCATTATTCAATGTGTGGTTTAAAACCTCATCTATATTTAGAAAGCCTAAAGCTTAAAATCTCAACACTTAACCCAATTGCATTTCACCAAGCCACCCAGGTCAGTGATAGCCAGGAGAGAAAGGAGGGAGAGATAGAGAGAGGCTACAATTATAAGGGATCATAGAATGTATCTACCTAGTCAGTCTATCTATCTATCTATCTATCTATCTATCTATCTATCTATCTATCTATCTATCTATCTATCTATCTCCTATCTATCTATCTATCTATCTATCTATCTATCTATCTATCTATCTATCCATCCATCCATCCATCCATCCATCCATCCATCCATCCATCTATCTATCTATCTATTATCTATCTATCTATCTATCTATCTATCTATCTATTATCTATCTATCTATCTATCTATCTATCTATCTATCTATCTATCATCTATCTATTGATTTATTTATCTATCAATCATTCTGTTTCATATATAATACTGTATTCTTATCTATTTAGCTATCATCTATCTTTCTATATATCTACCTATTTTTCTATTTCATATATACCGTAACTTTTAATCTATTTATCTTTCTATGGATCTAAGTACCTATCTATTATTCTATATTATATATCTTTTTATTTCACTTTCATCTATTTTTCATATCTATCTATCTATCTATCTATCTATCTATCTATCTATCTATCTATCTATCTATCTATCTATCTCCTATCTCTATCTATCTATCTATCTATCTATCTATCTATCTATCTATCTATCTATCTATCTATCTTCTATCTATCTATCTATCTATCTATCTATCTATCTCCTATCTATCTATCTATCTATCTATCTATCTATCTATCTATCTATCTATCTATCTATCTATCTATCTCCTATATCTATCTATCTATCTATCTATCTATCTATCTATCTATCTATCTATCTATCTATCTATCTATTATCTATCTATCTATCTCATATCTATCTATCTATCCATCCATACAACTATCTATCTATCTAGCCATCTATTTATGTAAATTAGCCCATCGCTCATGGTTAGTGGGCCAGTAGGGGTATGGGCACCTTTACATGACCCTATTATTAGGTCAGTTATTGGGAACAAGCATGAGATCAGCTAACATTCACTCTTTTCTTGGCTGATCAGCTCTGCTATGCAATTTAAAGGGGTTAACCAGGCTTAGAAAACATGGCTGCTTTCTTCTCAGGAAGTGACATCATGTCTCTTGGTCACATGGCAATGCTACAACGTTTGATCGGGACCGAGCTGCAGTATGGCCATGTGACCACCTGACACAATGTCACTTCCTGAGAAGAACAAAACTGCCATGTTTTATCAGCCTTGATACCCCCTGTAAGTGATGTGGAATGATACATGGACAGGTTCACCCAGGATTCAATGTGAAGACATTCCAAGCCCCTTGAAATTTGTGGTCGATCAGACTGTGTTGTGGGCCTTAAGAAAAGTATAAAAATAAACCCTCCCCTTACAACCATGATCCTCCATAGACCCTGTTCACAAACCTACTCCCTTGAGTTTTTGTGGGATTGTTTTATTGATTGCATTATATAGGTGATAATAGCCATATTTAGGGCAATGCCTTTCTATAGGTTCTGTTGAGCGTATGGATGTGGTAGAGACTGTTTGGTGCACCCTATTGTATTAGCCAGAATGGAGAGTGCACCATCTTTGGAGTATTCTAAAGGGTCATATAATATAGGAGTACTGATCGATATGAGTAGTCAAGTAAAGTTAAATTTGGCTGCCTACATTTGCCCCAACTCGAGTCATCTAGCGGAGTCTGACCCAGAAAATCCTCTGGTGGGCCCAGTAGAAGGCACATCATCATGTTATCTGGTGGGCCCAAGAAACCCCAGTCTGACACTGCTGAGAACCCGGCCAATTCTGTGTCCCCTTCTAATCTTTCCCAGCCCCTGTGTAGAGAACTGAAGCTGGCCCCATTCACTATAGTGGAGCTCGGTTGGAGTTCCTCCGCATCCTCTCTGAACCCCCCTTTATTCCCAGTATCAGTGTGAGTTCCATAAATCAAGAGTTCCCACCAATGAACAAGCAATAGGGATTATGCTATGAGATGGGAATCCCTCTTTGAATCGAATATGTGATATAGACAGACTATTCAAAATGTGGCCATGTGTAGTCCTATTCATGATAATATTCCATTGGTCTACCATCTATGACACCAGCATGCTCCACCAAAATGGTCAGAATGATGTCCCATAAAAATTCTTGAACATATCACTTTGAGGGTTTTGACAAGATACTAAATTTGGATGTTGAAAAATAGTAACCAAGTTAAACTGAACTCCCATGATCTCCTGTAGAACATGGTCAAGAGTTCCTCAAAAGACAGTAGCGGCCAGAGGTGTTATCTTAGGGATGTGAAGAATCTGGGAGCCTGCTTAAAGATATTCACCTTCGGGTTGGGGAGAGAACCAGAGTAAGGCCGGGTTCATACAAGAGTTCTTGGCCCGGAACCTGAGGCCGTCTCAGGTTCCGGACCAAAATACGGGAACTGCAACTGGTGCAGTACACCGGTATCCAGTCGCGCACTCCGCTCCGGATTAGGCCCGAATGAATGGGCCTAGTCGGGAGGGAGTGTCTTCAGGCAGATGTCGCAAGGCAAATCCGCCTGAAAGAATGAGCATGTCGCTTCTTTTTTCCGGGAGCTGTTTGTTGATTTCAATGGGAGCCGTCTTTTTGGTCAAGATTTTGAGGCAGATACGGCTCAAAATAGGGTAAGTTCACACTGGGTTTTTTGGATCGGAACCTGAGGCGGAGGCCGCCTCGGGTTACGATCCAAAAGCCGGGTAGCCGCGACTGAAAGCCGGTGCACTGCATCGGCATCCAGCCGCGCACTCCGCTCCAGATTAGGCCCAATGAATGGGCCTAGTCCGAAGGAGGGTGTGTCTTCAGGCCGAATCACGAGGCGAAACGGCCTGAAGAATGAGGCCGCCTCAGGTTACGATCAACAAGCCGGGTAGCCGAATTGCGAGGCGAAACGGCCTGAAGAATGAGCACCTCGCTTCTTTTATCGGGATCCGGCTTGTGGAAAAAGCTCCTGAGCGGATCTCGTTGATTTCAATGGGAGTCGTCTGTTTGGTCATGATTTTGAGGGGAATACAGCCTCAAAATCCTGACCAAAATACTCTGTGTGAACTTACCCTAAGACTTCCTTGAGGTAGGGATAGAAGTAGAGGTTCAGGGTTTCTCCCATGTTAAAAAGTTTGGAAAATGACTACTCAATTTTAGACTAAATTTTGAAAACTTTTTGACATATACTACATTCAGTTGAAAAAAAGTCCTTCGGGCTATATGCGCACAGGTGTAGAGTAATAGCCATGAAAAATGGATGAAATGGGCCATTTGGTACCGACCATTTTGGGATCCCTCATAGTCTTTAGTTTATTGAGGGACCCGTGGAAATGGACAAAGATGGGACATGCTCTGTTTTTTGACAGACCGTCAATAAACTGATGTGAATAGACTCATTGAAATCAATGGGGCAGATATATTAAAGGGATTCTACCATTAAAACCTCTTTTTTTGTGGATAAGATGTCGGAATAGCCTTTAGAAAGGCTATTCGTCTCTTACCTTTAGATGTGATCTCCGCCGCGCCGTTCCTTAGAAATACCGGTTTTTACTGGTATGTAAATTAGCTCTCTGGCAGCGATGGGGGCGGGCCCCAGCGCTGAAAATGCGATGGGGGCTTCTCCACTGCTGCTCGAGGACACGATCCTGCGACGTTTCTATCTTCGACTGGATCCTCCCCTTCTCTGTCGTCTTCCTCCTGCGTCACCTTCGACGCCTGCGCAGTTGACTCTGCCAGTGAGACACTAGTAGAGCTGACTGCGCATGCCGGCCGGTGGCCATTTTTTGGAGTCCGCTCTTGCTCTTGTAGTTCAATGCAGGAGCGGCCTCCCAAAAATGGCCGCCGGCATTCGCACTCGGCTCTGCTGGTGTCTCACTGGCACAGTCAACTGCGCAGGAGTCGGAGGTAACGCAGGAGGAAGACGACAGAGAAGGGGAGAATCCAGCCGAAGATAGAGGCGTCGCAGGATCGTGTCCTTGAGCAGCAGTGGGGACGCCCCCAACGCATTTTCAGCGCTGGGGACCGGTATTTCTAAGGAATGGCGCGGCGGAGATCACATCTAAAGGTAAGAGACGAATAGCCTTTCTAAAGGCTATTCCGACGTCTTATCCACAAAAAAAGAGTTTTTAATGGTAGAATCCCTTTAAGACTGGTATGTTGTACGCCAGTCTATAAACAGCCGACTAATGCAGGACACAGCTGATATATAGCGGCACCGGAGATCTGCACCAGTTAGGAATTGGTGTAATTTTCCATTATAACTCATGCCAGAAAACTGTGACGAGCGAGGAGCAGAACGGGGGTTGTGGTACGACATCTTCCCTCTATGCCGGAGGATTGCTAAATTTCCCCCAACGTGTTCTACAACTGTCCATCTTTGTTCTCGTGTGAATATAGCCATAGTGTGTATGGAAAATCATTGGCTTGCACATTCAACAAAAAGACCAGGTAACAATGGTCTCCACGTAATATCATCGACAAAACAGATATAAGTAGTTTTTTCCCATGGCCCCCAGTGAAAAAGGGTTGTGTGCATTGCAGGCTGTTAAATTGAGAACTTAGGGGGTCTTCGGATGATGCAAATTTTTCTTTTTGACCCGTTTCGAGCTGTTTCTTTGCCGCTCTCTTGTTCTTAGCATCACTTGTCTCATCACTAATTAACTAATGAACTGATAATGTCGTCTAGAATGATCACTAATTAACTGATAGCCGACTGTCTGTAGCCTGGTAAGAACCCAGCGACACCAGGAGATGAAGTTACAATATCAAGACGCGAATGCCTTGCCAAATTTGGTGACCAACTTTTCTGGTGACCCTTGTCCTCGCCGTACGCATGACAAACAATTCTGAGAAGAATCACTTTTTCCTGGCGGAGGCTGAGAAGGCGCCCTCCGATGACACTTGGCTAGATCACAAATGTTTTAATTACTCGTGAATTAAAATTTGGAATTTCTCCCAAAAACCACTTGATGGAACCTTCAATTATCACATCTAAATATTTAATTCCTCTTAGGGCGCTGTCACACTTGCAGGTTTTGTTGATGCAGTTTTTGACCAGAGTTTTCAATCTGTTCAGAAAGGCAGAGATCAGCATGGCGGATATCTTTGTGATACCCTTGCCCTCTTGTTTTGTACAAGGGGAGGCCTGGAAATTCACGCCTTTAGGCCAGTGCCTGAGCCTAAAGGTGGCCATACATGTGTTCCCTGAATCCGCTGATTTGGATGGGAGTAACTGATAATCTAATATCTATAATGGTGTCCCAACTCTCCCTGGACATCATTGTGGCCCACCACAGGGTCCTGGGCCCAGTCACGACATCATTGTGGCCCACCACAAGGTCCTGGGCCCAGTCACAACATCATTGTGGCCCACCACAAGGTCCTGGGCCCGGTCACGACAACACCCCCATAATGAAGCCCCTGGATAATTGCAATCAGAGGAATTTATCATGTCTTTTATGTATAATGGTATTCTGCCATAATAGAAGCAATTTTTGTGTAAGTCTGGGTTTTGTGCCAAAAAATGACAACTTTTTTAAGTCTTGAGTCTTGCCCACTACTAAAGATGAGCAGGCCAGGGTTGTGGGAGTTGGTCCAACGTATTTGCTATAACTTGTACCCATAGACTGGGCCTCCAGTGATGTACCAAGGGCTCTTAATAAATCAGATGCTTTTATCATAGGTACTTACATTATTAAAGGGGTTTTCCAGGTCTTGTACTTGATTTCCTTAAGATTGGTCATCCATTAAAGATCAGCGGGGGTTCAACACCCGGGCACCCAACTGATCAGCACCTTTGGTACTAACCAAGGCCTGCATTCAGGCCTGGTGAGAAGTGGAAACAGTGCCCAGGAACCGACACTCCCCCTTCAAGCATCTGGGTGTTGGACCCCAACAGATCTTCAGTTGGTGACCAATGCTAAGGATAGGTTATCAATTAAAAAGTAATGGAAATCCCCTTTAAGACTGGCATGCAATTCGCCGGTCGTAATAAATCCCCCCAGACATGCCTGATCCTTAACAGAGATAAGCTGCCACCAGATTTCTCCATACATATACATGTTAGGCTCGGCCGAGCATGCATGTGTTCCAGACAACTCTGGCATTGGTTTATTACCACCGAAAGCAAAAGGGTCAAGCATCTTGAAATCCGATGGCCTGATCCTTCTCTCCCCCAACACCTGTCTTCGAGGAAGAGTAGGGGACCCCACACACATTAAATGGTCAGCTGGTCTCATGTTAACCGATGGCTTTGGCCAACATTGATATAACATGTATGGCCAGCTTTATGATAAATGGCAATATACAGATCCAAGCAGACTAGTGATGGCACTGTATACATTAAAATAGTCAAAAAAGGGGAACACATTTCCCATTTATGGCACCATTTAGGAATATAGCTATAGGGCGTGCAGATGTAGCGATTGCTACTGGGCCCTAAAGCCTCAGGGGGGCCAAAGAGCTCTCTACAACTTGATAACACATCATTATTATAGATAGCTCATGGTGGGTGGGGGCCCCATTGTATATTTTGCATTGGGTGCCTTGGGCTTCAAGTTATACCTCTGCCACCATGATCAGTACCACCTTGAGCCGGTCCTTAAGGACTCTTAGAACAGTAGATTCTACGCCTCCTATTAATGGCGTCGAAAATGTCCTACAGAATGTCATATTCATGAGCCATATGGAAAAAAATATTTTTTAAAAAAATTCTCCAATGTAGATTAGAAAATGTGGATTCTTTATGGAGAAATTTTGGACACATGGCGGTCCACGCACATCCCATGTAGCGGTAATGTCAAGTAAGTATCTTTGGCTGAGAAATCATTCAGTGTTTCATCAGATCATTATGGCTCCGGGGAGAACGCTGGATCGGCTTCTTTCCAATTTGCAGTTCTGGCAAGAAATGTCAGGAGATATTTACTGGTAGAAAGGATTGCATTCCGCCCGTCCTCTCACCTTGTTATCACACCTATCACTGACACCCTGCACCCACACGCACATACCAATAACTCATCTGGAGACTATTACACTCCCAGCTGTCCAGACTTCCGTTTTTAAAGGGGGATATTCCAGAATTTTCTTATTCTCCAAAATGCCCTGTACCCTATAAACCTCTCTAAACTTACATGATGATGTCATAATGGATTTATGATCTCATTTCCATCTCTACTTTTCTTTCATGGTTCCTATGTTCCTTAAAGAGGACCTTTCATGTCCTCAAGCACATGCGGATTTATGTACCGCTAGAAAGCCTCCATTTCCCATTTTGTGTCCTGGGGCTGGAGATATTAGTGCCATTACCGATAGCTCTTCTCTGTTAGAAGGGCATTCCTGACTGTCTAACTGGGAACGCCCCACCTGGCAGTATTGTCTATAGTTCTTAACTGTCAGAGGGGGCGCTCCTTACTGCCCAGCCATAACGCTGAGCGGTGAGGAACGCTCCCCCACCTCCTGACAATACTCATCCATAGACTAGTACATAATAGCATCATGGCTGGGCGGTAAGGAATGCCCCCTCTGACAGTATAGGACTGTGGACAGTACTGTCAGGAGGTGCGTTCCCAGTTAGACTGTCAGGAACACCCTTCTGACAGTGGGTGGACATCGGTAACAGCACCGGTAACCCGGGGCACATAACGGGAAAGCCTCTAGCAGTATATAGAACCGCATGTGCCCAAGGACATGAAAGATCCTCTTTAAGTGCGTTGTTTGGCAGCCATGGCCATGTCCACTAGTGCAAACTACATTTCTTACAATCCCCTTGTCTCTCCTCTAGGCTCACTGTATGGTAGATATTAGAATGAGAAGTGTCCATATCACCTTTTGTGAGGGGTTGTGCTGTTATGGACACTTATCCTCTATCCACATGGGACGAGGGTCTGAAGGCCACGTTCCCCAGTGATCAGTAAGACAGGGGACACAATTCCCCCGTAAAGCCTCCACTAGAGCTCCATTCAGGTGTGTAACTTGTGGGGGTGCATCCGTAACCATCACTATCAAGAATTCCCTGTAGGGATGAGGTAGGGGGCCCTGGACAAAAGATTGCATCGAGGCCTACAAGATTAGTTACGCCACTGGCTGCTTTCACTGCCATGGTGCGACTGGGACAGTAATCCTCAGCAAGGCCCACAGAAGAGGATTGAATAGAGCAGCGGTCACGCGGGTGCTCCATTCACAAGGAGTCTTTTGGAGAACTTTTGGTTCCCCATCCTCCTGATCACCCAGAAATCAAACATCCCCTATCTTGTGGCTAAGCGTCCGTAACGGTACAAACCCATTAAGGCACTATTAGATGGACCGAACACTCGCTGATTGATTCAGGATAGAAGATGCAGATTTTTGGAAGCACCCCACCTGGTGTAATGGGGTCAGTGCCAATAATCCATGGAGTCAAATGGGGGAGAATTGATGGCAGCATAGATCTATCCTTCTTCATTTAGGGTGCATTCACACAATGTATTTTGGCTCGTAATCTGGCACGTCTACGCCGCAGGAGCTTTTGTGGGCCGTATACGCTCCCAATGAAATCAATGGGAGCGTATACGGCCCGCAAAAGCTCCCGCGGGGTAGACGTGCCAGATTACAAGCCAAAATACATTGTGTGAATGCACCCTTACCTTGCATCGGCCTGTGTAATCCCTCACAGATTATGAGGAGACACTGTGATGATGTGAAAAAAAACCCAAAGAAAACATACTCACCTGTCCCGGTACCCTGGTGTCCCCCACCACGATCCAGTCCTCCATCTCCTTCCAGGGTCTTGTTTCGGGGGAAGACCCATCATGTCACTCGCCATACTTTACCTGTGTTGTCCCGTGTCCTTTCGTTAGGCCTCAGTGGTCTCAAGGCTTCAGAATAAGACCCCAAGAGCAGTAGGACCAGACCGCAGTGGGAGACACCAGAACCCCAGGACAGGTGAGTATCTGTTTTTGCTTCTTGTTCACCTTTCCCAACCTCTTTGCCAAAACCGGACAACCCCTTTAATACTCCTGTGTGTGAGGCCCGCGTGCGTTCAGTTACCCCTCACAGCTGCCGCGGGCGTCATATTACATTGTACTACTTCTCTGTCGCTAACTCATCTCCATCCATTATATCCTGGCTTTTGCTTCCCTACTTGTGTCTGGGCACAATATCAACCATCTGCTTGCGCTGGAGCCGCCGCTGTCACCTAATCTGCTCTCTCTGTTATTTACAAAAAAAAAAACAGAAAAAAAAAAAACGTGTTTTGAAACCGGATCGGCGGAGATTGAGGATGTTTATTTTTTTTTGTTAATTGATGACTACTAGATTATATTGTTGCGGGCGTCCTATTACACACCCACTACCTGCGCACAACCTCTTTGTCTATGCGTTCCGTCTGTGCTTATACTGTTACGGTTTCCAGGCAACACGCGGCGGCTGTGTGTGTGTAAGTTAGGAAGCCCGGAGAATAGGCAAACAAAAGCCATTGAGATTTTACATCAAGGTCAGTGTCGATTTCAGGTGAGCGCTAGTAAATATTGCTTCTGAGCAGATGGGTAAAAATAACCGTATGGCGGTATAAAGAATACGTATGACCTACGGTATGATAGTGATATACACAGTGTACTGAGCTGTCTGCCCTGTCCTTATACACAGTGATATGTGGAGATGCGTAATAGGATATATTGGAGATTGAGAGTGGCAATGTAGCAGAGCTGAATTGGTCATTTGTGCGAGGTTAAAACGGACTAGTCGCCCGGTGACCTCATCTGATCGGCGCCGTAATCCTGAGAATATCGATGTTTTGTTTATTCAAATCTGTTCAGCTATTCCAAAGATATAAGCCCTGTTAGTGTTAATGCAAATTAGGATCTACTAGTCAAGTGGGCGGTACTATAGCTGTAGCTGGGTATTATGTCCATAATGTGGATATATCTGGAGGCCATAGAGGGGTCTCCACTTACTTAAAATGAATGTAGATTTTTTATTCTATTTCCTGTACATGACTATAGGGGCGGCCATCTTCCCCGAACTTCTCCTGTTAACAGCATTTAGTGATCTGCTTTACAGCATAGTCATGGCCATTGGCAACAATAGACTGGAGTAAGTCTATGGGAGAGGTTTCTAGACATGTTCTGTGCAGGGAAGGGGAGGAGATACGCTGCGACATAAAGGTGACTGTTTGCAAAAAAAATCTCTACAGGATTGGCAATTGTCAGCCTATTATTAAGCTTAGTGGCCAGACTTAAAATTGCTGGACTTTCTGCCCCTATTGTTACCTCTGTAGGTATAATTGATGCAACGGCTTTGAAATTCGCAACATGTCGACTGTTCATATCTTTCCAAAATGTATGGATGGGATTACACCACGAGGGGCCCCAGCCTCAAGGGATTGTAAACTATTAGCAAAAAGATTTTTTTTTTCTGGAAAGAGCGCCACATCTATCCAGTGGCTGACTTTGGTATTGCAACTCGGCAACATCCACTTACACAGAGATGAGCTGCAATAACAGACAGCACTCATGGACAGACATGGCGACACGTTATAGTAAATGCGGATGATTTTGTCTAGCCCCGGACCACCACCTTAACTTGTGATTTTGCATTTTAAGTGAGTGGACAATTTGGAAGTAGGGTTGAGCCGATCTTGAGTTTTCAGGATCGATTTTGAAATCCGATTTCCGATCATTTTTCATTCGAACCCGATCTCGATCCCAATTCCGATCCCAATGCAAGTCAATGGGATTTTTTTTACTTTTTTTTTATTTTTTTTAAACAATCCTATTCACTACACAGCATGGAATCTAACAATTGAACACTTTCATTGTTAGAATCACTAAGTAGCCAGAGGATTTTTTTTACTTAGTCCCCCCTGGTGTCCACTTACCTGCAGAGATGGCTGGTCCGGTGCCCGGTGTTCTCGTTCTTCTTCACCTTGCTGCCCCCGCCTCCCAGGTTAGGAGAGTGTGGGTGGGTTAGGAGAGTGTAGGCGGGTACAGGGCAGGGAGACGTCACGTCTCCCCTCCCAGTACCCAGCCACACTCTCCTAAGCCACAAGCCCCGCCTTCTTCTTAGCTCTTTAACATTAACCTTGGAGGTGGGGGCAGTGAGGCGAAGAAGAACGAGAACACTCGGCACCGGACCAGCCATCTCTGCAGGTAAGTAGCTACTAGAGATGTTAGCTAGTCTCCCATTAGAATAAATGGACGCAGCCGGCGCGCAGGGGGTTAAGGCTGTGTGTCAGCTGCTTCCATTCATTTCTATGGAACCGCAGCGGAGCCTTCACACTGAGTATACACTTCGCTCAGAATGAGCGGAGCGTATACTCAGTGTGAAGGCTAACATTGTTAGCTTTTCCCACAATGCTTGGCCAGTAGCAAAGCATTGTGGGAAATAATCACCGATCTCGATCCCACCTAAAAAGATCGTGTTAGGAATTCCGATTGCGATTGTGACATTTTCTCGATCGCCGATCGGAATCCGATCTTTTCCGAACACGATCGCTCAACTCTATTTGGAAGTCATTTTCAATTTTATGGACTAAGTCCAAGCAAAAGGTTCTCTCCTGTACTGTGAGGGGAACAGATTGGGTGTCCTGTGTAGGGCGTATTTGCTAATAGATTTATATTCTTTAATAGAAGTCTTGTAAATGGAGAGGTAAGTGAGAAAAGACATTACGATATGAGGATGCATGGCGGAGAATGTGTCTGAGGGGAGAGATTGATGTCTTTGTCTTCCTCCATCTCACATTCTGCCGCCTCTCATCATTTCAGACATAAATGACCTTGCAGTTGCATAAGAGAAATACAAAGCATTAATGATTTCTGACGGTGTTTCTGGCTGATTTCACTGAAGTGCTGTCAGATGGGAGAGTACGCAGGAACCGCTGCAAAATACCGGCTACATGGACTGTACTATTGTAATACCATAGCTGCAATAGTCTGATGTACAACACTAAAAATGAAAGATATATATATATATATATATATATATATATATATATATATACACTCACCGGCCACTTTATTAGGTACACCTGTCCAACTGCTCGTTAACACTTAATTTCTAATCAGCCAATCACATGGCGGCAACTCAGTGCATTTAGGCATGTAGACATGGTCAAGACAATCTCCTGCAGTTCAAACCGAGCATCAGTATGGGGAAGAAAGGTGATTTGAGTGCCTTTGAACGTGGCATGGTTGTTGGTGCCAGAAGGGCTGGTCTGAGTATTTCAGAAACTGCTGATCTACTGGGATTTTCACGCACAACCATCTCTAGGGTTTACAGAGAATGGTCCGAAAAAGAAAAAACATCCAGGGAGCGGCAGTTCTGTGGGCGGAAATGCGTTGTTGATGCCAGAGGTCAGAGGAGAATGGCCAGACTGGTTCCAGCTGATAGAAAGGCAACAGTGACTCAAATAGCCACCCGTTACAACCAAGGTAGCCAGAAGAGCATCTCTGAACGCACAGTATGTCCAACTTTGAGGCTACAGATGGGCTACAGCAGCAGAAGACCACACCGGGTGCCACTCCTTTCAGCTAAGAACAGGAAACTGAGGCTACAATTTGCACAAGCTCATCGAAATTGGACAATTGAAGATTGGAAAAACGTTGCCTGGTCTGATGAGTCTCGATTTCTGCTGTGACATTCGGATGGTAGGGTCAGAATTTGGCGTCAACAACATGAAAGCATGGATCCATCCTGCCTTGTATCGGTAACGGTTCAGGCTGGTGGTGGTGGTGTCATGGTGTGGGGAATATTTTCTTGGCACTCTTTGGGCCCCTTGGTACCAATTGAGCATCGTTGCAACGCCAAAGCCTACCTGAGTATTGTTGCTGACCATGTCCATCCCTTTATGACCACAATGTACCCAACATCTGATGGCTACTTTCAGCAGGATAATGCAATGCCATGTCATAAAGCTGGAATCATCTCAGACTGGTTTCTTGAACATGACAATGAGTTCACTGTACTCCAATGGCCTCCACAGTCACCAGATCTCAATCCAATAGAGGAGCATCTTTGGGATGTGGTGGAACGGGAGATTCGCATCATGGATGTGCAGCCGACAAATCTGCGGCAACTGTGTGATGCCATCATGTCAATATGGACCAAAATCTCTGAGGAATGCTTCCAGCACCTTGTTGTATCTATGCCACGAAGAATTGAGGCAGTTCTGAAGGCAAAAGGGGGTCCAACCCGTTACTAGCATGGTGTACCTAATAAAGTGGCCGGTGAGTGTATATATATATATATATATATATATATATATATATATATATATATATTTCAACCCTTTCTATATATCACAATTTTCACCTTTCTAACTAGTCCAAGCACTTTACATCAATTATTAGGCACTGATCCATTGATTCCTGCACAGTTGGAATTTTCCCTCTAGCCCTCACCGTTCCTGAGCAATCAGTACTGGTAGTTTTGCTACCTGATATGCTACTTAGGCTCTATACCAGGGGTAGGGAACGTACGGCTCTCCAGCTGTTGCAAAACTACAACTCCCAGCATGCATACTGGCTCTGCTGTTCTGGGAACTCCCATGGAAGTGAATGGAGCATGCTGGGAGTTGTAGTTTCACAGCAGCTGGAGAGCCAAAGGTTCCTTACCCCTGCTCTATACTGTCAGGAGGGCGGTGTCAGGCAGGAGCAGACAAGGGGTGTGACTCTGAACTCTGACACTGGCTGCCTCTGATTGGAGATCTCTATCACGCCCCACCACCACCACCACCTGACACCGCCCACCTGATATGACAGACCATAAATAGCACATCAGGCAGCAAAACTAACTGCGCTTGTTACTCAGGAATGGTGGGGGCTAGGGAAAAAAATCCAACTGTGCTGAAATCAGTGGAGCAGCAACTATTACCAGATAGTGAAATATATCACTCTCAGTCTGTTTATATTTTGTGATATTTTATTCTGTTTTCTATACATGATTGCCTGAGCTATATATGTTATGTTAACAGAATTTAGAGATTTTCTTTACAGCAGTGAGTGAGTAGACTGGAGAAAACTCATTGAGGTCTATGGTTGACATGCTCTGTGCAGGGAGGTGGTATAGATAAGTTGTGATATCATCTATTACCAGTAGTGGAGGTAATGATGGCTCAGTGGTGTTTTATCTATAGAGGTGTCATCATGTATTGCAATCCTGCCTCTGATGTGGTGACTGCTGCAGGTGTTATCATGTATTGTAATACTGTCTGTGATGCAGCGACTAATGCAAAGGAAACTGGCGGTCTATTATTAGGCTTAGTGGCCAAAGTGAAAAATGCAGGATATTATCTTTTTTTTTTTTATAATAGAGATTGTGACATGGAAAAATTATCACACAATCTTCAAAAATCTGTTTAACATAAAAAGTTGGTTTGAAAAATTGGTCATTTTCTGGTAACACATTCCCTTTAATGGGTTCATATGGATGGCCTAATAGTATATATATCAGATTGGTGGAGGTACGACTATTGGCACCCTGCCGATCAGCAATATGAAGGCACTATGGTGCTTGGCTGCAGTATCTTTATTGTTTACATTAGTCTGTCTACCTGCACGCCACTTCCTTAGTAGTGGTGGTGCAGGGTATTGCACGTTGTTCCATTTACTCATCCCATTCACTACCACTACTACTAGAGTAGCGTTCGACCCAGCAGACCAGAGTCAGACCCCCAATGACCCGATACCGATGGCCTGTCCTGATATAGTCAGCCATCAATATTTGATCCTGGGGAAATAATTGGAAGCCCAGGGGAGGTGCGGAAAAATGGCAAACATTGGTACTCTTGGGCTTTGCCGCAGTGTCCTGTCTTCTTTCCCTGATATCTCTGTCATCCTCCCATCTCCTCACTGTTGTTGGAGTTATGATGTTGACACCCCAATGTGACTACTGAAGTCCAATCACAGGCAGTAAATGGCGAGAAGACTGGACGCTGCGGCATAGCCCAGGAGAGGTGAGTATGGGTGAGGTTTTTTTTTTCAGTTTTACGCACCTTCCATGGGTCCCCTACAGTGGTGAACCTAGCTGCCTGTGAGGTCCCCCCTCCCTTCCCAACTGAATCTTTTGATCGTCCGCCTCAGGCAGCAGAGTTGTGTGTGTGTGTGTGTGCTAGTGGTAACATTACAGTGAATACAGTGCAGTAATATTTTGTTACTTACAGGAGACGTCTTCCCACATTTCCCGTCTCTTACTTTTGGACCTCATGACCACTTCTTCCAGCTGTAACTTGACTCTGTAAAGTTTGCAACACAGACATCTTTGACTCCTCGCTTCTCCATGGCCCCGACCCCCATATATATATTATGTCCCACAGTGGCCCCTGCAGCCTATATTATGCCCCGCAGTGGCACAATAGAATTTGGGGCATAATAGAGGTTGCAGGGGCCGCTTTGGGGCATAATAGAGGTTGCAGGGGCCGCTGTGGGGCATAAGGACATAATAGAGGTTGCAGGGGCTGCTTTGGGGCATAATAGGGGTTACAGCGGCCACTGTGGGGTATAATAGAGGTTGCAGGGGCTGCTTTGCGGCATAATAGAGGTTGCAGGGGCCGCTGTGGGGCATAAGGGCATAATAGAGGTTGCAGGGGCCGCTTTGGGGTATAATAGAGGTTGCAGGGGCCACTGTGGGGTATAATAGAGGTTGCAGGGGCCGCTTTGGGGCATAATAGAGGTTGCAGGGGCCGCTGTGGGGTATAATAGAGGTTGCTTGGTCTGATGAAACAAAAGTATAATAATAATTTGTGGCTGGCCAACACCCAAATTTTTTGGTGCCTTCATCTCACGGGAATCCTAATAAAGGTTGCCCTGCTTGGTTGTGTCAGTGCCATAGTCCATCCATCTGAATGTAGCCCAAGCGAAGGTCGTACTCTTCCCGATGTGATACAGCTGCCACTTGATACAACTCTGAATGATATCTGGAATTGTCATGGGAATTGTACCGGTGTATATATGTATATATGCCGTATGAAAACATATCAGAAAGCAACTGTACACAGCAACTATAAAACCCTGGAATATTTTAGGTCTAAAATTCCCAGTCTTCGGAGTCTGGCGGCCGAGGACAAGGAACTAGCAGCTGTTTTTCAATATTAAGATGGAGCGGTATTTGTGTCTCTTGTTAAATCCATGATTGACGTAATCTGCCTAAATCTCCTTACAACAAAACAATCATTCTGAAGCCCAGAGAGCAGCGGCCAGGAATCCTCACAGCGGAAGAGGAAAGTAATATACATTAGACTGAAGGGGACTGAGCCCGGGACTGTGCAGAATAGAATACACTCAGCAGCCGCAACATTACCGGGTGACAAGGGCGCCACTCACAGGTGGTGTATATGAGGCAGCAAGTAAATAATCCTGAAGTTGATGCATAAGGCTGCATTCACACAGAGTAACGTTGGCGGTTTTTGTGCTTATTTTGGCACATAGCGCCGCGTTAACGCCGCGTTTGCGCCGCGCTATTTTGCGGTCGTGTTGAACGGCGTTAACGCGGCGTATACGCGGCGTTATGCGGCGCTATGTGCCAAAATAAGCACAAAAAACACCAACGTTACTCTGTGTGAATGCAGCCTTAGGGGGTGTTCACATGTAGGAACTTGAAACAGATTTATACCTGCTTGTCAAAATTGATGAGGAATTTGACGCTGATATTGATGCTGAATTGAAGTGGAATTTGAAGCAGAATTTGGAGAAGAACATCACTGTATTTTGCCGCTATCGGACAGGACCAAATTCCACAAGCACAGGCTTTCTCCATGTATTTGGAGTTGAAGCAGGAATGGCTGGGCCCCAAAGTGAGCATTTGACGTGGGTCCCATCCCCTGAACCTGACCAACCCCCCCTTTTCCCCCACGTGCGCACACACATACACACAAACCACATTCCTATACATAGTATTATATCCCATAGTGACCGTTGCACACAGTATTATACCCCATAGTGGCCCCTGCACACAGTATTATGTCCCATAGTGGCCCCTGCACACAGTATTATGCCCCATAGTGGCCCCTGCACACAGCATTATGCCCCATAGTGTTCCCTGCACACAGTATTATCCCCCATAGTGGCCCCTGCACACAGTATTATGCCCCATAGTGGCCCCGGCACACAGTATTATGCCCCATAGTGGCCTCTGCACACAGCATTATGCCCCATAGTGTTCCCTGCACACAGTATTATGCCCCATAGTGGCCCCTGCACACAGTATTATGCCCCATAGTGGCCCCTGCACACAGTATTATGTCCCTCAGTGGCCCCTGCACACAGTATTATGCCCCATGGTGTCCCCTGCACACAGTATTATGTCCCATAGTGGCCCCTGCACACACTATTATGCCCCATAGTGTCCCCTGCACACAGTATTATATCCCATAGTGGCCCCTGCACACAGTACTATACCCCATAGTGGCCCCTGCACACAGTATTATGCCCCACGGTGTCCCCTGCACACAGTATTATCCCCCATAGTGGCCCCTGCGCACAGTATTATGTCCCATAGTGGCCCCTGCACACACTATTATGCCCCATAGTGGCCCCTGCACACAGTATTATGTCCCTCAGTGGCCCCTGCACACAGTATTATGCTCCATAGTGGCCCCTGCACACAGTATTATGCCCCATAGTGGCCCCTGCACACAGTATTATGTCCCTCAGTGGCCCCTGCACACAGTATTATGCCCCATAGTGGCCCCTGCACACAGTATTATGCCCCATAGTGACCCCTGCACACAGTATTATGCTCCATAGTGGCCCCTGCACACAGTATTATGTCCCATAGTGGCCCCTGCACACAGTATTATGCCCCATAGTGGCCCCTGCACACGGTATTATGCCCCATAGTGGCCCCTGCACATAGTATTATGTCCCTCAGTGGCCCCTGCACACAGTATTATGCCCCACGGTGTCCCCTGCACACAGTATTATGTCCCATAGTGGCCCCTGCACACACTATTATGCCCCATAGTGGCCCCTGCACACAGTATTATGTCCCTCAGTGGCCCCTGCACACAGTATTATGTCCCATAGTGGCCCCTGCACACACTATTATGCCCCATAGTGGCCCCTGCACACAGTATTATGCCCCATAGTGGCCCCTGCACACAGTATTATGTCCCTCAGTGGCCCCTGCACACAGTATTATGCCCCATAGTGGCCCCTGCACACAGTATTATGTCCCTTAGTGGCCCCTGCACACAGTATTATACCCATAGTGGCCCCTGCACACAGTATTATGTCCCTCAGTGGCCCCTGCACACAGTTTTATCCCCCATAGTGGCCCCTGCACACAGTATTATGCTCCATAGTGGCCCCTGCACACAGTATTATGTCCCTCAGTGGCCCCTGCACACACTATTATGCCCCATAGTGTCCCCGGCACACAGTATTATATCCCATAGTGGCCCCTGCACACAGTATTATACCCCATAGTGGCCCCTGCACACAGTATTATACCCCATAGTGGCCCCTGCACACAGTATTATGCCCCATAGTGGCCCCTGCACACAGCATTATGCCCCATAGTGTTCCCTGCACACAGTATTATCCCCCATAGTGGCCCCTGCACACAGTATTATGCCCCATAGTGGCCCCGGCACACAATATTATGCCCCATAGTGGCCCCTGCACACAGCATTATGCCCCATAGTGTTCCCTGCACACAGTATTATGCCTCATAGTGGCCCCTGCACACAGTATTATGTCCCATAGTGGCCCCTGCACACAGTATTATGTCCCATAGTGGCCCCTGCACACAGTATTATGCCCCATAGTGTTCCCTGCACACAGTATTATCCCCCATAGTGGCCCCTGCACACAGTATTATGCCCCATAGTGGCCCCGGCACACAGTATTATGCCCCATAGTGGCCCCTGCACACAGCATTATGCCCCATAGTGTTCCCTGCACACAGTATTATGCCTCATAGTGGCCCCTGCACACAGTATTATGTCCCATAGTGGCCCCGGCACACAGTATTATGCCCCATAGTGGCCCCTGCACACAGCATTATGCCCCATAGTGTTCCCTGCACACAGTATTATGCCTCATAGTGGCCCCTGCACACAGTATTATGTCCCATAGTGGCCCCGGCACACAGTATTATGCCCCATAGTGGCCCCTGCACACAGTATTATGTCCCTCAGTGGCCCCTGCACACAGTATTATGCCCCATTGTGAACCACCCAAGAACAATTATTATACTCTGGGGTCTTTTCAGAGTATAATAATCAGAGACCCCCAGGAGAGGATACAAACATAAAAAACACTGTTACTTACCTCTCCTGGGCTCCGTGACTCTCCTTGGTGATGTTGGCCATCTTCAATGATGGACCAGATGTCATGTGTGCCAGACCTGACGCATAATGATGCAGACTCGGCCCGTGTGACGTCTGGGACGTCACCAAGTAGGCTTGAAGCTTTCCAGAGCCCAGAAGAGGTAAATAACAGTGCTTTTTATGTTCCTTCACCTCTCCTAGCCCTGTGATAATTATACTCGGGGGTCTGATAAGACCCCACCAAGTCAAATGAGAGCGGTGTTTAAAGGGTTTGCAGGCCTGCGGCTTCACTTACCGATCCGCTCCGGGCCCCCTAATGTCCTGGGCCCTGTAGCAGCCGCTACCACGGTATTTACACCCATGCTCACAGGCTTTCTCTATGTATGGGACGGGGTAGAAGGACTTAGACCTTTCCTAGGGGTCCTATCTCCAGTTTCCCCGCTTGTTTAGCCCATAACACACTTTCCCATATCTCTTATATAATTAACCTTGTACCACTAGATATATGATTCCTGTTTTTTCTTCCCTCCATGTGTCTGTTCAGTTTCCGCGCTTGGGTCTGGTGTTCTTGTCTCGCATGTTACGTCCAGGGTTACACGGTGAGATCCATGAAGCATGCGGCTCTACGGTCAGAGAATGACGTTTATTTACAGATTCTGCTTCTTGAGAAACTTTCTCTTGGACTCGGTTGCCGTAATCGTGGTGGATTCACTTGGGTTCTAAGATTATTAGCGCACATTCCAGAGCGAACCGGGAGCGCTGCCAACATTCCTGTTTGTGCACTGCTCGCAACGTTACATTATACCTCGCTCTTGTGTTATAGGTCAGTAATTGGGTTTCTTTCTCTTCTATTCACATACAAAATTGACTACAGAAAATTCTTAACATTCATATTCTGACCTTGTGTTCTCCATCTTGGTCTTTGACCCTTGGTAATTGAGTGAGGTCAGATCGCAGAACGTTAAGTAACGTATCATGGAGGATCTTTAGTTATTTGGAGAGATTTACTAAAACTGGTGCAAAAAGTGATGCAAATGCCCAAAGGGACCAATCAAGTCTCAGCTCCCATTTTTGACAATGATTGGTTTCTATGGGCTCCACTTTTCCTTTGCTCAAATTTTTTACATGGGGAAGAATACAGCTGTTTCGCTTTATTTGCATCTCATCAGCTTGGCGCAGAGAGGACTGAACTGGCAGAGGTGAGAGGCTTAGACAGGGTTGAGGGGATATTGTCACCCCATAGGGAGATACCACCATTTAGGTGTGTGCAGTCTTATTAAGCCATGAGCGCTCCACTGTGCAAAGGAACATGGGAAGAATAGGTTCTCTCCTGATGGAGTGACGACATCCCCTCAACCCTGTCTAAGCCTCTCACCTCTGCCAGATCAGTCCTCTCTGCGCCAAGCTGATGAGAGCAAATACAACGAAACAGCTGTCCTTGGCTGAGAGACTGCATCTGGTAAAATTCCAACATCATTGCAAACAAAGGCCTCTGAGAAGGTTGACATGATGTTAAAGGGAGCGCCCTCTATTGGATGTCCTGACTGAGGCTCTGTCTTCCTAATTACATCATGGAAAATAGACTTGCACATTCCCAGTCAGCGCCCTCTATTGGTGTGCACACTTGAGGCACTGACATCCTAATTACATCATGGAAGTCAGATTTGCATATTCTTCCCATGTTCTTTTGCACAGTGGAGCGCTCATGGCTTAATAAGACTCCACACACCTATATGGTGGTCTCTCTCTATGGAGTGACGATTTCCCCTCAAATTTTTTTTAGAAATTTTTTTAGAAATTCCCCAGTGTTGGGCTATATTGGTCCATTCTTAATGGCCTTCTGGATCCATTCCTAGTCCGTTTGTTTGCTTTTGACTGCCAAGTATCAATCCATTTTGCATCAGATGAAAAAAAAGGATGAATTTCTCCTTTTTTTTTTTTTGGACCCATGCACTGATCCATTTTTAGGGACGTAACTCGGACACCCTGATTTATTCTCATTGTTTTAAAAACGCTCATTAGAAAGACAGTCTGCTTTTTCCCAAGGAAACAGCGCCACTCTTGTCCATAGGCTGTGTCTGGTATTGTAGCTCAACTCCATTGTAATAAATACCGCTTGAGACTGAGGCCCCACGCAGCGAATCGCTGCAAAGAAAAATGCTGAGGAAGGGACCATGGCAGAAACGCATGACATCCTGCAATGTGTAGATGGGATTAGAATCCTATCCACTTTGCACACTGCGTTTCTGCAACATGGGGCCCCAGCCAAAAGGGGTGTTCCTGCGGTTTGATAATTGAAGATCTATCCTTAGTCTAAGTCATCAACTGAAGATTGACTGGGTCCCAATACCTGAGATCCCTGCTGACCAGCTGTTTGAAATGGCTCCGGCGTTTGGCTGAGGTTTCGTTCACATCCGCGCAGGAGTTTCCATTGGAGACAATTCGCTTGCATGCCTATAAGCTGCAAACAGGCCATGTAAGAAAGTATGGCGCTGTGCTTAATGTCACACAGTCTGTTATGGAGAAGTAGAGTTCACCGTACACCGCTAGCGTTTCCATAAGTATAAATGATGCACTGCGATTTCCAAAAACGCAACAATTTTGGAAATCAAAACATTTCCCCTGCGGGTATTTTTCTGCAATGTGAGGATGGGTTTCGCTAGAATCACATCCACTTTGCAGGGATTGTAAAGTACCATGTTAACGCCACACGGGGCTGCGGCCTTTGGGCTGCGGTTACATACTGCAGAAACCTAGTATTTTTGGCGATTGCAGAAACACAGATGGTAAAAAGATTCGATTTGCAGTCCCAGGAAAGAGAAAGAGATTTTATTTAATCTCAACCCCATATGCAGAAGTGTTACCAATAACTTGTACATTTCTAATGAACACGGCATATTATTTTTACCTGCAGTATGGTGCGTTTTTGCCTCCCTCCATTATTTCCATGCTGCAGTTTTTGAGCATTTTTTGTACCATTTTTCTTTGGCAAATAAAACCTCACCCATTTTGCTGGGACTTGTATGGTCATTGGCATTGTGTGTTTATATAGGAATCCGAGTGCCTGGTGTGTTACACATTGTTAGTAGATCATTGTGTGTGAACAGCGGGTAGTAATGCATCTGCTCCCTGATCACAAATACATAGACTTCAGTACATTGTACTATGCTAGGAAACGTGGAAAGGATTTAAAGGGGTATCCCCATGTTATAAAGTGGGGGTAGGGGGGCAAAATGTGTGACTAGGCCCCCTGTGAGACAAGATATACACATAGACATACCAGATACATCAACTTTATTCCGCACACAGATCAGAAACACACATCATATACACCAGTCACACATCACACCATTGGCATAACTAGGAATGGTCGGGCCCCAAGGCGAACATTCGACATGCCAACCTTCCCCCCCTGGACAAACCGCATTCTTGCGCACAGTATTATGCCCCATAGTGGCCCCTGCACACAGTATTATGCCCCATAGTGGCCCCTGTACACA
The DNA here is from genome assembly GCF_031893055.1 of Leptodactylus fuscus. Lineage (NCBI taxonomy): Eukaryota > Metazoa > Chordata > Amphibia > Anura > Leptodactylidae > Leptodactylus > Leptodactylus fuscus. The sequence continues at coordinate 207,161,810 of NC_134268.1, read as the reverse complement.
GTATTATCCCCCATAGTGGCCCCTGCACACAGTATTATCCTCCATAGTGGCCTCGCACACAGTATTATCCCCAATAGTGGCCCCTGCACACAGTATTATGCGCCATAGTGGCCCCTGTACACAGTATTATGCCCCATAGTGGCCCCTGCACACAGTATTATGCCCCATAGCGGCCCCTGCACACAGTATTATCCCCCATAGTGGCCCCTGTACACAGTATTATCCCCCATAGTGGCCCCTGCACACAGTATTATGCGCCATAGTGGCCCCTGTACACAGTATTATACCCCATAGTGGCCCCTGCACACAGTATTATGTCCCATAGTGGCCCCTGCACACAGTATCATACCCCATAGTGGCCCCTGCACACAGTATTATCCCCCATAGTGGCCCCTGCACACAGTATTATGCCCCACTGTGGACCACCAATGAACAATTATTATACTTTGAGGTATACTTTTATATACTTATACTTTTCAGACCCCAGAGTATAATAATCGGAGACCCAGGAGAGGATACAAACATAAAAAACACTGTTACTTACCTCTCCTGAGCTCTATTGCACTCCCCGCTGATTTCGGCCATCTTCATTGTTGGTACAGACGTTATATGAATCAGGCCTGCATCGCGACATGTAATAACGAAGGATTGGCCCACCAGAGACATCACCAAACAGGCCTCAAGCCTGCTGGAGCGCAGGAGAGGTAAGTAACAGTGTTTTTTTATGTTCCTTCACCTTCCCTGGGACTCCGATCGTTATACTCAGGGGTTCCAATCTTTTACGATCCCAATCGCTCAACCTTATTTGTGGTTGTAAGGTGACAAAATGTGACAAAGTTCAAGGGGTGTGAATACTTTTGCAATGCACTGTACATAAGACACACAACATGGGAGCAAGAAGATATCCTAGACGTGAGCAACACACACATTACACACTTAATACCCGTCAGATTCTGGCCATACGCACATCATGTAAATGCAACATACATGTCAAATACATGCAATACACACATCATACACACACGCCATACCCATCAGATACACATCATACACACATCATACACATCAGACCTAACCACTGAAATGTGCAGGGATCTGCTCCAGCGACTCCACTGACTTGTCAGACACAGTATACTATATTGTATTGGTGTTTATTATATGTTTAGGTTTATTTTATAACTTTTTAAGTATTTGACGACCTGCCTAAGTTTTTTAGGCTGTGACCCAAATTCGGGGATTTAGAGTTGTGTGCAGTTCTTTACATTGACTTGTGTGTTTGTGAAGTCTTGTAGTACTTGAGTTCTCACATAAGTGTTGCATCTCCTGGCCCATTGTACGTCACTGCAGATTATGTGCTCTCTGCTCAGGCTGATGGAGCGCTCTGGTGATCCTGAAGTTGGAGACTGAGTAGCTGAATAGATATTATAAACTACATCAAGTGGCCTTAAGGGGAGGCTGACAGATGTCAGCAACTGAGCTAATAACAGCGCTGAGAAAGGGAATTAAAGACATCTGTACAGAGACTTAGCAGTGCAGAGAATCTCACATGCAAATTAGGTCGCAAGTGCCCTGAGGGCGGGGCCCAAGCCAGGCAAGTGCTCAGGCTCTCATGAGTATACCATTCCCAATGCCTCCCCATTGTCCTAATTCATTTTCTAATGCCATCAGTTTAGCCAGGGCTCTTGTTGGGCTTTGGACAGTCCTGGGACACTATCTATCTATCTATCTATCTATCTATCTATCTATCTATCTATCCATCTATCTATCTCCTATCTATCTATCAATCTATCTATCTATCTATCTATATATCTATCCATCTATCTCCTATCTATCTATCTATCTATCTATCCATCTATCTATCTCCTATCTATCTATCTATCTATCTATCTATCTATCTATCTATCCATCTATCTCCTATCTATCTATCTATCTATCTATCTATCTATCTATCTATCTATCTATCATCTATATCTATCTATCTATCTATCTATCTATCTATCTATCCATCTATCTATCTCTACAATATCTATCTATCTATCTATCTATCTATCTATCTATCTATCTATCTATCTCTTATCTATATCTATCTATCGATCTATCTATCTATCTATCTATCTATCTATCTATCTCTACAATATCTATCTATCTATCTATCTATCTATCTATCTATCTATCTATCTATCTAATATCTATCTATCTATCTCTTATCTATATCTATCTATCTATCTATCTATCTATCTATCTATCAATCATCTATCTATCTCTACAATATCTATCTATCTATCTATCTATCTATCTATCTATCTATCTATCTATCTATCTATCTCTACAATATCTATCTATCAACATAATGACACACCAGTATTATAAATGCCATATGTTAGCTCAGAGCTTTTACCACTGTGACATTGGGGCGCAGGAGATTCAGGTGACATCTCTGATCTTCCTGCTACTTTACCGTTGCACCCAATCAGCTCTGCTACATCTGTGTACAAGTGCTTGTATTCTTCAGGGTGAATTTGCTGTACTTTAGCCCACTCATTGCTGGAAATAACAAGGCACTTTTCTATCTTGCAAAGTTTCTTCTTGTCCCTGGCACAAGGTTCTTTAGCAGCTGTTATTTTGTTAGGAATATTGGTGAGAATATCAGAGCCAGGTATCAACTCTGTGCTACACATTGGGGTGTTATTGACGACTGATCAGTTAGAAACTACTAAGGATGCCCGTACCATGTGAGCCCAGCAACATGCCTCCAAAAAATAATGCAAAAAGTTCGGATATCTGAATGTTCAAGCAATTTGGCTAAAACCAGATATATCGAGAAAAGTTGTTTATTATACTTTAGGGTCTCTTAGGGTGGGGGAAGTGGGGGAGATCTTCTTTTGGGGCCGCCCCCCATCTACAGTATATGATATTAAACGGACTCACCACTAAGCTTCATATTAGACCTCTGGGTAACCATATTTCTGTATATTATTGTCCTACATTAGGTTCACGCTAGCGTCAGCTTTTCCGTTGTTCTGATCCATCGGAAGACCAAAACAACGGATAGGTAGACTGCTACAACAGAAGTCACATCAGACACCTAACAGACCCAATTCACTATAATGGGATCCATTGGGTGTCTGCTGCCGGACACAAACGTTAGACTTACAGGACTATTTTGTCCAGTGTATTTGGACGCACGCTGCAACGTAGACGTGAACATAACCTGATTGGGTCGTCATGTAAATGACACTTTATTTTCTCCAGTTTTCGAGTAGCTATTTGGTTTCACCTTTCTTCCACCTTTGTTTCTCCATAGACTTCTATAGGTTACAGCCTATCTGTACTACAGTGAATTGAGTAAAGAGAAGTCTAATAAGTAGGGAAAGAAGCATTTTCCACCCACAGAGTTTCTTATATTCACCTGTACTATTCCCTTGTAAAATAATAAGTTAGCATGCAATATTAGCATATTATACCTTTAGTCTAAGCAAAGAGATGGCAGAAGGGGGTAGGGGGTGTCATATAAGATTCGTGATTACTAGAGATGAGCGAACACTAAAATGTTCGAGGTTCGAAATTCGATTCGAACAGCCGCTCACTGTTCGAGTGTTCGAATGGGTTTCGAACCCCATTATAGTCTATGGGGAACATAAACTCGTTAAGGGGGAAACCCAAATTCGTGTCTGGAGGGTCACCAAGTCCACTATGACACCCCAGGAAATGATACCAACACCCTGGAATGACACTGGGACAGCAGGGGAAGCATGTCTGGGGGCATAAAAGTCACTTTATTTCATGAAAATCCCTGTCAGTTTGCGATTTTCGCAAGCTAACTTTTCCCCATAGAAATGCATTGGCCAGTGCTGATTGGCCAGAGTACGGAACTCGACCAATCAGCGCTGGCTCTGCTGGAGGAGGCGGAGTCTAAGATCGCTCCACACCAGTCTCCATTCAGGTCCGACCTTAGACTCCGCCTCCTCCGGCAGAGCCAGCGCTGATTGGCCGAAGGCTGGCCAATGCATTCCTATGCGAATGCAGACTTAGCAGTGCTGAGTCAGTTTTGCTCAACTACACATCTGATGCACACTCGGCACTGCTACATCAGATGTAGCAATCTGATGTAGCAGAGCCGAGGGTGCACTAGAACCCCTGTGCAAACTCAGTTCACGCTAATAGAATGCATTGGCCAGCGCTGATTGGCCAATGCATTCTATTAGCCCGATGAAGTAGAGCTGAATGTGTGTGCTAAGCACACTCATTCAGCACTGCTTCATCACGCCAATACAATGCATTAGCCAGTGCTGATTGGCCAGAGTACGGAATTCGGCCAATCAGCGCTGGCCAATGCATTCTATTAGCCCGATGAAGTAGAGCTGAATGTGTGTGCTAAGCACACACATTCAGCACTGCTTCATCACGCCAATACAATGCATTAGCCAGTGCTGATTGGCCAGAGTACGGAATTCCGCCAATCAGCGCTGGCTCTGCTGGAGGAGGCGGAGTCTAAGGTCGGACCTGAATGGAGACTGGTGTGGAGCGATCTTAGACTCCGCCTCCTCCAGCAGAGCCAGCGCTGATTGGCCGAATTCCGTACTCTGGCCAATCAGCACTGGCTAATGCATTGTATTGGCGTGATGAAGCAGTGCTGAATGTGTGTGCTTAGCACACACATTCAGCTCTACTTCATCGGGCTAATAGAATGCATTGGCCAATCAGCGCTGGCCAATGCATTCTATTAGCGTGAACTGAGTTTGCACAGGGGTTCTAGTGCACCCTCGGCTCTGCTACATCAGATTGCTACATCTGATGTAGCAGTGCCGAGTGTGCATCAGATGTGTAGTTGAGCAAAACTGACTCAGCACTGCTAAGTCTCTGCATTCGCATAGGAATGCATTGGCCAGCCTTCGGCCAATCAGCGCTGGCTCTGCCGGAGGAGGCGGAGTCTAAGGTCGGACCTGAATGGAGACTGGTGTGGAGCGATCTTAGACTCCGCCTCCTCCAGCAGAGCCAGCGCTGATTGGTCGAGTTCCGTACTCTGGCCAATCAGCGCTGGCCAATGCATTCTATTAGCCCGATGAAGTAGAGCTGAATGTGTGTGCTTAGCACACACATTCAGCTCTACTTCATCAGGCTAATAGAATACATTGGCCAATCAGCGCTGGCCAATGCATTCTATTAGCTTGATGAAGCAGAGTGTGCACAAGGGTTCAAGCGCACCCTCGGCTCTGATGTAGCAGAGCTGAGGGTGCACAAGGGTTCAAGTGCAGCCTCGGCTCTCCTACATCAGAGCCGAGGGTGCGCTTGAACCCTTGTGCAGCCTCGGCTCTGCTACATCAGAGCCGAGGGTGCGCTTGAACCCTTGTGCACACTCTGCTTCATCAAGCTAATAGAATGCATTGGCCAGCACTGATTGGCCAGAGTACGGAATTCGGCCAATCAGCGCTGGCCAATGCATCCCTATGGGAAAAAGTTTATCTCACAAAAATCACAATTACACACCCGATAGAGCCCCAAAAAGTTATTTTTAATAACATTCCCCCCTAAATAAAGGTTATCCCTAGCTATCCCTGCCTGTACAGCTATCCCTGTCTCATAGTCACAAAGTTCACATTCTCATATGACCCGGATTTGAAATCCACTATTCGTCTAAAATGGAGGTCACCTGATTTCGGCAGCCAATGACTTTTTCCAATTTTTTTCAATGCCCCCGGTGTCGTAGTTCCTGTCCCACCTCCCCTGCGCTGTTATTGGTGCAAAAAAGGCACCAGGGAAGGTGGGAGGGGAATCGAATTTTGGCGCACTTTACCACGTGGTGTTCGATTCGATTCGAACATGGCGAACACCCTGATATCCGATCGAACATGTGTTCGATAGAACACTGTTCGCTCATCTCTAGTGATTACCCATCCAGACTTATTCCTAGAGGTTGAATGCAGGATATGGCATAAAATAAGAATGTGCAATACCGTAAAAGCAGCTTTTGGAATGCCAAATGTGAACAGCGACGGTCTCTTGTGGATTATAGCTTACAATGTTGATGTGTTTTGCATACTTAAAATTGAGAGCTATGTCCCTGGGTATGGCTTGTGTCTGTAAGGAATTATATACAGGTTATAATACAGCAAGCTGAGAAGGAATGAGGGGCTTTATTTAGAAATTGAGAATTGGACAGAGACTCTTCTGCTTCATCTCTTCTATCTCAATACAGGAGGGGAGGTACAGCAGCAGCTGCAGGGTGCCCCAGTCAAAATATTTAAAGGGCTTGTCCAACTTTTTGATATTGATGACCTATGATCAAGCTGAGCTGCAGTAATCCAACATGGCCACTATGCAATGGATGGCGCTGTCTGCTTTCTGGCTTTATCCATTGTGTAGCTATCGTACAAGGGGGGATGCTGTGGGCAACTGACTGGTGGGGGGTGCAGGGTGTTGGTGTTCAGATAGCGATGACCTATGCTGAGGATAGTCCTGCAGACTTAGAATGGAGTACAAATGTGCATGCCTTGCTTTATTTAAACATGGGACAAAAAACTCCCCTCCCCCCATTATCATGATGGATAGTGAAACAATCGGTGATTATAAACAATAAAACAACTTTTCACACATAAATAGGCCAAGTGAATATGAGAAAATGTGTAATTTATCTTATTAAAGAAATCTGTTTCCTTCTCTACTTATGAGGCTCAACAATTTTTTAAATAGAAGTCTATGGAGAGAGAATGGGAAGAGGAGGCTGCTGGAAAAACACACACAAATAACTGCAGCTGCTATACTGTGAGTCAGGGAGCTCTTCTAACACTGCTATGTGTCAAAGTAAATCAATAACAGACTATACCTCCCCCTCTCCTCTCTATAGACTTCTATGAGTCTGGTGAGTATGGAGACCACTGTCTGAGTGAAGATAAGGAGGAGGAGACAGGGTAATAAGTGGAGAAGGAAACATATTTCTTTAATAAGATATATTACAAAGTTTCTTATATTCACCTGTACTATTGATTTATGAAGAACAGTTTTATGATTGGAGGTACCCTTTAAGAATGGCATTGTTCAGGGGTAAACAGTTTGGGGACATCTATCGAGCCTTAAAGGGATTCTACCACTAAATAGTTATTTTTTCTGCTTTAGACGTCTGAATAACCTTTAGAAAGGCTATTCGTCTCTTACCTTTAGACGTGGTCTCCGCTGCGCCGTTCCTTAGAAATCCTGGTTTTTACCAGTATGCTAATGAGTTCTCTTGCAGCAATGGGGGCGGGCCCCAGTGCTCAATTGGCGATGGGGGCGTCCTCACTGCTGCCTGAGAACTCTCTCCAGCGACGCCTCCATCTTCAGCTGCATCCTCCCCTTTTCTGTCGTCTTCCTTTTGCGTCAGCTCTGACGCCTGTGCAGTCGGCTCTGCCAGCGAGACACTAGTAGAGCAGACTGCGCATGCCGCAATTGCGCGCACATGCAGTACGCTCCTCGAAGTCTTCGCCGAACAGAGCGTACTGCGCATGCTCAGTAAGGTCTCTACAGCCCTCTGACGCGTGAGTGAAGTCGTCCAGGCTTCGGAGGGTCTGTACAGACCTTACTGAGCATGCGCAGTACGCTCTGTTCGGCGAAGACTTTGAGGAGCGTATTGCGCGTGCGCCTTGAAAATATGACCACCGGCATGTGCAGTCGGCTCTACTAGTATCTCGCTGGCAGAGCCGATTGCGCAGGCGTCGGAGCTGTCGCAGAAGGAAGATGACAGAGAAGGGGAGGATGCAGCTGAAGAAGGAGGCGTCGCTGGAGAGAGAGTCTCGGGCAGCAGTGGGGATGCCCCCATTGCCGTTTGAGCGCTGGGGCCCGCCCCCATTGCTGCGAGAAAACTCATTAACATACCGGTAAAAAACGGGATTTCTAAGGAATTGCGCAGCGGAGATCACGTCTAAAGGTGATCTAAAGGCTATTCCGACATCAAATGCAGAAAAAATAGCTGTTTAGTGGTAGAATCCCTTTAAACCCCTCTGTTGGCATTCTGCTTACAATATTTGAGATAAGATAATCCTTTATTGGTCCCACCATGGGGAAATTCATTGTGTTTGTGGGGTCCCACTGATGGCATTATTAATGAGGACATTTAGGTGACTGTGTCAATGCCCTTTGGGTGTAGTTTGGGGCAAGGACCAGGTGCAGGCCATGTTTTAGATTTCCCTGAAACGGCTTTAATGCTTTATTATACAGAGACTACAGATGTCAGCGTCTCATTGTTTTTAGAGATAAAGTCTCAATCCATCCTAGCTTTGGGAGTAATGGTGTCAATGTGTCATTGCATTAGACTATGGGAGTCGGCGTCTGGCTGTTCAGGGATTGAAGGGACCATTATAAAGGAACAAGCAAGAAGCAAAGTCCCTTGTCTGTCTGTAAGAAGGTCTCACGTAGCAGCAACAATAGGAAACAGTAACACATAAGGTGTCGGTGTCATTGATCTGGGAGTAAAGGTGTCAATGTGTCATTACTCAGGGTATAGAGGTCATTGTATATTTGTTGTACCTCTAATGTATCAGTCTGCGACATCCATCGAGCAGGTATACGGTATGTTAGTATACCTTTTTTTTCCCGACTGTATGAAATAATTTAGACAACTATGCGATTTATTTCATAGGCATCCGGTTAAAAAGAAGGTGTCGTACAATGAAAGGTATAATGCACCATAATAAAGGAGTATTGTAGGTTATTGAAAATATCATCTAAAATATGACAAAAAATAAATAAAATTGAATAATGAATAAAAAATAAAATATTTCAAATTAAAAAAAATAGTGAACATTGCACTATAAAAAACACTACAACTAAAAAAAAATAGTTCAAGAAAACAATTACAAATATTTAAATATAAAATCACACAAAAGTTTCCCCATTAAAAAAAAAATGCTTTAAACATCAAAAAATCAGCAGAAAAAATTGTAAATAATTGTAAATGCAGCGTGACCTGATCTATAAAATATTACAATATTTCACCGATGTGGTGAATGCTGCAAAAAAAAATTGTTATTGCTTTACCCAGCCTATCAAATACACAATCAATAGTAATAAAAAAAAGCTGTAAGTACCCCAAAAGGTACCAATGAAAACATCAACTCATCTCACAAAATGTAAGCCCATGTAGAGCTGGGTCAATGGAACAAGTAAAAAGTTCTCAGAATATGGTGACAGAAAAACAAATCCTTTTGAGGCCGGGGCCCCACGTAGAGTTATCTCTGCGATTTTGCTGGGGAAGGTGAAAAAACAAAACCAAAACATACTTACCTGTCCCGGTACTCCAGTGTTTCTCAAAGTGGTCAAGTCCTGCTGCTCCCAGGGTCTTGTTCCGAAAGAAGTCCTTGCCACACATCAGGATTTTGGCTGGATCAAGATCTAGGAGCAGCAGGACTGGGTCGCCTTGGGAGATACTGGAGCACCAATTCTTGAGAACTGAATGGCCATCATGTGGCCACTGTAAGAGGGAATTCCAAGAATAGCTGAGGTTCTGCTTCTTTTTACACTCACCGGCCACTTTATTAGGTACACCTGTCCAACTGCTCGTTAACACTTAATTTCTAGTCAGCCAATCACATGGCAGCAACTCAGTGCATTTAGGCATGTAGACATGGTCAAGACAATCTCCTGCAGTTCAAACCGAGCATCAGTATGGGGAAGAAAGGTGATTTGAGTGCCTTTGAACGTGGCATGGTTGTTGGTGCCAGAAGGGCTGGTCTGAGTATTTCAGAAACTGCTGATCTACTGGGATTTTCACGCACAACCATCTCTAGGGTTTACAGAGAATGGTCCGAAAAAGAAAAAACATCCAGTGAGCGGCAGTTCTGTGGGCGGAAATGCGTTGTTGATGCCAGAGGTCAGAGGAGAATGGCCAGACTGGTTCAAGCTGATAGAAAGGCAACAGTGACTCAAATAGCCACCCGTTACAACCAAGGTAGCCAGAAGAGCATCTCTGAACGCCGCACAGTACGTCCAACTTTGAGGCAGATGGGCTACAGCAGCAGAAGACCACACCGGGTGCCACTCCTTTCAGCTAAGAACAGGAAACTGAGGCTACAATTTGCACAAGCTCATCGAAATTGGACAATTGAAGATTGGAAAAACGTTGCCTGGTCTGATGAGTCTCGATTTCTGCTGCGACATTCGGATGGTAGGGTCAGAATTTGGCGTCAACAACATGAAAGCATGGATCCATCCTGCCTTGTATCAACGGTTCAGGCTGGTGGTGGTGGTGTCATGGTGTGGGGAATATTTTCTTGGCACTCTTTGGGCCCCTTGGTACCAATTGAGCATCGTTGCAACGCCAAAGCCTACCTGAGTATTGTTGCTGACCATGTCCATCCCTTTATGACCACAATGTACCCAACATCTGATGGCTACTTTCAGCAGGATAATGCAATGCCATGTCATAAAGCTGGAATCATCTCAGACTGGTTTCTTGAACATGACAATGAGTTCACTGTACTCCAATGGCCTCCACAGTCACCAGATCTCAATCCAATAGAGCATCTTTGGGATGTGGTGGAACGAGAGATTCGCATCATGGATGTGCAGCCGACAAATCTGCGGCAACTGTATGATGCCATCATGTCAATATGGACCAAAATCTCTGAGGAATGCTTCCAGCACCTTGTTGTATCTATGCCACGAAGAATTGAGGCAGTTCTGAAGGCAAAAGGGGGTCCAACCCGTTACTAGCATGGTGTACCTAATATAGTGTATATGCTGCGTGTAGAATAAGCATGGGAAGTTGCCCTGCACAGCTGGTCTGTGTGGACCTCTACTGATCAAGGATAGGCCATAAATAAATTACTGGCTAAACCCTTAAAAGGATCATGGAACCCTATGGACAATGAATGCCAGGTCTTGAAGAACCACCAGGTCTTGGTGAAGGACCACCAAATCTTGGTGAAGGACCACCAGGCCTTGGTGATGAAACAACAGGCCTTGGTGAAGGGCCACCAAATCTTGGTGAAGGACCACCAGGCCTTGGTGATGAAACAACAGGCCTTGGTGAAGGGCCACCAAATCTTGGTGAAGGACCACCAGGCCTTGGTGAAGAAGCACCAGGCCTTGGTGAAGAACCACCACCATGGTATCTTTCCTATCTTTTTGAATTTTTGCACTTGAAGAACTATAGGAATAACTAGAGAGACAACGTCCTATAAGATATAGAGCACACGTTGTATAGAACTATGGGAGCGGTACATGACTCTCCTACGATTCTGGAAGACAACACAATACAGTGCAATATGTCCCTTTATGAAGACGATAAAAATCAGCTTAGAAAAAGTCACCCTCCGAACACTGCGATTACCTTTAATTCTTCGAAGCAAAAGAGGTAATTGAATAACCATAAGCTTCTTAGCTTCTTTTAGTGTAATTATGTTTCTATAGCCAATGGCAAGGGCAAGGAAGAGTAGAAGCAAGCGAGCGAAGTGTTAAAAGTCAGAGGTCAAAAACATTAACACCTTCTAGGAGGACAATGGGCTTTATATATATAGGGTGGAGGTACTTAGGAGACTTTATGGCCATTGTTAGAAAAATCTTTTATTTTTCTCTAAAATTACATAATTTTTTCCCTCCTTTCGGAGGTGGCGGCGCCTTGGCTCTTTGATTATCCTATCGATAATGGTTCAGAATTATTCATCTATAAGTCGTGTCGGACTGAGGTTCCCTGGGCCCACCAGATAAAATTATTCTGGGTTCCTACCTTCCAACAACCCCTGAGAAATAGACCATAATCCCCATAGGCATAGCTATAGGGGGTGCAGAAGTGGCAATCGCTACCAGGCCCTGGAGGGTCAGCAAGCCCAAAGTCCTCTCTAGAACATAAGATGACACCAGCATAGATAGCACATGGTAAGTAGGGTCCCCATTATATATGTTGTGCAAGTTACACCTCTGAATTAGTACCTTTCAAATTTGGGTGTCTTCTTCATCCATTATTGAGTAAGGACTTGGGTCCACCAGGGGATCCTCTTGTACCCTGGTGGGCCAGTCCAACATTGTCTGTAGGTGATATAATCTCCATGTTTATGGATGGAAGACTTGTCGAGGGTTAGACTGGGTGCATTTGGCCCACTAGGAAGGAAAGCCCCTCTAATGGCCACTTGCCCACATAGGTTCACAGGGAAGAGCTTACTTCTATTCCGCTGCTTCTGTTCCTTTGCCCTGCTTGTGTGGACAGGAGTAGATGATATAGAAACAATGGGAGACCAACCCCCCTGAAATAAGGAGCAATCCAGATTGTAGCTATCTGAAAAGTGAAGGTAGTTGGAATGTTTTCTCTAGCCCTCACCATTCCTGAGCAATTGGTTTGTTTTAGCACCCAATATACTAATTACACTGTCTACTGTCAGGTGGGCAGTCTGGGGTGGTGCAAATTGTCTGGGACTGCCTACCTGACAGTAGAGAGGATAATTAGCATATTGGGTGCTTTAATTATCAGAAATGATTGCTCAGGAATGGTGGGGGCTAGAGAAAAAATTTCAACTACTCTGGAATCAGTGGAGCAGCAGCTATTGAGGGATATAAAAGTCAGTATTAGTTGAGGTGGTGAAAGGTCCTCCTTAAGATTCAGGATACTCTGTAAATAGAAGAGGCATTTCCTCTGCGCTTGTTCTAGAAGGAAGGTGGAGCAAAGGAATAAATAGCCATCCCCTCTGCCAGACTGAGTTCAGGTGGCTGGAGTAATCTAGGCCAGTGTGAGGTAAAAGGGTTGTCTGAATCTTTTTGTAACCACTTGCTGGCTGTATTATTACGCTGTATTTAAAGATGCATTCCTGCACAGGAGCTGAGCGGGCGCTATAGCTGACAGGCCTCTAATGTATATACTGCAGCAAAGGCAGAAAAGAGAGAATGTAAGATGTGTATCAGGTCCTATTCGAGTAAAGAGGGTCCCTGAAATGGCAGGGAGACTCCTGCAAAATGGGGCGACCTCCCAGAGCCTCGGAAGAATGGGCAAATCTCCAGTGCTTGGGATAATGTTGCTGCATTTGCAGGACTCTCAATCATATATAACATGGGCACTTTATGTGCAGTACATGTCATGAAAAATGGGCGTATCTGGCACATTGCATGTCCAGTGACGTAACTAAAGTCTTGTGGGCCCCGGGGAAAACGTTTGTCCAGGGCTCCCTCCCCCCTCCGTACAGCAAATTCTTGACAGTGCTAGTTAGTGGGGCCCCACACAGTATAATATGCTCTACAGTGGCTCCCACATGGTGTTATATGCTCCCCACAGTGGCCCCACACAGTATTATATGCTCAACAGTAGGCCCCACCCAATATTATATGCTCCACAGTGGACCCCACACAGTATTATATGCTCTACAGTGGTTCCCACACAGTGTTATATACTCCTCACAGTGGCCCCACACAGTATTATATGCTCCCCACAGTGGGTTCCACGCAGTATTATATGCTCCCCACAGTGGGTTCCACACAGTGTTATATGCTCCACAGTAGGCCCCACCCAATATTATATGCTCCACAGTGGACCCCACACAGTATTATATGCCCCCCACTGGGCCCCTTTCCATTAACAATACGTATAGCGGTTGGCAAACCAGGCTTTCCCCAACCGCTATCGTACTCGTCCGGAGCCCTGGCCATCTCTATCTCATTACGCCACTGTGCATGTCCAAGTCCAAAAAGGGTGTGACTAACAACAAAAGGGGGTGTCGTAACACAATAGGCAGTGTGGCTTTGCTAAAAGAGGTTGTGGTTACTCGAACGCCAAGTCTCCTGGGCAAGTCTCCTGGATGCCCATCATCAAAAGTTGGCAAGTATGATAAAGTGGAAAGTTGCCAGGAGGGGAAATTTAACTCTGCCATACCAATTTGTATAGCACTGTGTAAAAGTTGGTGACCCCATGGATGTCACTTTACTAAGATAATCCACAAAAATAATGTCCTGTAGTGCCAACTAATATATTCCGCCAACTAGAGTGGGGTCTTCTGGGAATAAACAGACAATGGGGTATTTAGACATTAGGCCGGCATAAGACAGACACTTAATCCTCACAGTAAAACCTCTTACAGAGCACTTTGGGCTGACACGTACATGGCAGATTGCTTTCTGATGGGGCTTCCTTTCCTCTGTACAATCTGTAAAGTATAACACTTTCTATGTAGAGATGACATATAGACAACCATTGCTTAAAGGGAAGATCCTGGGAATATTCAAGCAACATCCCCTGCACTGGTTAAGATGTATTACTAATATACAGTCATGGCCAAAAGTTTTGAGAATGACACAAATCTTCTATTGTCACATGCTCTGCTCCCTCTGGTTTTTCTGAGTGTTTGTCAGATGTTTTTATCACATACAGAAATAGAATTGCAATCATATTATGAGTAATAAAAGCTTATGTTGACAGTTAGAATGAGTTAATGCAGCGTTGCAATATTTGCAGTGTTGACCTTTCTTCTTCAGGACCTCTGCAATTCTCCCTGCCATGCTCTCAATTAACTTCTGGACCAAATCCTGACTGATAGCAGTCCATTCTTGCACAATCAATGCTTGCATTTTGTCAGAATTAGTAGGTTTTTGTTTGTCCACCCGTCTCTTGATGATTGACCACAAATTCTCAATGGGATTAAGGTCTGTGGGGTTTCCAGGCCATGGACCCAAAATCTCTATGTTTTGTTCCCTGAGCCATTTAGTTATCACCTTTGCTTTATGGCAAGGTGCTCCATCATGCTGGAAAAGGCATTGTTGATCGCCAAACTGCTCTTGGACGGTTGGGAGAAGTTGATCTTGGAGGACATTCTGGTACCATTCTTTATTCATGGCTGTGTTTTTAGGCAAGACTGTGAGAGAGCCGATTCCCTTGGCTGAGAAGCAACCCCACACATGAATGGTTTCAGGATGCTTTACAGTTGGCATGAGACAAGACTGGTGATAGCGCTCACCTCGTCTTCTCCAAATAAGCTGTTTTCCAGATGTCCCAAACAATCAAAAAAGGGGATTCATCAGAGAAAATGACTTTACCCCAGTCCTCAGCAGTCCACTCCCTGTACCTTTTGCAGAATATCAGTCTGTCCCTGATGTTTTTTCTGGAGAGAAGTGGCTTCTTTGCTGCCCTCCTTGAGACCAGGCCTTGCTCCAAGAGTGTCCACCTCACAGTGCGTGCAGATGCAATCACACCTGCCTGCTGCCATTCCTGAGCAAGCTCTGCAATGCTGATAGCCCGATCCCGCAGCTGAAACACTTTTAAGAGACGGTCCTGGTGCTTGCTGGTCTTTCTTGGGCGCCCTGGAGCCTTTTTGCCAACAATGGAACCTCTCTCCTTGAAGTTCTTGATGATGCGATAGATTGTTGACTGAGGTGCAATCTTTCTAGCTGCGATACTCTTCCCTGTTAGGCCATTTTTGTGCAGTGCAATGATGACTGCACGTGTTTCTTTAGCGATAACCATGGTTAACAGAAGAGAAACAATGATGCCAAGCACCAGCCTCCTTTTAAAGTGTCCAGTGGTGTCATTCTTACTTAATCATGACACATTGATCTCCAGCCCTGTCCTCATCAACACCCACACCTGTGTTAATAGAGCAATCACTGAAACGATGTTAGCTGGTCCTTTTAAGGCAGGGCTGCAATGATGTTGAAATGTGTTTTGGGGGACAAAGTTCATTTTCTAGGCAAATATTGACTTTGCAAGTAATTGCTGTTAAGCTGATCACTCTTTATAACATTCTGGAGTATATGCAAATTGCCATTAGGAAAACTGAAGCAGTAGACTTTGTAAAAATTAATATTTGCATCATTCTCAAAACTTTTGGCCATGACTGTACACTGTGATCCCCCTGAGCAGGGGTGTAACTACCAGGGTAGCAGCGGTAGCAGCTGCCACAAGGCTCGGGAAATTAGGGGGCCCGGTGACAGCCGCTACCGCTGTGTTTTTTTCTTAATAGGCTGTTACCGGCTGGAGTCCACCCGATAACGGGCCCTATTTACTTTCCAATCCTGGCAGGGGCCGAGATCGGTAAGTGACGCCGAGGGTCCCAAAAACACTATTATTATACTCAGGGGTCTTTTCAGACCCCCAAGTCTAATGATAGGAGGCCCAGGAGAGGTAAGCGAACATAACAAACATTGTTACTTACCTCTTTGGGCTCCAGACAGGCTTGGTCCTACTTGTGTGTCGTCCCTGACATCACATGACCGGGACCTGCGTCCCGGGTCATGTGACTGTTCCGGACGTCATTGAAGATGGTGGACACCACCGAGGAGTGCAGCGGAGCCAGGGGGAGGAAAGTTAACAGTGTTTTTTATGTTGGTATTCCCCTTCGGTCTCCAATTATTATACTCTGGGGTCTGAAAAGACCCCAGAGTATAATAATTGTTCATTGGTGTCTACAGTGGGGCATAATACTGTGTGCAGGGGCCACTATGAGGCATAATAGTGTGTGTAGGGGCCACTATGGGGCATAATACTGTGTGCAGGGGCCACTATGGGGCATAATAGTGCGTGCAGGAATGCAAGGGGGAGGGTGGTCGGACGGTCATAATCTTCAGGGTCAAACAGGGGAGGGGGGGCCCATGTCAAAACCATTCCTACTTACGCCACTGCCCCTGAACCCCATTTCCTATGTGTTTTAGAGGGCAGCCGGGGAGCCCGGAACTCTTATGCCTCTGCCTATCTTTGATTCACTGTCACATGACCATGTCCACTCTTTTCATTGGGGCATGTGGCCCAAGTAGAGAGGCGGTGGCTTTAGTGAAAGTCGCAGGGAAGACGAAGGAACGGACTTTGAATGGACTCACTTAGGCTATGTTCACCATATCTGCACCAGAGTTTCTGGACTCCACTGCAGAAACTGCCAGATATCCGTAGGGATAAAAGTCCTGCCCAGAGGTGATCCATTGGTATCTGTGGGTACGTGCTGTACCCCAGACCTTCTTTCTTCGTCAATTTTCAGTGGACTCTGCAACTTAGGTTTAGCCAATGGAGACTCCCTCGTAGATGTGAAGTCAGCCTTATCCTTACAGAGCTGTGTACTAGTGGTCAGACAGGTGAGGACCACTTCATGGCTTTTACTTTTTGTGATGTTTTTGCTGCTTTGACGGTTTCCCAAAACACGGCATTCTCCGGATATGGTGTGTGGGTGGAGGGGTTAGTGAATTGTATATTTTATGGCATCGTTTGTACTTTATGGGTTGTTATGTTCTGACAATCTGGAGCATCATCTCTTTACACCATTCTCCCAATCTTTTCAAATTCACGGAACCCCCGGAAAAATGAACTTCCTCAGTGTGCCCTATCAAGACAAAAACATCCTAAGGATGCAGATGCCGTTGCGGTCATTTTCTCAATCAGAGTGTTGCAGCCCCCGGCTGGTTTCCAAGGCATCGTTGGATGCCCCAGGACTAGGGTTGAGCCAATTTTGAGATTTCAGGATCGATTTTAAAATCCGATTTCTGATCATTTTCCAGCCGATCCCGATCGTGAAATTTGCTCGATTGCTGATCGGGATCTGATCTTTTCCGATCCCGATCGCTCAACCCTAGTCAATGCTTCTCTATGGGAAAAGTCACTTTTAGGGTTGAGCCGATCTTGAGATTTCAAAATCCGATATCCAATCATTTTCCAGCCGATCCCGATCGTGAAATTTGCTCGATCGCTGATTGGGATCCGATCTTCTCCGATCATGATCGCTCAACCCTACCCAGGACCCCTGTTGGAAATCGCTGCTATGGACAAACAACAGATGTAGCAGAGTTAACCCGAACTTCTGCCACTAGTTTAACTATCTGATATCTTATCTCAGAAGACAACGATAACTAGTAAGAAAGTAAGAAAACATTTGCAATGAGTTTTCATTGGTTCCTGTTGTCCTCTGTGATAAGATAATATGCTGCAGAGGATTAAAGGGGTTGTCCAGGAGTTTCAGTACTTGGGCTGGGGAAGGTGACAAAGGAAAAAAAATAATACTTATGTGCACATGCTGCCACTGTCCAGTCCTGCGCTTGCAAGGGCTTGTGCATGTGACCGATGAGACCGTCTCTGGTAAGGGAGCGCTCACACTACCGCCGCTGTCTGCCCCGGTTTTTCCGTCCTAAACCTCAGGGAAATTGGACAGGGGACGGCTTGCCGGCGGTTAGCTCTAAAACCCATTCATTGCTGTATGTACAACTTTGTGTCCGTGCAAAAAAAAAAAAAAAACGGTAGTGTGAACACCTCCTTCGTATGTACGTGACCGCTGAGGTCGTCATAGGAATCGGAGACGTCACTCATATATGTCACTACAGTCATGTGCGGTGAGGACTTCACCTTCTCCTGCCTCCTGCCCAAGTACCGAGATTCCTGGACAATCCCTTTAAATAATTGCAGAAGTTCGGGATAACCCCCATCTGTATACAGCGTTGTGTAACTTCTGTTGGAATTTTTTTTTTCTTTGCTGCTTTCTGTAATATAATACCGCCTATAATAGCGTTTCGTAATAGCGTGTATCATCTGGCAGACCCCCAGGACTACACTTGTAAGTCGCTCTGCTGTGAATGGAGTAACCCTATAGTTCTCAGCCAGTGTTACTGGAGTCTATCATCACCCTGGAAAACAGAGGAAGACTTCTAAGTAGTCTGTGAAAGTTCCAGCAGTTCACCAGCAGCCAATGAACTGGGCCCCCCCAGACCATGTGACCACCTTCATTTACCAGAACCCTGCATTATTTTCCTAAGTCAATCCTCCCATCCCTCAGTAACGGATATGGACTTCCCAGGCAATGCTGCTCGGAGCCCACCGCTGCCTGTTGCACTGTGCTGACTGCAGCCTGACATTGCCTGCCATACATATACATAGATACAAGCAGTATTTATTTGGAGAGGGTCTGAGCGTGGGAAAGAGACCGCTCACTATTCCAGCTGTACCACAACAAAAACTCTTTGTCTGTCCCTGATGGAAGTGCTGGCTTCTTAGTTTATTTGCTAGGGGACTACAGCAATGTACCTCTATGGCAGCGAGGAATCGGACGAGGTAAGAGCACATTTCTTTCATGCACTTTGTCGCTTTCTTCGATATATTTGTCATCATTTAGTTTATGAAATGCACAAAGAACTCTCCGCAAGAGCAAATCTTTGCAAATAATAGTGCACGAATAGAATTCTAGGACGGCAGTGAAGACTGACACTTGCACCAGAAGAGGCTTAGGAGGCAGGGAGCAGGTGAAGGAAGATGTATATGTCATTTACGGTTTAGGGGAAGCTGGGTGACTTCTCCAATAGTCAATGCTTCCGTAACGCTATCCCTAATTGCTCCGATTTGTGGTCATTATGTTTCAGGGAATTGTGGGGTGACATATTCAAGATGTTTTTTATTTTTTAGTAATGGACCAAATTGTATCTAAAACTAGTAATCCAGTGCACAATGTGTGGGAAATTTTCATTTTTGCAAATCCTGATGTAGTCCTTAAGGCAGTGGTCCTCAACCTGTGGTGCTCAAGCAGAAAGTGGCGGCATGGCTGCAGGGTTATCTCTCGAGCTGTGTAAATGTTGGGCTCCGTATAAAGAGCTACAATTTGGCCTGTCAGTGCCAGAACTCCATGTGTGGAAGGGGCGCTATTGGTTGTTCCCATGTAGCACCCTGTAGGACAGATTGGGCTAGAAGGGGCACATCCAGTGACTACTTGTGAGATCATCATCTGAGCAGTCTCAGTGATGTTGTTCATTTCCTTGATGTCATCACGCTGAGCTTTTCTTTGGTTCAGTGATGTCATCATGCTTAGTTGTTGTTTGGTTCAGTGATGTCATCATGTTGAGTTGTTGTTTGGTTCAGTGATGTCATCACGCTGAGTTGTTTAGTTCCCTGATGTCATCACGCTGAGCTGTTGTTTGGTTCAGTGATGTCATCACGCCGAGCTGTTGTTTGGTTCAGTGATGTCATCATGTTGAGTTGTTTTTTGGTTCAGTGATGTCATCACTCTGAGTTGTTGTTTTCTTCATTGTTGTCATCTCTCTGCGCTGTAGTTTGGTTCTGTGATGTCATCTCTCCGAGCTTTGAGCTTATATAGTCTACCCCTGACTATAGAGCAAGATGGCCAAATAAATTGTAGGCAGCCCAGACGATCGCTTAGGGTATGTTCATATCTGCGGTTATATCCCAGAGTTCCCCTTTACATTGACATGTAGGAGCATATAGACTGGAGTGACTCCACAATAACCAGTTTAAGGCGAGAGGCCCCACAGCAAAAAAACACTGCGCAAAAATGCACACTGTGAACTTTAGGCCTCTATAAAACCTATACGGAAAACACCAGCGACACACATGCTGCGATTTACAAGAACAGAACGGCCTAGCCTAAGGGTATGTTACACAGTGCTTTTTGCAGGCACATTTTGAGGCGGAATCCACCTCAAACTCTGTCTCCAAAAACACCTCCCAACTCTCCCATTCATTCAAATTGGAGTCATGCAGATTCTTTTCTGTAGCCGATACGTAGCCGTACGTTCAGGTGGATGAGAGCACAAAATAAAACCGCTAGCGGGACCCAAAGAACAAAAACGTAATCCACTAAAAAAAAACAGTTACCAGCCGAAACTCGCGAACCCCATAGACTATAATAGGATCCTGCCGAAAAAGACGGAAAAATGCGGAGAGAAAACTCCTGCTCGTAGAACATTTCTCTTCACAATTTTTAAGCGGATTTGCGGATGGGAATCCAGAAACGTGGAACCCAGGTGGAAGTGTGACTCTGGCCTAAGGGGCGTAGTCCAGATGGAGGAATTTGGAGTTCATTATGAGGTGGATTCTCCATCAAAATCAGGTCCAAATTCTGGCCATTGTTCGAGGGAAGACACTACAATTGGTTGCTATGGGTGACCGTACTCCATGACCATGTTCTTCTGGGCACCACAGTAGTCACCACCATCTATATTACTGAGTCTTATCACTTCTTCTTGACGAGGTTACTACAGTTCATCTGGCCGAGGCCTCTACAAACGTGTTTTTGATGTTCCCTGCTGCTTCCTGTTGCTAACCCTACTGATTTATCGGCTTCTACCGTGAAAGTGTCAGGCCGCGAGGGAAATCAGCTTTATTTTGGCCTATTTCGGTTGAATTTACAGAAAGTCTAACTAAAAAGGCTTTGGTCCCGCATAACGAAATGCAGTTAAAAAAAAAACGTGGAAAAAAACGTAGCGAAAAAGCACTTTTTTTTCCCGTAGCATTTTTTATTGACGTTTAGGTTGGGGCCCTATGTTGCAAAAATGCTGCTTTTTACATTACCTGCAAAGTGAGGGGGATTGTGGCAAATGTTGTCCACACATCGCAGAAGAAAAATCTGCAGTGGACATACTGCATTTTCAAAAACGTTAGCCTTAAAGGGATTCTACCATTAAAATCAAATTTTTTCTCACTACCACAGCGGGATAGGCGCCGCGAGGCAGAAGGACGTCTCTGGCTAATGGTCAGAAAAGCCCTTCTGACCATAGAGCACTACGGTACCGGCACCGTAAGCTCTGTACACCGGGCACAGATCGGGAAAGCCGACAGTGTGCTGAATTCAGCGCACTGTCAGCTTTCCAGCAGTATATAACACTGCATGTGCCCAAAAGTGGTGAAAGGTCCTCTTTAAAACATATAGTTCTGCCCTTCACCCCGCCAAACAAGACTATTTCATAGCTCTCATCTCTTCTCTCTCCAGCAACTCTAAAAGGCTTTTTGAAACTTTTCACTCCTTACTCACACCCAAGGTGCAGACGCCATTCACAGACCTTAGTGCTGATGACCTGGCCACCTATTTCCAGGATAAAATTGATAAAATCCGTCAGGAAATAACTGCCCAAGCCCCAGGTGGCATTGATCCCATCACCTACCATAGTGCTGATCCCCTCACCAACCGCATTACAGCCTGTCCATTCTCATCTTTTGAACCTGTTACAGAAGAGGAAGTCTCCCAACTACTTTCTTCATCTCGCCCTACAACCTGCAGTAGTGACCCCTTCCCCTCACACCTTCTCCAATCTCTGTCGCCTGCTGTCACTACTTACTTTACTAAAATATTTAACCTCTCTCTCTTCTGGAATCTTCCCATCCTCCTTCAAGCATGCTGTTATAACTCCGCTATTGAAAAAACCCTCCATGGACCCGTCCTGTGCTGCTATCGACCCGTCTCTAACCTCCCCTTCATCTCTAAACTTTTGGAACGCCTGGTCTATTCTCATTTAATCCGCTATCTCTCTGCTAACTCTCTGCTTGACCCCTTACAATCTGGCTTCCGCGCTCTGCACTCTACTGAAACGGCCCTCACAAAAGTCTCCAATGATCTCCTAATGGCTAAATCCAATGGCGGCTTCTCTCTTCTTATTCTTCTGGTCCTCTCTGCAGCTTTTGACACTGTTGACCATCAATTCCTCCTCACTATGCTCCGCTCAGTCGGCCTCAATGACACTGCGCTCTCCTGGTTCTCCTCTTATCTCTCACACCACACTTTCAGTGTATCATTTGCGGGCTCTTTTTCCTCTCCTCTTTCCCTTGCTGTTGGGGTTCCTCAGGGCTCAGTCCTCGGCCCCCTGCTCTTTTCTCTCTACACAGCCCCCATTGGACAAACCATCGCCAGATTTGGCTTCAGGTACCATCTTTATGCTGATGACACCCAATTATACACATCTTCCCGTGACATCACCCCTGCACTCATACAGAACACCAGTGACTGTCTCTCTGCTGTCTCTAATATCATGTCCTCGCTCTATCTGAAACTAAATCTCTCTAAGACTGAACTACTACTGTTTCCACCATCTAATAGATCTGTCCCTGATATATCCATTGCAGTCTCAGGCCTTACTATAACTCCTAGGCAGCATGCCCGCTGCCTCGGGGTCATATTTGACGCAGACCTTTCCTTCACCCCTCATATTGAATCACTCGCACGTTCATGTCACCTCCACCTCAAAAGCATCTCCAGAATACGCCCTTTCCTTACCAGAGATACACTAAAGACACTTATTGTCTCTCTGATTCATTCTCACCTTGACTACTGTAACGCCTTACTAATCGGTCTTCCCCTCACTAAACTCTCCCCTCTACAATCTATTCTGAATGCAGCAGCCAGGCTCATCTATCAGGCTAGACGCTGCAGCGATGCCTCCGGTCTGTGCCAGTCACTACATTGGCTGCCTATTCATTATAGAATAAAATATAAAGTTATCACCCTCATCCACAAGGCTCTCCATAATGCTGCACCTCCCTACATTTCCTCCCTCATCTCTGTCTACCGCCCAACCCGTGCTCTCCATTCACTCAATGACCTAACACTTACATCCTCTATTATCAGAACCTCCCCCGCTCGTATACAAGACTTCTCCCGAGCTGCATTCTTCTCCTACCTTTAGATGTCTTCTCCGTGCCGCTGTTCAGTAGAAATGCCAGTTTTCTTCACTATGCAAATGAGTTCTCTTGAAGCACTGGGGGCGGTCCTCAGCACTCAAACAGCACTGGAGACGTTCCCAATGCTGTGAGAGAACTCTCCAGCGCCGCCTCCATCTTCTTCAGGAATTGCTTCCTCATGCGTCTTCTTCCGGCGCTGGCAGTCAAACTTCTAGGCCTCAGGCAGAGCCAACTGGCATGCCCACAGGCCACAAGAAAATGGCCGCTTACTTATTGCGTAAGCGGGCATTTTTCTTGTGGCCTGTGGGTAGGCACAGGCGACTCTGCCCAAGGCCCGAGACCTAGAAGTTTGACCGCCTGCGCCGGAAGAAGACGCGTGAAGAGGACGTTCCTGAAGAAGATGGAGGCGGTACTGGAGAGTTCTCTGACAGCATTGGGGACGCCCCCAGTGCTGCGAGATAATTAATTTGCATACCAACAAAAAACGTTATTTCTACGGAACCACAGCACGGAGAAGACATCTAAAGGTAGGAGAAGAATAGCCTTTCTTCCTACGTGTTAATGAGATAAAAATTGATTTTAATGGTAGAATCCCTTTAAGGAGATTTTGCTGCACCTTGAGGAAAGATATGGGAATGGGATAGGCTACTGCCAAAATGGGAGAAAAGAATTGGCCAGAGGCTCCAATGATGATCTCAGGCCTATTCGGGGAACAGAAGTAAATATGGATGAACCTGGAGATAAGCGGCGCCTGATCTTTTGGCAGCTGCTTATCTCTGTCTGTCTGATATGTTTGTCCAGCTGAGCTAAGCCTCGCTAATGGGGAAGTTGGCAGAATGACAGCTAGCCTAGGATTATGGCCAGCAAAAGGCCTCATATATATCACCATATCACTGCTCGGTGCAAGTTATAAAAAACCCATAGATATAAGTGAGGCCCTAATATATGTAATATGATGTTGGGCTGTACCCGGGGTGTATGGGCAACTTCTAGTCGTGTGACCCCCTTGTGATGGTCAGCTACCCCGGGGCAGATTTAAGAAATGGTTGACTAGAGTGACATGACAGACGAGGACAACACAAGGAAGTGAGGCCAGGAGACATGATGAAACCCCTCTTGTGCTTAGGATTCCCTAGCTAATGATATAGACCCGTATACTGTCAGCCAGGCCGTGATGGCAGCGCTGATAACCTTTGTTACTTGGAAGGAAGGAGGTCATTACAGTTTGTTTTCCTGAAGACGTCCTTATTTCTTCAGACCTACATTAGCCCCCAGACCCATATCCTGTACCGCAGCCCTTGTCTGTCTAGTTCAATAAAACCTAAGGTTACATCATCGTAATGGCTTTTACTTTCACAAAAATGGATCCGTATTCTGCAAAAACTTGTATCGCTCAGAATCACGGATCCGCAAAAAGATTTGTATGATCCCATATACTTGTATGGGCGAGTCTATGCCGCAAAGACGGGCAGAAATAGGTCCTGAGCCATATTTTGCCGATGGATTCAGTGGCCTGGACATTGATCTGTTAAAACCACGGACATGTATATGGGTCTATATATTATACTGACAAACCCTACGGTCATGTATATGGGGCCTACATCGGTAACATGTAAGAATTAGCACTAAGGATATGGCGAACCGGAACCAGGATCACAGAGAGCGATATCACTCTAT
The DNA here is from genome assembly GCF_031893055.1 of Leptodactylus fuscus. NCBI lineage: Eukaryota > Metazoa > Chordata > Amphibia > Anura > Leptodactylidae > Leptodactylus > Leptodactylus fuscus. The sequence continues at coordinate 207,136,819 of NC_134268.1, read as the reverse complement.
TTCCTTGCGTCGTATAACTTTGATCAGTCTGCTGCAATGTCGAGGGATCATGTATAAAAAGTGTCGCCACATTGTCAAATTTGGAAATGGAAAATGGATCCCCATATGCCTCACATCCAAAAACGTTTTCCAACAATGTCTCCATGTACCATATGCTTAACAGATGTCACAATGTTGTATTCATACACACCACTAGTCTAGCAGGGGGCGCCGGTGTGAGGTACCAGGGGGTGCAAACATGTCTGTTTTGGCCATGGTATTTAGAGTTTGGGATGGATTTATGAGTGAGCGTGCTCCAGATTTTTGGTGTCAAAAGTTGCAAAGCTAACGCATTTTGGGGCCTTCAACCTCACTTTCATGAACGCGAAAGTGGTGCAGGAGTTGTTACATTTAATACCGTTTACGACAGTTTATATTTCCGTATGTTACTGTCATTGTTCTAAAGATGGAAGAATGACAGACCTAAAAGGGGTTGTCCAGCGGAGTAGTAATTTACTAACCTGGTCCTGAAGATTGCTTCTGATTGACCCTGGGGTTCTGGTGATGTCACGACCTTCTGGTGATGTAATCCCAAGCTGCATCGCTCCGCACCCTCCTTCTCTTATCTCACAAGGATTTGGGGGTGTAACACTACTTTGAATCACATGACCCAGGCACCGGCATTGTCGCGATTACGGCCCGAATCCTAAATTTTACACGTTGACAATGTTGCAACTTAAAGGTGGAGTTTCCCTTTAAATAATTCCGTGGCCAGATTCTCACTTGTTCTGCACTTGTTAGAATCCCTTCTGCTTTCCATGCTTGGAGCGAATCCATGACATGTGAGTATGTGCAGGCCATGGTAAGGAATTTAAGCTGGAGTCCAGATAGCGTACTGGGATTCTATACGTTGACATGTGAGTAGGAAGCCAAGGACATAAAAACTCAATGAACATTCGACGAAAAGCGAGCAGCGCTCTCGTGTCGTCAGGGCCGCGTCTCATTAGCTGATTATATCCCAAAATATTCTGCCGGGTAGACCATATGTTTTCGATTGAGAGGAAGGACTCGTGCTAGCAGTCCACATAAACAATTATGTATGATTCATGACTTGGGAAGCTGCGAGCGATCCTGCGATAGGCCGGACTGTCAGATGTTTGTAGTTTGTTTTATCTGAAGAGTCGCTTTCGTTGCCGAATTTGTGGGAAAAGAAGATAAAACTTTATGTGTTTCAGAAGTTCACGAAATGTTATATTGAGAGTTTAAGTGTTACTAATGGCCGCATTACGTCGTCAGCCGAGGATTCCCCGTATTTATTTTGCTTACATAGGCTAGGTTCGCATCTGCACCCTGAAAAAGTCCTTGTCACAAACAGATGACATAGCAGTCATAGCAATGACTTAGTTACAGGAGGTTTTATCCAATGATATAGTTTTGTCTGCGGGTGCTATGTATCCTTAAAGAGATCCTTTAGGTGTACAAGGATTTGTAGACTATACACATCTTGCTAAATCTTGAACAAAAAAGAATTAAATTCCCCTTTTTTTGAAAAAAAAAAAAAAAAAAAGAATGTGCTCTAGCACCACCTTTTGGAAGGTATCTCCCTATATATCAATGCTCAGTTTCCCAGTAACCTAGTGGCAAACTCTGGGATTAAAGCCAAGACAGAATATCTCCTCTAAAAGGAAGATACCAGTCCACAGACAGCTGTCTTATGGTTATTGCCCCTCATTGTTGCCTAGCAGGGCACTAGGTGAGAGGTCATAGATGTGAGTCTGAAGGTGAACTTTATGTCCTTAAGGAGATTGCAGGCCACCTTTCTGTGTACAAAGGCTTATACGCTATAATTGCCCTGCTAAGTATTCTGGGAAAACAATATGCACATAAATCCTCCATGATGGAAAAAGGAGAACTTGCTCTAGTGCCACCTTTAGGAAGGTAGCTCCCTATAAATTAATGCTTGGTTTCCAGAAACCTAATGGTATGATCTGGGTTTGGAGGCAAGCCTTCAAAAGAAAGAGTGAGAGGTCATAGACGTGGGTCAGAAGGGGCACTACATATCCTTTGCAGGCCACTTTTCGGTGTAAAGGGTCTTAAAGACTCCAATATCCTCAGGACAGCTATCTGTGGATGGGTCTGTTTTCCTTTTGGAGAAGCTGAAGAGTACATTGGGGCACAGTGATGAAAAAAACGGGGTGGCGCTTCTCCTCAATGGCATAAACACAGATGAAGGCTTGGCTTTAATCACAGATCATGCCACTAGGTTTTTGGAAACCAAGCATTGATGTGTAGGGAGCTACCTTCCCAAAGGTGGCGCTAGAGAGAGTTCTCCTTTTTCAACCAAGGAGGCATTATTTCCATAGCCTTTATCCAATAGAATCCATTCCATGATATCTAGCGCTGGGACTTCTGAATGAATTTGTGCAGTGCGGGGATTGATTTCACAGCCGCTCGGTTACTCATTAAGCTCGAGGCTGCTGTGACAGTAAAGGAGGCGAGGAGGCGATACTGATACAGCCTCATTATACTTCACAGCAGCACGCTCGGCTATAGACTAGATTTATATACAGGAGTTCGTCCGCTGGGTGGTCATGTATTGTATCTCCGTCAAAGCTATATTCTATAACAGTGTCTCAACCTTTTCAAGCCAAATACCCCCGAATACTCGCAACTTATGTGACAAATCCTGCTCCCGATCTCAAGTGGGGAAGAAAGACTGGCACGTATGGCACGCCAAACAAATGCTTTTGGTTATGGCAGACACACACTAAGGTCCCGTAAGTCCAGCAGGTAACGGGCCCTATTTACTTACCGATCCTGACTCCTTGTCACAGCCGCCGGTGCTTCCCCTTCTATGGAGACGGCTATAAGCAGGAGCCAGGATCAGTAAGTAAGGCTGCGGGCCCACAAACACTGTTATTATCCTCAGGGGTCTTTTCAGACCCCCCAAGTATAAGGATCGGAGGGCTAATAGAGGTGAGGGAGCATAAAAAATACTGTTACTTACCTCTCCTGGGCTCCGGAAGGATTCAGGCCTACTTGGTGACGTCCCAGATGTCTCATGGGCCGGGCTTGTGTTGCAGAAACTTGATTTCCATATCATAGTCAACTACTGTACCTAAGTAGTTGAAGATTTTGGTTGACACGAGCCCCCCTATAAACCTCAGTTACTGGATATGAAATAACACTGTACAACACATCAGATGGCCGCTCATTTTTAACCCTTAAATGACCGGCCTGTTTTAGGCCTTAATGACCAAACCATTTTTTGCATATTTCTCATCACATACCAAGACCGATAACTTTTTTATTTTTCCTTTAGTGTAACTATACAAGGGCATGTTGCCTTGCGGGACTAGTGCTAGTGTTTATTGGCATTATTTTGGGGTAGATCTATCCCATTGATTGACTGTTGCTAAAGGGTTGCCCAGGATATATTTTTGAAAGGAGGCCGGAGAAGGTAAAAAAAACCGAACCCCATACTCACCTGTCCCGGTGCTCTAGTATCTCCCACTACGGTCCAGTCCTGCTGCGAGTGACGTTTCGGGCTTTTTCTGAGGCCTTCAATGGCTGTGGAGCTTTGTGTATGCTGACAGGTTGTCTGGATCTCACTATACCTTCACACTACACAGTGTAGATCACATAAGATGACATTTGTAGTGACCCACTATGTGGGGCGCTACACTGACAGTACAGAGTTTACATAGCATATCAGGCACCAAAACCATACCTCCCAACTTTTGAAGAATAGAAAGAGGGACAAAATGTGTGGCACGGGCAGCGCACTGTGGCAAATTTGGCCCCACCCACTTTTATGTTGACTCCGCCCATTCTCAGTCATTTTTATGCACTCCCACACAGTATAATCCTCCTACAGTCACCCGTAAATTATGTCCCCCCTCCATCTCCCCCCCAATTTCATATACACCCTTGATCTGCCCCTAGTTTCATGTCCCCTCTCCATCTCTGTCCCCAGTTTTATGTCCCCCAGTGTCATGCCGTTCTTCCCCCTTTCATCTGCCCACAGTTTCATGTCCCCCCCCGTCTCTGCCCCAGTGTCATGCCGTTCTTCCCCCCTTCATCTGCCCCAGTGTCGTGCCGTTCCCCCCTCCTTCATCTGCCCCAGTGTAATGCTGTTCTCCCCCTTCTTCATCTGCCCCAGTATCATGCCGTTCTCCCCTCCTTCATCTTCCCCAGTGTCATGCCGTTCTCCCCTCCTTCATCTGCCCAGTGTCGTGCCGTTCCCCCCTCCTTAATCTGCCCCAGTGTAATGCTGTTCTCCCCCTTCTTCATCTGCCCCAGTGTCATGCCGTTCTCCCCACCTTCATCTGCCCCAGTGTCATGCCATTCTCCCCTCCTTTATCTGCCCAGTGTCGTTCCGTTCCCCCCTCCTTAATCTGCCCCAGTGTAATGCTGTTCTCCTCCTTCTTCATCTGCCCCAGTGTCATGCCGTTCTCCCCCCTCTTCATCTGCCCCAGTGTCGTGGCGTTCCCCCCTCCTTAATCTGCCCCAGTGTAATGCTGTTCTCCTCCTTCTTCATCTGCCCCAGTGTCATGCCGTTCTCCCCTCTTTCATCTGCCCCAGTGTCATGCCATTCTCCCCCGCTTCATCTGCCCCAGTGTCATGCCGTTCTCCCCTTCCTTCATCTGCCCCAGTGTCATGCCGTTCTTCCCCCTTCATCTGCCCCAGTGTTTTGCCGTTCTCCCACCCTTCATTTGCCCCAGTGTCATGCCGTTCTCCCCTTCCTTCATCTGCCCCAGTGTCATGCCGTTCTCCCCCCTTCATCTGCTCCAGTGTGATATCTCCCCCCCCCTTCACCCAGTTTCATGGGCCCCCTACATTTTGTTCCACCTTGATGTTTAACACAAAAACCCCCACTTACACTCACCTTCCATCGCTCCCCCACCACTCTCTCCGCTCTCTCACTCATACACATAGTTGTAGGCGCGATGTGACGTCATCACATCGCGGCTACAAATGCCAGAGCGTAGCGTTAAAGCGGGAGCTGAGCTGTGACGGCTCTTGCTTTAAACGCCTATGTATGAGTTGAAATCGGGACATACCTCCCGCCGACCTGGACCGCAGGAGAGGACACCGAAATCGTGAGTGTCCCGCGGAAATCGGGACGGTTGGGAGGTATGCCAAAACTAACAGCATTGATTGGTCAGGAATGGTGGGGGCTAGAATAAAAATTCCAACAGTTCCAGAATCAGTAAAACAGGACCTATTAGATTATGTTAAGAGATGGACTTTATTGAGGTGGTGAAAGGTTCTCTTTATGTCTAAAATCATTTAAAATGTAAGTCTGGTCTTAAGAAGATGTCTAGGCTACAGTATGGTCACATGTTGCTTTGCGGGTGACATAACGACTTGTAATTTTTTGTCTTCGTGGTGCAACCACCTATACACTATGAGCTGTATTGCACATAACATTAGCAAAAGTACATAACACAAACATTGGGTAGCGGTTGAGCATAACTTTGACGACTACATCACTACACAGGAGTCGCCATCGGTTTTGGCCAGAGACCCTATATAAGGCCGCACTCACCTAAGGGTGCTAAACTGAAGGGTTTGATCTTCACTAGAGATGAGCGAACAGTAAAATGTCCGAGGTTCGATATTCGTTTCGAGTAGCCCCTCAATATTCAACTACTCGAATCGAATATCGAACCCTATTATAGTCTATGCGGGGAAAATGCTCGTTTCAGGGGTAGGCAACGTTCGATCAAACTATACTTACCAAGTCCACGAGTGAGGGTCGGGCTGGATCCTCCGAGCAGTCTTCTCCCTGCAGCGTCCCCGCGGCATCTTCCGGCTCTGAATTCACTCTGCCAGGCACTACAAGCGGACATGCGCAGTCGGCTCTGCCCAGGCCCGATGCCTGGCAGAGTGAATGAAAAGCTGGAAGACGCCGCGGGGAAGCTGCACGGAGAAGACTTCTAAAGGTAGGAGAAGAACCAGCATTGATTGGCCGACTGTATAGCATTCGGCCAATCAATGCTGGTTCTGCATCAAACTTTTACATTCGAACAGCGAGTGGTACTCGATCGAGTACGAGTATTTCGAATACCGTAGTATTCGATCGAATACCTACTCGATTGAGTATTACTCACTCATTTCTAATCTTCACCTCCTTACAGACATTGGCCAGTTGTTCCACCAACAACTATCTCATGTACGCCTAACTCTTCTGCTCTTGATAAAGGTAGTCCTACATAAGGACCATTTCGCCGACTATCCTCTAGTCACATCTCGCGCGATGACATTCAGCTCTTTTTCGACAACTTTACTTCAGGGAGCGTCTGATACTTTTCCTTTTTCAAAAATGAGATGAAAGTGACATTTCCGAATCCGTCTCCGAGTCAGTAAATACGTCTCCGGTCGTGTCATCGTCGCAAACAATAAAGGGTTTTAAGGAAATTAAAATCATGGCCAGAATAATAAAAATACGTTGTACAAATTAAACTATTGTGCATTGATGAGACCAGATCTGTCAACAAAGGACGGAAAAAAATGGAGCAAGGCCGGCGGAATAAATAAAAAAAATATATTTGGCAAAAGCAAAGTCTGATGTTGCCAGGAGTTATATTTAATCTAAGTTTTGGTACGGCTGGAGACGACAGCGAGAAGAAAATGTGATCTTCTTCGGGAGGTATTGTTTAGGATTGGCAACATTAGGGAACAGCAAAAAGTAAGGAAGAGCGGAAACTTTTTGTTTTATTGTTAGTAGCTTTCTTCCAAGCCACTTTTAGTTTGCAAACACACAGGTTGGTGGCTAGAGATGAGCGAGTACTGTTCGGATCAGCCGATCCAAACAGCACGCACGCATTGAAATGAATGGACGTAGCCGGCACACGGGGGGTTAAGCGGCTGGCGTCAAAGCAGAAGTACCAGGTGCTTCCATTCATTTCAATGTGTGCGTGCTGTTCGGATCGGCTGATCCGAACAGTACTCGCTCATCTCTATTGGTGGCTGTCTGGTATGGTGGGTTTCGAAGGGTTGTCCCAAGATTTAGGCTCATATTCTATTCATTGGACCGATCACTGGGGGTCTCACTCTCACCATCATCAGAATGGAAATCCCAATAACAAGCACGGTTGGGCTTGCATGGTCTTGTTCTGTGACACTGCCGTAGATAGTCGAGCGCTGAATTTGGATTGTCTGTAGAAGTCCATTAGAGATGAATGGATCGGGAGAGTGCGGACATTACCTCCGGTCCAATCCAACACGGGAAGACTGGAGCCCTGTTTTTGTTACTAGTGGGAGTCCCACTATCATATCCTGTTAGTAGTGGTTAAGTTATGTGACCAATTGGGTGATAGATTTCCATTGGGTTGCCTATCCCACCCACACCATGCCAAAGAACTCACCATGGGACTCCAAGCCCAATGGGCCATAACATCTAACAAGGATTGACTGGTGCTGACATCAGCATTGGAATAAAGGTGTCTCTTAAAGAAAACCCTTCTCTGTATGCCTTGTGTGGGCAAAAGTATGTCATAGCTTCATGAGCCAGAGTGAGGAACCACTTGAGGAGACCTCGTCCATTCTGGTGGCCATTTGTAATTCCTGATTCCGATTCCATATTGGCTAGGCTTTCCAAGAGCCTAACCCATGGTCACCAACTATTTTTAGAGAAAGGATTGACTTACGACGTCTCAGACTATTGGTTGTTGAATCTTCAAAGTGCCTGACCTTTGGTGATCACCAAGGGTTCTGTCTTGAGATGTCTCGGATTATAATCAATCTTCAAAAAAATGGCCAAACCAAAATGTTGAAATGTTTACAAAAAGTTATACTACTAGATTAGCATGGGTCCTACCACTGATCACAAGAACAAGGGTTCTTAGTTACCAGTGTGAATTTTTGGAAAAAATTTTGGTGTAATTTGGCACATTGAAGCCATGACCCATTCCCCTATGTCACTGCTACCCTTTTACTTTAAGTCATGGAAATTAGAAAAATATGATCCAAAATGAGTAGGGACAAATTGATGTAAATTTGCATCAGATTTTGATGCATTTTACATCAGGGGTGAGTTGCAACCCCAATACTAAATCTGCCCCATGGCATTAAAAACTAAGAGTAGAAACAAACACCAAATTTTCAGATGTTCTGGATTACCAAATATCTGGATTGAAGAAAGTTCAGTATACTTAGAGTTTTTAGCAAAATAGGTCACAAGGTCACTCTTTTTGACATTACCTGCCTTCCCTGCATACAGTATACCAGGGGCAGACATGCCATTGGGGCCCAGGAGGTCAGGGGCCCTATCTCCTTAAATCCAACTGTCTACGGTCTATTAGCTTGCAAGTAGGGTTGAGCCGATCTTGAGATTTCAGGATCGTTTTTAAAATTTTTGATATTTTTGATATATTTGAATTTTTGAATTTTTTTCCAGCGATCGTGAAATTTGCTCGATCCCCGATCGGAATCCGATCTTTTCCGATCCCGATTGCTCAACCCTACTTACAAGTACATGCCTATGTTAATAAACTTCATGGCTAGCTATTGGATTGATAGAGAGGGAAGTGCCCTATGCTGAGATATTGGAAAACAAGGGGCACATACTGGTTCTTGCACAGGGGTTGTCTTTGTCCGCCCCTGTGGTATATACCTACTGTATGATAGACTAGTGGATATGGCAGGGATAAGGCATTGTTAAACCATGCAGCAGAGGCGAGCGCGCGCACAGCATTTCATGTCATGGGAGTTCACCGGGTTGTTGGAGGTCATTTGATTGATTTCACAGCTATGGCCGTATTCCAGAACGAGGTGACTAGAAATGGAGTGTAAGGATAATGTACGTGATGGAGATATTTACCCATAGTGACCCGTGTGCAGAGACTTGTGTCTGTACTTGAAGGGAAAGGCTGATATAATGATAGGATAATGTAATATAATGATATGACACAGAGTAAGGGGAGGGGGAGGGGGGTCCTATATCTGATAGTGTGGAATATATTCACTGCAGGTCATACTGGCGGGCAGTAAATACATAATATCTATCTATCTATCTATCTATCTATCTATCTATCTATCTATCTATCATCTATCTATCTATCTATCTATCATCTATCTATCTATCTATCTATCTATCATCTATCTATCTATCTATCTATCTATCTATCTATCTATCTATCATCTATCTATCTATCTATCTATCTATCTATCTCGTATCTATCTATCTCCTATCTATCTATCTATCTATCTATCTATCTATCTATCTATCTATCTATCTATTATCTATCTATCTATCTATCTATCTATCTATCTATCTCTCTCTCTCCTATCTATCTATCTATCTATCTATCTATCTATCTCCTATCTATCTATCTATCTATCTATCTATCTATCTATCTATAGATAAAAAGAAATATATGAGATAGATAGAACAGATAGATAATGCGTAGATATTAGATAGATAGATTGATAGATATACAGGTAGATACAGCAGATAGAATAGATATGACAGATAGATAAGATAGATGGTAGGTAGATAGATAGATAGATGATAGATAGATAGATAGATAGATAGATGATAGATAGGAGATAGATAGATAGATAGATAGATAGATAGATAGATAGGAGATAGATAGATAGATAGATAGATAGATAGATAGATAGATAGGTGATAGATAGGAGATAGATAGATAGATAGATAGATAGATAGGTGATAGATAGATAGATAGATAGATAGATAGATAGGAGATAGATAGATAGATAGATAGATAGATAGATAGGAGATAGATAGATAGGTGATAGATAGATAGATAGATAGATAGATAGATGATAGATAGATAGATAGATAGATAGATAGATAGGTGATAGATAGGAGATAGATAGATAGATAGATAGATAGATAGATAGGAGATAGATAGATAGATAGATAGATAGATAGATAGATGATAGATAGGAGATAGATAGATAGATAGATAGATAGATAGATAGATAGATAGGAGATAGATAGATAGATAGATAGATAGATAGATAGATAGATAGGAGATAGATAGATAGGAGATAGATAGATAGATAGATAGATAGATAGATAGATAGGAGATAGATAGATAGGAGATAGATAGATAGATAGATAGATAGATAGATAGATAGATAGATAGATAGGAGATAGATAGATAGAATAGATACAGCAGATAGATCTTCCTTCCTTTTGCGTTTCTATTATTATTTCCATGTATCCATTACATATTTCTGTATATAATAAATTCCTATCTATCCATTAAACTCACTTTATCTAAATACATCATGTTCTACTATAATATGATATTTTATTAGGCAATATTCCACCTCCCCTCCCCGGCATTGGTAATGTTAGCAGATGACAGCAGCATTTTATGGTGTTTCCAGCTCCAATCCCTGCCTATGTCTGTGTGCACTACAAGTCCGGGTCCATTCCTTGCGATGCAGATTATCGGCCGCTCCGTCCTGCCAGCATCTTTTGCTATTTTCAAGCTGTGTACCCTTGAGATGCAGAAAAGCAATCTGACAAAGACTAACAGCCCTGTGTGATGTGAGCAACTGCGTAAGGACAGGATAGCGAGCATGCTCAGTGAGGCGAGACTCCGTCCCCCAACCAGATCCCTAAAGAGATTGATTGAACTTTGCACTTGCAAATGTCACTGAATACATTTTGCCCATGATTCTATTTGTACGAGGCTTCCATCCTCCAGGAGCGATGTAGTCTCCCTCTCGCTGTGCTTAGCAGTCACCTGGCACAGGCAGCGCGCTGATGCCTTGTGTTCAGCATCTTCTCAACCATGATGACAAGGAGACATGTTTGCACTTCTTCTTCTTCTTCTCCTCTTAAATGACCTTTGGGTTCCTCCATCGATGGACACTTGCAATTGGAATGAGCAGAAAACACAACCTCTCGTCCTTTACTTCTGCTGAAGTTGCCCTGCGTGGTCCGTCTTGGAGCCGGCGAGAAAAGATGGATAGGGAAGGCAATGCTGTTCTTCAAGATAATCCGTGCACTTGTTTGGGAAGGATCTGCACAGGGTGCCTCCACCGGGCACAATAATAACCCGTCTGGCTAATGAAGGCCTCCTGGATTAGACTCTTAAAAAGAACCAAAGGAGGACGACTGAAGAATTCTGATGTTTGTGTAAGCTCCGGCTATTTGTCTACCTGATGCCCGGCTTCTATATATAGCTCTGTAGTATATTAGATAACCACCAGGATCATCTGGGCTTGGGGGGGGGGGGGACCTTCTAGGTGGCTCTTCGGGAAGGTTTAAGGAAATCGGGTGACACTAGGGACCATCGAAGGTAGATACAGGTGGATGACAATATAGGCATTGAAATAGTTAATGATCTATAGGTAGACGGGTGACTTTAGATGTCGGATCTTCTAAAGAGTATAAGCCCGCTGTATATTGTATCTTGTAGCACTGACCATAATACTTGCATGACCAGATTGTCAGCTCACGTGTCCAGGATGTGTGTACTCATATACGTGTTCACGGTTGTACCTATATTCGGCTTTCGTACACCACTGTGGTAGATATTGGTAGACAAATGAGGTGCCAATTTTAGTGTATGAAATCAGCATATGTCAATCTATATCAAGCTTCGTATTTAAAGGGGATGTTTATTATAGTCGTCCATTTTTTTAGGCTCTATAAGTGACACTATGTTACCTATAACCCTTGTCTATAGAAGTCAATAGATGACCAGTATTCTCAATGATACGAAATCCTTGCAGAGAAACCTGATCATTGCCTATTGGGAACCCCACCACCCCATGACCGACAGACCCTCAAGAAAAAAATGTTCCCTTTTAGTATAGTAAATATTCATACGGAGAGGCAGAGGATCTGTTACGATGTTGTAGCGCTCGTCTTATGGAATGGATATGATTTTTAGATGTGACCAGATTGTAAGCTCACGTGTCCAGGATGTGTGGACTACTATACCTGTTCACAGTTGTACCTATAGTTCTGCTTTCGGAGGTATCGGCAGTTCACTTCGCATATACCCCTGTTGGTTTCAGTGTTTGGAATTTGGCATTTTCTAATGCCCTATAAGGCCATGGTGGCTCAATATGACAAGTCCTGTGCCCATGATGAAGACTTTATAACCAAGAGCTGGACTATAGAAGTCAATAGATGACCATTGAGGTCTAGGGACACCCAATGATACTTAATCCTTATAGGGAAACTGATACTTTTACATTGGGACCCCCAAGAGATGTCCATACGAAATGTCCCCATCAGTATAGTAAATATCCATATTGAGGATCTGTTATGACATTATAGCTTCCTTGTTATATTAGGGATTGGATTTGTACTTGCATGACCAGATTGTAAGCTCACGCGTCCAGGATGTGTGGATTGCTATACCTGTTCACAGTTGTACCTATATTTCTGCTTTTGTCCAGCACCGTGGTGGACATTGGTGGACAACTTGACTCTGGTCGATTTGGCATATGTCAAGCTTTGGAACAAGTATATCATATTTAAAGGGAGTGTCTACTATAGGTATACAATGTTAATCACATATAAGGGCATGTTAAGTAAATATTAAAGGTCCTATGCCTTTAGCCCTTGGCATCGGACCTTGGCTATAGAAGTCAGTCAATGACCATTGGGTCACCCAAGGATACATTGTCCTTGCAGGGAGATCTGATGTTTGCCCATTGGGACCACTATGACCTACAGCCAATAAAGAGATGTCCAAAGCCTTAAGTATAGTAACTCTTCATATGGAGGGTCTTGTGTTGGTGCTGTGACTGGCATTGGTGACCCGGGCAGCCAACACGGCACAGTAGTCTTAGGTTTGCCCCTTTAAGTATTTGCCTGGGTCTCCTAGTCTGTTTTGATCTGCAATCAGATGGGAGATGCACAAATGAGCCGGTAGACAGGGAGAATAGAGATTGCTCTTCAGCGAGATTACACGCCTCGTGATTAATAGTCACAACAGCTCGTGTAATGAGAGAAGCCAATGAGCTCTGCCGTCAATGTGGATTCTGTATTATTAGACTCACAATGGTGGTTTTATGTGCACGACTCGGTGTCATCATCACCGCACATCCATTCTAATATTCTCCTCTTCCTCTCCCCAGGGTTCGGCGGACTCCTATACCAGCCGTCCATCTGATTCTGATGTCTCTTTGGAAGAAGACAGGGAGGCCGTGCGGAGAGAGGCAGAGCGTCAGGCCCAGGCACAGCTGGAGAAAGCCAAGGTACAGCATCTGACATATTGTTATCAGCATGTCTGCTGGTGCATTACAGAACTGGCCGAGAACATAATAGCCTGCTTACGTGATGGCAGAATATAGCCCAGGAAGTGAATGGGTATCTATGGAACGTGTGACAATGGCAATGGTTATTCTGAAACGTACCACGAAGTGTTATAAGAACTTGTGAGGCCTCCACCCACCTGTAGCCACCATGTTTCTATGATGATTCTCATTGAGTCGGTGCTTGTATGAGTGGAGACAACAGGTCCGGATTGTCTTTAAAGGGGTTGACCAAAGTATTTTTTTTCCCTAAGGATAGGCCATAAATTTCTAATTCTGGAGGCCCCCCCTTGGGATCAGCTGTGAGCCCCCCAGCTGATCTGTTTGGGGTTGCTCCCTATCCCCATACTACACAGTGCACAGAGCTGAAAGCAGATAGCTCGGTACACTATACAGGGGGTGCTACTTCTGTAGCTTTGCTCCCGTCAAATATTTATAGTCTATAAATAAAATCCTGGACAATCCCTTTAAGGTGCACCTACATGTTAGAACGAAATTAGCTGAGCCCTCTGAGGACCTCCTATGTACATGGGAGCCATTTGATTCTCACCCAACTTTATCCAGATGTACTGATCACGTTACATCTCAGGTTCTCAGGAAAGTTGAGCTGCTTCCAGATGTATTTCCCTCTGTACATTGTGACCACATGCACACTCATACATATGTATGGGGAATAGGGGGATGGGCACCTGGGTGACTGCTATTGGATGGCCACCTTTAGTATATATTATGTAGCCACTGCTTCCTCAAAGGGTACAAAACCCTACAGAAATATAAGTAGCCATGCTCCTTAGATACTTGTTGGATGAGTGTTTGGTCAGCAAGCAGCTATTTCCCCATCTACCCGATATACAAGCATGCTCGGGGAGAGGGAAATAAGCTGCTGGCAAACCCTTCTGGTGAGAACCTACCTCCTGTCAGAACAAAGGAATGGGCCTGTTACAATTACCAAACTTTCTTCTTTCTTTCTCCAACATTTGTGGAGAGTCAAGAGAACTCCATTGGATAGTCAGTCAATCCCACCAACAGGGGGAGATCAGAAGACTTCCTTCTAATGTGGATGGGCATCTCAAGGGTTAAATGTTTTTCTCTGTGCATGTCCCACCTGGGGGGGCTATTGTAGGCATGTGGATGTAATGCCCACCTACAGACTGGAGCTCCATTGGAAGGATCTGCTGTAGAGTCGTAGATCCTGTAGGACTGTAGAGTCGTAGATCCTGTAGGACTGTAGAATCATAGATCCTGTAGGACTGTAGAGTTGTATATCCTATAGGACTGTAGAATCATAGATCCTGTAGGACTGTAGAATCATAGATCCTGTAGGACTGTAGAGTTGTATATCCTATAGGACTGTAGAATCATAGATCCTGTAGGACTGTAGAGTCGTAGATTCTGTAGGACTGTAGAGTTGTATATCCTATAGGACTGTAGAGTCGTAGATCCTGCAGGACTGTAGAATCATAGATCCTGTAGGACTGTAGAGTTGTATATCCTATAGGACTGTAGAATCATAGATCCTGTAGGACTGTAGAGTTGTAGATCCTGCAGGACTGTAGAGTTGTATATCCTATAGGACTGTAGAATCATAGATCCTGTAGGACTATAGAGTCGTAGATTCTGTAGGACTGCAGAATTGTATATCCTGTAGGACTGTAGAGTCGTAGATCCTGTAGGAAGACGCTTATAAGACTGGCCTTGGATAGAACCTTAAGTGATATTAGATGTTGGGACTTCCTCAGACCCCAGAGTATAATAGGTGGAGGCCCAAGGCAAATGTAAAAAATAACAAAATATTCACTCCCCTTCCCTTAGCTCTTTTGGGCCTCCTCATGGCATCCGGTGCTCTCTTTTGGTCTACGTGATGTCAAGCGCCCAGGGTCACCATTGCTCTCCTAATGACATCATGCACCCGGGGTCATCGTTGCAGCCTGTGATTAGGCCTTAGTGGTCACATGGGCTTCAACAATGACCCAGGGCGAATGCTCTCACGAGGAGGCCCAAAAGAGGTAAGGGAAGGTGAGTATGAATGTTTTGTTTTGGTTTTTTTTTCCACCTCTACCCCAGAGTATAAAATTTACAGCAATGCATATTATGGTGGCCTTTTTAATTCATCCCAGACGAATCCCCAAATTGTTCAGGGAATATTCGAGTCGATCCCAGCTCAGTACGCCCATCTCTAGTTGCCGGCCCAGTCTTGTTGACAAGTTAATGGATGTTCCTCCTGTCGATCCCCATGAGACGTTTCAGAAATGTGGCAGACTATCGGTGCAGTATACGGCCTACAGCAGTTGCCGCCATACGTGTATTAGACGTTGGGCCGATCCCTGGAGGCAACGCAAACAGAGTGGATCTGGAAATAAGAAGTCATGGCAGTGGCGCGAGTATATTTCTTTCTATACCAGTAAATCTAGCACAGGGTTGCTATGGGAATGGAGCTTGGAGATGGCGGCCGCAGTACACGGACAGACTTTATACAATATTTATTACCTCTGGCATCGCTGTCACAGAAGAAGCTCAAGAAATCACATCAAAGCCAAGGCCTTTCTTATTCCTCATGTCTGCGTCTGAAATGTTTTCACTTTAGGTAGCAGAGACGTTCTGGAAAACTAACACAGATGCCGATTCGGAGACAACTGGTGCGCGGAGGGCCTGCAGTCATGTGGTGGCATCTACCGCCATCTATACCCCATACAGCACCTGGATAGCATTGGTGGACATTACAACTATCAATGCAACCCTGTGATCTAAGAGTCGGTATACAGTTTTCTATACGTGGTGTATCAGTTTTCGGGTTTTCGGGATCTCTGCTCGCTGTCACTCTATAGGTTCACTTCCAGTCAATAAAAGCCTGTCCTGGTCATGCATTATTACAAGGCGCAGATCTGATGGCATCCATTATTATCGGGCTTTTACATCCATTTAGCAGACTGGCGTACTGAACAGTAGGGTTTATAACCCCCAGTGCACACCCTTGTATAAATACGCCGCCAGGTCGTGCACTTGTGTTGGAATCTACATGAACTTATACCTGCCATAGACTGCAGTGATCGTTGGCAAAAAATTATAGTAAGGCCCCATGTACACGAACTAGTGTGCTTACGAGTGTGCACTCGGATGACGCTCAGGGTGACATCCGAGTGTCATCCAAGTGCATTCTGTTCTGCATTCACATCTATGGGGGCCTTCGATCCATTCCGTTCCGAAAGCAAGTCCTATCTGCATACCTCCCAACTTTTGAAGAACTGAAAGAGGGACAAAATGTGTGGTGCGTGTAGCGCGCCACAGAAAACTTAGCCCCGCCCACTTTTGTGTTGACTCCGCCCACTCATTAATTTTTCATGTGCCCGCACACAGTATAATCCTCCTACAGTCACCCGTAAATTATATGTCCCCCTTCTATCTCTCCCCCAGTTTCATATACACCCTTCATCTGCCCCCAGTTTCATGTCCCCCTTCCATCTCTGCCCCCAGATTCATGTCCCCACATCTCTGCCCCCAGTGTCATGCCGTCCTCTCCATCTCTGCCCCCAGTGTCATGCCGTCCCCTCCTTCATCTGCCCCCAGTGTCATGCCGTCCTCTCCATCTCTGCCCCCAGTGTCATGCCGTCCTCTCCATCTCTGCCCCCAGTGTCATGCCGTCCTCTCCATCTCTGCCCCCAGTGTCATGCCGTCCCCTCCTTCATCTGCCCCCAGTGTCATGTCGTCCTCTCCATCATCTGCCCCCAGTTTCACGTTCCACCTCCACATTAAACTTACCTTCTCCTCCGCTCCCTCGCCGCTCTCTGCGTGCCTCTCTTGCTGACACATATGCGGCTGAAGCGAGGAGCTGACCTGTGTCAGCTCCTCGCTTCGCCGCTGCCGCCGGTCTCGCTGACACATATGCGGCTGACCTTGCTTCAGCCGCATATGTGTTCAACTCAGATCTGCGTCCTCTGGACGCAGATCTGAGTTGAAGTCGGGACATACCTCCCTCCAACCGGGACCACGGGACATGTCACCCAAATCGTGACTGTCCCGCAGAAATCGGGACAGTTGGGAGGTATGTATCCGGGTCATGGCAATGGAATGAAATGGATTGGAAGCTGCCATAGATGTGAATGCAGAACGGAATGCACTTGGATGACACTTGGATGTCACTCGGATGACACTTGGATGTCACTCCGAGGGCATTCCCCTGCAAACTCAGCCCCACATTGGAAGCACACTCGATCGTATGCATGGGACCTAAATCTACCGCTACTCCCACCCCATTTTCACTTTCCAATGTCAGGCTACTTTCACATTTGCGGATATAACTTGTTTTAAAACAATGTGCACCTGATGGACCACATTATAGTCAATGGGGTCCGCTGGACTCTGTATTTAGCCACCTGTCCCTTGTTCTGGTCCTCTGATGGACCAGGGCAATGGACAGATGACGATAGGGTGAGCCTAGCATCAGACACAAGGAGAATGGTTATGCATACATTTACAGGAAGATTTACAGAGGTACAGAACATAGCAGAGTTCTAGGAATAGATGGTCCAGAATTATTGTTCATTTGTAGCTAAGTTACTAAGACAAATAACTAGAGAGCTGTGAAGCTCTACTGAAATACTCTGTGCTGCTGGTACTCCCTGCACTTTCCGATTTCAGTCTGCCTGGCGCCTCTACATCCCCACATGCAGCATTTCCTTATAAATGTAATCACATAAGTCACTGCCTCAGTACACAAATATCCTCAAATACTCTGTGCTGCTGCTTCTTACTCCTAACTCCATGACATAGTGGTCACAAAGAGCCCCCCCCATCCTGAAATACTCTGTGATACTGATTTCTCTACTTTACCCTCTCCGTACATCACCACACTTACAGTCCTGCCCTCATTAACATAATCAAACATTACATTCTCTCAGCACACTCCTGGCTTAAAATACTCTGTGCTGCTGAAAACTCTTGCTTTCTTCTTTTAGTCTTTGACCTCGTTTTATCTACCGAATCATTTAGCCCTGCCCTCTCCAACATATCCTATTATAACTAGAGCAGTGCCTTTCAGGATGCTATGAAAGCTGGGTGGCCACTTCTTTTGGGAGCTGAATTTTTTTAAAGGGAGTTTGTCACCAAAACCCAACATATGAACCCAGCCATGCAGATAGATAGGTTAGGGTCAGCTGAATCAAACAATGTTTTCCCTATGTAAATCGGTGTCTCCGTTGCTGAGATATCGCTGTTTATATCAATATGCAAATGACTCTTTGCAGCAGTGGCAGCGCCCTACGGCAATGTTGTAATGGTGATATCTCGGCAACGGAGGCAGCGATTCACAAGGGGAAAACACCAATTGATTCAGGTGACCCTATCGTATCTATCTGTGAGGCTGGTTGATATGTTGGGTTATGATGACAGACTCCCTTTAAGGTGGAAATTATCCTTAAAGTAATGAAATTCATTGTTATGTCGGTGTCTTATATGACTTAGAGCGATCACCCAGCCTTGTATTACGCCGTAGGCTGATATACACAACGGTATGATATATTGCCAGGTCTGATGTAACGCGTTACGTGGTTAAGATGTGTTTTTTTGTGTTAAACACTGAAGCGCTCCTTGTTGCTATGGGAATTTGGCACGCCGGGGATATTTTACTTGCACGGATACATTGCAGGCCAGATCTGCGACTAGTGGTTTGTTCTATTTGTGGAAGCAATATCACAATTTCTAGAGAGCCGTTCACTAATTACTCGGTAATTTCGGATGAAGGTGGTGATTGTTACAGAACATTTCCTGTCTTCGCCGGGCAGCTGCGAGAGCTTGGCACGAAGATGGCTCACTCCGTCTATGTGAATGGCAGCTTACACGGGGCTCTTTCCTGAAGATCTGCGGCGCCGTTCATGGACTGCAGATGTATTACGCTCCGTGTTATTAGTCAGGGGAGCAAAAGTTATTTTTACAAACCGCTTATTTCTACCAGGATTACTGTATTTTACTGTCAGATGGGAACGGAGGGTAATTTCTTGTACATTGTACTATTAATATCCCCAGAAGCCTGATATAAATCAGACTGTGGGGCCACACGGTGGCTCAGTGGTTATCTGGAACCCTGGTGTTCAAATCCCGCCATGGGCAAAAAACCATCTGCAAGGAGTTTGTATGTTCTCCCCGTGTTTGCATGGATTTCCATCCCGTATTCCAAAAAAAAGACATACTGATAGGGAAAAATGTACATTGTGAGCCCTATGTGGGGCTCACAATCTACATAAAAAAATAAATAAATAAAAAAAATAAATAAATAAAAAATCAGACTGTACGGGCATAGGAAGGAGTTAAAGGAAATTCTCTGGTTATGGGGGATTTCTAAGCGCATGGGTGCTCATGATGGAGGGGCTAAAATAAGCCTGTCCCCGTTATATTGACTCTCTGGGAATTTGCTGCTACCACTTGTTTGGGGTTTCCAGCCCCAAATAGAAGGGTCAGACTGATGATCTGTCCGCAGGATGTCATGTACCTTGTCCAACACCCAGACCCCACACAGATCAGCTATTGCGGCTGCCTCCTATGGATAGGTCATCAGTATGAAAATTTGCATTGGGGAAGGACTATCCCTTTAAAGGGAGTCTGTCACCAGAACCCAGCAGATAGCTAGGTTAGGGTCTCCGAAATCCCACTACGTTTCGCCATTGCACATCGCTGCCTCTGTTGCCAAGATGCAAATGAGCTCTTTGGAGCATTGAGGGTATGGCCATTGCATAATTGATAAAAACTGTGATATATGAGTGGGCCTCAGGAGTCCGAGGATCCAAACCACTTACAACCTGGACTGGCAATGGAAGGATTAGGTGCGCCACCTGAATGCATCGAGGGAGTAGTCGAATGTGGCTTCCTTTTTAATTATACATGTTCCCCGGACACCACTTGGTTTTCTGATTATTAATAGAGGCGATGGCCGTGCCCACAAGAGCTTACAATCTATGAGGACTTAGGGAAGTCATAGCTATCTGCTACACTTAATAGGATAGTACAAATAACGTTATGCGAGTCCGTCACCAGGCAATGTCGGTGAGTGCTCAGATTTGAGTGCATGAAGTGTGGGGGTGATGTTGGTTTATGTTGGGTCCGGATTTTGGAATACCATAGATGGGGAAAGTTAGGGAGAGAAGTGTTAGAGCATAAACAAAACAAAAAAAAGTTAGATTAGGGCTCGCTTGAAATGGTGGATATTGACCATTAACCTGTTTGGGTAGCGCATTCGAGAAAACTGATGCAGCATGAGAAAAGACTGGGAGACAGGAGTGGGAGCTTCAGGTTATGGAGGATGATAGCCTTAGCTCATTGGGAGATGGGAGAGAGTATACAGGGTGGTATATAGAGATGAGGTAGGGCAGTGCAGATTGTGCAGAGATTTTTGGGTGACAGTAAAAAGTTAAAATTGTATTGTATGGTGAACGGGCAACCCATGTGGTGACTGGGCAGTAAAATGATCCTGGTCGCTGCATTAAGGATGGGTTGGAGATTAGTGAGGGGAAAACCAACTAATTAGGACATTTTAAAATTCAGCAAATTTTTTGCAAAAATTTTTGCAGCTGAAAATCTATCCGAAGTGGGGTTGTTTTTGCAGCACGAAAATGGATTTCCACAAGCCTCTTTCAAATGAACCGGCGATTCACAACAAATCTACCGCACGTGAATTCATCATGTGGGGGTCGCACATCAACAGACTTTTTGACTGTTTCCAATAGGAAGTCGTAGAGATGCGAAGGCTTCTTTGCAATGTACGGCAGTTTGTAACTCAGGATCAGTATTGGAATTTATGAAGAGACTGTAAGGTGGTGGAAGTCACTCCCTTCTATAGGTTTGGCCTCGGGTAGGTGCATGCTTGACATAAAAGTCCCTACGCAAGATAGGCTTGGTGTGCTCTTGTGTACCTTGTATATTGCTCTGAGTGGTTTCTTTGCGTTGTATTGTGTTGTATATATTCACAGACATTGTATTGCTACCTGGTTACATTGTGTTGTATTTCCTCCACCTTCCTGCCTAAGGGCGGGGTCAGACAGGAACCAACAAGGGGTGTGATTCTGAGCTCTGACAATGGCTGCCTCTGATTGGAGCTCTGAATCACAACCTCTTGTTTGTGCCTGTCTAACACCGCCCACCTAACAGTATGGACTATCAGGCACCAAAACTACCTGCACCGATTACTCAGGAATGGTGGGAGCTAGAGAAAAAACCTCTCTTGATTGGGTTTGAGCTCGGACATTTGGCCAACATATGAACTGAATTCCTATGAATAGGGGTATCATATAGGGTTCTTAGAGCCAATCTAGAAAAGAAGCTCAGCCTATACCACTATGGATGGCTATAGCAATCCTGGCCATCCCTCCTCATCCTACATTTTGCAGTATTTCCTAGTGATATGCAATACCAAAAATTTAATTTTTAACAAAAAATCCCCATTATTTTATCATTCCCTTCTGCAGCCATCACCAGTCCTTGCAGGTTGAAGTAATAACCTAGAAAACGAGGAAGGGTAAAATGGTCGCCTATGACAGGAGAGGTGATGCTGAATGATACACTGAGATTAATGGTGTCATCAGAGTAGGCATGTGACAGGGGGCCGCGCAGGCTTCAGTGTTGTCATGCAGTCTGGGGGAAGAGAACCATGTACGCACAGACCTGGGGGAGGGGTCTCTGGGTTCTGCTCATATGTGTGCAAGACCATTCTCCTTGCGTTCCCATTCATTTCTCATTGTGAATGTTATGCCGTGATATATTATCTGTCCTGCGGAGCTGCACTGACGTGGTAGACATTACATTGCCTAGGATGATTGTCTGCAGATGGCAAAACGTCTGGGATCAGGCCAGAGAGGGCCCCAGTGCGAAATCTGTAACAGGGCCCCAAAATGTGCCATTTATAGTATTGAACTGCTCTTATGTGGCAGGGCCCCCTACGGTACCCTCTATATATCTATACAATGTCATATACTCTGAATTTTTTAATCAGTTACTGGGGTTGAGCCGATCTTGAGATTTCAGGATCATTTTTAAAATCCGATTTTCGATCATTTTCTGGCCGATCGCGATTGTGAAAATTGCTCGATCACCGATCGGGATTCGATCTTTCCCGATCCTGATCGCTCAACCCTATCTGGAATGTTACTGCCCCCTAGGGTTGAGCCAATCTTAAGATTTCAGGATCGTTTTTAAAATCCGATTTTCGATCATTTTCCAGCCGATCCTGATCGTGAAATTTGCTCGATCGCCGATCGGGATCCAATCTTTCCCGATCGCTCAACCCTACCTGGGATGTTACTGCCCTCTAGGATTGAGCCGATCTTGAGATTTCAGGTTCACTTTTAAAATCCGATTTTCAATCATTTTCCGTCCGATCGCAATCGTGAAATTTGCTCAATCGGGATCCGATCTTTCCCGATCCCGATCGCTCGACCCTATTGGTTACATTTTTGCCTTATAGCTAGTGTAGGACTTGTTCAGTGAGTGAGCACTTATGGGTATTTAAACGGTTTTTCCAGACCTTACATATTGATGACCGATTGGTGGAGTCCCGACTCCTGGGATCCCCACCGATCAACTGATCGAAGTTGCTCTGCCTCACAGATCCATTTGTCCATGGCTTGTGTGCAGTTCAGTCCCATTCAACTGTATGGGGCTGAGCCACAATACCAAGCACAGCCCCTATGCAGTGTAAGATGTTGGCATTGTACTTGGTATTCAGTGAAGAGTCCATAGCACTTGCCCATACAACTGATCGGTAGGGCTCATCGGTATCCAACCAATTGTTTTAGATATTCAAGGAAAATTGTATAAAAAATGTGTATAACATAAAAACTTGATTAAATTTTTTTTTTATTTTCAGACAAGACATTACAGTGTATGGCAGTGATCCTCAGCATTGACTATGTCATGTATAGGGTAACTATCCCTTTAATGGTTGGCACCTACTCAAATACCATCTCCTATATATTCCAGTGACTGGTTCCTGAATGCAAAGTCCCCGTGTGTTATTGTGCACATTATTCTTCTGCGATATCACACATTGGCAATAGAAGAGTGCCTGATGATAGCAAGGTACAAAGAGCAGCGGCTCCTGATCTATAATAGCGGGGTCATACATCATTGCTGAATTACCGCCATGCCGTTCCCCTCCTGCCTACACTTCTAACCATGACCTTATGAGCTTCATGAGCACATTACGCTTAAAAAAAAAGACATTGATAAAAGGCACGCTACACAATCTCCGGGGTGAAACCGGCCATACACATTAGATCTCTATAGGCAGAACCAGCTGATTGTAACAGGTTGGACCAACCATTGGATGTGTATGAGGGTTTCCTGACCGTCACCCAATGTCAGGGGGTGATAAGGATCGGCCTGTTGGATTGCAACTGTCTGAACCTTTTTTTTGCCGAAGAGAGATGATATCTAACAGGTACTGGATTGTGGTTTCTGAGCATCTATCTTAGGGTATACATATATACAGATGTAGCAGGGTTAGCGTTGGCGAGTATTACATCGGTAGATAATAGGCCTTCATCAGTCTTCAGGATTTGCCAGTTTGTATTTTGCACCTTTTTATCTGCCAGCAGCAGGCCGCGCACTTCACAACATAATCCCGGTGTGTTAGTGGTTAGTATCGAGGATCTCTGGGGGTGTAATGTGATGGAGAGATTAATACTGATATCTGTTATTCATTGTGGTGTAGGAGGGGGATGACTGAAGATCTGACTCTCCTGCCAGTTTAGGGTAGTTTAGTGGTTACTCGGTGTTACATAGAAAATATGCTTTAAATGTTTATTAACCTGTTACAGATTGTCAATTTTTTGTTGAAAAAAAGGAAAAAAATGATGCCCTTAACAATGCAGCATAAATACAGTTTATGAGTGGGTGGGAGAAGCAGGACTCACAGGCTTTCTCTATGAGTGGTGGGGGCAGCAGGACTCACAGGCTTTCTCTATGAGTAGGTGGGGGGAGCAGGACTCACAGGCTTTCTCTATGAGTGGTGGGAGAAGCAGGACTTACAGGCTTTCTCTATGAGTAGGGGTGAAGCAGGACTCACAGGCTTTCTCTATGAGTAGGGGGTGAAGCAGGACTCACAGGCTTTCTCTATGAGTAGGTGGGTGAAGCAGGACTCACAGGCTTTCTCTATGAGTAGGTGGAGAAGCAGGACTCACAGGCTTTCTCTATGAGTAGGTGGAGAAGCAGGACTCACAGGCTTTCTCTATGAGTAGGTGGAGAAGCAGGACTCACAGGCTTTCTCTATGAGTAGGTGGAGAAGCAGGACTCACAGACTTTCTTTATGAGTGGTGGGGGAGCAGGACTCACAGGCTTTCTCTATGAGTAGGTGGGTGAAGCAGGACTCACAGGCTTTCTCTATGAGTAGGTGGGGGAAGCAGGACTCACAGGCTTTCTCTATGAGTAGGTGGGAGAAGCAGGACTCACAGGCTTTCTCTATGAGTAGGTGGGTGAAGCAGGACTCACAGGCTTTCTCTATGAGTAGGTGGGGGGAGCAGGACTCACAGGCTTTCTCTATGAGTAGGTGGAGAAGCAGGACTCACAGGCTTTCTCTATGAGTAGGTGGGGGGGCAGGACTCACAGGCTTTCTCTATGAGTAGGTGGGAGAAGCAGGACTCACAGGCTTTCTCTATGAGTAGGTGGGTGAATCAGGACTCACAGGCTTTCTCTATGAGTGGGGGGTGAAGCAGGACTCACAGGCTTTTTCTAAGAGTGGAGGGGAAGCAGGACTCACGGGCGTTCTCTATAAATGGAAATGGGAAGCAGAGGCAAAATTTTAAGTTTTTGGACCACAATGCAATATTTGTATTGGTTCTCTTATGTACCTTGTGCTATTTAGAAAAGTGGTATATTTTATATGGCAGAAGGACCCATGGGTCCCCCTTAATGTCTGTAGTTTGGGGGGATGGACAGACAGCAGAGGACCCTGTGTTTGAACCATGTATAAGCCCCAATAGTTTATGAATGGGATTCTCCCCCTTTTGTCAACTCTTTGGATCTCCACCAATTCTAAGGACAGAACTGCCTGGTCTCCAGCTCCTGACGGATAGTTACCCATGTTCATTCTCCTTGTAATGATTGCGCTCCCAAAGATCTTAGTCTGAGTTTCAACACTCTAGGACCTTCCATACTCTACATATTCACAAAAACAAATATAGTACCCCTGGTTTCCACATCAAGGACCTCACTCCACATTACATGACCTGCTATAGACAATAGAAGCTGGCAGGTCCTTCATTCTTAATAGCCTCACTGAAATACACCATTATCCGAGAATTTCACCACTTACTCACTGTTGTCCTCTGTTATCAGTCGATCAGTCATTGCCAGAAGATTGTATGATATGCATGTGTGTGTATACAGGTAGAAAATCGTTCTGCTTTTTTGTACATTTTTAAGTGGCAGTAGCAGGTCATTCACTTTACGACATAACCCCGCATAGGAAGGTACGGTGGAGCGGTCGTCCATACCAATGAGCAACTGTGTCGGTTTTCTCATTTGGGTTGTGACCATTTCTATCTGTTCCCTTTAGCTCAGTGAAGATTATTAAGACACGGACAAGATCCCTGTTCCCGAGGGACGTCCCTGATGTAACCCGTGTATTTTTAATGTCCTGTCTTCTATTCTTTACCGTTGCTTTCAAGTAAAAAGAAGCCGATGAATATTACCGTATAATAGCAGACCTGGATAAAAGGAAAGGCCTGTTTTTAAGCGAGCGCTGCTTGTGCGTCACCGAGGCTATTTCTGGCTCTGCCGTCTACTGTCTCTTGATCTGAATCTAGACTGACATTGGCAGCTTAGACTATGAATAAGTAAAAACTACACTTGTGATCGGTGCCGTCCCCAAACCGGTGGTGTCAAGGTGTTGCTGTATTTCATAGGCGGCTGCACAGGAGTCCAACTTGTAGAATACTAAATGACAAAAGGGGACATCTGCGATTTCAGGTTCATGTACTCCGTGGGCCGACAGCCACACTAGATGCCTGCAAAGCGTCTGTATTAGGATTTCTGGAGGATTCGGGTTTTGCAAATTTGGTATTTATCATGTGGCTGGTGGTTGTGCTGTAGTTGGACCTGTAGATCCTGCACACGTGTAGGTTGCTGAAGCTGCGTCCAAGCTGGTCCTATACATGGTCATTTGATGATAAATATAGTGACTGGGCAGAAATAGACTTAGGCATTCCTGGGAATCCCTTGTTGTATGTGGGCGAGCATTATCCTGGTAAAAATGCCAATTGTGCGCCCTGCCGTGAGAGACAAGGCTGCAAGGTGTCCTGTACATATCGCTGAGTTGTTAAGGTTCTTGTATCACTACTAGGGATAGCCGACTGCCATATGCAATAGCTCCCCAAATCATCACACCAGTAGAGGGCAGTGTGTCACTCCACAGCAAGAGCAGGATTGAATCACTCACCACGTAGCCTGCAGACTCAAACCCAACTGTCCCAAACAGAACCTGAATTTCTCAATGAAGACGATATGCGTTTAGTTTATACCAGTCCAGCTTTCTCGCCATGCAAATGAAGGTGATGGTAGCAGGCTGGCAATGGCAGGACTCATAATGGGTACAATGACACCAAATTCCCTTCTGCTCACGGCTTGAAGACAAGGGAGTGTATGAAGGTGCCAACCGCGTTTGGATTGTGGACTAGGAAATTGTGGGAGCTACTTGTGCCTATTGGCAGATCAAAAGATCCTCTCTATGGTGATCTATCTGGGCTGCCTAGAGCCTGTTTGCTTTATGTGACCTCTCGTAACCACTGCCCCAACACATACTAACAACAAGGTCAAAACAGCCTAAATGAACATGACCATCTTACTTCTATCAGTCTGGTGATGTCCCCCATCATTGTCGATTTTGGACAGAATATCTTCAAATACAACGTAGAGGCACGTCTAGCAATTTCTCACCAAGAGGTACACTACCCAAAAGCAGCCTCTGAGTCTTTTTATAAGACAGTGGGCAAAGCTTGTGGCGAGACCTAGTATCTGATCAGATCACGCCTATAACCATTCACATATCTTCCTTAAAGGGATTCTACCATTAAAAACCTTTTTTCTGTGGATAACACGTCGGAATAGCCTTTAGAAAGGCTATTCATCTCTTACCTTTAGATGGGATCTCCGCCGCGCTGTTCCTTAGAAATACCGTTTTTTAACGGTATGTAAATTAGTTCTCTTGCAGCAATGGGGGCGGGCCCCGGAGTTGAAAATGCGATGAGGGCATCCCCACTGCTACTCGAGAACAGGATCCTGCACCGCCTCTATCTTCTGCTGGATCCTCCCCTTCTTTCTTCAGCAGCGTCACCTCTGTCGGCTCTTACACTAGTAGAGCCGACTCCGCATGCGTGGCCATAGTTCCGAGGCCGCAACTGCGAGCATGTGCAGTCGGCTCTACTAGTGTAAGAGCCGACAGAGGTGACGCTGCTGAAGAAAGAAGGGGAGGATCCAGCAGAAGACAGAGGCGGCGCAGGATCCTGTTCTCGGGCAGCAGTGGGGACTCCCTCGCATTTCCAGCGCTGGGGCCGCCCCCATCGCTGCCAGGGAACTAATTTACATACCACTAAAAAACGGTATTACTAAGGAACGGCGCGGCGGAGATCCCATCTAAAAGTAAGAGACAAATAGCCTTTCTAAAGGCTATTCCGACGTGTTAGCCACAGAAAAAAGTTTTTTTAATGGTAGAATCCCTTTAAAGAAATGAAGTCTCTTATATGTCTGATCCATTATTAATGGAAATCGCTACGCAAGTATGAACATGGCCGTAGGCTTCTAGAATGGAGTTGGCGTTCGGTAAATGATGTCATCGACTTTTCAACAACGAGAGAATATCCAAAAAGATTTCCCAACCAAACAGGGAACTAAAGAGAAAAGTGCTAGATATTTACTATATGGATGTAAGATATATTCCGAAGGTGACAGACCGGTTACCATGTGATGATATCAGTCCACAAGAGCGGCCACGCTGTACATGACTAACCACTGATCATGTCGATGTCTCTGAAGCATCGTTCATCTTCTAGCGGGATACTGGGATACATACAGTACATCTGTTCCTTGGTTACAACCTAAATACAGACCATGACCAACACAGTCTAGTTACATTTACGTATACTATATACTGTATACGTCTAGACCAGCGAAATGTTGCGGCACTTTGTATCAGACGATTTCCAGGACACCAGAGTCATCAATACTTAGATATTTCTACATAGTGGTCAGTATGAATATGGAGAATTACTCTTCGTTAAAAAACTTACAAAAATTTGCTCTTTTTATATTCCGATGCCTATAACTTTTTGTTAAGGGCTTGTTTTTTACAGGATGAGTTGTACTTCTTTTTTGGTCTTTTTTGATCACTTTATATTGGTTATTTGTATTTATTTTTTTTGAGAATGAAGGTAACCAAAAACAGCAATTCTGAAAATCGAGAAATTCTTTTGTTGTTTGTTTGCGTCCAACATGTGACTTAAATAATGTTATCTTTTAGTATTTTGGAGGTTTTCCTGATCACAGTTACATTACCAGCACCCAGCGCTTGTGGTGTGAGCCCAACTGGTCAGCCCGTGCCCCTGCACTAAGGCTGAGTGCACACAGGGTTTTTTGGTCCGGAACCTGAGGCAGAGACCACCTAAGGTTCCGAACCAAAAAATGGGTAGTCGCAACTGGATGCCAGTGCAGTGCAGTGCAGTGCAGCGGCATCCAGTTTTGCACTCCTCTCCGGTTTAGGCGCAATTGAATGGGCCTAGTCGGGAGGAGGGAGTGTCTTCAGGTGAATCGGCCTGAAGAATGAGCATGTCCAGTTTTTTTCCAGGAGCCGGAACAAACGGCTCCCAGAAAAAAGACCTGACCGGCTCCCATTGATTTCAATGGGAGCCGTCTTTTTGGTCAGGATTTTGAGGCGGATACGGCCTCAAAATCCTGACCAAAATACTGCGTGTGCACTCAGCCTAAGATGTTACGAGAATTGACCACTTTCAGGGTCTCGGAATTGTGGTAAAATAAGGGGCAGCTATAGTATATTCGCCAACGCTTTCGAATGTACTGGAGGCTCCCAAAATAAGGGATGACTTCCCGGAGTAATACTCCTACATCTGCCAAACTCTCTGTCATTATGTATGTGGTATGGTCCACATCACAAAAAGGGCATGGTATGCCCCCAAAGTAAGAGCACAGATTGCTCAGGAATGGTGTGGGCCACAGAGAAAATTCCAACTGTGCCAGAATCAGTGGATCAGCAGCAGATAAGACCTGAGGTTGGAGGAGATGGGGGAAGGTCTTCTTTAAATCTGCCCCCAAAGTAACAGCTCAGATTGCTCAGGAACGGTGGGGGCCAGAAAGAAAATTCCAACTGTGCCAGAATCAGTGAATCAGAAGCAGATAAGACCTGGGGTTGGAGGAGCTGGGGGAAGGTCTTCTTTAAATCTTAAGTTTTGCTTTTATGACTTATTGTTATCATATTGCCTGAAAGTGAAAAGTGCATAGTAGATTTATGGCCATAGATCCGTCTTTGTGCTTCTGTCTACCCCGACCCTGGAAGCATTTATGGTCCCTGCTGAGAATGATTGATCACACAGTCCTGGAGCACCTTTATGTTCGTAAGCTCTCAATGGCCACGGGCTGGTTTTCTTTCGGAGGTTATAGAGGTTCCTAAAGGTGCGCTGCCTCTACCTTCCTGCCAAACACAGAGATCAGTGAAGGGCTTAGGTGATTTATAAGGATTAGACATGGGAACATCTGCACTTAATACGATGCCTTCAGTATATCAGACCCTGGGCGATAATGGAATTATAGACCTTATGAAGAATGTCTGCAGGGTGCAGGATGGAGACACTATCTATATATAAGCTTCTAGAACAGAGAGACTCATGTCCTGGGTCTACGAAAATGTCACCTTTCCTATCAGATACGTCTTCTGATGTGTATGCAGCTAGATCTTGTGATAAAACAACAGCGAGCAACAGAAATATAGTTCAATGGCGAAATAATGGAGTGAACCCAACATATCACCCCTATAGGTAGATGGGTTAGGGTCACCTGAATCAAGGTATCTTCCTCAGCACTTTGCTGAGATATCACTGGTTTTGTCAATATGTCCGACATTGTACATTGTTCCAGAAAGGTAAACAAGGTGTCCCTAACCCTATTCACAAAGGGAAACACTGTTCCGGAGACCCTAACCTATCTGCAGGGCTGGGTTCAGGGACATAACTTGAGGGGGTGCAGTCGCACCGGGCCCAGGAGCCTTAGATGGGCCCATAAGCACTGGCATCAGTATTGAGATTGCAGCTTCCATCTGACCCATAAGCCAAGGAGACCCACAGAATACCCGGACCACACTAAGGTGGATTAAACTCCTTGGCACCCATAACATCACTATCAAGAATTCACTGTAGGGATGAGGTAGGGGCCCCGGACAAAAGATTGCACCCAGGCCCACAAGACTTTAGTTACACTACTGGCTGGGTTGATATTCTGGGTTCTGGTCACACAATCCCTTTAAGGTTTTGTCCATGATTACAAAAACATGGCTACTTTCTTCCAAAAACAGCACCCCACCTGTACACTGAATAGGGATTTGCAATACCATATTTAACCTGTGTATAAGAGTGGCACTATTTCACTGTTTTGTTATAACCTGGACAATAACTTTTATACATCCATGTTCTGCATTGTCTCTTAAAGCAATTCTTCATCATGGAAGGAAGAGGAATAATCTGGGGAAGTCATAGTGATTTGGATCGGTTTGGAAATTAAAGGGATTCTACCATTAAAATCACATTTTTTGTCGATCACACGTAGGAATAGCCTTAAGAAAGGCTATTCTTCTCCTACCTTTAGATGTCTTCTCCGCGCCACCGTTTGGTAGAAATCCTGGTTTTCTTATGTATGTTAATTAGTTCTTTTGCAGCACTGGGGGCAGGCCCCAGTGATCAAACAGCACTGGGGGCGTTCCCAATGCTGTGAGAGAACGCTCCAGCGCCGCCTCCATCTTCTTCAGGAACGGCCTCTTCTTCCAGAGCTGGGTTCAAACTTCTAGGCCTTGGGCAGAGCCGACTGCGCATGCCCGCGGCCACAAGAAAAATGGCCACTTACACAGTAAGCGGCCATTTTCTTGTGGCCTGTGTGTGGGGTTTTGGTTTTGTAGAGGGATGGTCTTACTTCAACATCTTGCACTTTTACGAAAGTCCTCTCGCCATCTCAGTGCTGTATTCCCTGGCACCCTACAGAAGCCATAAAAGACGATATTACATTATAAGCTGCCTGGAAACAATTCCTTATGTGTCAGTTTAGTTGTTTTTTTATATCCCTGCGATGCATCATCAATGCCCCAGAGAAATTTTTCTAGGTCTATTTTCGCTTTGGTGTTTTTATTTTTAAGACTATTGTATTACGGAGAAGTTTTTGAACCGTTGGTTTAATAAGAGCCAGAATAAAAAAAAAGAAAAAAAATTTGCAAGCTGTGCGCTCTCACAAGTCTGAGTCCAAAGGTTTCATCCTTTAAAATATGTGAGATGAATAATCTTTCCACAGTCAGTGACGTCGATGCTATTTTCAGAGCCGGAGCTTACTATATACCTAGAAAACAAAGGATTAAGAGCTCGCTAAAAAGGGCAATTTACCCAAAGTTTTATAAGTTCGTATCGGGTGCGGAGTTCTTACAGAATGATTTGTGCAGTTCTTCAGGGGTTAATACTATATACAAATCTAAATAATCTCAGGTTATGTGTAGATTGTACTTAAAGGTACTTGTATGTCAGTATAATATGTGATCGGTGGGGATCTGACACCTGGCACCCCTGCTGATCAGCTGTAGGGTGCTCAGAAGAGGCGTGGCTACTTCCTTGTGTTGATGACATCACGTTTATCGGACATATGGTATAGCAGCAGCTCACTCCCATGGAAGTGAATGGAGTTGAGCTGCAATACCATGGACAGCCACTATGATATGTACGGCACTGTGCTCCGTATTCATCCAAACAACTGATCTGTGGGGGTCTCGGGTGTCACATGACTGATTCTGCTCTACTCTACAGACCTGCAGCAGGAGTACAGCAGAGTCATGTAATCATTGGGACGTCGGGGGACCTTTCTAACATATTAGATATAAATCTTATCCAGGGCTTGAAGTTCCTTGGCCGTTTGGCACAGGGGACTGCAATCTATATACAATGTAAAACCAGATAATTTTTTGGTATAATTTTGATATTTCTGTTCTTAATTTATATTTTTTACATTATCAGATAGGAATGATAAAACTCCAGCCCAATTCTTTACTGAACCTTTTGGGTTTTCCGAGTCTCCGGGCCTTAGTGAGACAACTACCCATTGAACCATCTAGACCCCGCCTTATAGAGCCAACCCCAAAAAGTAGATACCTCCCATCCCCATGGTCATAACTAGATTCCATTGGGGCCAGTTAAAATAGAGGAGTTGGAATCGGTGGTTTGGCCTACCGACGGTTTGATCTACGTTATAGCCGGCAAGGTGGATGCATTGTGCAAGTTTTTTTTACATGACTAGTGGTCCATATAGTGTATGACATGGAACCAGTATAGATTATATGCCAGTGGTTTGGTATCACTGTATACCTCATCTCTATTCATAAAGATGGATTTATATGAATTCGCTGCCGGGAATGACTGACTCTACGACCTTGTGTTATACTTCTTGTCTGCCTGTTATAATGAATGTATAGCATCCAATAATGATAAGTATTTAGTGTAACTACAAGACGGTACGTTCAGTCCTGATGAGAACTCAATGAATCAATGAATCTCTCATTTGCTGAGTGTATTAGAAGATTATAGAGTAGATTATATAATGTTATTCTTGTGCTACAGTATTTGTAATTTCTTTATTATTCTGATTGCATAATCCATTAGTAACTGCTGACTGGGATGTATAAACTGTATGCACCATGTCAGGGTACTAAATAGAGATGGGTGAACGTCTCAGGATTCGTTTCGGGTTTGGGTGGCTTGGATTTGTTTTGTGTAGAACAAGTGTATAACACTGTCAGGGCTCCTAGGAACCTATCTATAAAACATAGTGTATAACACTGTCAGGGCTCCTAGGAACCTATCTATAAAACATAGTGTATAACACTGTCAGGGCTCCTAGGCTCCTATCTATAACACATAGTGTAGAACACTGTCAGGACTCCTAGGAACCTATCTATAAAACATGGTGTATAACACTGTCAGGGCTCCTAGGAACCTATCTATAATACATAGTGTATAACACTGTCAGGGCTCCTAGGAACCTATCTATAAAACATAGAGTATAACACTGTCAGGGCTCCTAGGAACCTATCTATAATACATAGTGTATAACACTGTCAGGGCTCCTAGGAACCTATCTATAATACATAGTGTATAACACTGTCAGGGCTCCTAGGAACCTATCTATAAAACATAGTGTATAACACTGTCAGGGCTCCTAGGAACCTATCTATAAAACATAGTGTATAACACTGTCAGGACTCCTAGGAACCTATCTATAATACATAGTGTATAACACTGTCAGGACTCCTAGGAACCTATCTATAAAACATAGTGTATAACACTGTCAGGACTCCTAGGAACCTATCTATAAAACATAGTGTATAACACTGTCAGGACTCCTAGGAACCTATCTATAAAACATAGTGTATAACACTGTCAGGGCTCCTAGGAACCTATCTATAAAACATAGTGTATAACACTGTCAGGGCTCCTAGGAACCTATCTATAAAACATAGTGTAGAATTCTCTTAAGGCTCCATTTTAGTTTTCCGGTTTTGTAAAAAAACGAACAATTTGAAATATTCCGTCTTTTTCTTTTTACATTTTGTGTGTACCTTCAGCATTAGTTATGTCGCTGTTCTATACGTGTTTATACGATGTTACGTTGCATCCCTCTCCCGCTCGCATGTCATGTACTTTTCTATTACAGATTCCTCTCTTCTCACCACTAGCTGAGAGTTCAGCATTTCCTAATTTGGTAGGGCTGATCGTGTATGTAAGCCGTATGTTAAGAACGGTCTCCTAGTCAGATGGATCTTGTCTGAGCTCCTTCGCTTCTTCAGTGCTGCGACATATCCACACAAACTCCATTTCCATATATTTTGTTCCATGTATTATTATGTGATTGTTATTTAACATAGAAGTGTTTCCTATTATGCAAATCCTACTGACCTGACCTGTAGTCTCCGATCTAAATTTAGAAGAGTTTTGTTTCCATTTTCGACTCTTGCTGCCAGAAAGTTTTACGAAATTATAGAAGGAGTTGACTTTCGCAGGCTGAAGAGTTATGACTTTTCAGAAAAAGTGTTTATTGAAAATCCTTCCACGGTACTTAAAATACAGTCAAAGGGAATAAGGATGGGGATATCTTCTGAATCTACAATGACACGTCATGGGCAGTTACCAGATGTTTAGAATCTGATCATAAAAAGTTTGCCTTTTGCTTTCCATCAGTTCTTCTCGGTACTTGCAGACAGTGTTTGGCAGAACTCGGCAGGGAGGTTGTTTCCGCCATCTTGGAGAACTAAGCACAGATCTTCTGTGGATGTAGGCTTGGTCCAATCCATGTGTCTCTTCATGTAACCCCAGACAGACGACTGGATGATGTTGAGACCATGGCTATATCTGTGGGGGCCAATGGTGAACCTAGCCTCTCTGCTGCCTGAAGCGGATGATCGAAAGACAGCCCCCCCCCCACCTCCTAATAATACTCGTACGAGTACTGTGTACAGAGGGAGGGGGCGTTCCTCCCCGCTCTCAAAGTACAGTGCTATGGGCACCGATAGCTCTTCACCCGGGGCACAACAACAGTGTGGTATATAAAAATGCCTTTGCCCAAACCGATGAAAAGTCCTCTTTAATCCTAGTAGGCTTTGGGCCTATATGGTAATATCCCAGACCGCGTGACGTCTGGGCATTACCATATAGGCCGCCTACGCTGATACGTAGACGTCTGAACCAGCGCAAGGAGAGTGGCATCTCTTCTGCGATGGTTCAAAGAAAAAAAAGTAAAAAAAAATCGCCCGGGCTTCCGCTCCCCTCCCATGCGCCGCCGGAGTCGGGCGCCTCACCTCGCCTCATTAGAGGTGTGGCACTGGTGAGGGCCATATCATCCCTTCCAGGACTTCTCCTCCAAAGGGCAAAGGTCACACCAAATATTGATGGGATTTACATTTCACCTTTCTTCATTATATGCAACATTTTTTTACCCACCTGCCTAAAATCTTTGCACAGTATTGTTCCATCACCATTTGCACTACTACTACTGTGTCAAAATCCCTACCAAAATCCTTAATGCTAAATGCAACGTGTTTGAATGAGCCTTGACCAAGCCAAGGCCATGAGGGTTTTGATTTTTTAATGGAAGGGACCCAGATGATATTCGACTGCCTTTCGTGATACATTGATTTCAATGGGAAGATTCCATTCCGGACCCCCCTTGGATTGTACACTCATGTGTAGGAGGTCTTAGGTTGTGATAATGAAATGGGGTCTCACTGTCCTCCTTCAAGTCTAGACTAGAGGTCCTTTTATTTGACATATTTGACATCTCTTCAGTGTTGGAAGCTTCGTACGATTGCAATGTCGGATTCTCTTCCACAAGTTTACTGTCAATCTCTTTAAATCTCTGTATCTCCTTGTATTTTGCAGACCAAACCAGTCGCATTTGCCGTCCGGACGAATGTTGGCTACAGCGCAGCTCACGATGACGAGGTTCCAGTTCCAGGAATGGCTGTTTCATTTGAGGCTAAAGATTTTTTGCACGTCAAAGAGGTAAAGACTAATGGAATATTAATATCTGCCGATGTCTGGATTCATGGAATATTCCCTTATGTCAAAAAGGCTACGGCTTGTTAAATTGCATTACCAGATTAAGCCATGGATAAAGGTGGCGCTATTTCTAGAACAAGACATAATCCTAAACATCCCCTTTAAGAAGTAAATTCACCCTTTCTTAATTCATCATATCTTTAATGGAGAGGCTGCAACACTTGTCCATGCACCATAACCTCTGCGAACATGTGACCAAAAAGTGTCCCCAGTGTCCGACCCCCACCGACCTGATAATGGTGACCTAGTCTAAGAATAACCAACATCCTGGAAAATCCCTTCTGGACTCCAGACTAAAATCTGTAAGAGCCCCTGCCATCCGCGTGCCGTTATAATACTGGTGATGAAAGGGCTTTTGGCCCTCCTTAGGCACCAGGGCCCAGTTGCGGCAGCTTTCTCTGCTCCCCTATAGCCGCTCCCCTGTCTGCCATTGTATTTGTCAATATACAGTGGTCCATTTTTTATATTTTTCTCTTATATTTTTTAATATTTTATATTTTCAGAAATTTAACAATGACTGGTGGATAGGCCGACTGGTAAAAGAAGGATGTGAAATAGGATTTATCCCGAGTCCGGTAAAGCTTGAAAATATGAGGATTCAGCATGAACAAAAGGCAAAACAGGGAAAATTCTACACGAGGTGAGAACGGGAATGACTTGCAGAAATGGGAAATATACATGAGTACAGGTACTAGACATGGGTACAGGTACTAGACATGAGTACAGGTACTAGACATGGGTACAGGTATTAGACATGGGTACAGGTACTAGACATGAGTACAGGTACTAGACATGGGTACAGGTACTAGACATGGGTTCAGGTACTAGACATGAGTACAGGTACTAGACATGAGTACAGGTACTAGACATGAGTACAGGTACTAGACATGGGTACAGGTACTAGACATGGGTTCAGGTACTAGGCATGAGTACAGGTACTAGACATGAGTACAGGTACTAGACATGAGTACAGGTACTAGACATGAGTACAGGTACTAGACATGGGTACAGGTATTAGACATGGGTACAGGTACTAGACATGAGTACAGGTACTAGACATGAGTACAGGTACTAGACATGAGTACAGGTACTAGACATGGGTACAGGTACTAGTCATGGGTACAGATACTAGACATGAGTACAGGTACTAGACATGAGTACAGGTACTAGACATGGGTACAGGTACTAGACATGAGTACAGATACTAGACATGGGTACAGGTACTAGACATGAGTACAGGTACTAGACATGGGTACAGGTACTAGACATGGGTACAGGTACTAGACATGGGTACAGGTACTAGACATGAGTACAGGTACTAGACATGGGTACAGGTACTAGACATGAGTACAGGTACTAGACATGGGTTCAGGTACTAGACATGAGAACAGGTACTAGACATGGGTACAGGTTCTAGACATGGGTACAGGTACTAGACATGAGTACAGGTACTAGAAATGAGTACAGGTACTAGACATGGGTACAGGTACTAGACATGAGTACAGGTACTAGACATGGGTACAGGTACTAGACATGGGTACAGGTACTAGACATGAGTACAGGTACTAGACATGGGTACAGGTACTAGACATGAGTACAGGTACTAGACATGGGTACAGGTAGTAGACATGAGTACAGGTACTAGACATGGGTACAGGTACTAGACATGAGTACAGGTACTAGACATGAGTACAGGTACTAGACATGGGTACAGGTACTAGACATGAGTACAGGTACTAGACATGAGTACAGGTACTAGACATGGGTACAGACACTAGACATGGGTACAGGTACTAGACATGGGTACAGGTACTAGACATGGGTACATATACTAGACATGGGTACAGGTACTAGACATGGGTACAGGTTCTAGACATGGGTACAGGTACTAGACATGGATACAGGTACTAGACATGGGTACAGACACTAGACATGGGTACAGGTACTAGACATGGGTACAGGTACTAGACATGGGTACAGGTACTAGACATAGGTACAGGTACTAGACATGAGTACAGGTTCTAGACATGGGTACAGGTACTAGACATGGTACAGGTACTAGACATGAGTACAGGTTCTAGACATGGGTACAGGTACTAGACATGGATACAGGTACTAGACATGGATACAGGTACTAGACATGGGTACAGACACTAGACATGGGTACAGGTACTAGACATGGGTATAGGTACTAGACATGAGTACAGGTACTAGACATGGGAACAGGTACTAGACATGGATACAGGTACTAGACATGGGTATAGACACTAGACATTGGTACAGGTACTAGACATGGGTACAGGTACTAGACATGGGTACAGGTACTAGACATAGGTACAGGTACTAGACATGGATACAGGTACTAGACATAGGTACAGGTACTAGACATAGGTACAGGTACTAGACATAGGTACAGGTACTAGACATAGGTACAGATACTAGACATGGATACAGGTACTAGACATGGGTACAGACACTAGACATGGGTACAGGTACTAGACATGGGTATAGGTACTAGACATAGGTACAGGTACTAGACATGGATACAGGTACTAGACATGGGTACAGACACTAGACATGGGTACAGGTACTAGACATGGGTATAGATACTAGACATGAGTACAGGTACTAGACATGGGAACAGGTACTAGACATGGGTACAGACACTAGACATGGGTACAGGTACTAGACATGGGTACAGGTACTAGACATGGGTACAGGTACTAGACATGGGTACAGGTACTAGACATAGGTACAGGTACTAGACATGGATACAGATACTAGACATGGATACAGGTACTAGACTTGAGTACAGGTACTAGACATGGGTACAGGTACTAGACATGAGTACAGGTACTAGACATAGGTACAGGTACTAGACATGGATACAGATACTAGACATGGATACAGGTACTAGACATAGGTACAGGTACTAGACATAGGTACAGGTACTAGACATAGGTACAGGTACTAGACATGGGTACAGATACTAGACATGGATACAGGTACTAGACATGGGTACAGGTACTAGACATCGGTACAGGTACTAGACATGGGTACAGATACTAGACATGAGTACAGGTACTAGACATGGGTACAGGTACTAGACATGAGTACAGGTACTAGACATGGGTACAGGTACTAGACATGAGTACAGGTACTAGACATGGATACAGGTACTAGACATGGGTACAGATACTAAACATGGATACAGGTACTAGACATGGGTACAGGTACTAGACATGGGTACAGGTACTAGACATAGGTACAGGTACTAGACTTGAGTACAGGTACTAGACATGGGTACAGGTACTAGACATGGGTACAGGTACTAGACATGGGTATAGGTAGTAGACATGAGTACAGGTACTAGACATGGGTACAGGTACTAGACATGGGTACAGATACTAGACATAGGTACAGACACTAGACATGAGTACAGGTACTAGACATGGGTACAGGTACTAGACATGGGTACAGGTACTAGACATGAGTACAGGTACTAGACATGAGTACAGGTACTAGACATGGGTACAGACACTAGACATGGGTACAGGTACTAGACATGGGTACAGACACTAGACATGGGTACAGGTACTAGACATGGGTACAGGTACTAGACATAGGTACAGGTACTAGACATGAGTACAGGTTCTAGACATGGGTACAGGTACTAGACATGGTACAGGTACTAGACATGAGTACAGGTTCTAGACATGGGTACAGGTACTAGACATGGATACAGGTACTAGACATGGATACAGGTACTAGACATGGGTACAGACACTAGACATGGGTACAGGTACTAGACATGGGTATAGGTACTAGACATGAGTACAGGTACTAGACATGGGAACAGGTACTAGACATGGATACAGGTACTAGACATGGGTATAGACACTAGACATTGGTACAGGTACTAGACATGGGTACAGGTACTAGACATGGGTACAGGTACTAGACATAGGTACAGGTACTAGACATGGATACAGGTACTAGACATAGGTACAGGTACTAGACATAGGTACAGGTACTAGACATAGGTACAGGTACTAGACATAGGTACAGGTACTAGACATGGATACAGGTACTAGACATGGGTACAGACACTAGACATGGGTACAGGTACTAGACATGGGTATAGGTACTAGACATAGGTACAGGTACTAGACATGGATACAGGTACTAGACATGGGTACAGACACTAGACATGGGTACAGGTACTAGACATGGGTATAGATACTAGACATGAGTACAGGTACTAGACATGGGAACAGGTACTAGACATGGGTACAGACACTAGACATGGGTACAGGTACTAGACATGGGTACAGGTACTAGACATGGGTACAGGTACTAGACATGGGTACAGGTACTAGACATAGGTACAGGTACTAGACATGGATACAGATACTAGACATGGATACAGGTACTAGACTTGAGTACAGGTACTAGACATGGGTACAGGTGCTAGACATGAGTACAGGTACTAGACATAGGTACAGGTACTAGACATGGATACAGATACTAGACATGGATACAGGTACTAGACATAGGTACAGGTACTAGACATAGGTACAGGTACTAGACATAGGTACAGGTACTAGACATGGGTACAGATACTAGACATGGATACAGGTACTAGACATGGGTACAGGTACTAGACATCGGTACAGGTACTAGACATGGGTACAGATACTAGACATGAGTACAGGTACTAGACATGGGTACAGGTACTAGACATGAGTACAGGTACTAGACATGGGTACAGGTACTAGACATGAGTACAGGTACTAGACATGGATACAGGTACTAGACATGGGTACAGATACTAAACATGGATACAGGTACTAGACATGGGTACAGGTACTAGACATGGGTACAGGTACTAGACATAGGTACAGGTACTAGACTTGAGTACAGGTACTAGACATGGGTACAGGTACTAGACATGGGTACAGGTACTAGACATGGGTATAGGTAGTAGACATGAGTACAGGTACTAGACATGGGTACAGGTACTAGACATGGGTACAGATACTAGACATAGGTACAGACACTAGACATGAGTACAGGTACTAGACATGGGTACAGGTACTAGACATGGGTACAGGTACTAGACATGAGTACAGGTACTAGACATGGGTACAGGTACTAGACATGAGTACAGGTACTAGACATGGGTTCAGGTACTAGACATGAGAACAGGTACTAGACATGGGTACAGGTTCTAGACATGGGTACAGGTACTAGACATGAGTACAGGTACTAGACATGAGTACAGGTACTAGACATGGGTACAGGTACTAGACATGAGTACAGGTACTAGACATGGGTACAGGTACTAGACATGGGTACAGGTACTAGACATGAGTACAGGTACTAGACATGGGTACAGGTACTAGACATGAGTACAGGTACTAGACATGGGTACAGGTAGTAGACATGAGTACAGGTACTAGACATGGGTACAGGTACTAGACATGAGTACAGGTACTAGACATGAGTACAGGTACTAGACATGGGTACAGGTACTAGACATGAGCACAGGTACTAGACATGAGTACAGGTACTAGACATGGGTACAGACACTAGACATGGGTACAGGTACTAGACATGGGTACAGGTACTAGACATGGGTACAGGTACTAGACATGGGTACAGGTACTAGACATGGGTACAGGTTCTAGACATGGGTACAGGTACTAGACATGGATACAGGTACTAGACATGGGTACAGACACTAGACATGGGTACAGGTACTAGACATGGGTACAGGTACTAGACATGGGTACAGGTACTAGACATAGGTACAGGTACTAGACATGAGTACAGGTTCTAGACATGGGTACAGGTACTAGACATGGTACAGGTACTAGACATGAGTACAGGTTCTAGACATGGGTACAGGTACTAGACATGGATACAGGTACTAGACATGGATACAGGTACTAGACATGGGTACAGACACTAGACATGGGTACAGGTACTAGACATGGGTATAGGTACTAGACATGAGTACAGGTACTAGACATGGGAACAGGTACTAGACATGGATACAGGTACTAGACATGGGTATAGACACTAGACATTGGTACAGGTACTAGACATGGGTACAGGTACTAGACATGGGTACAGGTACTAGACATAGGTACAGGTACTAGACATGGATACAGATACTAGACATGGATACAGGTACTAGACATAGGTACAGGTACTAGACATAGGTACAGGTACTAGACATAGGTACAGGTACTAGACATAGGTACAGGTACTAGACATGGATACAGGTACTAGACATGGGTACAGACACTAGACATGGGTACAGGTACTAGACATGGGTATAGGTACTAGACATAGGTACAGGTACTAGACATGGATACAGGTACTAGACATGGGTACAGGTACTAGACATGGGTACAGGTACTAGACATGGGTATAGATACTAGACATGAGTACAGGTACTAGACATGGGTACAGACACTAGACATGGGTACAGGTACTAGACATGGGTACAGGTACTAGACATGGGTACAGGTACTAGACATAGGTACAGGTACTAGACATGGATACAGATACTAGACATGGATACAGGTACTAGACTTGAGTACAGGTACTAGACATGGGTACAGGTACTAGACATGAGTACAGGTACTAGACGTAGGTACAGGTACTAGACATGGATACAGATACTAGACATGGATACAGGTACTAGACATAGGTACAGGTACTAGACATAGGTACAGGTACTAGACATAGGTACAGGTACTAGACATAGGTACAGGTACTAGACATGGGTACAGATACTAGACATGGATACAGGTACTAGACATGGGTACAGGTACTAGACATCGGTACAGGTACTAGACATGGGTACAGATACTAGACATGAGTACAGGTACTAGACATGGGTACAGGTACTAGACATGAGTACAGGTACTAGACATGGGTACAGGTACTAGACATGAGTACAGGTACTAGACATGGATACAGGTACTAGACATGGGTACAGATACTAAACATGGATACAGGTACTAGACATGGGTACAGGTACTAGACATGGGTACAGGTACTAGACATAGGTACAGGTACTAGACTTGAGTACAGGTACTAGACATGGGTACAGGTACTAGACATGGGTACAGGTACTAGACATGGGTATAGGTAGTAGACATGAGTACAGGTACTAGACATGGGTACAGGTACTAGACATGGGTACAGATACTAGACATAGGTACAGACACTAGACATGAGTACAGGTACTAGACATGGGTACAGGTACTAGACATGGGTACAGGTACTAGACATGAGTACAGGTACTAGACATGGGTACAGGTACTAGACATGAGTACAGGTACTAGACATGGGTTCAGGTACTAGACATGAGAACAGGTACTAGACATGGGTACAGGTTCTAGACATGGGTACAGGTACTAGACATGAGTACAGGTACTAGACATGAGTACAGGTACTAGACATGGGTACAGGTACTAGACATGAGTACAGGTACTAGACATGGGTACAGGTACTAGACATGGGTACAGGTACTAGACATGAGTACAGGTACTAGACATGGGTACAGGTACTAGACATGAGTACAGGTACTAGACATGGGTACAGGTAGTAGACATGAGTACAGGTACTAGACATGGGTACAGGTACTAGACATGAGTACAGGTACTAGACATGAGTACAGGTACTAGACATGGGTACAGGTACTAGACATGAGTACAGGTACTAGACATGAGTACAGGTACTAGACATGGGTACAGACACTAGACATGGGTACAGGTACTAGACATGGGTACAGGTACTAGACATGGGTACATATACTAGACATGGGTACAGGTACTAGACATGGGTACAGGTTCTAGACATGGGTACAGGTACTAGACATGGATACAGGTACTAGACATGGGTACAGACACTAGA
Source organism: Leptodactylus fuscus (assembly GCF_031893055.1). Classification (NCBI taxonomy): domain Eukaryota; kingdom Metazoa; phylum Chordata; class Amphibia; order Anura; family Leptodactylidae; genus Leptodactylus; species Leptodactylus fuscus. The sequence continues at coordinate 207,092,807 of NC_134268.1, read as the reverse complement.
CATGGGTACAGGTACTAGACATGGGTACAGGTACTAGACATGGGTACAGGTACTAGACATAGGTACAGGTACTAGACATGAGTACAGGTTCTAGACATGGGTACAGGTACTAGACATGGTACAGGTACTAGACATGAGTACAGGTTCTAGACATGGGTACAGGTACTAGACATGGATACAGGTACTAGACATGGATACAGGTACTAGACATGGGTACAGACACTAGACATGGGTACAGGTACTAGACATGGGTATAGGTACTAGACATGAGTACAGGTACTAGACATGGGAACAGGTACTAGACATGGATACAGGTACTAGACATGGGTATAGACACTAGACATTGGTACAGGTACTAGACATGGGTACAGGTACTAGACATGGGTACAGGTACTAGACATAGGTACAGGTACTAGACATGGATACAGATACTAGACATGGATACAGGTACTAGACATAGGTACAGGTACTAGACATAGGTACAGGTACTAGACATGGGTATAGGTACTAGACATAGGTACAGGTACTAGACATGGATACAGGTACTAGACATGGGTACAGGTACTAGACATGGGTACAGGTACTAGACATGGGTACAGGTACTAGACATGGGTATAGATACTAGACATGAGTACAGGTACTAGACATGGGAACAGGTACTAGACATGGGTACAGACACTAGACATGGGTACAGGTACTAGACATGGGTACAGGTACTAGACATGGGTACAGGTACTAGACATAGGTACAGGTACTAGACATGGATACATATACTAGACATGGATACAGGTACTAGACTTGAGTACAGGTACTAGACATGGGTACAGGTACTAGACATGAGTACAGGTACTAGACATAGGTACAGGTACTAGACATGGATACAGATACTAGACATGGATACAGGTACTAGACATAGGTACAGGTACTAGACATAGGTACAGGTACTAGACATAGGTACAGGTACTAGACATAGGTACAGGTACTAGACATAGGTACAGGTACTAGACATGGGTACAGGTACTAGACATGAGTACAGGTACTAGACATGGATACAGGTACTAGACATGGGTACAGATACTAAACATGGATACAGGTACTAGACATGGGTACAGACACTAGACATAGGTACAGACACTAGACATGAGTACAGGTACTAGACATGGGTACAGGTACTAGACATGGGTACAGGTACTAGACATGGGTACAGGTACTAGACATGGGTACAGGTACTAGACTTGAGTACAGGTACTAGACATGGGTACAGGTACTAGACATGGGTACAGACACTAGACATGGGTACAGACACTAGACATAGGTACAGACACTAGACATGAGTACAGTTACTAGACATGGGTATAGGTAGTAGACATGAGTACAGGTACTAGACATGGGTACAGGTACTAGACTTGAGTACAGGTACTAGACATGGGTACAGGTACTAGACATGGGTACAGATACTAGACATGAGTACATTTGGCTAACCCCTGGCTGAGGCGGGTCAATAAATTGGCGTCTGGGAGTCAGTGGGAGATGTTCGAGGTATTTATTTGCCATGTATAACATTTATTACAGACACTTTTTTGGTTCCGTGAATGTTTTTCGTTTTTCTTGGCGCAGATGAGATTTCTTGCTCTTATAGGCAGCATGTACGTCTTGGTTCGCTAAGGGAAGAATATTTTTATAAAGCGATCTCTCTTTTCCCATAAGTCCATGGCTTCGTGTTTTAGGGAAGTTCAGAGACCCCTATTAGGATCAGATTATTTTTGGCATCCTTTGATATCTGCGCTTTGGCAGGGGTTTAAAGTGCCCGACAGTTTCTTATGTTTCATTCACATATTAAGAGACCGCAGAGCACAAAGTAATGTCGAAGGGAATAAACTCTGCTCTGCGGGGGCAAAATTTCAACACTTGAAGAATGCTGGGCACTTCATGTTCTATGGCGGCGGGGAAGGGGAGGGCGACAACTATTCGACTTTGCATTTGATGTGTTTACATGTAAATACGGGCAACAGGAAGTGACATCATTATATGTGTTTTTGTGTAATAGTAAGACCGGGGGAAACTCTTCTTCCAGTTTGGGTGATGTGGTACCTAGCTCTAGAAGATCAACTCCACCATCATCTGGTAAGTTGGTATCATGATCAATGCCTGATATGTCTGACCTGAGACCTGGACCTTGACCTACTATTGATGTTTCCTACTCCATACATTCACATGGAGTACCATTGGTTGTGTCAACTACAATCACTATAGTAGACCAGTCCTTAGGGAGAGACCACCATATAGGTGTGTGGAGACCTATTAAGCCTTTAGCACTCCACTTTGCAAGGGACCATGGGAAGAATATGCAAATCTGTCTTCCATGATGTAATTAGGAAGTCAGGTGCCTCAGTGTTGCAAACCAATATCCCCTTAACCCTGTCCAAGCCTCTCACCTCTACCAGGTTAGTCTTCTCTACACCGGGCTGACGAGATGCAATAACATCGAAACAGCCGTCCTCGGTTGAGAGACTATACCTGGTAATAATCCCAGCATCATTGCAAAACAAAGGCCTCTTGGAAGGTCGAGCATGATGTTAAAGGGAGCAGCCTTTATTGGGCCATATCACTGAGATTCTGTCTTCCTAATTACATCAAGGTAGACAGGCTTGCACATTCCAGTGAGCGCCCTCTATTGGTTTGCAACACTGAGGCACCTGACTTAATAATTACATCATGGAAGACAGATTTACATATTCTTCCTATAGTAGACCGTTCATGGTCACTCATTCATGGAACTTGAATGTCTCCATAGGCTTCTGTCCATGACAATAGACCTGCCCTTAGAGAATGTATTTTGAAGAGTGATCGTAAACTTGACACATCCTCAGATATGGCCCCTTTACTGCATTGTAACTCCTCCCATGACATTCAGTTTTCCAAAATTTTTCCTTTGGTGGCCATTGATAGGCTTGAGATGTGGATGGTCCCTCCTGTCAGTTATATTGTCCCACAAAGGACATCATAGTTGATAAATGTAAGACCCCTACCCACTACTTGGAGTGTGAAGAACATATAGACAGTACACAGCTTGTGCTCTCCTGTATATTTAATGCTTATTACACTTAAGCACCTGAGGACCAAATATAACCCCCAGGCTTCTAGTATTCTCATACTTATATAGCATTTAGTGCACATCTGATCCTGAAATCTAGTGACGTTGTTCCTCCCTACAAGTTTGACAATTATCTAAATCCTATATCAAAATGAGACCACGCCCCTGCAGAGCACACCTTTGCAGATCCCGCCCCTGCAGAGCATACCACTACAACCTTTGTCTGCACATTACAAAATACATTCAGTGCAGATTGGAGAAATTGGGTTTTCATTGTTGTATATAGGAATTGACTGTAAAGTACTATGATACCATTAATGAATTGAAGATGTTCATCACCTAAGGGGAGTGTGTCAGGTCCAAAATGCCTCCAAAGCCAATAATAGTGCCATAGGAGTAAACACATATTTTTGTAGTTACAAACTGATGAAGTAATACAGAGATAATGGTCATCTTAAGAATATGCAAATCAGACTGCAAATGTATCGGGGCGGGGCTTGATTTACCAGATGTACCAACAGACAACCATCTAGTAGACAGAAACTGGAAATTTCAATTTTCTAAAGGGGAGACATTGAGCAACTATTCCAACAGTACCATTTGCACTTGTCTGTAAACCAATCTGCCAAATCAAGTCCCGCCCCCAGTGCACTTACAGACTGATTTGCATATCCATGAAAAGATGATTATTTCTGAATGACTTAATCAGTTTGTGGTCACAAATGTATGTTTTTGCAATTATTAAACGCCCCTCCGTGGCACTATTATTGATTTGGGAGGCATTTTGGACCTGACAGACTCCCTTTAGCATGATACATTTGTGTATTATTGTTTTGTCAACCTAATATAAAGGGGTATTCCACTTTCAATGTATGATTGAACAAAAAAAGTCATTAGATGTTTCCAGACTGTGTTATAATTGATATCTGTAAGCTGATCTTGCAGTATATGCAGAGTATATGGGAGCTATATAATATGCCCATATAGGTGCTGTAAGGTCTAGGTTTGGGCATTAACATTAATGTACATATAGAAGCCTATACAGAATCTTACAACAGTAGGATTACCCCTTTACATGGGTATTCCAGGCGTCAAACATTGATAGGCCTTCCTTAAAGGGGTACTCCAGGATTTTCTTAATTTATGATCTATCCTAAGGGTATCTGATTTTTGGGGACCGATAGCCCGTCCACCCATATATGATTGAGCTGAAGCTCAGCACACAGGCTTGTCTACATGGTTGTCCAGGATTTTTTTTTTCTTGGGAGAATATCTGTTATCCATACTATACAGTGCACAGAGCCAGAAGCAAATGGCTTGTATAGTGGTGAGTGCTGGTATTGCAGCTCAGCTTCCATTGAAGTCAATAGGAGCTGAGCTGTAGTTGCAGTGTGCAGCCACTATAGAGGGCATGGCGGTATATGCTTCAACTCTGTGCACTGTATAGTATTGGGACCAGATGTTCTCCCATAGGCCTCAAAGAAAATAACCCTGGACAAGTCTGTGTGCTGAGCTTGTATAAGTCATTGGTGGCCCTGGGGGGTATGGGACGGGGGTCTATCAAATATCCGACTCCACTACAAGTCCTCTAGTAACTTGTCTTTTCTCTTGTGACTTGAGCCTTCCTTTCCAGATGATATTACGTGTGACTGCCTTCTTCTTCTGCTCCATCTGATAACTTTGTCTGTATATAGCTATAGACTTAGATGCCACTGGCTTAGAGGCAGAAGAGATTGAGATTCCAGCCAACCATCGCTCCCCTAAACCCAGTGTAAACAGTGTAACATCACCCCACATGAAAGAGAAAAGAATGCCTTTTTTTAAGAAGGTAACCGCCAGCTCGGCCCGGACGCACGCCATCTGTACAGCTGCTATGCGCCACATTTCAAGTCCTGTTTAACGTCTTTGTCTCTGCAGACGTCAATAACATGCATGCTTTGTTGTTCTCTGTTTCCTTTCCATGCTGCTTGTAGCTAAACAGAAGCAAAAATCGGTAAGTTTACTGCGACCTAGACATGGAGATAACAATGTAGCGGGCGCCATGAGGATCAGGCATGGCAGGGAACCTATACCAGCTGTTTTGTTGAGGCTCTAGCCAAATACAGGAAGAGTCAGTGACATCACTAAGATATAGAGGTCACTGCCAATTAGGGTTGAGCGATCGGGATCGGAAAAGATCGGATCCCGATCGGCGATCGAGCAAATTTCACGATCGGGATCGGCTGGAAAATGATCGGAAATCGGATTTTAAAATCGATCCTGAAATCTCAAGATCGGCTCAACCCTACTGCCAATGCACAAGGAGGAAGTCTGCCATACCAAGGAATAGAGAAGGAATAGAGGATATAGTCAGGTGACCAGGGGTCAGAACCAACCCGGAAACCCAAAGATCTCAACATGCAGATTCTCCTGGACTGGAAGTTGGGAAATCTTAGTCTATGGCTAACCTTTATAATAATGTCACTTAAGGGGAGTGTCTCCAGAATCCAGCATATCAAATCAGCCCCGCAGATAGATAGGTTATGGTCACCTGGACAGTGTTTTCCCCTTGTGAATCTCTGCCTCCACCACCAATCTGATATGGATGACCGATCTAAGAGATAGAATAGAAATTAGGATAGAAATTAAAGAATAGGTAAATCCCCCTTTAAAGGGGGTCTGTCACCCAGCATATCAATCCAGCCCTGCAGATAGATAGGTTAGTGTCTCCAGACCCAGCATATCACCCAGCCCTGAAGATAGATAGGTTAGTGTCACCAGACCACAGTATATCACCCCAGCCCTGCAGATAGATAGGTTAGTGTCACCAGAACCAGCATATCACCCCAGTCCTGCAGATAGATAGGTTAGTGTCACCAGAACCAGCATATCACTCCAGCCCTGCAGATAGATAGGTTACTGTCACCAGAACCAGCATATCACCCCAGCCCTGCAGATAGATAGGTTAGTGTCACCAGACCACAGTATATCACCCCAGCCCTGCAGATAGATAGGTTAGTGTCACCAGACCACAGTATATCACCCCAGCCGTGCAGATAGATAGGTTAGTGTCACCAGAACCAGCATATCACCCCAGTCCTGCAGATAGATAGGTTAGTGTCACCAGAACCAGCATATCACCCCAGCCCTGCAGATAGATAGGTTAGTGTCACCAGAACCAGCATATCACTCCAGCCCTGCAGATAGATAGGTTAGTGTCACCAGAACCAGCATATCACCCCAGCCCTGCAGATAGATAGGTTAGTGTCACCAGAACCAGCATATCACTCCAGCCCTGCAGATAGATAGGTTACTGTCACCAGAACCAGCATATCACCCCAGCCCTGCAGATAGATAGGTTAGGGTCACCAGATCCCAGCATATCACCCCAGCCCTGCAGATAGATAGGTTACTGTCACCAGAACCAGCATATCACCCCAGCCCTGCAGATAGATAGGTTAGTGTCACCAGACCACAGTATATCACCCCAGCCGTGCAGATAGATAGGTTAGTGTCACCGGACCACAGTATATCACCCCAGCCCTGCAGATAGATAGGTTAGTGTCACCAGAACCAGTATATCACCCCAGTGCTGCAGACAGATAGGTTAGTGTCACCAGTACCAGCATATCACCCCAGTCCTGCAGATAGATAGGTTAGTGTCACCAGAACCAGCATATCACTCCAGCCCTGCAGATAGATAGGTTACTGTCACCAGAACCAGCATATCACCCCAGCCCTGCAGATAGATAGGTTAGTGTCACCAGACCCAGCATATCACCCCAGCCCTGCAGATAGATAGGTTAGTGTCACCAGACCCAGCATATCACCCCAGTCCTGCAGATAGATAGGTTAGTGTCACCAGACCCAGCATATCACCCCAGCCCTGCAGATAGATAGGTTAGTGTCACCAGACCCAGCATATCACCCCAGCCCTGCAGATAGATAGGTTAGTGTCACCAGACCCAGCATATCACCCCAGCTCTGCAGATAGATAGGTTAGTGTCACCAGAACCAGTATATCACGTAGTTCTGCAGATAGATAGGTTAGTGTTACCAGACCCAGCATATCACCCCAGCCCTGCAGATAGATAGGTTACTGTCACCAGAACCAGCATATCACCCCAACCCTGCAGATAGATAGGTTAGGGTTATCCGAATCAAACAATGTTTTGCCCTTGTGATTTGCTGCCTCCACTGCCAAGATGTTGCTGGGGGTTTTTTTGTCTGTAAATAAGCACTTTGGAGCAATGAGGGCGTTGCGGTCACTCCAGAGAGGTAAGTACAAACACCTTTACTGCTCCAAAGAGCTCATTTACACATCGAAGAAAACATTGCTATGTAAGAAACAGAGGCAAGCTCTCTTTGTTTGCGGTGGCCCTAACCTATCTATCTGCATGACTGACTTGATATGCTGGAGTATGGTGACAGACTCCCTTTCAGTTTAGTTATAATAAGGGTTATCCAGGGTTAAATGTAACCTATCTATCTGCAATGCTGGGTTAATATGCTGATTCAGGTGACCCTAACCTAACACAGCTGGGAAATAGAGGTTATATACAGATCTGAAGAAATCTCTGTACAACACAAGACTAGGGTCAGGTTATATCTATATGAAGAGGTGACCAGTAGCTGTACAGGGTGACCGCTGTGTATACACAACATTATGACGGTATAAGAGCTTTGTTGCTTTATGTGCTTTGTACACATTTTCTGCGAGTGTTGTATGTTTGTCTGTCTCACTCACGTTGTTCTCCAATGTAACACAACACTGAAAGTGTCAAAATGTCGACACAAATGTGCAAACCTGATCTGTGACTATTTTGCAACATTGTTACTAATCTCTTAATCAATTATCTCTTGTTTCACTTTATTGGACTATAATATAGTGTATGAAGTGTATTCTTACAAATCTACATAATAAGTTGTGTAACTTTGTAAATACATTACATTACTTTTCTTGTACTCATCTGTATTATACTCCAGAGCTGCACTCAAAATTCAGCCGGTCATCACTGGAAACAGTCGACAAGATTGCTGACAGACACGCCCCCTAACAGCTCAGACAAGGTTCTGGAAAGCAGTATGACCGTTTGGTTTCCTGAAACCTACAGAATTATGAATTCAGCTCTGGACTATGACACCGGTTGTACCACTAGATGAGAAGTAATGTCATGTATCTACAAAGTTACTAGACTTTTATGTGGAATGATTCTTTATGTACTCGGCACATTGGTGTATTAAGGGTGGAGCATCACCTTGGATATGACCTCAGAAGTTGTCTATGTCAATATGAGACTACTTTTCCCTGAGTCCGTATGGCCAACCCACGTTATGACCGTGTGGCTGGAAAAAAAAAACTGAAAGGAGCCAACAAAAGTTCACAGTGCGTGACACTGTCCAAATATCACTTCCGCTTCATGCTAGTGATCAGACCCTAGTGATCAGATACATCCTTGTAACAGGCGGCCATTGTCCATACTGAGAAAATCTCCTTAAATCAACATCTTCACCAAACAATTTTCAATTTTTATTGATTTAAAGTCCTTAAAGAGGACCTTTCACCTCTTCAACCAACTCCACCTCTTTGCATCCTAAAATAGGCACCCCTCTGCTGTTTCCGGCACGGTTGGACCCGCCGTTTTTTTAAATTACCTTGGTAATTGATATGTAAATTAGCTGGATCGTGCACAGTGGGCGTGGGACAGAACAACCATTTTAAAGAAGTCTTTTCACCACCTACACCAAGTCTTCATCATTCAGCAGGCACATCTCCTCTGATTCCAGCACAGTTGGAATTTTTTCTCTAACCCCCACCGATCCTGAGCTATCAGTGTTGTTAGTTTCAGCACCCAATAGCTAATTAGGCTCTCTACTGTCAAGTGGGCGGTCTAAGATAATCTGCTGCAGCTGAGGACTGCCCACATGACAGTAGAGAGCCTAATTAGCTATTGGGTGCTGAAACTAACAACCCCAATGGCTCAGGAATGGTGGGGTGGGTTAAAGGGGCTCTATCAGCAGATTTATGGGTTATGAGCTAAAGATATTCCGGAATAGTCTTTAAAAAGGGCATTCAGGTGCTGCTATTAGTGTGTAAAAAGACTCTCACCCCGTTTTTTTTAATGACCTTGGTAATTGATATGTAAATTAGCTGGATCGTGCACAGTGGGCGTGTTGTGCACCTCTTAGCATCATAGCTTCTGCACACCCACCGCTATTTCCAAGTCCCCTCTCCTCCTGCTTATTCACGTTGGTTTCTATTAAAAGCTATTGAAAGCATGCACTGGAGAGAACGCTACTGTGCACGCTCCAGCGCCATTTTCCCATAGAGACCATTGTGAGCCGGAGCATGCGCAGTAGCGCGCCGGTGGGAATGCTACTGCACACGCGCGTGCTTTCAATAGCTTTTAATAGAAATCAACGTAAATAAGCAGGAGGAGGAGGGGGGCTTGGAGGCAGCAGTGGGCATGCAGAAGATATGACGCTTAAGGGGTACACAACACGCCCACTGTGCACAATACAGCTAATTTACATATCAATTACCAAGGTAGTTTAAAAAAAACAAAACGGGGTGAGAGTCTTTTTACACACTAATAGCAGCACCTGAATGGCCTCTTTAAAGGCTATTCAGGAATATCTTTAGCTCATAACCCAGAAATCTGCTCATAGAGCCCCTTTAACCCGCCCCACCATTCCTGAGCCATTGGGGTTGTTACTTTCAGCACCCAATGGCTAATTAGGCTCTCTACTGTCATGTGGGCGGTCCTCAGCTGCAGAAGATTATCTGAGACCGCCCACTTGACAGTAGAGAGCCTAATTAGCTATTGGGTGCTGAAAGTAACAACCCCAATGGCTCAGGAATGGTGGGGCGGGTTAAAGGGGGTGCTGAAACTAACAACACTGATAGCTCAGGATCGGTGGGGGTTAGAGAAAAATTCCAACTTTGCTGGAATCAGTGGAGATGTGCCTGCTGATTGATGAAGAGTTGGTGTAGGGGGTGAAAGGACTTCTTTAAAATGGTTGTTCTGTCCCACAAAGGTAGCCCCATACATGGATTGTCATCCTGAAAATGTCCAAATCTAATAACAGATGTTCTCAAACCTGTAAACCGTGTAATAATAAATGATCTTTATCAGAGCTGTATACATGGCAGTCTATAGTCTCATCCTGATGTACTACGTTGCAGTCAGGAATAAGGACGACATAATGGGATTTGGCCTGTGGCTAGTTAGGGAATTATCAAATATTCTGGATCATGGGATGGTCATAGAAAAATTTATAAAATGTGCTACATATAATATATTACATACATATAGAATATATATTATAAACAGAGGAGTCTGCCACTTAGTGACATAGCTACTCCATTTTCTACCAATGTTGCCTGTTTGGAATCTTTAGAACTCTCAGATGCCAGAATATTAATATTAGTATTTGACCTTGTGTTCTTGTTGCCCCCCCTTTACTTTCGGTACAGACAGAGCACATCCCTCCTTACGATGTAGTGCCTTCTATGAGACCCGTAGTCCTAGTGGGGCCTTCTTTAAAAGGATACGAGGTAAGACCTGAAGAGTAGAGTTCTATAAACCTTGCTCAGGATCTGCCGGGAATAGTAATATTATATTTGTTTCTATTAACCCTTAGGTGACGGATATGATGCAGAAAGCGTTATTTGACTTTTTAAAACACAGATTTGAAGGACGGTGAGTAGCAGAGCCTGCGGTTGGAGGGGGATGAGCTACATAACGTGTTGTGCGCACGCTAGTTATATTTTATAATATTTAGCTTAGTTTAGGTTTTCTCCCGTAGAAACACCGCTCTTTTCCATAGTTTGTCTCTGGTATTGCTCAGACCCATTAAAGTGAGAGGTATAAGGCACGGCCCTGGTCATAAGTAAAAGAAAGACCGACCGACGTAAGTTCTGTGGTTTTACATATCCGGACTTAAAGGGGTTGTCCAGTTTCAGGTCAATATGGAAAGACCAATGTGACTGTATAATAAAAAGTTGTACAATTTTCCAATAGACTTTCTGTATCAATTCCTCACGGTTTTCTAGATCTCTGCTTGTTGTCGTTCATGCTGCTCACTGCCAGTGGATAAAAATCAGTCCATGGTCATGTGATATACAGTCCATAGTCATGTGATATACAGTCCATAGTAATGTGATATACAGTCCTTAGTTATGTGATGTACAGTCCATGGTCATGTGATATAGAGTTCATGGTCATGTGTTATACAGTATATGGTCATGTGATATACAGTCCTTAGTCATGTGATGTAGAGTCCATGGTCATGTGATGTACAGTCCTTAGTTATGTGATATATAGTCCATGGTCATGTGATATACAGTATATGGTCATGTGATGTACAGTCCATGGTCATGTGATGTACAGTCCATGGTCATGTGATATACAGTATATGGTCATGTGATGTACAGTCCATGGTCATGTGATATACAGTATATGGTCACGTGATGTACAGTCCTTAGTCATGTGATGTACAGTCCATGGTCATGTGATATACAGTCCTTAGTTATGTGATATATAGTCCATGGTCATGTGATATACAGTATATGGTCATGTGATGTACAGTCCATGGTCATGTGATATACAGTCCATGGTCATGTGATATACAGTCCATGGTCATGTGATATACAGTCCTTAGTTATGTGATATATAGTCCATGGTCATGTGATATACAGTATATGGTCATGTGATGTACAGTCCATGGTCATGTGATATACAGTCCATGGTCATGTGATATACAGTCCATGGACTGTGTATCTCATAACTAATTGTTTCATTATATATATAACAAAAATAAAGCCAAAATGAAAATGCCATTTGTAATTCCTATGGAGACAGTAAGGGCTCATTCACACTACGTAAACGCCAGCTTATTCTGAACGTAAAACACGTTCAGAATCAGCGGCGTATAAAGCAGTTCCATTCATTTCTATGGGAGCCGGCATACGAGCGCTCCCCATAGAAATGTATGGGCTGCTTTTTTCACTACGAGCATTCCATTGAAGTGAATGGAAAGTGCCCGCATGTACGGCTCCGAATGAGCAGAGCTAGCCGTACATGGAATAGAACTGCTTTATACGCCGCTGATTCTGAACGTGTTTTACGTTCAGAATAAGCTGGCGTTTACGTAGTGTGAATGAGCCCTAAGGGTGTTGTACTTTGCCACATGCTGTTCCTCATCTGAGGTTGTTCCCTAAATTTAAGACCATCTAGGGACCAAATGTTTTTTATGACGTCCTCCTGATATGTAAAACCATAGAATTCAAAAAGGGCGCACTTTTTTTCATGACTGTATTGCAAAGTCTGGAGACAACACTGGATATTTTTGCCGATATATCGGGCATTCGCCTATCCATACAAATACATTCCACATTCTTCTTATCTGAATAAGATTTTAGAAATAATTTTTTTAATCAAAAGTGATGGAAAAAATGAAAAGGATCCGAGTATGAACCAGGCTTTATAGCGCACACCCTCCCCTGAACACGGAATAAAAGGGAATGTTTACCCCAGGACAAGCAGTTCATGCGGGTTTATGTTATGTATTGCTGTCCTGGTACATAACAGTCTATTAACGTCCATTACCAGGTCTGTCTTCTTTTCTTCACATCGAAAAAATGTGTGTTGATCACAATGGCTGTCATAGGCGGGAGGATTTCTTTCCACTGGTTAGTTAACATTCCCTTTGGATTTGGAATAGCGGTCATGCTTTCAGCCAGTGCTGTACTGACCTGGACAACATCAAGTAGAGAATACTTGTTGGGCTGCCAGGAAGGGAAACCTTGTTCCTTAAAGTGAACCTGTGAGAGTATAATACAGGAGAGAAGCTGAGCTCTGTGATATATAGGTTATATGATAGAGGAGAGAAGCTGAGCTCTGTGATATATAGGTTATATGATAGAGGAGAGAAGCTGAGCTCTGTGATATATAGGGTTATATGATAGAGAAGAGAAGCTGAGCTCTGTGATATATAGGATTATATGATAGAGGAGAGAAGCTGAGCTCTGTGATATATAGGGTTATATGATAGAGGAGAGAAGCTGAGCTCTGTGATATATAGGTTATATGATAGAGGAGAGAAGCTGAGCTCTGTGATATATAGGTTATATGATAGAGGAGAGAAGCTGAGCTCTGTGATATATAGGGTTATATGATAGAGGAGAGAAGCTGAGCTCTGTGATATATAGGTTATATGATAGAAGGAGAGAAGCTGAGCTCTGTGATATATAGGGTTATATGATAGAGGAGAGAAGCTGAGCTCTGTGATATATAGGTTATATGATAGAGGAGAGAAGCTGAGCTCTGTGATATATAGGGTTATATGATAGAAGAGAGAAGCTGAGCTCTGTGATATATAGGTTATATGATAGAGGAGAGAAGCTGAGCTCTGTGATATATAGGTTATATGATAGAGGAGAGAAGCTGAGCTCTGTGATATATAGGTTATATGACAGAGGAGAGAAGCTGAGCTCTGTGATATATAGGGTTATATGATAGAAGAGAGAAGCTGAGCTCTGTGATATATCCTATTAATATTATAAATGTGAAAGTTTGTGAGTTTGGATGTTTGTGGGTTTGTGTCTTCAGATGTTTGTTAATCAATCACGCAAAACCCGCTTGACCGATTTGGCTGAAATTTTCCACAAACATAGTTAATACACCCCATTGCGCAATAGGCTACTTTTCGTCACAATAGCGCACATACGTTTTTCCCAGGACCCCCACAAACCCCAAACTCACATCACTATCTCTGCAATCTCACACACTTTGGACCCCGATTTGGCTGAAATTTTCCACAAACATAGTCCCTACACTCGATTGCGCAATAGGCTACTTTTCGTCACAATAGTGCACATACGTTTTTCCCAGGACCCTTTGGATGTTCGGATCTTTGGCGGTCAATCACGCAAAAACCGCTCCACCGATTTGGCTGAAATTTTCCACAAACATAGTCCCTACGCTCGATTGCGCAATAGGCTACTTTTCGTCACAATAGCGCACATACGTTTTTCCCAGGACCCCCACAAAACCCAAACTCACACCACCATCTCTGCAATCTCACACACTTTGGACCATAGCAAGCCACAAAATTCATATTGCCCCCTACAGCAGAGGTCAGCAACCCCTGGCACACATGCCAAGAGTGGCACTCCTGCCATATTTCACTGGCATGCCAGCAGCACAGGACCTGCAAGAGTTCAATAAAGTCTCTGCTAGAGCTGAAGCATAAGGACACTCCCCTTTGCGAGATGTGCAGGAAACCCAGGGGGTGGAGCTTAGTCGCTCAGGTCTCTGCCTGCTATAGTGATAGCTCCTGCCGAAGCTCCTAGCAAAGTGAAGGTAAGAAACACACAGCTCCCTTCCTTTACTTCCTATTCTCATTAATGTCAGGCATTTGGGGTTATTAGTTTAGTGTTAGTAACTCCATGTTCCTCACATTAATAGGAATAAACCCCATCATGTCCCTCATATTAACCCCTGTGTGCCTCATATAAAGGTTACTAATATGTGAGACATGGAGGGACTAATAAAAGACCTCAGTAATGAAGATACTTAATTATTACCTCCAAGTCTCTCACATATCAGTAACTAGAGATGAGCGAGTACTGTTGGGATCAGCCGATCCGAACAGCACGCTCCATAGAAATGAATGGATGCACCTGGTACTTCCGCTTGGACGTAGCCAGCGCGCTTAACCCCCCGCGTGCCGGCTACGTCCATTCATTTCTATGCGAGCGTGCTGTTCGGATCGGCTGATCCCAACAGTACTCGCTCATCTCTATCAGTAACTCTTACACTGGGGTTAATGTGAAGGACATGATGGGGTTAATTGCTATTAATAAGAGGCGCATGGAGTTACTAAACTGTCATGCACAGGGCCAGACTTTATGTTGCTTGCTCAAGAGTATCCTGTGCCCAAAACTTACATGTACTGGCGCAAAATAACAACTCATACAATGTCGTATATCGAAGTATATTAACCTGAAATACCTCTGTCCCAAAGACACTATGTACAGTTTATACCAACACCGTATAGCGGCTGAAATACAAATTACATTCAACACAAAAGTCTCATGTGCTCTCAGAATTACAGCAACAACAAGATACACAGTTACATTTTATATCCCATACCTTATACACAGTACGAAAACCTTACCCGCGCCTGTATATACCCACTTCTACAATCACCGCAGACGAAGTCGCGGGTACCAGCTAGTAGGGTTATATGATAGAGGGAGAGCAACTATGTTTCTTCTAATCCTGGACAACCCCTTTAAATAGTTCCAGAATGCTGCTTTAATTAATAAAAAAAAAAAACAACAACAATGGACTATGCTAATTAGTATCTCTCTAATATCATCTGGGGAGTATAAGAGGGACAGTCACAGACTGAGTCTACAAAAAATAATTGTGACGGAAAACAGAGCAGGGTCCACACATTCCTGTAAAGCCTGGGTGACTGGGTGACTACATGATAGCTCTGTAGCTGATATAATGGCCACTAGATTTTCACTTCCTAGACTTGAGTACATAGAATAGAAGAGATCAGTAGAGTTGTCTGATACAGGTACAAACAAGCAGGACGCGGTGACAGAAGAAGAAGAGATCTCAGCAGAGCTTCGATTTTTGAGTGCAGATGTGCTTTAATAAAACGTTATTATCGGAATCGCTTCCATTATCAGCGGGAGTGATCTGAAAATAGAACGCGGCAGTCTGTGTATTGCACATTTGTCAGCGGTCTGCTGGCTGTTTACGACCATCTCTAGCCCGCGTCTCATTTGCTAAGGGTAACCATGGGAGAAGTTAAAGTACCCGGCTATATTTTTGGATTGTTCCTGCTGATGATAGGAACATTTCTACTAATAACAATATATTAAGGAATTGTGGCTTATGCCGCTCCCTAAAGCTTTATTCAAAGTACCTCCAAAAATAGGATTTCATTTCAGACTTGGGTTGGAGTGGCGACATTACTGAAGCTTCTTGTAATATTGGTTGGGAGATAACGGAGCCCCAGCCATTATACAGATCAGAGAGTTTTTGACCACGTACCCGATTGCATTTAATTTGGGGCCAATGGGTTGAATGTGGGCTAAGGCAGGGAGCAGAGTTTAAGGGATTGTGAGTTCTTCAGTCTTCGGTTGAGGCCCCACGTTGCGAACACGCAGCTTGTTTTGTTGCAGTTTTTTGAGTCCAAGCCAAGAATGGTCACAAAAGGAATGGGAAGTATATAGGAAGTTTGGTACTTTGCCGTATCGGGCCAGCACTGCAGTTCAGCACCTGCATTGGGACAGCAGCAGTCAGCAGTGGGAATGACATTGGAGGACTGACTGCTGGCCCGATGCTTGCGCCCAGTTCTCCTTCCATCTGCCCCGTACCCCTCTCCCCGGCACTGCAGGACGTTTGTCCCTCCAGCTGGCCGTAGCTCCCTACCATTACTATGGTTGGCGCGTCCCTGAATCTCTGCCGCCACTTTCAGGACCCTGTGTGTTTCCTTCCGGTCTCCGGTCTCAGTACCGGTCATGGCTTCCAGTGCCAGCGTCTTTACTCCTGAACGCAAATGGCCAGATTGAGAGCTCCAAGGTGAGGCCTAGTCGTGTGGCGGGGAGAAGGGGTACGGGGCAGATGTGAGAGCTGGGGGGCAGCACTGAGAGGATGGATGGGGGCATCGATGTACTGGCTACTAGAGACAGGGCACAAGCATCGGTCCAGCAGTCAGTCCTCGGATGTCATTCCCGATGCCGAACTGCTGACTGGTGCTGAACGCCGATGCCAGCCCGATAACGGAAAAGCACAGGAAGTTCTTATACGTCTACCTTCTCCTCAATCTACTCCTGGCATAGGCCCCCATACAGTACGACAAAAGGACTTCTTCCTGCGTCCGCCACTGTTTGCCGTAACCTAAATGAAGCCATAACAGCCATAGTCACCGGTTAGACGGGACTCATCGTGTCACCGTGTTATTACTCATTCATTCGTCAGACTATTTGTCACTTGTCTCATTTTATCTCACTAACGTGTTTCATCCTATTTTCCACAGAATATCCATTACTCGGGTCACCGCTGACATCTCGCTTGCCAAACGTTCAGTATTAAACAATCCAAGTAAACATGCAATTATAGAAAGATCCAATACACGATCAAGTTTAGGTAAGTTCCGGACAATGTCTTCTTCTTTGTTTTGTATCGCTGCTCAGAAGAACCATGGGAAGAATATGCAAATCTGTCTTCCATGATGTAATTAGGAAGTCAGCTGCTGCCTCAGTATTGCAAACCAATAGAGGGCGCTCACTGGAATGTGCAAGCCTGTCTTCCCTGATGTAGTTAGGAAGACAGAATTCCAGTGAAATAACTATCTTTTCTAATGGTATTCGAACTCTGGAAATGCCAGGTGGCTGCATGAAAGCTCCAATAATTCTGTAGTGGGTTGTGACACAATTGGGGAGATTTCTAATGCCTTGTATGCCTGTATTCTGGTGTACAGGGCATGAAAAAATTGGCTTTCTTGAAAGAGGGTTTGGTGTGGATAAATCCTCCATCCCCATGGTAACTTTAAAGGGGATGTCAAGTATGGACGCTCTCTATTCCTATGCGCCAGGAGAGTGGGCTTAGTTATCCAGAACTGTGAGACTGAGCTCCGATTCCGTTTCTCAGGAAGTGACATCACACCCATTGGTCACGTGGCTGCCGTTCCACCCCATTCATAAGACAACGAACGTGAGGTGGAGGAAGCTCAGTTTCATAGTCTTCGATGACCCCTTTAAGAGTAGGGGTGGGAGGGTCTTCTACTCGGGACCACATTTCATTGAGCCAAGACCTGCGTCCAGAAATTGATGCCATTTCTATTGTGATAAACCTCACCATTCCAGCCTGAGGGCGCTATTTTAGGCTTTCCATTATGGAAGCCCCATTCACATGCATGGGATTCATAGTCATCAGTTTTGATGTGTATTTCGGCACCGAATTCGCACCAAAATCTGTGGCATGTCCGATACGTGTGAAGGGACCCTAACAGTGACTGTAATGTGAGATGTCTGCTCTTGTTTGCCTATAGAAGTTTCACTTGTAGTCTATTTAGTTGCCGTATTTTCACCTTGCCCCCCCCACACATGTGATATCACCCCCCGTCTTCCTCATAATGGTCTAGTTCACGCCCGTATTCTCTCCATTAATGCCCTCCCATGTCAGAAGGTTTCGGTATGTACCGGATACACTGTATTGTGCTTGCAGTGTATTGTTTTCTGTGTGTGACGTGATACCTAGACACATAGGCCCGTCTATCAAATCTATCCTTGTGGCCCATAGAAACCAATCACAGCACAGCTTTTATTTTACTGGAGCAGTTTAGGATATGAGAGCCGAGCTCTGATTGGTTGCAACGGGCAACAAAGACCTTATAGACGGTTTTGATAAATGAGGCCTACTGTTAACCCTCTGATGACTGGTGTACAATGTAAAGCATAATTAATTAGACTTTATAACAATAATTCACGTGAAATCTACTCTCGTTTTCCATATTCATATACATTACACGGCCGCCATCAGAATTCTGCTGGCTGCCCTTGGAAACAGACAGCAACTCTGACAGCACCATGTCAATTCCCACAATGCACTGCTCTCTGGGAACAGGAAAGTAGCCGCATTTAGCATTGGTATTGAATGGCGAAGGAGACGTCATGTATCTCAGTAAAGAAAACCATGTACATTGTAACTGGAATCTTGAAAGTTTTTGTTCAAAGTGGATGTTGCGTGTTAGATTGTGTGTGTAATATGTGCGAAAAGGGGGTTTACCCACTATAGACATTTTTGGGACTGCAACTCTCTACAAAGAATCCCACCTCCCTATATCCCACACTATGGCTCCTGCTGGTCATCAGTATTAGATCGGTCAAGGCCCAATTCTCAGCCCCCATCTGATTGGACGTTTGGGCCATCTGGAGCCATGTTCTATATATACGGCTGGAAGCGACCGTGCTCCTATTTAGAGATGAGCGAACACTGTTCGGATCAGCCGTTCCGAACAGCACGCTCCCATACAAATGAATGGAAGCACCTGGCACGTACACTTTGCCGGCGGCCGGTCACCGTGCCAGGTGCTTCCATTCATTTCTATGGGAGCGTGCTGTTCGGAACGGCTGATCCAAACAGTGTTCGCTCATTCAAGTAAGTGGGAACCTGTATACTGTATGCGAGTCTGGAACTGTAGCTCCACTTCCATCCACTGGAATATTATCAGTATATGGCCCTAGTGCTTTTGGTGGCAGCAACACCATGAGACGGTGCCCAGGTCTCGGACCGATCTGATACTGATGACCTGTTCTGTGGATTAGTCATCAGTATCAATACCTTAAGATCCCGGACAAGGCTGCCCTAGGCCCTTAGGGAGGGTTCACACGGTGTAACGTGTCGCGTGATGTGGCACATCTACGCCACGGGAGCCTTTGCGGGCCGTACACGCTCCCATTGATTTCAATGGGAGCAGGGATCGTTTGTGGCCGCAAAATCACAGCCGCAAACTAGTGCGGCACATACGATCCCCGCTCCCATTGAAATCAATGGGAGCGTGTACGGCCTGCAAAGGTTCCCGCGGCATAGACGTGCCACATCAAGCGGCACGTTACACCGTGTGAACCCTCCCTAACTGTACCTCATACTCCCGAAATAAGGGATAACCTCCTGGATTCATGGAAGAGCTGGTTGGTGAAATGCTCTCACATGTGTAGGGTTCTCTGTAATTGTATATGTGCCGTGGAAATGTTATATACTAGTCACATCACAAAACAGTGGATTGCCCATTTTTGTGCCCAAGCTGGTGTGACCAAACCCAACTACAAGGCCAAATGTTGCCGAGTAGGCCAAACCTAAAGATACAAACATACATACTGCATATAATTCCATGAGAATGCCATGGTATATCGCATGCCGTAATACAGAGATATATGCCCTACGAGCATGCGAGGGCAGAATACAGGAAGAGGAGAGGGGGAATTTATATTTACACCAAGACTGGGGTTTTGCAACTAGTCTGTCGTTGTTTTTACACTATTTTTGTCCCTGTGTGCAAAGAGTTCGAGGCAGCTGTGCCAGGAGTGGGTCCACCATACCTGGCAGATTTAGCATCAATTGCGCCAGTTTTCGGGCATCAATGATGACTGCAATCTATGCCAGCCACAAGCGTGCACAGACCCTGGAGGATGCGCCTTGTCATAAGTTAGGCACATTCCCCATAGGTGTACACCGGTCTTGATCAGTCGCCCCACAGTGACTCCTGGATCGTATTATGATCACGTAGGGACTGTGACATAATGCTTGACCTGAATTTCCTGGATCCATTGTAATGCATTTGTAATGGTTTCCTATATAACCCGTGACTTGTAAAGAAAAGTTCAGATATGGTGGAATGGGAAAAAAATGGGAAAAAACTCTGGAAGACTCAAGTCGTCCAGATCTTACGTGCATGCCATTCAGTGTCGGGCTAGATGAAGCCTCGCCACAGTATCGGTATACTAATATAATGATGGTCTTCTCTAATGGGGCAACTCCTAAGGTTGTCTTAAAGGGGTTTTCCCATGAATATAACCCTACTGAAATTTTTACTCATTTAAAAGTTAAACATTTTTGCAAATATAAATAATATCAGTGTCCTCCTGATAACCAGCCATGATGTCCTTATTGTGTCCGGGTTATCTTCTCATACATGTAGTGTCCTCCTGATAACCAGCCATGATGTCCTTATTGTGTCCGGGTTATCTTCTCATACATGTAGTGTCCTCCTGATAACCAGCCATGATGTCCTTATTGTGGTCAGGTTATCTTCTCATACATGTAGTGTCCTCCTGATAACCAGCCATGATGTCCTTATTGTGGTCAGGTTATCTTCTCCTACATTTAGTGTCCTCCTGATAACCAGCCATGATGTCCTTATTGTGTCCGGGTTATCTTCTCATACATGTAGTGTCCTCCTGATAACCAGCCATGATGTCCTTATTGTGGTCAGGTTATCTTCTCATACATGTAGTGTCCTCCTGATAACCAGCCATGATGTCCTTATTGTGTCCGGGTTATCTTCTCATACATGTAATGTCCTCCTGATAACCAGCCATGATGTCCTTATTGTGGTCAGGTCATCTTCTCCTACATGTAGTTTCCTCCTGATAACCAGCCATGATGTCCTTATTGTGTCCGGGTTATCTTCTCATACATGTAGTGTCCTCCTGATAACCAGCCATGATGTCCTTATTGTGTCCGGGTTATCTTCTCATACATGTAGTGTCCTCCTGATAACCAGCCATGATGTCCTTATTGTGTCCGGGTTATCTTCTCATACATGTAGTGTCCTCCTGATAACCAGCCATGATGTCCTTATTGTGTCCGGGTTATCTTCTCATACATGTAGTGTCCTCCTAATAACCAGCCATGATGTCCTTATTGTGGTCAGGTTATCTTCTCATACATGTAGTGTCCCCTCCTGATAACCAGCCATGATGTCCTTATTGTGTCCGGGTTATCTTCTCATACATGTAGTGTCCTCCTGATAACCAGCCATGATGTCCTTATTGTGTCCGGGTTATCTTCTCATACATGTAGTGTCCTCCTGATAACCAGCCATGATGTCCTTATTGTGGTCAGGTTATCTTCTCATACATGTAGTGTCCTCCTGATAACCAGCCATGATGTCCTTATTGTGTCCGGGTTATCTTCTCATACATGTAGTGTCCTCCTGATAACCAGCCATGATGTCCTTATTGTGGTCAGGTTATCTTCTCATACATGTAGTGTCCTCCAGATAACCAGCCATGATGTCCTTATTGTGTCCGGGTTATCTTCTCATACATGTAGTGTCCTCCTGATAACCAGCCATGATGTCCTTATTGTGGTCAGGTTATCTTCTCATACATGTAGTGTCCTCCTGATAACCAGCCATGATGTCCTTATTGTGTCCAGGTTATCTTCTCATACATGTAGTGTCCTCCTGATAACCAGCCATGATGTCCTTATTGTGGTCAGGTTATCTGTGTCCTCCTGATAACCAGCCATGATGTCCTTATTGTGTCCGGGTTATCTTCTCATACATGTAGTGTCCTCCTGATAACCAGCCATGATGTCCTTATTGTGGTCAGGTTATCTTCTCATACATGTAGTGTCCTCCTGATAACCAGCCATGATGTCCTTATTGTGTCCGGGTTATCTTCTCATACATGTAGTGTCCTCCTGATAACCAGCCATGATGTCCTTATTGTGGTCAGGTTATCTTCTCATACATGTAGTGTCCCCTCCTGATAACCAGCCATGATGTCCTTATTGTGTCCGGGTTATCTTCTCATACATGTAGTGTCCTCCTGATAACCAGCCATGATGTCCTTATTGTGTCCAGGTTATCTTCTCATACATGTAGTGTCCTCCTGATAACCAGCCATGATGTCCTTATTGTGGTCAGGTTATCTTCTCATACATGTAGTGTCCTCCTGATAACCAGCCATGATGTCCTTATTGTGTCCGGGTTATCTTCTCATACATGTAGTGTCCTCCTGATAACCAGCCATGATGTCCTTATTGTGGTCAGGTTATCTTCTCATACATGTAGTGTCTTCCTGATAACCAGCCATGATGTCCTTATTGTGTCCGGGTTATCTTCTCATACATGTAGTGTCCTCCTGATAACCAGCCATGATGTCCTTATTGTGGTCAGGTTATCTTCTCATACATGTAGTGTCCTCCTGATAACCAGCCATGATGTCCTTATTGTGGTCAGGTTATCTTCTCCTACATGTAGTTTCCTCCTGATAACCAGCCATGATGTCCTTATTGTGTCCGGGTTATCTTCTCATACATGTAGTGTCCTCCTGATAACCAGCCATGATGTCCTTATTGTGTCCAGGTTATCTTCTCATACATGTAGTGTCCCCTCCTGATAACCAGCCATGATGTCCTTATTGCGTCTGGGTTATCTTCTCATACATGTAGTGTCCTCCTGATAACCAGCCATGATGTGCTTATTGTGTCCAGGTTATCTTCTCATACATGTAGTGTACCCTCCTGATAACCAGCCATGATGTCCTTATTGTGTCCAGGTTATCTTCTCATACATGTAGTGTCCTCCTGATAACCAGCCATGATGTCCTTATTGCGTCCGGGTTATCTTCTCATACATGTACTGTCCTCCTGATAACCAGACATGATGTCCTTATTGTGGTTGGGTTATCTTCTCATACATGTAGTGTCCTCCTGATAACCAACCATGATGTCCTTATTGTGGTTGGGTTATCTTCTCATACATGTAGTGTCCTCCTGATAACCAGCCATGATGTCCTTATTGTGTCCGGGTTATCTTCTCATACATGTAGTGTCCTCCTGATAACCAGCCATGATGTCCTTATTGTGGTCAGGTTATCTTCTCATACATGTAGTGTCCTCCTGATAACCAGCCATGATGTCCTTATTGTGTCCGGGTTATCTTCTCATACATGTAGTGTCCTCCTGATAACCAGCCATGATGTCCTTATTGTGGTCAGGTTATCTTCTCATACATGTAGTGTCCTCCAGATAACCAGCCATGATGTCCTTATTGTGTCCGGGTTATCTTCTCATACATGTAGTGTCCTCCTGATAACCAGCCATGATGTCCTTATTGTGGTCAGGTTATCTTCTCATACATGTAGTGTCCTCCTGATAACCAGCCATGATGTCCTTATTGTGTCCAGGTTATCTTCTCATACATGTAGTGTCCTCCTGATAACCAGCCATGATGTCCTTATTGTGGTCAGGTTATCTGTGTCCTCCTGATAACCAGCCATGATGTCCTTATTGTGTCCGGGTTATCTTCTCATACATGTAGTGTCCTCCTGATAACCAGCCATGATGTCCTTATTGTGGTCAGGTTATCTTCTCATACATGTAGTGTCCTCCTGATAACCAGCCATGATGTCCTTATTGTGTCCGGGTTATCTTCTCATACATGTAGTGTCCTCCTGATAACCAGCCATGATGTCCTTATTGTGGTCAGGTTATCTTCTCATACATGTAGTGTCCCCTCCTGATAACCAGCCATGATGTCCTTATTGTGTCCGGGTTATCTTCTCATACATGTAGTGTCCTCCTGATAACCAGCCATGATGTCCTTATTGTGTCCAGGTTATCTTCTCATACATGTAGTGTCCTCCTGATAACCAGCCATGATGTCCTTATTGTGGTCAGGTTATCTTCTCATACATGTAGTGTCCTCCTGATAACCAGCCATGATGTCCTTATTGTGTCCGGGTTATCTTCTCATACATGTAGTGTCCTCCTGATAACCAGCCATGATGTCCTTATTGTGGTCAGGTTATCTTCTCATACATGTAGTGTCTTCCTGATAACCAGCCATGATGTCCTTATTGTGTCCGGGTTATCTTCTCATACATGTAGTGTCCTCCTGATAACCAGCCATGATGTCCTTATTGTGGTCAGGTTATCTTCTCATACATGTAGTGTCCTCCTGATAACCAGCCATGATGTCCTTATTGTGGTCAGGTTATCTTCTCCTACATGTAGTTTCCTCCTGATAACCAGCCATGATGTCCTTATTGTGTCCGGGTTATCTTCTCATACATGTAGTGTCCTCCTGATAACCAGCCATGATGTCCTTATTGTGTCCAGGTTATCTTCTCATACATGTAGTGTCCCCTCCTGATAACCAGCCATGATGTCCTTATTGTGTCCGGGTTATCTTCTCATACATGTAGTGTCCTCCTGATAACCAGCCATGATGTCCTTATTGTGGTCAGGTTATCTTCTCATACATGTAATGTCCTCCTGATAACCAGCCATGATGTCCTTATTGTGTCCAGGTTATCTTCTCATACATGTAGTGTCCTCCTGATAACCAGCCATGATGTCCTTATTGCGTCTGGGTTATCTTCTCATACATGTAGTGTCCTCCTGATAACCAGCCATGATGTGCTTATTGTGTCCAGGTTATCTTCTCATACATGTAGTGTACCCTCCTGATAACCAGCCATGATGTCCTTATTGTGTCCAGGTTATCTTCTCATACATGTAGTGTCCTCCTGATAACCAGCCATGATGTCCTTATTGCGTCCGGGTTATCTTCTCATACATGTACTGTCCTCCTGATAACCAGACATGATGTCCTTATTGTGGTTGGGTTATCTTCTCATACATGTAGTGTCCTCCTGATAACCAACCATGATGTCCTTATTGTGGTTGGGTTATCTTCTCATACATGTAGTGTCCTCCTGATAACCTGTCCACAATAAGGACATCATGGTCCGGTTTCTGACAAGTCCCAGACCATAGTAAGTTCCTTCATGTAACCTTTATTTGATATCTCTAATAACAATGCCTACAACTCTATCTCCGATGCTTCCCAGGTTTGCTGTTAGGGCTTTTAGCGTGTGTTCACATGTGTCACACTTTGTTGCAGATATGCATTTTCGACTTAAGATCAGATCAATTCATCTGAATAGGGTGGTTTCTGAATGGAGATGATTTTTAGCAGAAATTTTGGCAACAAAACCTGCTGGGTGTGAACATGCTCTTACAGCGTTACTTTTGCATGTGTTTGAGGATTTCCGCCTGTGGTTTTTGATGTGTATTGGTTGGCATATCAGGAGAATAGTATTGGTTGGTAAATATATCTTCTGCCATGATAGAAAAGGACCAATTTGCCCCTTTGACCCACTTGCCGTCCATTCCTTGAGGTTCTTATTTCCTGTCCCACCACAACACTGTACGAGACATAATGAAGAACTGATACAGACTGCAACAATATATGGAGAATGGATTCTGTATAAGGTCGAAGAGGGGTGGTCTGGCTTAGCCCTTTAATATTGAATATGTGGAACACTAGTTAACATTATCTTTTATTTTGTACCATCCTTTTTTTATTGGCAGCGGAAGTTCAGAGCGAAATCGAGCGGATCTTCGAATTAGCAAGGACGTTACAGCTCGTCGTTTTAGATGCCGATACGATAAACCATCCAACGCAGCTAAGCAAAACTTCCCTAGCCCCCATCATAGTGTATGTCAAGATTTCTTCTCCAAAGGTAAGTCTGTGGCTTGCTGCAATGGGTTCTCACTTTATCAAGGTCTCCATTCTGCTGACAGACTCCCTTAAAGCTCCGTTTACCCAGCTTAAAGGGAGTCTGTCAGCAGAACCAGCATGTTAACCCAGCTCCGCAGTTAGATATGGTAGTGTCACCCTTGTGAATCGTTGCCTCTGTTGCTGAGATATCGCCATTTTATCGCCACTTATGTGATGTAGGGCTGATCAGTGACATAGTGAATATAGCTATTTTTTATCTTAAAGGGATCCTATCTTTCAGAAGGAATTTTTGGTCCCTAGCACACCGGAATAGCCTTAAGAAAGGCTATTCGTCTCCTACCTATAGATGTCTTCTGTGCGCCG
Source organism: Leptodactylus fuscus (assembly GCF_031893055.1). Taxonomy (NCBI): domain Eukaryota; kingdom Metazoa; phylum Chordata; class Amphibia; order Anura; family Leptodactylidae; genus Leptodactylus; species Leptodactylus fuscus. The sequence continues at coordinate 207,066,304 of NC_134268.1, read as the reverse complement.
CCGTTCTGTAAAAATCCTGGTTTTTACTAGTATGCAAATGAGTTCTCTTGCAGCACTGGGGGCGTCCCCAATGCTGCGAGAGAAATCTCCAGCGCCACCTCCATCTTCTTCAGGAACGTCCTCTTCCTATGTCTTCTTCTGGCGCAGGCAGTGAAACTTGTAGGCCTCGGTCCTCGGGCTGAGCCTACTGTGCATGCCTGCGGCTACAAGAAAGATGGCCGCTTACACAGTAAGTAAGCGGCCATTTTCTTGTGGCCTGTGGGCATGCGCAGTCGGCTCTGCCCAAGGCCTACAAGTTTCATCGCCTGCGCCAGGAAGACGTTCCTGAAGAAGATGGAGGTGGCGCTTGAGAGTTCTCTCGTAGTATTGAGGATTCCCCCAGTGCTGTTTGAGCGCTGGGGACCGCCTCCAGTGCTGCAAGAGAACTCAATTGCATACTGGCGAAAACCAGGATTTCTATGGAACAGCGGCGCGGAGTAGACATCTAAAGGTAGGAGATGAATAGCCTTTCTTAAGGCTAATCCGACGTGTTAGGGACAAAAAATTCCATCTGAATGATAGGATCCCTTTAAAGTCTAATCTTTTGGCGCCAACATTAACGTATACCAATGTGCAGCGACCATTGAACTCAACTGGAGCTGTGCAAATATCTGTGCAATGAGATCCCCCTAGTGGTGGCTGTAGGAAAATCATATGACTGCCAGGAGACATGTGAGAGTTGGGTCGTCCTCTTCCCCCATTGTAGTCAGGTAGGAATGACAAAAGTTAGTTTTTACCTAACAGTTTTTAATATAGGCAAATCCACCTAATGTCCTCGTAAAATGAGCCAAACAACAGCCTCGTAATTCTACCAATTATCTCTAACATCGCTCACAATTTGTAGAATATTTTTGAATATTTTAAATTGGTGTCTAATGTTTCCATTTTCTCTTACAGGTTTTACAAAGGTTGATAAAATCCAGAGGAAAATCTCAGGCGAAACATCTAAATGTCCAAATGGTGGCGGCGGACAAACTAGCGCAGTGTCCGCCAGTAAGGTTTTATTTTATTTTAACATCCCCTCCCCCTTCCTCACTTTTTTTTGTCAGCCCCATATAGGGATCACAATGTACATTTTTTTCCTATCAGTATGTCTTTGTAGAATGGGAGGAAATCCACGCATACACAGGGAGAACATACAAACTCCTTGCAATTGTTCCTGGCGGGATTCAAACCCAGGACTGCAGCACTGCAAGGCTACAGTGCTAACCACTGAGCCACCGTGTTGCCCGCCATTTCTCACTTTTTTGACTTTCGGCAAAAATTTTCCAAAAGCAACTTTTTGCAACACATTTCTAATCTGATGTACTGTCTTAAAAAATCTCAACGTCTTAGTTTTCGCCTCACAAAGGAAGAATTGCGCTCCCTCCCTCTGTGCCAAGAGACCGCCGCCTCCTGCCCAACACCCTCACATTGCTTCTGAGATACCTCTTAATATTTTAGGCAGTTTTTATAACATGTGTCTTGAACTCTGAGCTTCAACAATGCAGTAAGTTGAGAACTGCAAAGATGGGAGGATTTTCTCTGCCTAAAGTCTGAGTAGCAATATTCTTTGCAGATACAAGTTACCGGTATATAGAGATATAGTTCAGTATACTAGTACCTTAGAAGTGTAAATAACAGGGCTTTGTACCTTGAAAGAGAACATTGCTAATAAGATTCTTAGCCTGAGAAAATCCTTCCGTCTTTACAGTTCTGTCCCAGGAATATCCACATTTACGTTGCTGTCCCAGCCATGGTGTCATGAATTAGCTTCCTCATTCTGCTAGGGATAATCGTACTGTACATTCGTGGTCTATACGAAGCCTTGGCCATCAATTTATAATCCCAGAAAACTCCTTCAGTCTAAGGCCCCACGGGACGACGGGAAAAACCATGGCGGCAATTCATCGTGGTTCTTCCCGCAGCGCTTTAAACAGAAAGTTCACGGAATTTTCCTCCGGACTTTGTGTTTCAATTATATCTATAGGGAAACCATCAGCGTTTCTGTAGGTATAATTGACATGCTGCGATTTCCTAATTTGCGACGGTTTTGGAAATCTTCACTGCACGTATTTTTCTGCAGTGTGTGGATGGGATTTGCTAGAATTCCATCCGCTTTGCAGTAACTATAAAATGTTGCGGTTTTTGCCAACGCGTTTCCATCGTGGTCTAAACAAAGCGTTAAAATAGCTACACATGAATCAGCAGCGTAAGTACAAGGATTTCAGGGGCCACATTATCACTATGCCATATCAGTCCACGTGTGGTTCGCTAGAATATAATGTAAGTGATCTTCCAAAAGCAGTTACCATCTGAGGTGCGTGGTATTAAAGGGGTTAGCCGGCACCATGAAATTAGAGGTCTCCAAGTTCATCGGCGTTCCCTGTTCCGAGATCCATCTTCGAGAAGCAATCTAGAGACCGGATTCATTTAGCGATGGGGATTGTGCTCAGTAATTGTCCTTCTGTCTCAGTCGCGTCTTGGTCCTCTGTGGATTGATAGGGTACAGCCTCATGAATATTTGATCCGGGAACACATTGGCGGGCTCCGCTGTGTGCAGGTGGCGGGTTCTCTCTGTACTGGTGTAGCCGGCCTGTATCCTATCGGATTATATGGTAATAAGCAAGCACAGCAAATCAATAAGAATCACTTGTAGAAAGGCCAGACGCTACAAAGGCAATTCATTTTTTACTTCTTATTTACGTACATTTATGACAGGTCAACCCCTTGCTAGGAACGAAGGGGAAGCAGTAAATCCAGGTCTGATATTGTTATCCAGGTCTTTATGGATTGTCCGGGGTCCATTACTTAGATGATAATATATGGAAATGACATAATCAATCGTAGAATAATTCAAGAAGTATCCTCTACGTCTAGAAGAAAAAAGGTTTCACCCTAGCCATAGGCGAGACTTCTTTTCAGTAAGAGCGGTGAGATGTTGGAACTCACATGATAGGATGATGGCTGATAACTTGTACTACTTCAAGATGGTCTCCATGACTTTCTTGAAAGCAAGGCCTCATGCATACGACTGTGCAGCATCCCGAGGCTCTGTCCCATTCCCATATTTTATAGGACACCCTATATATATTGAAATGGCACGAAGCAGAAGAAGACAAGATGGAAGAGTCTCAGTTACACAGTTGGTCATGTACATAATCTTTGGAATAGGATGTTGATCCAAGGATATCATCCAATTGCCATATTTGGAGTTGGGAAGGAATCTTTTCCCCGTTAGGGTAATTGGCGTCCACCCCATGGGGTTATTTTCTTTTCCTCTAGGTCGAATTGGTAGGTTTATAGGTTGGACTTGAAGGACTTGTGTCTTTATCCAACTTTATCTACTTTGTTATTATGCTTTGATTTCTACCTATTGAGAACCAATGCTGGATTGTATGTGTATGGGGGAGATCCAGAGAGATATTTGTTGGCCAATGAGTGTCCGGGTTGTATGACCAGCCTAAATGGTAAAGAGAAATGTTTTATGGAAAATATCGGAGCTGTTGTCGCGGGACATGTTGACCAGAAGAACCTCATAGCTCATGAAGTCTTCCTTATCTAATAAAATCGAGTGCCAATTCCCATTCCGCTAGTGCAAGACTGGTTCGCCAGAGGATCCTTAAAGGAGTTGGCCAGGATTTGGAGCAAACTCAGTGGTGGTCAAGGTGGGTTTATAACAAGTAAACCGTCATGCTCACCTATCTCCGGTGTCTTGGTGTTCACTTCCAGTCTCCTTTTCCCTTCTGTCCTGGGAAGTGATGTCACCGGTTCATCTGCAGTGATCACCGAGGCCACTGTTTGGTCTCAATGGCCACGTGAGCCTCTCTGCTCTCGGCTTCTGGCATGGCAAGTCCTGACACGGAAAGAAACAGTGAATGGGCCTGGACAGCAGGGAACCGGGGATAAGCGACTATGTCTTTGTCATTGTTTGCTCCAAATTCCGGACTACTAATTTAAGTTGGCCCAGGTTCTAGACAAACCCATTTGAAGCCAATGTGGTGCCCATCACTTTCCACGAGGGTCTATTTTTTATGGGTTCATTCACAGATAAGGTTCTGGTGGTGCATACAGTGACGGTACAACGTATGATGTAATGAGGAAGTTCTTTATAATCTGAACGTAGACCCTCAGGGTAATTCCTTCTGGTGGGCACTTACGTGGCCCATACAGTGGGTGATACATCGGTATATCTTCACTAATAGTAATAGAATTCAGATTATAGGTCTGATACAATGTTCTTACTAAGCCTGTCTAATAATATTTGCTCTCTAGGAAATGTTTGATGTCATTTTGGATGAAAACCAACTAGAAGACGCCTGTGAACATCTAGCGGACTATCTAGAGGCTTATTGGAAGGCCACCCACCCGCCCAGCAGCAACCCACCAAATGCACTCCTATCTCGGACATTAACTACAGCAACGCTTCCTGCAACACCCTCTTCGGCCTCGAATGCACAGGTACAAATGATGACATGAGATAGGGGTCATTGTATATATTGCTGGTCTCCATCATGTTGTATACAGGCCTAAGCTACGACTTATAATGGCGCACTACCCTGCAAGCACCAGATACAATGTTGACTGCAAAGACAGATGCTGAGCAGCAATTTTCTCATATATTGGTAATGCATCAGCTCTCCGGTATGACGACCTGTCAAACAACTCACCATATCTCATCTTCTCGATACGCATCAGTTAGGATACGTTTTGTAATTTTCAGCTTCACTTCCAGTCGTTCAGCGAATACATAAGGCATAAAGAAGTTGTACAGGATTAGAAACCTAAGGCGGCTTTCTTTTTCCAGAAACAGCACCACATCTATCCAAGGATTGTGTTCAATATTGCAGCACAGCTATACTAAGGTGAATGGGGCTGAGCTGCCATACGAAAAAGTACCCGGGGACAGGGATGGAGCTGTTCTTGGAAGAAAGCAGCCATATGTTACTAATCCTGTACTCAGAGCCGCACCTTCCATGAGGCAAGAGGAACATCTTGCTTCAGGCGGCAGATCACAAAGTTTCTGAAGGGGTGGTGGCAAAAAGCAGGTCAGGTGTAATTAATATTAGATCTGCAGGGTTCCAGCACACAGGAACTCTGCAGATCAGTTGTACCGAGATGGTGCAGCTCTTGGTAATGTTTACCCATACTGCTCACTTGCCATACAAACTGTAGCATAAGGTGCAGCGCTGTCCCATTGAAGTATATTAACTCTTTAAGATAGGCCATTATTATAAGATCTGTGAGGGTCTGACACATGGGGCCTCCGCAGATCAGCTGTACCAAGTCGGTGCGGCTCTTGGTAATGTTTACATATCACAAGCCACGCTGCTCACTTGCCGTACACGCTGTAGCATAAGGTTTAGGTACTGCAGCACTGTCCCATTGAAGGGTATTAACTGTTTAGGATAGGCCATTAATATTAGATCTGCAGGGGTCCAACACATGGGGCCTCTGCAGATCAGCTGTACTTAGTCAGTGACGCTCTCGTTAATGTTTACAACTCATGGGCCACGCTGCTCACTTGCTGTACAAACTGTAGCATAAGGTGTAGGTACTGCAGCACTGTCCCATTGAAGGATATTAACTCTTTAAGATAGGCCATTAATATTAGATCTGCAGGGGTCCAACACACATGAGCTCCGCAGATCAGCTGTACCAAGTTGGTGCAGTTCTTGCTAATGCTTACATACCACAAGCCACGCTGCTCACTTGCCGTACACACTGTAGCATCGGGTTTAGGGGTGAAGGGGTGGTGGCAAAAAGCAGGTCAGGTGTAATTAATATTAGATCTGCAGGGTTCCAGCACACAGGAACTCTGCAGATCAGTTGTACCGAGATGGTGCAGCTCTTGGTAATGTTTACCCATACTGCTCACTTGCCATACAAACTGTAGCATAAGGTGCAGCGCTGTCCCATTGAAGTATATTAACTCTTTAAGATAGGCCATTAATATTAGATCTACGGGGGTCCGACACATGGGCCCTCTGCAGATCAGCTGTACCGAGTCAATGCGACTCATAGTAATGTTTACAAATCATGGGCCACGCTACTTACTTGCCGTACAACTGTAGCATCAAATATAGGTACTGCAGCACTGTCCCATTGAAGGATATTAAGTCTTTAGGATAGGCCATCAATGATAGATCTGCGGAGGTCCAACATGCAGAACTCCCTAAAGATAGGCCATCAATAGTACAAACTGGAGAAACCCTCCCTTTAAGGACTTTGGACATCCAGCAGAAGGTTTGAAGATTTGCATTACCTTCAATGTTCAAGATATTTCTGTCTAACCTCTGTTATCTTCTTACATCTTTCTCAGGGCTCCCAAGGAGAACAGAAAAACGACCCTCCGGCACCGGAGAAAATGGGATCCGTAGAAGAGGACGCACCTTCTGAAGAGAAAGTGACCAGAAAGTCTCAACATCGATCTTCCTCCTCCGCGCAGCACCACAATCATCGAAGTGGAGTAAGCCGAGGCCTCTCCCGACAGGACACGTTTGATAATGAGACACAAGACGCCAGAGACTCCGTTTACCTAGAGCCAAAGGATGACTACTCTTCCGAGCACGCTGATCCTCAGGAATCCCACCGGGATCACAACCATAGAGACGAATCCCACGGAGGTAGCGAACACAGACACAAAGAGTCTCGACACCGGACACATGATCAGGACAGGGAGCAGGACCACAACGATTGCAACAAACCCCGCAGTCGTCACAAATCCAGAGAACGATATAGCGAGAGGGACGGAGAGGTTTCCAGGAAACGCAACGATAACGAGTGGAATCGGGAGGTTTACATCCGCCAGTAAATTTTCGACACCTTTCTACGTGTTGACTTTTCCCCCCCCCCCCTCAATCTTGTATAAGACCCCTTACAACTTGTTTCCCTCCGTTGTAAAACCTATAGCGCCCCCTACTGTATTTTCTATGTTTTTTTTTTCTCTTTTTCTACAGTTTTTTTTTTTTTTTTCCGGCTATGGCCGATACGGCGCTTAGCGTAGGATATTCTTTTTAACTCTTTTCACCTCGAATTGCCATGGTTCCTCCACCGACCTGTTACCAAACCATGTGTTTAGCCGTTTTCTGTGACAACCACTTCAATGCTGTACGTTGCCATCAAGATATTGTTGCTGTTCTAAAGCAAGTGATGATGTTTTGTAACCTCCTATTTTTAGAAAAAAAAAACAAAAACAAAAAAAACTATTTCGGGCATAAAAAATGGTGATTTCACGATTTTTTTTTTTTTTTCCTTCCATACGTGTTCCACTTTTGCACTGTTAGATTCTCTATATTACTAATATGTCGTGGCTGCAAAAGTGATATCAGACTTGTGAAGAGACTACTAAAACATTGCATTTATTTTTGTATTTTTGGAATGCACCCACCTACTTTGAATGTTGATTTCAAAGCCACTATTTATTTTATTTTTTATGTTTTTTTTTTTTTTTTCTCTCCGACCTCCCGTCGTCTTCGTTTTTTGAGAGCAGAGTTAAATATTGCCTTATACTCACGATGTTTCAGATGAATTTTTTCTATGTAATGTTTCTCTATGTTGGTTCCGTTTTTGTTGTTTTTCTTAGCCCTGCATGGTTAACGGTTTGACTGTACCGCCTCGTACGTTTCTTACATCATGCTTTAATAGTCAGTGACTGGAATTAGCATGGACACGTAACGGTTAGGACTCTTTCAATTGATCGATAGTTAGGATATGGGTGAATCGGCTGCTTTGCTGGACTTCGGGCAGGAAGGCGGCCGGTTTATCGATAGTTGGGTCATGGTTTTAATATTATCTGTATGTAATTTATTTTCTTGCAGAACCACTGTTATAAGGGGGGACTTCCAAGGGTTAAGGCAGGCAAATGGACAGATCGCTGAGAATTTTTATCTCTGTGGTAAAGGCGTCTTCCCAAATTCCTGGGCCGCAAGGCAAAATCTAGACCGGGCCCCCATACTATAATGCATACCATAAGAGACACCTTATGGACTGCCTAAGGAACCTTCCTCGGCCCAGGGGTGACCACACCCAATGACCCTTAGGGTAAGTTCAGACGGGGTTTTTTGGCCCGGAACCTCAGGTTCCGGCCCAAAAAACAGGTAGCCGCGACTGAATTCCAGTGCACTGCAACGGCATCCAGTCGCGCGCTCCGCTCCGAATTAGGCCCAATGAATGGACCTAGTCGGGAGGAGAGAGTGTCTTCAGGCCGAATCGCGAGCATCTCCCATGCTCCCATTAATTTCAATGGGAGACGTCTTTTTGGTCAGGATTTTCAGGCAAATATGGACCTCAAAATCCTGACCAAAAAATTCTGTGTGAACTTACCATCAGAGGGGTTTGGGGGTCTGACTCGCACCATCCACACCGTACAGCTGTTTGCAGAGGGCATGGAGATCAGGCAATTACCACTTGTTCTTCATAGGCCAGTGACATCACGTCCCATGGTCATATGGCCATGCTACAGCTCAGTCCTCGAATGGATGGGATTGAGTTGCAATACCAAGTACAGGCACTATGCAATGTATGGCGCTGTACTTGGTAAGACTGGATCCACTCCTGCACTCGTTGAAGCCTTTTTTCGGGTGGGAACCTGGCAGACCCATTATAGTCTATAGTGTCCATGGGTCTTCAAGGGTAACCACTTTTTAAAGTGGATTAGGTTTCCCCGGCAGACTCCATGAACGGAGACCTGAATGCAGATGTGAACCTAGCATAAGCAGGGATGAGGCAGCAGCAATGGGTAGGGGCGCTGGTTGTGAGACCCCAACTAATCTAATATTGATGCCAGTTGTAAGACCCCACCAAATGTGATATTGATGACCCATTCTTAGGGTAGGTCATCAATATCATAGTTCTAGAATACTCCTTTAAGGTTACAGAAAAACCTCTGACTTTTTATGCAGAAACAGCGCCACTCTTGTCCATGGGCTACATTTGGTATTGCAGTTCAATTCTATTCACATAAGTGGATTGGGCTACAATACTATGCATGGCCGATAGACCTGATTGGTGCGTTTCCTAAGCAAAAAGTCCTTTTTTTAAAATTCTGGACAAACCTAACATTTTGCAAGTGTAGCCAAGGATTTGTCTGTATTATACACAGATTAGTCTACGGGTCTCATTACATCCATAATAGAATGGACTCTACAGCAGCAAAAACTATATTTTCAGATTATTGGGAGTGAACCTGCTTTAGGGTCCTCACCATCTTGTGAGATACAGGAGACATGGAATATAAAAACAATATTAGATGGATATTAGAAATCCCCTTTAATAAGATGGCAAGGTAGTAAAATTGTATTAAAGTTTTTTATCCTACACATGGTAGCCCCTGACATATAATGGAGGCCGACAGATCGAGTAGTTATTAGCCAGGCGTGACTCCATGGGTGGTGCAGAGGTTGCCATCACATCTTGGCCCTGGTGCTTGAGGGGCCCAACAAATACTCAGCCATATTAGTAGATATAAGTAGTAGTGCGTGGGCCCTGAAATAGATTCTGAATAGGGGCCCAAGAGACCATTAGAATATAGACCATGGCCCCGGCCCTTTTACCTAAGTTACATGGGTACTTACCACTACTTGGGTCTTATGCCATATCAGTACGAGTGACTTCCAACCCCTGACAAGCTCCAATGGTTACCAATAAAAAAACCTTAAAGGGATTCTAACATTAAAATCACATTTTTTGTCGATGACATGTAGGAATAGCCTTAAGAAAGACTATTCTTCTCCTACCTTTAGATGTCTTCTCCGCACCACTGTTTGGTAGAAATCCCAGTTTTCATCGGTATGCAAATGAGTTCTCTCGTAGCACTGGGGGCGTTCACAATGCTGCGAGAGAACTCTCCAGCGCCGCCTCCATCTTCTTCAGGAAAGGCCTCTCTGCGCATCTTCTTCCGGAGCTGAATTCAAACTTCTAGATCTCGGGCTGAGCCGACTGCACATGCCCACGGCCACAAGAAAGATGGCCGCTTACACAGTAAGTAAGTGGCCATTTCCTTGTGGCCTGTGGGCATGCACAGTCGGCTCTGCCTGAGGCCTAGAAGTTTGAGCCCCCCAGCGCCGGAAGAAGACACGTGAACAGCCCGTTCTTGAAGAAGATGGAGGCGGCGCTGGAAAGTTCTCTCGCAGTATTGGGGTCGCCCCCAGTGCTGTTTGAGTGCTGGGGACCGCCCCCAGTGCCGCGAGAGAACTAATTTGCATACCGACGAAAACCGGGATTTCTACCAAACGGCGGCACGGAGAAGACATCTAAAGGTAGGAGAAGAATAGCGTTTCTTAAGGCTATTCCTACGTGTGATCGATAAATGTGATTTTAATGATAGAATGAATCCCTTTAATAAACTACTGTTTAGGACATGTGACTGCACCAAATTCCTCACAGAATCATGAACATGGCCATGGCAAAGTTACATATTGTAAGTAAGTCATGTCTCCAGCTTCGCCCATTTCCAACCATACCCCTTTAGTTACCCCAACGTGGTATCATGCGTCTCGTGGTTCCCACACAGTATAATGGCCTCCAAAGTATAATGCACTATAGGAAAAAGTAAACCTAATAGTCACCTTACCCCATTCCCCGACCGTCCTTTCTGGTCTTCCCAGCTGGTAGGAGCAGAGACAGGGTGAAGCAGAGGAGCGTACGGCATTCCTTGGCACAAATGAGTTGTTGCCGAAGGATGTCGTCCACCTTCTCTCTCCCGACACATCTGAACAACACCCAAAATCTAGAACTGTCCTCCTGCATCCAGAACATTTGGGGAGTATGGCTTATATTTGGTTAGTTTGAGTCATTTGGCGCAAGGGGCTTATTACTAAGGGTCAGAAACCCCCCTTAAAGATGGCTTTTTCAGTTAACCTTTAGAGCATTTTGAATAAATTTGGGTTCTTGATCTATAACCCAGAGCTAGGAACATCTACAAAAATGATCCTCTCCCTATGGAGGACTAGAGATGTCCATGTATTACAATGACAGCCCATAGAATTTGTACCATGTAATGCTGCATTTCCCCTGTGGGGGTGCTGTAGGTAAACCGAACACTCTCATTGTCAAGTTTCTTCCAGATTATAGGTGATCACTAGATGCCCCAGCAAGATTTTGGGTATCAAAATACGTAATAAAACATATATTCTCCTAGCATGTTAGACTACCTATCTGTAAATTGGATGTATGTTTCTGCCATGTTCCTGGAGATGTTTTTGAAGGGAATCTGTCAGTAAATGTGACCACTCCCAAATGCTGACACCACTGTATAGGTCCTATATAAAGCTTAATAGTTCTTAAATTTTCTGATCATATAGCTTACATATCATATAGAGAAACCAAAGGGTTAATCATTCATATGCAAAATGCCAATGAGTTGTCGGGTCCACCCTAGACGTTCCTGATCCCCTCCCCCTAGCTCTTCTTGATGGTCCCTGTGGTGTCCTGATGGTTAGGACATAGTAAAATGCCCTTCATTGGTTGAAGTGAGAGCTGAAAGTATATGCAGCTCCTACTTCAGCTTTCTCTAGATCATGACCAGATTTTGGCTTGAAGATACCATCAAGATGGCAGCTCTAGATACAATCTAGGCTGATCTAGAACTTCTGGTTACAAGTCTTTCATGAAGGTTGTGGTTGGCATGCTGTATATTGTAGGAGACTACTGGAGCTGTCCATCGGGCGAGGCTGGTGAGGGTCATCAGCCAAGTAGCCAAAACACTTCAATGATTTAGGAATTTGGCACATGGTGGGCGAGTGATGAAAACCAAGTATTTTCTATTATTTTGGCAGTATGTCTGACAGCCTAGGTATGGTTAGGCTTCATTCCTCAGGACCTATTTAAAGGTATAGAGTCTGCTGACAATATCCCTTTAAAGGGGCTTTCATGGACTCTCTTATTTTTTGTTTACCGCCTGCTCAGGTTCTTTGTGTGTTGATCATTGACCTTCGGACTGGTCCCACCACCAGGTCATTTGATCGGAACCAGCAACTGTCTCTATACTCCGCCCTACCTGTATTACGGGGGCGACAAACGTTATCATTGGAGTAGCAAAAACCAGCCCCCATATACACGTCATACCATGGAACACCACAAGGTGTTGGTTCCAACCATGACCTATGGTCGGAACGAGCCAGAAAACCCAATGTTCAACACACAAGTAGGCAGTGGGCAAAAAAAAACCTCCCCAGAAAACCCCTTTGACACTTATTCCCTATTGGGTAGAGTGCTGGTGAATGCTCGGACTCCATTCAACGAATAGGGACGGCAATGTTAATCAGTCCTACAGAAGTCAATGGAGCGGTGGCCGAACATGCACATATAGCGTAATTATAGATCCCAGATTTCCGATACCAAGCGATGCCCCACTAGATAGGGACTAAACCACTTTTATGATATGGTGTCCAGAATGGGTTACCGCCATATGGCTTCCTCCATAAGCTTCTTTACAACACCCCCCCCCCTTCTATTCAATACCTGCTCAGACGTCATCAATCTACCTGTAAATATATACAGAAATATCTATATTTATATTTGTGATATTGAAGAGAATATTAGAGCGCAATATCCACTTGCACCGGTGAGTATTAACATTGCCAAGCAGCATTTTCCTCGATACCACTCGTAGTAAAGTCCGGAAATTCCATTTTTTTTTTTTGGGTTGACGATAACACTTTGGTAAAATGTTTTTGTTTTTTTTCAATGAAAAAAAAAAGAGATTTAATCTAAAGCTTTGTTGAATACTGTATATGCATATTTGTGGGAAGTATCTTTATTTTCGAGAATCAGATTTGTAAGCATTTGTATATACTTCAAGACGGCCTTTGTAGATATTGGACTGTAGGTTTCCGTAGACATGTCGGACTGTTAATTGGATTTATTTATTTATTATGCTATATTACAAATGGTGGCTGTGAAAAAACATGTTATTCTTAACATGTAGAAATCTACAACAAGAGAATGATGTTCCAATAAATCTAGTGGGTCTTTTTTCCTATCTCTCAAGTCAAAAGCCATTTACGGGATGTACAGTACGAATCTGGTGATGTGACCATCTAGGGCAAATACATACCAGGCCCCCTGGGGGCAATGCGGACCTTAGACCAGCCGAACTTCCCTTCGGAGACCCGAACTCTAAACAGCATAGTCATCCTTAAAGGGATCCTATCATTGGATAATATTTTTTTTCTCCCTAACACGTTGGTATAGCCTTAAGAAAGGCTATTCTTCTCCTACCTCTAGATGTCTTCTCTGTGCCGCCGTTCGGTAGAAATCCAGGTTTTCTTCAGTATGCAAATGAGTTCTCTCGCAGCACTGGGGGCGGTCATAGGCGCTCAAACAGCACTGGGGGCGTCCCCAATACTACGAGAGAACTCTCCAGTGATGCCTCTATCTTCTGCTGGAACTCCCTCTCCCTGTGTCTTCTTCAGTCCTGGGTTTCAATCTTTTAGGCCTTGAGCCGACTGCGCATGCCCGGGCCACAAGAAAATGGCCGCTTACAACGGCTTACTGTGTAAACGGCCATTTTCTCGTGGCCCGGGCACACGCAGTCGGCTCTGAAGATTGAAACCCAGGACGGAAGAAGACGCAGGGAGAGGGCGTTCCAGTAGAAGATGGAGGCAGCACTGGAGAGTTCTCTCGCAGCATTGTGGACGCCCCCAGTGCTGTTTGAGTGCTGGGGACCGCCCTCAGTGCTGCGAGATAACTCATTTGCATACCAAAGAAAGATGGGATTTCTACCGAACGGCTGCGCAGAGAAGACATCTAAAGGTAGGAGAAGACTGGCCTTTCTTAAGACTATGCCAACGTGTTAGAAAAAAAGGGTATCCGATGATAGGATCCTTTTAATGCCAGGAGTCCCTGCTTTTCCCCCCACCACTCTACTGTGTCATGCTGTACATAGTATAGGGACTCAGCATCATTGATCACTTCTGTTTTCTAGACCATGTTCCCCAAGTTTAAGGTCACTTGTCCACTGTCACTGAACTAGGAGAAAAAATACAGGGAATGTATCAGCAGAAAGTGGTCGATTATTTAGATCATGTTTTCATGGTTAAACATATGTATAAGAATTTTTTTAGGTTTTTAATTTTAATATCTTTTTCCTGGAGATGGCCCGTGGGCCATAGACGCTGTGGTCCGGAGCAGACCCTATTCACTTCTATGGGAGTGTTTATAAGGCAGGCACGGTGACCTGGGCAGAGGTAATTGTACAGGGAGGGGGAGTAGATAAGATGTGACTGGTGGATTCTGTGTCTTATCTACATTTACATGATAGCTGTGATCATCAGTGTGCTGTAAGTGATGTGACTGCTGCAAACAGACTCTACAGAACATGGGAAGTCTTAGCCTATAAAATGGCTTAGTGGCCAGAGTCAGAACTGCAGGACTTAGTTATTATTCATTTATTTTAAATATAGATTAATAATTAGAGATGACGAACCTCTGAAGATTCTTTATATCTGAGGTTCGGATGAACTCTACTACATTATAACTGTGTGACAGGAACTTGTCTCACCATCAGCTGTCATAAGACTTTGTGCAGTTTCATCATACAGAAGGTTCTGGTGTGAATTCTGGAGAAAACATATATATATATATTCAGATATAGAAGGGTTAATACTTTGTCAATTAAAATAAATGAATGAAGAAAAGCGAAATGTAAATCCCATCAATATTTGGTGTGACCTTTGCCCTCTGCCTCCCATCAGTTCTTCTCGGTACTTGCAGACAGTTTTTGGTAGGACTGGGCAGGGAGGTTGTTCCCGCCGCCATCTTGGAGAACTAAGCACAGATCTTGTGTGGATGTTGCTTGCTCCAATCCGTCTGTCTCTTCATCAGTGGCGTAACTACCACCATAGCAGCGGTAGCAGCTGCCACAGGGCCCGGGACATTAGGGGCCCGGTGACAGCTGCTACTGCTGCTATCATTATGCTCGGAGGTCTTTTCGGACCCCCGAGTATAATGATCGGGGCCCCCTGTTGGTGAAATACTTTCCACCAACAGGGGGCCCCGAAGCTGCAGCAACGGCTGAGACACAGGAGCTGCAGCTCTGGCTCCTCTCAGCGCTTCAGGACGTTCCCCCTCTCCCCCCTCCCTTTCTCTGCTCTCCTCTGCCCACCAATGAGAGGAGGAGGCGGGGCTTATCCCTGCCGAGCTCCTGCACAGAAGAGAAGAGGAAGAAGCTGCTCTAGGAAAATGAAACTGAAGCTACACAGGTACGTACTGGGGTTACTATACTTATTACTATCAGGCATTTGGGGGGATTACTTGTGTTTTAGTAACTCCATGTGCCTCATAGTAATAGCAGTTAACCCCATCATCTCCCTCACATTAACCCCTGTTTGCCTCACCATAAGAGTTACTGATATGTGAGACATATGGGGGTACTAATAATGAAGATACTTTATTATTACCGCCATGTCTCTCACATATCAGTAACTCTTATGGTGAGGCACACAGGGGTTAATGTGAGGGACATGATAGGGTTAACTGTTATTAATATGAGGCACATGGAGTTACTAAATTGTAATGCACAGGACCAGATTTTTTTTTATCCACAATTTGTCCTGGTATAGCGGTCAGCGGGTGACGTGACAGTATTTAGTCCTGTAGGGGCCACTAAGGGACATAATACTGTGTGCAGGGGCCACTATGGGACATAATACTATGTGCAGGGGCCACTATTGGGTATAATACTGTGTGCAGGGGCCACTAAGGGACATAATACTATGTGCAGGGGCCACTATTGGGTATAATACTGTGTGCAGGGGCCACTATTGGGTATAATACTGTGTGCAGGGGCCACTATTGGGTATAATACTGTGTGCAGGGGACACTATGGGACATAATAGAGCGCGCAGGAATGCGTAGGAGGGACTCGGTCGAGATCTTCGGTGTCGGGGGGGCCCCATGTCAAAAGTTTGCCACGGGGCCCCGCCATTCCTAATTACGCCATTGCTCTTCATGTCATCCCAGACACACTGGGATTCACTTCATTTTGTTAATTGACAACAATAAACCATTAACCCTTCTATTTCTGAAAGCGTTCTTACTGTGCAGCATTTTTTTCCCCAAACCTCTCTATAAATGTTTGCACAGGAGATGTTGGTACATAATGCCCTTTAAATATAAAGCAGTCAATGAGAGAAGAAATGAAGTTAGTTAATAACTTGTTTAAGTTGAGTCGCCTCTCCTCTTCTCTTTAGGAGAAAATATTAGCTATAGTAGATATTCCCCAGCCGCTTTTCTTGTACTTTGCACTTGTTCCTCTGTTATTCCTCCTGGAAATATAGGACTATATTGTGAATTGGGTGTTACCCCTACAGTCTGTCACAGAGAGCAGAGATTGAACAGCATCAAAGAGTCACCCAGGGCTGTGGATTAAGAGTCGGGGGCAATTTTTGGGTGCTATAACAAAAAAAAGTTACTAAATCTAACTTCAGTGTCTTCAGGGCGAATCGTGAGGCGAAACGGCCTGAAGAATGAGCACGTTGCTTCTTTTTCCGGGAGCCAGAACAAACCGGCTCCCGGAAAAAGAACTGAGCGGCTCCCATTGATTTCAATGGGAGCCGTCTTTTTGGTCAGGATTTTGAGGCACTGGCACACACATACTCCATGGACTGGGGAAGTGGAATATTCACTTGTTAATTTACTAAATCCATTTCCAGGAGGAATAACTGTGGAACAGCCATATGTCATGTTCTAAAAAAAACAAGGGCCAGTATTGGCATTTCAAGGGGCGTACAAGAGCAGGGATATCCGAATATGTCATTGCAGGAAGACGTCCCTTTGCCTATATGTAGTATATGACATCATTACAATATGGCACACAATCTAGTGTAAATAATTACAAGGAAAACCTGTCTGTCGGCTAAAAGCCTTATTATGGCGCGGCCGCCCTCCATGTCAGGTGCCCCCGAGCATGGCATCATCTTATTTCACTAATGCACTGCCTGTCACTTGTTCCATCCCTCATATCTAGAATCAATTAACTCGGCAAGGACTTCATCACCTTGTGTTGTGTCGCTCTTCCATCTATAAGGCATCATCATACAGCAGTCACCTACTAACAGGCTATTTAAAGGGAATGTGTCAACAGAATTTTTTATTTTTATGGCAAACCTATTTTTAAAGGAATTTTTGGTGAGGTTTTTAAAAAGTTCCATCTATAGATAGATAGATAGAATCCTAAAAATCCTACAGTTCTCATCTTGTCCACTGGGGGTCATATAATATGTTGAGACTTCCTTTTTTCTGTAAGTTTCTTTGCAGCAGTCACCTCACTTACAGCACACTGACCATCATATACATAAGATACAGACTCCACAGGTCACCATTGAGGATTTCACAGCTTATCTATTGCCCCCTCCCTGCACAATGACCTCTGCCCAGGTCACACAGCATGTCCAGAAAACTCCCCCATAGAAGTGAATAGGGTCTACCCCAGTTCATTGTGTCTATGACCGATGGTCCATCTATAGGAAACAAGAAGTTACAGAATATTTTAGGCTAAGGGCGGGTTCACACCTGTGCCCGGTTTCCACTTTAGCCAATCCGCCAGATTTCCGTCTTCTGCCCGAGAACCTGGACAGCGGACGGAAACCCGGCGGTCAGTTTTCAAACCCATTCTCTTGAATGGGTTTGCAAAGTGACCGCCCGTGTGCGTCTTCTGCCTGTTCGCGGTGAAAACATTTTTTGTTCTTTTTTACCAGACACAAAGTCGGACATGCAGGACTTTGCGTCCAGTTAAAATAACGGTTTCGTTGCGGAGAGGCAGAAGACGCTCACAGGCAATGAATGGGTTTGAAAACTGACCGCTGGGTTTCCGTCCCCTGTGCAGTTTCACGGGGCAGAAGATGGAAACCCACTGGATTGGCTAAAGCGGAGACTGGGTGCTGGTGTGAACCCACCCTAAGAGGTAAAAGTTGGAGATTTTTAGGATTTTTTTTTTTTTTTATCATAGATATTATTTTGGAAAATTAAAAACATCACCAAAAATTCTTAAAAAATATGTTTAACATAAAAATGTGATTCAAATGATATATCGTTTCCTGGCGAGACATTCCCTTTAACTGTAGGGGCAAAATAGGAATGACCTGACGGAGATCAAATCATCAGATTCTCTACGAGGGATATTCCCATATTATTAGTGTCTACACTACCTCCAGGATACGCCTCTATCGGGTGAATGACCCTTGTTTGCCACCTGACAATCTGTGTTCTTCATCTGAGAGGTCATCAGCCACAGCTCCTTGGTGTCCCATATATCCATGTAACAACGCAATCCACGGTCGCATTAAAAAATAATAAACCTTTATACTTTCCTAAGGATGAAACCAAAGAGTCTCTCCGAGGCCTGCACAGTTCTTCAGTGACGCTCAGGACGTACACCCCGACCTCATTGCAAATGCCTGAGGTATGGCGCATGCACACTAAAGCTGTGGTGTTCTCCTCTGGGTTCACTGAAGTACTGCACCAACACAGAGAGTACAGCCAATCGGTGTGTATCATGTTCCTATTTAAAGGCCACCAGTCACTAAGTACAAAATGCTACATGACATACATCAATTGATTCTTGCTGTGCCCCTGATCAATTTGGTGGTTTTCTTTTTAAAATCCGTCCACCCATTCAAAAGATATGACCCAAAGAAGGTTATATGTGACCTAGCGCTGACTCTCCATGTGGGCGGGAACCTTTTGTAGTTCCGAGAAACTGAGAAGGTTCCCGCCCACATGGAGAGTCAGCGCTAGGTCATATATAATCTTCAAAGGGTCGTATCTTTTGATTGGGTGGATGTATTTGAAAAAGAAAAACACCAAATTGTTCAGGGGTACAGAGAGAATATCATGATGTAGGTCACTTAGCATTTTGTACTTGATGACAAATCCCCTTTAAGAAGTAACGAACATGACAAAACGTCTGTAGCTCTCCATTTCCTTTTTTATACCAATATACAGTGACCTCTATAAAGTTTTGTGCCAAAGACACTGGTCAATAAATCTATGGAATTGCCAATAATAGCAGGACAATTACACATGGACTTGGAGTCCTGCCTGGATGAAATTTACATGGAAATGAATATGAAGTATGATTCATCACTGGCGTACATGTGCGGCCACTCAGTGAAGGTGCCTTTGTCAATTTTCAACCATCACCCACCACTTCTATGATTCAGAGGACGTCCTTACAAGGAGAATATAGTATATAGGATTGATCTGCTATTTTCTCCTGTTTCCTTTGCCTCCCTTACAGCCATATGGAAGCAATTCCTAAGAACCAACAACTAAAGGTAGGAAAAACTCATGGAGTGGCTGGTTGGACCTTCAATGGGACCACCAGAGACAGACAAATCCCCCTCATTCGGCTGTGAAAGATTGGACAACCCCTCAAAGAGCCCCATACCCCTTAATAGGTAGAATTGGAAGAGGAGGCCTTACTGGATCCCTTAGACAAAGCAGCTTTTTTTAAAAATTTTTTTATTAAATAGCGCCATCATATTCCGCGGCACTTTACATTGTCATTCACTGTCCCATATAGGGCTCACAATCTAAATCCCCTATCAGTATGTCTTTGGAGTATACAGCCCCTATCTATGGAATATCTATACTAAAAAAAAAAAAGTTACCGGTTTCCGAATACGATAACTGCAAGAAATTTATTTTGCAAATTTTTGGATTTTTTGAAGGTGTTAGAACAAAAACTATATAAATTTGGCCTTGCCGTAATCGTGACGACCCGTGAAATACAATGGACGTGTCATTTTGACTGCATAGTAAACTCTGCAAAAACGATACCCATAAGAAAGTCGCACAAATGCAATTTTTCTCCAATTTCACCCCATTCTGAATTTTTTTTCCAGCTTCCCAGTACATCGTATGGAGTATTAACCCCTTCCCGCCGATGGCATTTTTTGATTTTCGTTTTCGACTCCCCTCCTTCTAAACCCCATAACTTTTTTATTTCTCCGCTCCCAGAGCCATATGAGGTCTTAATTTTTGCGGGACAAATTTTTCTTCATGATGCTACCATTAATTATTTTATATAATGTACTGGGAAGCAGGAAAAAAATTCAGAATGGGGTGGATTTGAAGAAAAAATGCATTTCTGCGACTTTCTTACAGGCTTTGGTTTTACGGCGTTCACTGTGCAGCCAAAATGATGTCCCCTGTATTCTGTGTTTCGGTACGGTTCCAGGGATACCACATTTATATGGTTTTATTTACATTTTGACCCCTAAAAAAAATTCCAAAACTGTGTTAAAAATTTTTTTTTCTAAAAGTCGCCATATTCCGACGGCCGTAACTTTTTTATACATAAGTGTACGGGGATGCATAGGGTGTCTTTTTTTGCGGGGCCGGGTGTACTTTTTAGTTCTACCATTTTCGGGAAATGTTATTGCTTTGATCACTTTTTATCAGAATCAAAACAGTGAAAAAACGGTGGTTTGGCACTTTCGACTATTTTTCCCGCTACGGCGTTTACCGAACAGGAAAAATATTTTTATAGATTTGTAGAGCGGGCGATTTTGGACGCGGGGATACTTAACATGTATGTGTTTCACAGTTTTTAACTACTTTTATATGTGTTCTAGGGAAAGGGGGTGATTTGAACTTTTAATTCTTTTTTATTTTTTTTTGCATTTATTAGACCCCTAGGGGTGTTGAACCCCAGGGGGTCTGATCACTAATGCAATGCATTACAATGCTAATGCATTGCAATGCATTGCAAAAAAGCATCTTTTCTTTTGCAGGCTGCATAGACCAGCCTGCAAAAGAGACAATTTGCAGACAAGCCTGGGAGCCTGTACAAGGCTCCCGGCTGTCATGGCAACGGGACGTCAGCCCTGGAGCATGCTCCAGGAGCCGGCGATCCCGGCCAAAATGGCGGCGCCCATGCGCCGCCGGGAAAATGGCGCCTCCGGCGCCTTTGACCGCGGCGCCGATCCGGGGACCGATCGGAGGCATTAGAGCCGGTTGTCTACTGCTTAAAGCAGTAGACACCCGGCGGCTATGGCGGCCGCCCGGCTCCCGGGCGGTCGCCATAGTTACAGACCTGACATGCGCCGTACTATTACGGCGCATGTCGGGAAGGGGTTAAATGGTGTAATGACAAAGTACAATTTATCCTGCAAAAACTAAGCCCTCTTAGGGCTGTGTCAATGGGATGGGGGAAATTTTTTGCTTTTAGAAGGCGAGGAAAAAAATACAAAAAAATTTAAAAAATTATTGCGAAGGGAAAGGGTATATAAATAAATGGATCACTGATCCTTGGCGATATCCATACATATAGATAAAGCGCAACGTATAAGCCAAGTGTATTATAAAAATCCGTGTATTATTCCATTCACCGGCGACGTGCCAACGTAAAGTGGGTGTATATGTTAAAAACCGTATAAAGCTTTGTCCTTGACAAATCCCCGGCGTGTATTCTATTACGGCACACAGAAATGACGCCGGCCCTGTAAAGCCCCCAGTAATTCCTGTAACCTGCGGATGCCGTAGTCGCTGCCTGCAAAATGAACAGCTGGCAGACTGTCTGCTTCTATGGCAACAGAGATAGTCATTTGTTGTCGTGGTAACGCTGAGGCTGCGACCAATGCACCACCTGAAGAACGCATCGCATCCGGCGCAAAGCGACAAACACACAAACATTAAAAAAAATCAACTAGATTTAATAAATTTAGCAATAAAGAACCCGATTGTATCCGTGTTTGCTTGCCGAGTCAGTTCTTTCTCTTCATATGTCCTATCATCGATGTCAAAGTCACGGAGCTCGGCGAGGGATGGGTCAAACCTCTGCAGGAGATTGAGCTGGTCAGGGGACAATCCCGCTCCTCTCATACCCGCTCCTCCAATATGCGGCTCCTGTACGAGATCACCAAGACAAGCAATTACTTAATGGGAACCTGTCAAGGTGATCTGGGACAATAAACCACCCACAGGTCCTTATGAGACACTTATCACACCTGTTCCTGGCTTTATTGCGCATGCGCACAAAGTCTGGCTCATGCGCAATGTATATCCTGTATATTGTTTTATGGCAGGGTTATATGGGACACTAAACCCCCCGCCCAAAAGGACCTGTGTGTGGTTTAGTGTCCCAAATCGCTCTGACAGGGTCCCTTCAAACCATATTTGGCGCAGGGTGTAGACCAATCTTGGATTCATTCTGCTAGATTCCACCAGTCCCCGTAAGATAAGCGGATACAGATGTACTTGGCAGTCACTAATATCCACAGACCTGTCAAAAATGTTTGGCCAAGTCAAATGTACACATTAAAGGGGTTATCTGGGACCATGATATTGATTCCTGTGGACTCTCCACTACTTACCAAGCATAGCACCCCACATTGTATAGTGGCCGTTCTTAGTACTGCAGCATAGTGCAGGTGAAGAGAACAAACTTTGTGATATACTTTATATAAAGAAAAGTGCCCCTGTCTTCACTTATTTGCGACTGATCAAATTTGTACAATAGAAGTCTATGGAAAAGCAGGGGGGGCTGGAAAGTTCCTCAAAACAGAGAGACATCTGCACTATAGAGAGACACAGCTAGGTTATCAGAAATTACTATCCAGATTTTTCCTGACAGAAATGACTTGCCTAACTCTGTAGACAGCCTCATATATCTCCCGTCTCCATAGACTTCATTGTACACTGACACTGCTAGAACTGAAATTACTCAGATAAGAACTAAAGATAGGAGTAATAGTTAAACCTTTGTTTAGGGAAGTATATTGTTTGTTACCTTAACCAGTTCTATGAAAAAAATGAATAAAAGTTAACTTACACTTTAAGGACTGGACACATCACCCCATAAGCGCTCTGCCCAATCACAAAGAGGACAGAGACGATGTGTAGCCTTACAGTTCTATCTGCTCTGTCCTGTCCTTGCACTTATCTCGATGACCAGTGCAGGGACAGAATAAGAAGACGAACATCGTTGTTCCGCCTCCTGATATGTTACGGCCTAGTCACGTATGACATTTGAACCCATTCCCTGCTATCCATCCGGGATCCTAATATTAATCCCTTCACTGCCCTAGATGACCAAGGATTCTGACAACAACCCCTTCAATGTCTTAGATCGCCAGGATCCTCATAAGAATCTCTTCACTGCCCTCGATCACTAGTGATCCTAAAAGTAACCACTTTAGGATCCAAGATCACCAGGGATACTGACATTAACTTCTTCGCTACCCTAGACCACCAGGGATACTGACACTAAGCTTTATACTACTCTAGACCACCAGGAGTACTGACACTAAGCTTTATACTACTCTAGACCACCAGGGGTACTGACACTAAGCTTTATACTACTCTAGACCACCAGGGGTACTGACACTAAGCTTTATACTACTCTAGACCACCAGGGGTACTGACACTAAGCTTTATACTACTCTAGACCACCAGGCATACTGACACTAAGCTTTATACTACTCTAGACCACCAGGGGTACTGACACTAAGCTTTATACTACTCTAGACCACCAGTGGTACTGACACTAAGCTTTATACTACTCTAGACCACCAGGCATACTGACACTAAGCTTTATACTACTCTAGACCACCAGGGGTACTGACACTAAGCTTTATACTACTCTAGACCACCAGTGGTACTGACACTAAGCTTTATACTACTCTAGACCACCAGGGGTACTGACACTAAGCTTTATACTACTCTAGACCACCAGGGGTACTGACACTAAGCTTTATACTACTCTAGACCACCAGGGGTACTGACACTAAGCTTTATACTACTCTAGACCACCAGGGGTACTGACACTAAGCTTTATACTACTCTAGACCACCAGGAGTACTGACACTAAGCTTTATACTACTCTAGACCACCAGGGGTACTGACACTAAGCTTTATACTACTCTAGACCACCAGGGGTACTGACACTAAGCTTTATACTACTCTAGACCACCAGGCGTACTGACACTAAGCTTTATACTACTCTAGACCACCAGGGGTACTGACACTAAGCTTTATACTACTCTAGACCACCAGGCATACTGACACTAAGCTTTATACTACTCTAGACCACCAGGGGTACTGACACTAAGCTTTATACTACTCTAGACCACCAGGGGTACTGACACTAAGCTTTATACTACTCTAGACCACCAGGGGTACTGACACTAAGCTTTATACTACTCTAGACCACCAGGGGTACTGACACTAAGCTTTATACTACTATAGACCACCAGGGATACTGACACTAAGCGTTATACTACTCTAGACCACCAGGGATACTGACACTAAGCGTTATACTACTCTAGACCACCAGGGATACTGACACTAAGCTTTATACTACTCTAGACCACCAGGGGTACTGACACTAAGCTTTTTACTACTCTAGACCACCAGGAGTACTGACACTAAGCGTTATACTACTCTAGACCACCAGGGATACTGACACTAAGCGTTATACTACTCTAGACCACCAGGGATACTGACACTAAGCTTTATACTACTCTAGACCACCAGGGGTACTGACACTAAGCTTTATACTACTCTAGACCACCAGGGATACTGACACTAAGCTTTTTACTACTCTAGACCACCAGGGATACTGACACTAAGCTTTATACTACTCTAGACCACCAGGGATACTGACACTAAGCTTTTTACTACTCTAGACCACCAGGGATACTGACACTAAGCTTTATACTACTCTAGACCACCAGGGATACTGACACTAAGCTTTATACTACTCTAGCCCACCAGGGATACTGACACTAAGCGTTATACTACTCTAGACCACCAGGGATACTGACACTAAGCTTTATACTACTCTAGACCACCAGGGGTACTGACACTAAGCTTTATACTACTCTAGACCACCAGGGATACTGACACTAAGCTTTTTACTACTCTAGACCACCAGGGGTACTGACATTTTACTACCCTCGACCACCGTTTGATTCAGGTGACCCTAACCTATCTGTGGGGCTGGGTTAATATGCTGGGGTCTGGGGACAGACTCCCCTTAAATACTTCCATACTTGGCTAGGCAAAGACACTGACACGTACTCCTTGAACCTTGTTCACCAACAGAGTAGACTGAGGATCCCTCAGGGCTAGTTCACGCGGGGCACGGGGCCGCGTATTTTGGTCCTGATTTTGATGCGGGAAGCCGCGTCAGAATAGGACCATAATGTGCCTGCCACGACTGTTGCGGCTTCACGCTCCGGAGTAGGCCCAAATGAACGGGTCTAGACCGGAGGGTGCTGCCGCGAGACGGACACCGGGGCTGACTCAGCCGGGGAACCCGCTTGAAGAAAGGGAAGCTCCCTCACCGAAAAAAGGAAGCTAGCGCTCTACATAGACCTCTATTGTGAGGGGTGGATTCTGAAGTGGATTCGGCGTCAGAATCCGCCCCCTCTTGCCCCGTGTGATCGAGCCCTCATGGTACCCCAACTCTTCCCCCCCCCTTCTCATCTATTCAGGTGGTTTCAGGCAGTTTCCTGTATTCTGAGATATGTAATAATAAATATAATATACTGACTGACGTCATGTTCTGTTACCTGTGCTTGAAGCTGGAGGCAGGGGTATGTCTTTAGGGCCCAGGCCACTTGTTCTTCATTTTCGGCTAAAGTTATAGTACATGTACTGTAAACAAGTGTGCCGCCTGGTTTTAATAAGGACACCGCCTGAAAAGAAAAGCAGGGTTTAAAACAAGATACTGAAAGCCACTTGTACTCTGTATTTCTATAAAATGGTTTGTGCTGGCTCAGTGGTTATTATTGTGGCCTTGCAGTGTTGGGGTCCTGGGTTCGAATCCAGCCAAGGACAACATCTGCAAGGAGTTTATATGTTCTCCCCGTGTTTAATGGGTTTCCTCGCACACTCCAAAGACATATTGATAGGGAATGTAGATTGTGAGTCTTATATGCACAATATCTTGTATACCGTAAGAGAGTTCATTTTTCAATTTTTTTTGTTCTGGTATACCATCAATATAAGGAATGACATTGTCCCCGCACCCTCCTGAATACAAGGGATGTCATCCCCCCCAACTGATACAAGGGACAACATGGCCCCCTCGATACCAGGGATGCCATTATCCCACAATACAAGAGAGGTTATTGTCACTCCAATATCAGCACCCAATATAAGAGATGACCCCGATCCAAGGGATGACAACCCCCATCCCCCATGTAACAAATGACAACGTCCTGGTAAAATCAACTGTCTTCAGAGATTCATGATTCTCAGAAGTCAGATTCCAAAGATACAGAAATACACAGGGATAGCCGGAGGACCGGCCCATCTACCGACGGGAACGAGAAAAAAAATCAGCAAGCCCAAACTGGTATTCCCGAAAGGCTTCACTTGATCGGACCATACAAGCTAAGCCGAGAGTGAGACATCTATACAGACTGACCGTGCTGAGCAGTTTACGTTGCAGAGGCTGGTAAGATGTTAATTCCTTCAATGATAAAGCGCACGCCATGTTAGGCCTCTGTCCCATTCCACTACAGGGGGCATCTAACAGTACACGATCAAAGGACTCCGGTGGGAATGGAGGACCTGTACCTGGAACACAAATAGATCAGGTGTAAGGAACCGGATACAGACTTTCTGATGGCGACTTATTGAATGCACCACTGCCTATAAGGTATAGCTGTCGTATCAGGTCAGTTTTCTGTATAGTCTACCATAGGTGTGTACATGAGGAGTATGACCATTATTTAATTTATATTCTTAAGGTTATAGCAGTTCCTCCTTCTGTATGCTACATCTGGAACTTGCAGTTCTGTCTGAACTGGTGGGTAGACTAACCATAAACCGCACACAGTAAGTAGAGGAGAATCTGCTCTGGAATGGCCTCTCACACAAACAACTCCAAGATCATGCAGGACATATATAGAGAAGTACTGAACTGTACTGATGTGAGTAAAGGACTTTGGCGGCCATTGATCCTGCAGTTGAATAGGAGTTCCTTCTCTACCTGGGTTTCTTCCCTCATCTCCTCCACTTCCCGTACACTCTCCCCAAGGAAAAAAATAAAAACCCAAAAACAAACTAGTTTACCTTGGCCATTGTCACTCTTGTCATGTGTCACAGCCTTAGTGCCATTGTAACAGTATGCCTGGATGTTACTGAGCTTTAACACAAACGCATTTTGCTTTATCTTCTCCACCTTGTTGGCTATTTTGTCCATTGCAATGACTTCACCCTAAGGAACAGAACCAGCCAAAATCCATTGTTACAAATCAGTTACTAGATATTTATGTGACCCAAAGGTGGGCTTAAAACCAGAGAATACAATGTTAAGGGATTACCCAAAAGCAAAAATGAAAGAACATAGGATTGATAATTAATTTGAGATTGGAGGGATTCCGACACCTGGCACCCCCACCGATCAGCTCTTCTCAGTGTACATGGCTCTGTACACTGTGTAGTGGTCCAGCCATAATAACTTCATGTAGTCATACGTGGGATTAGTGTGTAATAATTTGGTGTGAGGAAATGGAAAAAAGGTAACACGCTCGCTTTATTATACAGGCTGTAAGAATGGGGGTGTCTACTACAGTATATCATCCTTATTATAGGGAGACTATCACTTCCATCAATGCTATATACTATACTGTACTGGCTCTGGATACAAGGCCAACCGTACCTTTGAAATGTTGATGATCCCCCAAGATGCGTGTAAAAAGCACTGTGGTCGTGATCATCAACCCAGCGTCATCACTAGACACACCCATCCAATTTTCCAGTTCAGCTTCTGCGGGAGTGGAAGATCCACATCACCCAGTCTGACGTCAGTGAGTCTCACCAAAATCCTGTGCATGCGCAGTACACTTCTGTAGTCCAGGCGTATTGCACACGTGCTGCCTCCAAATGCCAAGAAGAGAAGAGGGCGGGGCTTGCAGGCGGTGCATGTGCAGTACACTCAGACACGCCCTGGACTACAGAAGTGTACTGTGCATGGGAAGGATTTCAGCGGCGCTCACTGACATCAGGCTGAATGATGGGGATCTTCCACTGCCCAAAGGGATAACCAAGAAGATTGGATGAGCTTGTTTAGTAATGATGTGGCTGTGCTCGGGGATCAAAGACCACACATATGTCCCCGTTTACTATATATGCATATATATATATATATATATATATATATATATATATATATATATATACATACACACTGTATATATATATATATATATATATATATACTCGAGGAAAGCCGAATTTTTGAGCACAGTTTTTGTGCTGAAAAAGCCCCCCTCGGCTTATACTCGAGTAATTTTTTTTTTTTTTTTTTTTGGGGGGGGTCATCTCATATTCGGGTTGGCTTATACTTCAGTATATACGGTGTGTGTGTATATATATATATATATATATATATATATATATATATATATATATATATATATTATTAGTAATAATAATAATAATATAATAATAATAATAATAATAATAATAATATAAAAATAATAAGAAAAAAAAAGCCTTATGTGTCACCATAAAATTTATTTGAATCGCCCAAATAAATAAAAATATATCTTATTGCCCTCAAAACCGAATGCACAAAAAACTCCAAAACTGTGTCCGGTCCTGAAGTGGTTAAAGGAAGTCTTACGGGTATAGAAGTAGCATTTTTAGAAATCATAGCACAGACACCGAATACCGTTCACTTAACTCATTACAGGCCTGGCGGAGGAAACAATATGGATGAAATTAATACCGCCAAACAATACCTCCATGCTGTGCTCTCCAGTACGTGGTAATTGCTGCTTTCCATAAGGTTATAATTGCCACAAATAATGGCCGCTAATTACTTAGTGCACAGCTTTACCAATCCACAGCGGTTAAAAGACACAGAAGCCCCTTCAGCGGCAGCAATTGTGACCGGCTGGACCAGTAAGAACCACCAAGAAATGCAAGTAAAGCCATTACATGAACCACAGGAATAGTAAGTGAAACCACAACATGCCGCAAAACTGCAATGTGTGGACACAGCTTTCCTGCTTGGAAAACCCCTTTAAAGGGGTTGTCCCATCACAGGGATCCTATCTATACTGCTAGTTTATGTGGATTTAAGACTTTTCCTAAATGCATTGCTTTATCAAAACTGTTTTGTTTGGCCGCTATCTTAATTTATTCACTTCATTATTTACACTCCGTTTCTATGGCCCTTGGGATTATCTGCTCATTTGTCAAGTGATGTAGCTGCCTGCTCTCAGGGGGAGGGGGAGGGGCAGCTCTGAGCTGTTTGTGTCTGATAAGTAGCAGAGCTTCTCAGATAGGGGAGGTGAGAGCTCTGGGATTTCTGAGCTCTTATCAGTCGGTTCAATTGAATTTGGCTGATAAGGGCTGAGATAGGGAGTCCATTACCTCTGTATGTAATGCAAGCTGACTCAAATCCAGCTCTGCTACATCAGCTTCACACTGTGATAATTCATTTACAACCAATCCTGTGCAAGTGAAACCCCGCCCACCAATGTGCCAAGAAAAGCAGGAAGTGAAGAGAGCACAACAGCCTGCAGGTTAGTGAACAAGCGTCATGGGAATACCCCTTTAAATACCTGATCGGTGGGGAGCCATAAAGGTGGCCCCCCAGGACAATTCAGATGTGCAGCACCCATCCTACACACAATACAGGGCTGGCAGCAGAGAGCTCTGTCCCCTGTGTAGCGGCCAGGCACCGTCACTGCAGCACAGCTCCCACTGATTTCAATGAGTATTGAGACGCAGTGATGGCGCCCACGCTCCTATACAGAGCTTTCTGCTATATGCGGGCCGTATCACCACTTCCAGGACTCCTGGTCCAAAGGGCGAAGGTTGCACTAAATATTGATGGGACTTACATTTCTCTTTTCTTCATTCATGTCATTCTGTTAACGGGCAAAAAATAAACCGTTGACCCTTTGATTTCTGGAAACATACTGATATTGCAGCATTTGTCCACACCTGCCTAAAACTTTTGCACAGTAGCGTACAAACGTGGAAGCAAATATCCAATACATTAATAATGCCTTCTCCATCAGGCCCCCCTTCATTCCTACAGTAACTGTGATAAGTCCATTCCATCTATATACTTGGACATAACTTACCTGGCCATCCATGAGAGTGGCAATGTGAGTGGTCTTTCCTCCAGGAGCCGCGCACATATCCAGCACCCGTTCACCAGGTTGAGGATTTAAAACATGGCTGGTGACGGCTGATGGTAAATTCTATAAAAAAAAATGTAAGAAAAAAAAATTCAATGTAATATAGGAAATCATAGTCAGGGAGGAGGGGGAGCAGCTGCGATGTAGGGGGAGATATCCGATTGCGGAACAAAGCCCTAGCATCACAGCGGGGGGTGATCCATGGGGGGTCTGCACATCCGTGGGCTCCTTTTCAGGTTCTACAATTTTCCAATACACCTTCTGTATCAATTTGTGTGATTTTTATCCACTGGATGTAACCAGAATGAATAACAGCAAGCAGAGATCTAGAAAACCGCAAGGAATTGATACAGAAAGTCTATTCCAAACTTTTCATTCTACAGACAATAAGATTTATTTGCTGAAACTGGACAACCCCTTTAAGGAGCCGCCTGTATGAAGACTGCCATACGTGTCCCAGAGGCTGAACATACTGTGGCTTATAGGTCTAGCACTATATTACAGGGCGTGGATCTAGGCATTACCTGCAAGAATATGTATCCAGGGAGGACATTATCGAAAGACGGACTTAAGTAGGCGGGTTCTGTCATTCTGATGCCTTTGCCCCTATAAAACAACAACGGAGGTCACTTGGGTTACAGATGTCCTAGAAGTGTATTGACCACTACATTTCCCATCTGCTATTACTACATTTCTTCATTCATTCTCTAATATGGATATTACAACCTGTTCCTAATCTCAGCCATTTCCCTCCCAGTGTTATATACTAAATGCCTCTCCAAACACGGGGAGAACATACAGCAGATGTTGTTCCTGGCGGGATTCTAACGCAGGACTCCATCGCTGCAAGGCTGCAGTGCTAACCACTGAGCCACCGTGTTGCCCATAAGTGTCATGTTATTGACCAATCACAAGAGAGAGGACCGGATGCCATATTGGAGCCCTGGACATGTCAGTATCAGAGCTAACAATGGTGGAACTGAGAGTTAATACATGAGAAATCTTACCATTGGAAAACGCAACTCATCCCTCAAAAAAACAAGCCCTCATATTGCTTTGTTAACAGAAAAATAAAATAGTGATGGCTCCCGAATTGCAAGTAAGACAAAAAATAAAGCTAAAATAGGCCAAGGGGGGTTGTGCGGCTTTGTTCTTCTTAAGAAGTGACATCATGTCTATGGGTGACACGGCCATGCAGACCAGTCTCACTCCTTGTAGTGGGATGGAGATCAGGCATGGCCAGCGGACAGGTCACTTTCTAAGAAGAAAGCAGAAGTGTTTTCGAAGTCGTGTACAACCCCTTTAAGGGGTTAAGGAGAAAGGATGACAATTACAAGTCTGATAACATGTTACACGTCACCCTGAGAAAATACATACACAGCACTGACAAGGCCTGACTAGGCAAACACTATGTTTGCTGAGTAATATTTACATATGTCTCAGGGATTATACTGCTTAATGTACAACAGGTCATGGAAAACTGGAAGGCAATGTACACGCGAGGCCGGGGTCACGTCATGTTTTACTTTACAGCTCATGTATCCTTCCAAAAGCCTAGGCAAGCCTAATACGCAACACTTTGCGTTAAAAAAAAGGGCCAATTTTTTTTTTTTTTTTATTGGAAGCTAAACCAAGTAACAAGTGGTATAAAGTCAGACTGGACAGTCTAACAGTACACCGGATTATAAAACAGCATTAGGTACCCTATAAACCTGTGTAACAGTTATGGGAAGAATCTGCAAATCTGTCTTCCATGATGTAAATAGGAAGACAGTGCCTCAGTGGGCTGATGTAAGACAGATTTGCATATTCTTCCCATGATCCCTCACAGTGGAGCGCATATGGCTTAATAAGACTCCCCACACCTACATGGTGGTCTCTCCCTATGCAGTGACGATATCCCCTTAACCCTGTCTAGAAGCCTCTCACCTCTACCAAGTCAGTCTTCTCTACGCCAGGCTGAAGAGATCCAAATAGATCTAAACAGCTGTCCTCGGCCACATCATTGCAGCAAAGGCCTCTGGGAAGGTCGTGCATGATGTTAAAGGGAGCGCCCCATAGTGGGCTGCATGATAGAGGCACTGTCTTCCTATTTACATTATGGAAGACAGATCTGCATATTCTTCCCATGATCCCTCACAGTGGAGCGCATATGGCTTAATAAGACTCCACACACCTACATGGTGGTCTCTCCCTAAAGAGTGACAATATCCCCTTAACCCTGTGTAACAGTTAGGCAGTATTAGTTTATCTGCCCCCTAGTGTCGGATTCTGGGAACTTACCCAGTCTAATGACTTACTTTATTGGGCTGCTGGAACAGAAGATTTCTGAGCGACTCAGTTCTGAAATTCCGTTCCCAATGAAAACTTTGGTTCCGTCAAATTCTGTGGCGCCCCGCTTACATTGTCCCTCGATGTCAGAGTAAACAGATACCTTATCGCCTGCCTTCATCCCTGCAGCGACCCCGGAAATATAAAAGAAATTGGTAGAATTAAAAGGTACAACAAACACTGAAAATGCACAAAAATAAAAACATCCCAACCTTTCCTTTCTTATTCTCATTTCATTTGATGATAATTTGTACAGAACGATAAAAACTGAAAAATCTAAAATAAATCTGCTCAGAGTCCTAGGATATCAGCCATGTCCCCATTCCTCCACCTCAATGTCCTGTATCTGGTTGTAAGACAACTGGCTGCAGCAGGAACCTTAGATATATTAATAGGACAAAAAGATTATTAAGACACGCCTCCTTGGCTATCCCTTTAAGACAATGGGCTTAGTGCCAGACTGTTGGCAGGATATCCTATACCGATTACTAACAGGCAGTAATAGACTGTTTATGGACAAAAATATCACCAGCGACAATCGAAAAATATCGTGAACTCAGAAAACTGATGTGATTTTATCACGTTGGTTATTTCAGTTCCGTTATTACAATATTTGCGAGGTTCTACCTGCAATTCAGTTTCATTCAGACCGAACATGTCCAAATCAGAACTGCTATTATACTGATTATAAGTGGAGGCCCAGGAGAGGTAAGTAACCATAAACAGTGCTACTTACCTCCATGGGCTCCGGTGTGTCTCCCAGTCCTCTTCAGGCCTCCTGATTGGGCCTCAGCAGTCACATGTTATTGTGATACATAGACTCAAGCGTCATACCACCGGGTGAAGAGACCCCAGAGTAAAATAATAGCAGTTCCAGTTTGGATGTGTTTGGTCCAAACAAAACCGCCAGGCGAATCTCGTGAGGTTTGCGTAGCACACACTCACCCTTATTATATGGGCCTTTAAAAAGGGGCGGGCTCTAAATAGTGGTCGCTTGATCATAATTGAGATAACATGCCTAATTACTCATGATATATATATATATTTTTTAATGTAGATTATGAGCCCCATATAGGGATCACAATGTACATTTTTTTTCCTATCAGTATGTCTTTGTAGAATGAGAGGAAATCCACACAAACAGAAGGAGAACATACAAACTCCTTGCTGATGTTGTCCTTGACAGGATTAGAACTCAGGACTCCAGCGCTGCAAGGCTGCAGTGCTAACCACTGAGCCACCGTGTTGCTCGGCTCATGATTTTTATTTAGGTCATAATCTCCCAACCCTATTAGATACCATCTCTCACATTTTGAGGCAGATAGGATCCCAGCAGAGTAGACATGGGCTCCTCGGAGGACGGCACTTCCACACTGCGCGCCAACTATCACTTGTATGGGATGTTGCTTCAGTTCTCTCCTATAGGGAACAGCAAAAAGAAGGATTAAGGAGAACACTTGGAAATTACTCTGAAATTATGTATCGTGAAAATCGAAAAACTAGACACCATTCGAGGAGTGCGCATGGGGACCCCCAGAACAGAACACTGAACACATTGAGAAGCAGTGAGCAATGAAAGCACACGGACCCCATAGCCTATAATGAGGTCCGTGTGCTTTCCGTGCAGGTCTGCACGAATCATGCGGAGAGGAAAGTAGTTCATGCATTACATTTCTCTCCGCATGATTCGTCAGCTTCTCCATTGTTTGAGTCCCTGACGAACCCGACCAATGGAGAGGAGATGCTAAAGTGAACCTAGCATAATATATAATAACAGACTGAACGGTATACACATCGGAGTGCACAGACACATAAAACATCTTACTGACCTCGGCCCGACCACTGGGATTAATAAGAGGTCGCTGAGTTGAGGATGTTGATATATGGGGATGTCAACGCTGGGGAATTGCTGGAGAGTAAAATCACAAATATCAATAGAGAACCAGATTAGAAAATAAAATTGATAAATTTCAATATTTGGTTTTAAGAAATAAATGTGAAAAATTGAAGATGTGTTCTCTGGAAAAACTAAAGTATACAACAACTTATTAGAAATTAATCGTACAAGTGACTATAAGAAACTCTGTAAGATAACTTATTAAGGAGATTGGCTTCCTTCTCCACTTATTAAGATGTTCTCCTCCTCCTTATCTTCAATGAGTCGGCTTCAGACTATTCCTGCCTATGGCCATGAGATGGCTTGTTTATATTACATTCATCTCTGTATTCAGTCACACATATAGAGCTCTATGGAGAAGGAAGGAGTGGAGTAAATTCCTTCAGCTGTTTGGTTAATTGATTTATTTCTTCATTCTGTGCACTGGTAGCCTCTTATCTACAACCCAATAGTGTTAAAATCAAAACAAAACAAAGAATGTCAGAGTGTAGGAGTAGCATTTTTTTGAGTGTCTTTCTTATCTCCCACCTCCCCTCTTCATAGGCTAATATGGAGATAGAAACTGCCTGCAGTTTCTTATTTTAACCTGTATTGTTCATTTGTGAACACTTGTTTGTAACTGAAGGTAGGGCTTTAAAGGGGCTCTATCAGCAAAATCATGCTGCTAGAGCCCCACATATGCGTGCATAGCCTTTAAAAAGGCTATTCAGGCACTGTAAAAGTTAAATTAAACTACCCCCCCGTTTTAAAATAATAACTTAAAAAAGAATGTTCCCTACTTACGGAACGTGCACGCTGGGCGGGCATTCCGGGTGTGTCTTCATCTTCTTCCCCGCCTCTTCTTCCTCTGACGTCTTCAGGTCCCGTCCTCCTCCGGCGCTTGCTCGCGGACGCTGATACAAAAAACAAAACCCGGGCGCATGCGCAGTAGTCGTAGTAGAGGCCGCGTGCTACTGCGCATGCGCCCGGGCTATTTTTTTTTTATCAGTGTCCGCGAGCAAGCGCCGGAGAAGGACGGGACCCGAAGACGTCAGAGGAAGAAGAGGCGGGGAAGAAGAAGACGACGCACCCTGAATGCCCGCCCAGGGTGCACGTTCCGTAAGTAGAGAACATTCTTTTTTAAGTTATTATTTTAAAACGGGGGGGGGGGGGGGGGGGGGGTAGTTTAATTTAACTTTTACGGTGCCTGAATAGCCTTTTTAAAGGCTATGCACGCATATGTGGGGCTCTAGCAGCATGATTTTGCTGATAGAGCCCCTTTAAGTCACCCAGTGGTATGTTCACACTGGGGGTGGTGGATACGTCACATCATTGAATGAGAATCCTGAAGAGACATGGACAGATGGTGGAGGTATACCACTCTAAGGCCTAGTTCACACGGGGATGCAATAGTGGATTTTGGTCCTGATTTTGATGCGGGAAGCCGCGTCAAAATCGGGACCGAAATACGACTGCCACGACTGGGCAGACAGAGTAGCCCCACGGACACTGCAGCTCAATGTGCCATGGAATCTGCCTGAAGAAAGGGCAGCTCGCTTCTTTTTTCCGAAACAGTGCAAGCGGTCTCCATAGACCACCATTGTGAGGGGGCGGATTATGACGTGGATTCCGAGGCCAAAATCCGCCTCCTCTGCCCCTGTGTGAACGAGCCCTAAGGTAGATAAACTTGATGTAGCAGAGTTGCAAGATGTAGCCACATGGATGACATTGGGTATAGCAGCGTAGGTCATGCAGTACGGAGTATGATCGTGCAATGTGGCACAATTGAATGTGCGGTATAGCAAAAGGAACAACTGATATAACGGAAGAGGCACTGCTTGATATAGCAGAGCTGAGTCAGTGTTGTATTAGGTTAGGTTTGGACCAGTGTTGTAACAGAGTTGAAACAATGGAGGAGTAGAATTGAGAAAGTAGTGTGTTAGGTTTGGGTCAGCGGTGTAGTAGGGTTTATCCACTGGTATAGTAGAGTTGGGGCTCAAGGAGTAGAAGAGATGTATACATACAGTATATGATGGTGGGAGATGTCACTAGTGAGTGGCGGATGTTCAGCGCTCCTAGTGTAGTGGTCTAGGAGGAGAGATGACAGCAGGGACTAGGACAGGTGAGTAGCAATGAACAGCTGGACCTCTATGGATACAGCATTTATAGCATGCTATTCCATTAAGACTGCAGTATGGCCCGGCAATAGTTGTCTTGTAGCCGGAGTAAACCAGACGCATGGCCCGGCATGGCGGCTGACTTCAGATACTAGATGGATTCATTGGAGCAGTCAGGTTTTATTAGTCTGGCTTTCTGAATGTTTAACCCCTATGTGCGACCTAGAAAACAGACAAAAGCTGGTAAATTGAATATAATTCTGTGGGGAACGTGACCGCACAATGCGGCTTATAGCTCCAAAGCAGCTTAATCCTTTGCACTTCCAAGTCATCTCTTAATTGACGCCGGAACGTAAAAGGGCGATGTTATAAAGCCATGT
This sequence comes from Leptodactylus fuscus, assembly GCF_031893055.1. Lineage (NCBI taxonomy): Eukaryota > Metazoa > Chordata > Amphibia > Anura > Leptodactylidae > Leptodactylus > Leptodactylus fuscus. Next base: position 207,029,466 of record NC_134268.1, on the reverse strand, counting down.
CACTCCGTATAGAGGCGCGGGGGCCTCACAGCGACACATGGAGGGTTTATTATACACCAGGACTGTACGGGCACGACAGGGGCTACTCCAGTTCCCCTAGTAAGCAGTGTGCCCCATTATTCTGGTAGATAAAGCAGAACGCCCATCATCCTTCCCCTATAGTTATCACCGAGTACTCTCCCACCTCCCTAGTATGGGAAGAATAGGCAAATATGTTTCCAAGATGTAAATAGGGAAACACTGCCTCTGTATACTGCCCTCTATGGGAATTCCAATCAGATCGAAACAGCGCTGTCCACAGATGGGATACTGCATCATTGCAGCAAAGGCTTGTGGGAAAGTCGGGCATGATGTTCAAGGGAGCTTCCCATAGAGGGCAGCATGCAAAGGCAGTGTTTTTCTATTTACATCTTGGGAAACATATTTGCATATTTTTCCCATAATCCCCCACAGTGGAGCAAAAATGGCTTGGAAGACTCCACACACCTACAAGGTGGTCTTTCCCTAAGGAGTGACAATATACCCATAGCCTCCCTAGTAGTCATAGCAGGCCATACTCTGTTCTGTGTGGCTATTGGGGTGCAGTCTCCCATTACTGAAAGCAGTGCCCTTCCCTTCCAGCCAGTCACAGTCAATGGCATTATGCCACCAAGAATATTTACCCGCAGGAAAGGATAGCATAGGATATCCAGAGGATACTGGTGACCTGGGTCTAAGCAGAGTTGCAGTACATTGGCATCACCGCTATATGGACCTTCTGCTGCTGGCCCTGTTCCTTGTATGGACATTAATATCAAAAATGGCCACCAGAACAGAACAATCCATTCATTTCTAATCTCTTCTGCCCATTTAAAAGTAAACCCCTCACCTGCGTAATAACACGAAACCCGGCAAAAAGAAAAAGTATATATATACCTAATAAAACATTTTAATAAATGCATTACAGGGCATGTGCACAATGTGGTAGATTTGTGATTATGGGGATAATGTCACTCCTGAAGGAGAGACCATCTATTAGGTGTGTGGAGACTTATACAGCCATAGTCGCTCCACTGTAAGGGATCATGGGAGGAATGTGCAGATCTGTCTCCCAAGATGTAAATAGGGAGACAGTGCCCTCTATAGGAAGCACCCTGAACATCATCCTATAGAGGGCAGCATAACAGAGGCACTGTCTCCCTATTTATATCTTGGGAGACAGATTTGCATATTCCTCCTAAGGTAAATGTGACAGAATTCCATCTTACAAGCAGCACCCTGTGTAATATATTATTCTGCGACCTATTAGTACGGAGCATAGAGAGTTTACAGAAGGGAGAGTAAACTCATCGGGCTCACAGATCCTTCATGCCGCTGTTTTCCTTACAAGTCATGTGATCAGCAGACTAACGCTGGGTTCACACCAGCATTCGGGTCTCCGTTATCAGGTTTCCGTCTTCTGCAGACAGAAGAGGGAAACCTGTCAGACCGGGTCTGGCCATGAGCGCCGGTGAGCGTTTTGTGCTCTCCGTGGAGAAACCGTTTTTTTAAACCGGACACAAAGTACTGCATGTCCGACTCTGTGTCCGGTTAAAAAAAAAACGGTTTTGCCACGGAGAGCACAAAATGCTCACCGGCGCTCAAGGGTGGACACTTTTCAAACCCATTCAAATGAATGAGATTGAAAAATGCCTGCAGGTTTCCGTCTCCTGTCCAGTTTCGTGCAGGAAACAGAAACCTGCAGATGGACTCCCTGGCGCAGATGTGAAGGAGCCCTAAGCTGACAATTCACACAGTGACAGGACGTTTCTGCTCCCTGTGCAAGTCTATGAGAGTCTTACAACGAGACTCACACAGACTTAAATGGGCCTCAAAAAACTAATTTTTATACTGTGACCTATCTGCAAGACAGGTCATCAGTATATAACCACCAGACCCATGATCTGATCTAGCAGCCTCGGGTCCTGGAAGCTTTTGGTGGATGAGCAGACGGCGCTGGAACCACCAGAGTGCAGTGGACAGGGCTGTTGTGCAGCTCCTATTACTTGAAAATTGAATTTGGGTCCAGAAAACCCCTTTAAGATCAGGGCTCCAGGTTGTGGAAACGCTGCAGCAAAAAAACGCTATATTTTTCATTCATTGCAAAGTGGATGGCCAACCCGCTCTGGCCAATCCCGTCCACACATTGCAGAAAAAAAACGCAGCGGAAATCCTGCTCAACGGTTATGTCCGACAAAGCGTCTTCCGACTTCAGCACCCTAGTGTGCCGACAGACTGAGCAGCCCCCGTGCCGGGCACATAGACATGAGATATCTGGCAGTCAGTGAGTTCAGACCTTACGGATCCCAACCCTATGGAAGAGAAGTCTAACCTTGTGGATTTCTTCACTTAGAAGCCTCTTGGCATTTTCTACTGAGGTCAGTCTTGTGTTAACTCGGACGGTGGTGAACGATGGAGGATGCGACAAATGATCCTGCAGACGTACAAACTTTCTCTCTGCTTCTTCTGCGCCCAATGCGACCACAATCTGTAAGACATTGATGTTGACCGATGAAACAACAGCGTAAAACTAAAGCAAATATTATTATTAAATATAGCGCCATTATATACAAAGTGACTGAATATGGGCAGGGATGAAACGGGCACTGACAACAGTCACAAACAGGCACAGGACAGAATAACCTGCACCTTGGGGGTCAGCGCCCGGGTACACATGTATCAAAGTGTAACACTAATGTGTGTACATGCATAGGAGACGTCACCTACCACGTGTCGCTCGACACCTATGTGCCTTTTTTTATATTGATAAAGTCAGCACACCCCCTTAATGCTGTATACCTGGACTGTGCAGATGATGCTCCTGTCCATAACAAGGCGACAGATGAAGGACCATGGGACCCAATATACGTCACTCAGCCCCCTCAATAGCAACACACTGTGCTCTGCAAAGGAGAGCAAGCAAGTGGAGGCGGCTATATGCATTATATATAGAAAGTCACATGATCTCCTTATAGACAGGGGTGCCATTCACACAACCCAAGGTGGACAGGGTGAGGGGGTCGAGAGTGCCACATAGAAAGTGACAGCTCCTATCCATATACACACATCAATCTAAAGTGGTGAACCCCTTAAAACTGAAAGCAGAAGAAATCTTAAAGGGGTATTCTCATCACTGACATCAATGGATAACTGCAGGTCCCAGAGTCAGGACTCAAATCCAGCTCCATAACAGGGATCCGGCAACCTCTTGCCCTGCTTGTGCTATGGCTGTTGTGAGGGTGCCGCACACATAAGGCTCTACGGGGTTTGTGTACACTCAAAAGAAGTGAATGGCCTGGACTGGAAGCATAACTGGGATGTCAGGGAAACCGGTTCTATATAGGGGGTCCCATCTCTATAGGGGGTCCCATCCCATTTCACCAGCAGTATTGTGTCCACATTGGAGAGGTGACCATGTTTGGATGTGGCTTCATTACAGTCTATGGGGGTGTAATGGGACCCCCATAGACTGTAATGAAGCCACATCCAAACATGGCCACCTCTCCAATGTGGACACAAGACTGCTGGTGAAATGGGCTCATGGGACCCGCGTTCTTCTAATACAGGACAGCCCCAGAGGCAGGCATGCCATATATAGCACCCACCCCTGTAATGATGTTGTACAAATACCCACATTACATTCACACCCGCACACCTCATTGTTGTGATACACCGTGCGCAGATAATCCTCCACTTCCTTCTTCAGACGTATCTTCGGGAAGAAAGACATTTTACTCCGGAGATGTAATATAGTTCTGAAAGCTGGCTGGAATGAGATAGAAGGAAGCCATTAGTCAAGGAGCACAAGTTATAACAATGGGAAGATCACTGTAGGACATGTAACCAGATAGTGACAAGACTGAGGGCTGCTTAAAGGGGTCCTCTCATAAAGCCCATCCCTGCTTACATGGAGGTTATAGAATCGGGAACCCTGCCATGAGCCAGAACATAAGCGTTCCTTCTAGCCAACCAGTCTGTCCATATAATCCATTGCAATGAACGGCCACCATGTAATGCTGTATTTATCCTTTAGGGAGCCTTCTCACGGAATAAACATGCGTGTATTTTTGCAAAATACACATGTAAAAATACGCCTGTAAAATGTCATTGAAGTCAATGGGAGTCTTATTTTTACACGTGTATTTTGCAAAAATACATGCATGTTTACTCCATGTGAAGGCTCCCTTAGAGGCCTCTGCGTGGGAAATAAGTGACCAGTTGACGCTTCTCCTCGTGTATGAACATTTATTCAATTTCAGACAAACCAGTATATTGTATAACACGGCTATCGCAGAAGATTATGCTCAGTTTTAATACAACAATTAGAATGTTAGCACAATAAACACATAAATGATAGCCATGGAGCCAGAGCCATAAAAAAAAATGGCCGCAGGCATGTGCAGTCGGCTTTGAGGCCCGATGGCAGAGCTGACTGCACATGCGTAGAAGTTTGACCCCCCCCAGCGCCGGAAGAAGACGCAGAGAGAGGCCATTCCAGAAGAACATGGAGGCGGTGCTGGAGATGTCTATTGCAGCATTGGGATGCCCCCAGTGCTGTTTGAGTGCTGAGGACCGCCCCCAGTGCTGTTTGAGTGCTGAGGACCGCCCCCAGTGCTGTTTGAGTGCTGAGGACCGCCCCCAGTGCTGTTTGAGTGCTGAGGACCGCCCCCAGTGCTGTTTGAGTGCTGAAGACCGCCCCCAGTGCTGTGAGAGAACTCATTTGCATGCCGAGGCAAACTGGGATTTATACCAAACGACAAAAAATGTCATTTTAATGATAGGATCTGTCACGGAGCAAAGGTATACGTCTTCCTCCGGAAGGTCTTTTGAATCAACACGGACGCAAGAGGTCGGGAGACAACAGCAATTTATTGTAATCCACAAAGTTAGTAGCCGGCGGCGGTCACATCAACCGTAATAACAATAAGTCCACAGAAGTCACAATCCAATGATAGCTTTGGTTCCTTGGTCCTGTAACTAAATCCTGGCTCTCTACAGAGCTGTGCACAGGCCGGCTAACTCATACTAACTGCTAGCTACATCTATATACTAAACTGTTACTTCCTATATCTGTGGGTGGGAAGGGCTGTGTCACAGATCCTTCCCCCCTCACCTATACCAAGGAGAGCAGACTCCGTCTCTTTTGAACAATGCACAGTCCAACATCTTCTTGGAGACACTGATCAGATTATCTCCACCCATTGTCCTCACTGGTCCTCACTAGTTAGAGGGATTTGCATACAATGTGCTAACACACTAGACCCGAATCAGCCAACTACACACTGATGTTTACAACAGGTTAGAGAATACATTCCACATGAAATATATATTACACATTGCCTATTGCCGGACTCTAACCATCCCGTGACAACCCCTCCCCCTCTCAAAACATGTGCATGACACAATTGGCCTACACAGGTAAATTGGGGAATGCACATCAGTCTCTATAGCTCATATGTCCTCCTGCCGGGATAACCCATCTGTGTTCTGGTGTTGGTTCCCTCGGCGGTGCTGAATGGTAAAGTTGTAGGGTTGAAGGGCTGGCATCTGTCAGAAAATCCGGTGGATCCATGTTGGCTTCTCCCTGAGCTTGGCTTCGGGTCACTGCTCCCACAAAGTGGCACTGTAGATTTACAACATCGTTGCCTAACAGAACATCGGCCGGCAGCCCGCTCATCACACCAATTGTGCATCGTTTTGGTCCATAACCATAGTCGAGTTCCACGGTAGCTTTAGGAATACGTCTTTGAGTACCCCCTGCCAACTTGATAGAAATGCCAGGGCCCTCCTCTAGGGCCTCGGGTCGCACAACTCGGGGGTCCGCTACCGTTAGGAAAGCTCCCGAGTCCCGGAATCCAACAACTGTTCGGCCATCCAGTAGGACCTCCTGCAAGTGCTTCCTCTGAAGGTTTGCGGGATGTGTGGCGGAAGGCTGAATCCCATAGACCCCTGGAGGTGGAACAGATGGGTCATTCATGGAGTCATCTGGAAATGGGGCCAAACTTTCTGTCCTAGGGGTGGTTCCCAGGTAGTGAATAGGCCGGGATGCCACGGTGGCCCGTGCCCCCATGTTAGCAGGGCAACTAGCTTGCAAATGTCCAGGCCGCCCGCACCCAAAACATCTGCGCTCTAGCATTCTTCCAGTGGGTCGTTGTCTAGGGACAGGGTTGTTCATAGCTGGAGGCCAATGGGCTGGGGCAGGGGTAGAGGGGGAATTGTAATCCTGAGGCCGGACACGAAAGGTGGGTGGCTGGCTGAAGGGTGTCTGGCGGACTGTGGTAGTTTTCCGCTCCTCTGCAAACAACCTCTTCCACTGCGGCTTGATGGTCAGGCCCTCATCTGCAAGAGAAGCAGCTTGCTCAACTGTGGCTGGGTTCCGTTCCAGCACCCACTCACGGATCTCAGCGGGGCACTGGGAAAAGAACTGTTCCTTAAGTATGACTTGGAGGATCTTATCGACTGTGACAGCCTCCTCTCCTTCTAGCCAGCGCTTGCATGCTTGCTTCAACTTGTGGGCGAACATGTGGAAGGAGCTTCCCCCATTGTAAGACAAAGAGCGGAACTGAACTCGGTAGGACTCTGGAGTGACTGCATAATACTTCTGCACCGCTCTTTTAATGGCCTCATAGTCCCGCTGATCACTAGGGTCCATGGCTCTGAGAGCTTCCGCAGCCCCATCTCGTAGGTGCCCCACCAGATACCGGACCCAATCCTTCTCTGGGACTTCCATCAGGCGGCACTGGTGTTCGAAGTCCTGAAAATATCCATCAACATCCCCAGCCGCTTCATCAAAGGTCTTGAAGTGTTTATGGGAGACATATGGTGGTTCTCTCACTGTTGGGCTGGGGGTCGACGTTTGATTATAATTCCTCATAGTTATCTCAGCCATTCGCATTTCATGCGCCATTCTTTCCTTTTCATACGCCATTCTCTGTTCCTCCTTCTCCGTTTCCTGAGCCCTCTGTAACGCTCTACTCCTTTGCTCTGCAGTTGCTTCTAGCCCCAGCACTGCCGATTCCTCCTCATACAAAATAACCCATCTGCTCTTTTGGGTCTGTACCTGCCACTCCTGTATCTCTACTGTCTCCTGGGGGCAGCCCTCCTCATGGTCGCTTTGCAGGGTCATCTCCTCCAGTGCCTCGATCAGTTGATCTTTCGTTCTTCCCTGGTAACTCAGGTTTAGTTCCCGGGCCCTTACTTGTAGACTTGCCATAGTCCAGTTCCTGTATTCTGAGGTTGTGGCTCCATTAATCGCTGGGCTGCTGTAGTCCATCTCGCTGTCCGCTGTTGATCCCACCGCTGCCAACCAGTTGTCACGGAGCAAAGGTATACGTCTTCCTCCGGAAGATCTTTTGAATCAACACGGACGCAAGAGGTCGGGAGACAACAGCAATTTATTGTAATCCACAAAGTTAGTAGCCGGCGGCGGTCACATCAACCGTAATAACAATAAGTCCACAGAAGTCACAATCCAATGATAGCTTTGGTTCCTTGGTCCTGTAACTAAATCCTGGCTCTCTACAGAGCTGTGCACAGGCCGGCTAACTCATACTAACTGCTAGCTACATCTATATACTAAACTGTTACTTCCTCTATCTGTGGGTGGGAAGGGCTGAGTCACAGATCCTTCCCCCCTCACCTATACCAAGGAGAGCAGACTCCCTGTCTCTTTTGAACAATGCACAGTCCAACATCTTCTTGGAGACACTGATCAGATTATCTCCACCCATTGTCCTCACTGGTCCTCACTAGTTAGAGGGATTTGCATACAATGTGCTAACACACTAGACCCGAATCAGCCAACTACACACTGATGTTTACAACAGGTTAGAGAATACATTCCACATGAAATATATATTACACATTGCCTATTGCCGGACTCTAACCATCCCGTGACAGGATCCCTTTAAGAAATGAGTATATTGCAGGGGCAACACTATGCAAGGGAAAAAGTCAAGTATCTCCAGGGGTCCCAGAGGTCAGACCCCTCCTCCCCATTACAGCTTCTATTATTATTATTATTATTGTTTATTTATATAGCACCATTAATTCCATGGTGCTTTACATTTGGGGGTTACATACAATTCACAAAATATACAGGTACATATCATACTAACAGTGAACGGCTGGCACAGTGGGGTAGAGGGCCCTGCCCTCGAGGGCTTACAATCTATGTGGGAAAGGGGGTAGAGACAGAAGGAGAGGGGGAGACTGTACAGATGGCAGTGCGGTGATAGTGTTATTGGAGGTTGTAGGCCTTCCTGAATAGAGGAGTCTTCAGGGCCTTCTTGAAGCCTGTGATTGTGGGGGTCAGTCTTGTGTGTCTTGGTAAGGAGTTCCAGAGTATGGGGGATGCACGGGAGAAGTCTTGGAGATGGTTGTGTGAGGAGCGGATGAGGGCAGAGCGGAGTAGGAGGTCGTTGGAGGATCTGAGGTTACGTGTGGGCAGGTAGCGGGAGATTAGGTCAGAGATGTATGGAGGGAACAGGTTGTGGATGGCTTTGTATGTTAGCGTTAGTAGCTTGAACTCAATTTGCTGGGCTATAGGTAGCCAGTGGAGGGACTGGCAGAGGGGAGCAGCTGATGAGGATCGGGGTGTGAGGTGGATTAAGCGAGCAGCACAGTTTAAGGTGGACTGGAGAGGGGCGAGGGTGTTTGCTGGGAGTCCATGGAGAAGGGTGTTGCAGTAGTCTAAGCGGGAGATTATGAGGGCATGGACGAGCATCTTGGTAGTTTCTGGGGTGAGGAAGGAGCGGATTCAGTGGATGTTCTTGAGCTGGAGGCGACAAGAAGTGTTGAGGGTTTGAATATGTGGTTTGAAGGATAAGTCGGAGTCCAGGGTTACCCCAAGGCATCGGGCCTGTGGGACAGGGGTAAGTGGGGTTCCATTAACTTTGATAGATGGGTCAGGTGGAGGGGCCATACAGGATGGGCTGAAGATGATAAACTCTGTTTTCTCCATGTTGAGTTTGAGAAAGCGGGAGGAGAGGAAGGAGGCTACAGCTGCTAAACAATCTGGAATTCTGGCCAGCAGGGAGGTAATGTCCGGTCCAGAGATGTATATTTGGGTGTCATCGGCATAGCAGTGGTACTGAAAGCCATGAGATTCTATGAGTTGGCCCAGGCCAAGGGTGTAGATGGAGAACAGGAGGGGTCCTAGGACGGAGCCTTGGGGGACACCTATGGAGAGGGCGAGGTGAGGAGGTGGTGTGCGAGTGGGAGACGCTGAATGTGCGGTCGGTGAGATATGAGGAGATCCAGGAATGGGCCAGGTCTGAAATACCAAAGGATGAGAGAATTTCTAACAGGAGGGAGTGGTCAACTGTGTCAAAGGCAGAGGAGAGGTCGAGGAGGAGGAGGACAGAGTAATGGCGCTTGGCTTTGGCGGTTAGCAGGTCATTGGTGACTTTTGTTAGGGCAGTTTCAGTGGAGTGCCGGGTCTGAAGCCTGACTGTAGTCTGTCAAAGTGCAGGTTGGACGAGAGATAGGAGGAGAGTTCGGAGTGGACATGCTGCTCACGAAGTTTTGAGGCGTACGGGAGCAGAGAGATGGGACGATAGTTGGCAGGAGAGGACGGGTCGAGGGACGGTTTCTTAAGTATAGGAGTGACAGTGGCGTGTTTGAAGGCTGAGGGGAAGGATCCATTGGTTAGGGATAGATTGAAGAGATGGATTAGGGCTGGAGTGATAACTTCAGTGAGCTTGGGGATGAGATGTGATTGAATCGGGTCGAGCGCACAGGAGGTGAGGTGGGATTTGGAGATTAGGGAGGAGAGTTTTTCATCAGTGATGGAGGAGAAACAGGTCAGGGATGGGGAGCAGCGAGTAGTTGGGTGAATGGATTGTCGGGGGAGTAGGGTGAGGCTGTCTCTGATGGTGTCAATTTTAGTTTTAAAGTAAGAGGCGAAGTCGTCAGCTGAGATAAGTGATGTCGGAGGGGGGGCGGGAGGACGGAGGAGGGAGTTGAAGGTGGAGAATAGTTGTTTGGGGTTGCGAGAGAGTGCGGATATGAGTGTGGTGAAGTAGACCTGCTTGGCGGCGGTGAGTGCGTTCTTAAATGTGAGAACTGCCTCTTTGTACCTGAGGAAGTCCTCCTGGGAGTGGCTTTTTTTCCAGAGGCGCTCTGCAACCCGCGAGGCACGTCTCAGTTTTTTAGTCTGGTCAGTGTGCCAGGGTTGTCTATTGGTTGGTCGGGCTCTGGAGTTTGTGTAGGGGGCTACAGAATCAAGGGCTGAGGTAATGGTGGTATTATAGAAGGCAGCAGCGGCATCTGTGTCCTGGATTGAGGATATGTCAGCGAGTGGTAGGAGAGAGTCTGAGAGGGTGCAGGTGTCAAGGCGGTTGAGGTTCCTGCGGGGGCGTGGTGGTTTAGAGAGTGGGGGGTCCGTTGGAGAAGAGAGGGCAGAGAACGTGGATGGAGAGTTAGAGAGGTTGCATATGGAGCAGAGGCGGGTGAATATTAGGTCTAGTGTGCCTCCCTTTGTGTGGGTGGCAGAAGAGGACCAGAGGGAGAGACCAAAGGAGGTGCTGAGGGACAAGAGACTGGAGGCGGAAGGGTGGTCTGTGTTAATGGGGATGTTGAAATCCCCCATGATGATGGTGGGGGTGTCTGTAGATAGGAAGTGTGTGAGCCAGGTGGTGAAGTGGTCGATAAAGGCAGCGGTAGGTCCTGGCGGTTGGTATATGACGGCCAGTTGGAGGTTGGCGGGTGAGTAGATACGAACAGAATGGACTTCAAAGGAGGGGGGGCTAAGGGCAGGTAGCGCCTGGATAGGGACAAATGAACACTTATCTGACAGGAGGACGCCTACGCCTCCGCCAGGTTTGTTGTTGGGGCGGGGAGTATGTGAGAATTGCAGACCTCCATAGGCGAGTGCAGCGGGGGAGGCTGTGTCTGAGGGGGTCAGCCATGTTTCAGTGAGACCAAGAAATGTAAAATCATTGAGAATGAAAAGGTCGTGGATGTAGGTAAGTTTATTACATACGGAGCGGGCATTCCACAGTGCATCGGGAAGGGCAGGGGGAGGGGTAGGAGTGAGATTGGTTTGAGATTTCGGGGGTTCCGTGCTCTAGCGCCAGTTGTGGGGAAATGGCTGACAGTGGAGATTTGCTGTGGAGGTCCAGGGTTAGGAGATATGTCACCAGAGGTAAGGAGGAGCAGGGAGAGGGACAGCAGGTGTAGGTAGGAGAGGCTGTGGGGGGCTTCTACAATGTAGTAGCTGTAATGGAGAACCTATTGGTTGCCCCCTAGCCTACCAGGGCAATAACTGATAGCTCTGATATGCCAGCACTACCCTGGAGACTGGGAATAGCAGCAGTCCCAGCCTGGTATGTCAGATTATATATAACAGCCTGCTTGAAGAGAGGCAGCCACAGGAGTGAGTGACACCTAGAACCATCTGGGTCTGCAGTCATCCTTCCAACTCCACACTATAGCGATTACCTGAGTACAGAAGCCGGGATGGGCCAAACCCCAGTGTCAGACCCTTCTCCTGCGTCCTGCAGTCCTCAGCTGGCTGTATAAAGCACACGTGCCTATTAGTGTAAAAGAAGTGTCTTCATTGCAAGAAACATGATAATAATGCGGTGGCGGCCATGTTTGTGAAGACCAATATTGCTTGCACAGTCATAGGGGGAATGTTGCAGCCAGAAGAGAGTAGCGAATAGACACAAGCCGGTTACAGTAATAAGAAGCTACCACTAATATATACAAATGAAGTTCCTTCTTTTCCCTCTAGTGTTCAGATTCTAGGTGAGGCCGCCATTTTTGATGTGGGCAAATCGTACTCGAGTACAATGGCACGCTGGGAGTTGTAGTTCCTACTGAATGAGAAATAAGGATAGAGCGGTAGTCCGGGAACTACTGTTAATCCTGACCAATCATCGATCAGCTTAAATGTTAATGTTTCCTGATAGACCGTCTATGATTGGTTTAAAGTAAAAGGGGCTAGATAGGTTTAGCCAATGAGTTTAGGCGCTGGATAGAGGCGGGGTTATAGTGTTAGAACGTCGTGACGTAGCCGGTGTACGTGCAGCGGTAGGTAGAGCCAGCTGTTGAGCGGTGTGTGGGAGAGAGAGAGTCTCGCTGTCCCCGGGGTGAGGGCGGATGGCGCCGGCGGTCTGACGCGCAGGGAGTGCACGAAGCGGGTGGAGACCCTGCTGTGACCCCGATGTGAGTGGCGGAGCTCGGCTGTGGCCTCTGTCAGGATGGGCCTCATCTTCGCGAAGCTGTGGAACTTCTTCTGCAACCAAGGCAAGTGCTAACAAAGAGCCGTGCCCTGCTGCTGCCTGCCCGGCTGCTCTCTGTGCCTGGCCCCGGTGTTATGGGCAGGGTATTGCTGCCCCTTCCTGGTTCTGTTGCCCCCTATTAAATGGGGACTCCAACCCCCAACTATGACCCCCGACCCAAAACTGTGACCCCCGACCCCCAACTTTGACCCTCGACCCCCATCAGACTGCACAGGGGTAGACTAGATGCTGCGTCTTGGCTTGACATGCCATTCTGCACAGTGTGAACAAGACCCTTAGCACTGATTCTGATAATTTGGCATTCGTGCGGTTTATATGGTGTCTCTCTATTAGGGGAGTGTTCACATGTGGCAGATTTGATGCAGATTTCTATAACATGACTTCCATTTATCTTTTAGCCTGGACTGGATGTTTATTTATTTACAGAAACTTCTGCGACAGATCTGCTGTGTGTGAATAGACCCTCAGGATGCAAATGTGGCCGGTGTCAAAAAGTGTGGCCTTGGGTGCAAAAGTCTTAGCTGGATTTCCTCTGATTTAAAGGGATTTTGCAGGACTTTAAAATGTATGTGGCGGTGCTGTGGCCTCATCAGCTGATCTTTAAAGGGATCCTATCATTAAAACTCAATTTTTTTGTCCCTAACATGTCGGAATAGCCTTAAGAGAGGTTATTCGTCTCCTACCTTTAGATGTCTTCTCCGCACCGCCGTTCCGTAGAAATCCTGGTTTTCGTCTGTATGCAAAAGAGTTCTCTCACAGCACTGGGGGTGGGCCCCAGCACACAAACAGCACTGGGGGCGTCCCCAATGCTGCGAGAGAACTCTCCAGCGCCGCCTCCATCTTCTTCAGGAACGGCTTCTTCATGTGTCTTCTTCCGGTGCTCGCTTCGAACTTCTAGGCCTCGGGCAGACGACTGCGCAGTGTTGTAAGCGGCCATTTTCTTGTGGCCGGTGGGCATGCACAATCGGCTTTGTCCGATGCCTAGAAGTTTGAACCCAGCGCCGGCAGAAGACACGTGAAGAGGATGTTCCTGAAGAAGATGGAGGCGGCGCTGGAGAGTTCTCTCGCAGCATTGGGGACGCCCCTAGTGCTGTTTGAGTACTGAGGACCACCCCCAGTGCTGCGACAGAACTCCTTTACATACCAACGATTTCTACGGAACGGCGGTGCGTAGAAGACATCTAAAGGTAGGAGAAGAATAGACTTTCTTAAGGTTATTCCTACGTGTTAGTCACAAAAAAAATTGAGTTTTAATGATAGGATCCCTTTTAGGGGGTTGTCCGGGCGTATTAATTTACTTACCTGGACCTGGGGGCTGTGACTTTGGGAGACGAATGCTGCATTGGATGTGACTTTGCCACAACCCCCCGGGTCCATCATGCTATAAATGTAATATGTTGTGACTTGGGCCGTATTCACATGATCAGTCCAGTCAGCATCCCCCAGCTTGTTGTTTCCTTCTCCCGCCTGACACAGGAGCGGTCCCGGACCCTTCCTCTGTTAATATGTAACTTGTATTATGTATGTTGCGTTCCCTTGAAGCCGTACTGAGGGCTGGATTACAGTCCTTGAGGCCATGGGTAAATCTTTGCATAGTGGTTTGTCCCACAAATATGGTATACTGGTATAGGTAGCCGTCTGATTGCTGGTGACTACCCCAGTTACTAGAATAGAGGGGGGGTCCTAAGCCCCCTGTTCCTGCTCATTGTATAACCTGAGTGAGCCCCTTGTAATCTGCTGTCAATGAGATCTGCTGAGCCTTGCCTATTCTGTGTTATTGATTGGTTACAGAGTATACCAGCATTTCGGAGATCATCCAGGCGTCTGGCTGCCATATTTGTGGTCGGGAAGGAATTTTTCCCCCCCCAATGTGGGGTAATTGGTCTGGACATTGTGGGATTTTGACTTCGGCTGGAATCAATGCTGTAATGTTATAGGTTGATGGACACTAATAATAGACTTACCTGGTCCCGGGATCGCTGATGATAGACCCAGAGCTCTAGCAGTGTCGCAACCCTGGGTCATGTGATCCGATGCATCGCTCTGTCCCTCCTGCCCCGGGCCTGCCCCCATAGTACAGGTGATTACCTGCCGGATGGGGTGCAGAGCAACTGGGGGACATCAGATCACATGACCTGAAAGTTCATGACGCCGCCAGAACCCCTTAATCCATCAGCAGTGGCACCATGTCAGTAAACTAATACTCACCGGACACCCCCTTTAATTGTGAACGTTCGATGGTACATAGGGATGTTTCCAACGTCAAGTTAATTGGTCATGTGGTCTATTAACATTTGACTCCCCATTCAAGAGAATGGGGCTGAGCTGCAATACCTAGCACAGCCACTAGATATTGCACGGCGCTGTGCTCTGTAGTCAGTGCAGGTGCTGCAGCGCTCATCCAAATGCTACGGTCTCTTCAAACAGCTGATCCTTGGGGTTCTGGGGTTTCCACCGTCCATCTATCATTAATCACCTCCGCAGCTTGTTGCATAGAATTAGGGAAGGGTTATACATTGCCATGGCGGTGTGTGCTGCCCTAGATTTAAGTGTCAGCGGGGGGTGCTGTTGTCTATGCACTGGATTCTCAGCCTGTGACCTCCATACCCCTGGGGCTCGCACCGCCATATGTTGTGTAGTGTATTGTACGGTCCTGGCCTTGGGACTTGTCATAAAAGTAATAATCCCTGGCCAGGTCTCCTGTGTCAGTCCTCTGATATTACAGGTGACATTTCTCAGGTTTCGGCCTCCCTTTATGTTACAGCGTTGTCTAGGCCTCTTGTTCTGCCTCTGTAGTCTCTTAGCGTTACCTTATCTAAGGGCGGTATACACTGAGACTGAGCAGTCTGGGAGGAGGCCGCTCTATAGACTTATGTCACCCTTAGGTCCCTATGACCTTTTAGGATTGAAGATCCTTGGGAGGTCGGCACCTCCTGGATCGCCCTTTGTAGTGTTCCTGCAGCCTCACAGGATGTGCAATGTCACATTTATATCAGTCACATGACCTGATGGCAGCTCAGTCCCATTCGATACCAAGCACAGCCACTATATAAGTGTACGGTGCTGTGCTCAGTGAGCACTGAAGAGGAGCAGGACGCTACAACCTCACCATATTGATGAATGGCCTGGGCGATTTTTCCTTGATGACCTGTCCTGGCGCTCGCTGTCCTTCCTTTCTGCGGTCCGGTGTCAGTGACTGCCGTGTCTTTACCGTGCTGTCGGATCTTTTGGTCGGTGACTTGTGATGTTGGCTGGTCGCTTTGCTCAAGTATTAAAAAGCAAAGAGAATATTGGATTTGAGCCTGGCAGTGCCCTCTCCCCTGACTTGGCAGAGACACCGCAACATTCCTGACAGCAGCTCCGTCTTGTGGCCTCCTCCGGTCACATCCCTCTTAAAGGTCACTTGTGTCCATGTGTTTACCTTTATGGTAAGCTGAGTCGTCTTTTTAACACTTCGGAGCTGCATTAGTTACATTGCTATATATGTGACCCCCAGATGTCCGCAAGGGCTTGCAGATCCCGGACTGGCTCCCACTGACCGCACCAGTGCACAGTAATATAGTGTTACGCTACGTCCACTTTTGCACTTTGATTTCTGGTCTGTTGGAGGAGCGTCCGAATGGACCACAGAGCCCAGTAATGACATGGGGGCCCCAATGACTATGATGGGGGTCCATTCTTTCTTCACTGAAATTGCCAGATAAAATAAAGTTGGGCTTGTGTATGGGAACCCAGAGTGTTCTTAAAGGGGTTTTCTAGGATAAAATGGGGAAAAAAAAAATGTGTGTTAAATATTAATATGCAACTGCTATTTTATCGACTGACCTGTCCATTGTCCTGGTCCTTCAATGGACAACCGATACTAATGTGAACCCAGTGTAAAATGACACTTCTCTACCCTCCTGGTCCTCAACTCATTCCCTCTATCTACAGACGGTCTGGGCTAAAAGCACAGAAGGTCACGTGACTGCTACGGCCAATCACAGGCATCAGTGGTCATATGATGGCTACCAGAGACATCACTGCTGATGTACGTAACCTCTACCCAACATGTAACTGCTGAAGCCAGCGACTGACTATGGCGAAGAGTTCAGTCTAGAAAATGAGGCCGTCCTATGGGCCATTTTACCCAGACTGCTCTGTCTGACATCGCCCTCACATGTGCCTCACCTTTCTGTTAATGTACACGGCCCCATGTATACAGTATACAGCTGCAGGTAGTCGCTGATCCTCGCCCTATGTGGGCCGCTTTCATTCCTATTCCTACAGCTATGCTTACACTTGTATGTGTTGAGTCAGGCACTTGTCTCCCTGTGATGTGAGGCTGTGTGGTGTGTATTACCGTATATACTCGAGTATAAGCCGAATTTTTCAGCACAGTTTTTGTACTGAAAAAAGCCCCCCTCGGCTTTTACTGGAGTCAACAAAAAACCCCTTGGTTTTTTTTTTTAGTAGGGGGGGGGGTCTATGAGCAGCCGCAATATCAATGTATAGAATTTCCCATAAAATAGTGCAACAAAAAAAAGATTAAAAAAAAAATAAAATAAATAAAAGTTGTAAATCCCTCCTTTCCCTAGAATACATAAAAGAGTAGAAAATGACTGTGACACACAAACACATTAGGTATCCTGTGTCTGACAGTGCCCGGTCTACTGAATATAGGGGATCTGCAACCTGTATAACGGAGATCGGGCACTGGTGTGAACCTGCCCTCAAAGTAGAAAATTACTGTGAAACATACACGTTAGGTATCTGCAGTGCTCCTATTCCATCAGGAAGGGGTTAATAGGAGCACTGCAGATCCCCTATAGTCAAACAGACTGAATTCCAAGTGGGGGGAAAAAACCCAGTCCTCAAGCTCAGGGAAGGGGCAGACAGACAACCAAAACACCCCCTCCCCAGCACCAGCAACTACTGCACCCAAAAACTCCGACCATTTTAATTTTTGAAATTTTCACAGTAGCTGCTGCATTTCCCCCCCTCGGCTTATACTCGAGTCAATAAGTTTTCCCAGTTTTTTGTGGTAAAATTAGGGGCCTCGGCTTATACTCGAGTATATACGGTACGTCTTATCGGCATGTCACAGGCCTACAGGTGTGAACGGACATCTAAATGCCACATACAATGAATTCTTCTTACCGGCCATGGCTGCCATTTACGAAGGAGTTTGTGCTTTTGACCCATGGACTCCACAGCCCTAACAACTCTGGAGCGTCTCTTATAGTGTTATTCCTCTATTGTTCCTCCTGGAAATGTCTGAGTATATTGAGAGGTCTTCCATGCTGACACTATACCATCTGGGCTGTGTCAGACTACTAGGGACTCGCTTTTTTTTTGTAATTTATTCCTATATCCCAGTAAGCCTAAAAGAGGATCGGCACATGCAGACCGTGAAGACGAAATTCCCCGGAATAAAAAGAATGTAGTAAAACAGACACGTCTGGAAAGGTGACCGAGAAGGAAATAACCGCCCCAGGTCCCATCTCCTAAGGGCACAACATGGAGAACAGCCGAGCAATCTGCCATAGAGGAGACAAGGCGTATCACAGCTAAGATACTCTGTTTCCGTGGTTTCACCGTCACAGATACATGGGCTAGGTTGTTTCCAAAGTGCCCGTTCTACTCTATGGGACCAGCATAGCCTATTCCCACATGTCCTACCACTTGGGATCCATTATTCCATCTTGATTTGCTGGGATTAACCCTTTAAGTCAGCTGATCAGCTGATCGCCTTTGCTCTGACTGCTCCTTTATTTCCCTGCAGTGGCCACTACAGGAGAAATGTAGTATTACATGCTGACCGGTCAAATAATCCTACAAGGACCCTTTAAGGGTGTTTATTGCAGACATTCTCTCGGCTTCCCCTCCAGTGTTTTCTGATAATACATTTGCATGAATTGGGCCGAGGTCCATTCGCTGTCGCTGACTGTGTTATATTGACCACCGCGCCTCGGTTCACGCTCTAATTAATGTAGTCGGTGAAGTCACATTTGGCTGGAGTCTTAATGCACGTCTTGGCAGGGGATTATTTACAAGGTTCTTGTTCTCCCTGGCGGGTTTCGTCTTTATTCACTCATTGACTTGTGTACTTTCTACAAAGACAAGTAGAAGTTATTTCGGAGAGGCTTTGTGTATCCTCGGGGTACGGGACTGTGTTAACCATTAAGGAGGACCTGGTACCTCTCCAGACGTGTCTGTTGTACTGAATACTCTCTTAGTATTCCCCATGAAATAACAGCTTTTATGCATTTTCTTCTTCGCGTTGTGCTGCTCCTCCTGTTATTCCTCCTGGACAATTGCATGTTACCCCTCCACTGATCATAGTGTGAACGGACACATCCCTATAACTGGGAACGCCCAGCTGTCCATTCATTTCTAGATTTCCTGGAGGAGCAACAGAGGAATGGCACAATGCAGAGATCTATGGAACATTATCCAGACTTGTGATTGTATAGAGACATACACTCACAATAATAGTAATTTCTAAAACAATCTAAGATGGAGAGGTGACGGGCCCCCTTTAAGACCACAGAAATGACAGTAATTTAGGTTGATCCTTCGTCCTGACTTGTTCCTTTTCTCATTGCAGAGCACAAGGTGATCATCGTTGGACTCGACAATGCAGGAAAAACTACTATCTTGTACCAGTTGTAAGTATTATTTATTATACCTCCTATACTAGTGATGGCAAATCTTTTAGAGACAGAGTGCCTAAATGGCAACCCAAAACCCACTAATTTATCCCAAAGTGCCAACACGGCAATTTAACCTTAATTATGTCCACAATTGCACACAATTACAGACCTGCAAACTATGGTCATTCGAATGGGGCTTTATAGAGCTTTTTGCTCCACTGTGACCATCACACAGTATAATATGCTGCACAGTGGCCCCCACACAGTATAATATGCTGCACAGTGGCCCCCACACAGTATAATATGCTGCACAGTGGCCCCCACACAGTATAATATGCTGCACAGTGGCCCCCACACAGTACAATCTGCTCCACAGTGGCCCACACACAGTATAATATGCTGCACAGTGGCCCCCACACAGTATAATCTGCTCCACAGTGGCCCACACACAGTATAATCTGCTCCACAGTGTCCCCTACGCAGTATAATCTGCTCCACAGTGGCTCCCACTCAGTACAATCTGGTCCACAGTGACCCCCACACAGTACAATCTGGTCCACAGTGACCCCCACACAGTACAATCTGCTTCACAGTGGCCCCCACACAGTACAATATGCTCCACGGTGGCCCCCACACAGTATAATCTGCTCCATGGATGGGTGCCTAAAGAGAGGGCTCTGAGTGCCACCCTTGGCACCCATGCCGTAGGTTCGCTATCACGGTCCTATACTGTGACATAAAGATGGGACATAGTTTCTACGCTGCAGAGTAGGGCCACATGCACATGTTTGTGGTTTATCTGTGAAACACGCTCTGTGTGTGAACACTCTGCCATGAGGCGGACTCCTAGCTTTATAGTTACGTATAATCCTGGGGATCCCTGTCACCCAGCGACATACCGCCCCCTACTGTAATCACTACCAGAATGTCGCTGGATTATACGTCATTATAAAGCTAGCAGTCCCCTTTCCCCACATACAAACCTGCGAATCTGATATATACACAGACTGAGTTTCACAGATGAGACTGTCGTGTGACTCTAGCCTAAAATAGACCGTTCCCAGGACCAGATAGGTAAATTACCATTCCCTGGACAGCCCCTTTAAGCCAGGGCCAAACATTGGGTGACATTTAGTCTCTTCATTGATATTTGCACATGTCTGCGTTGCCAGCAGAACTCCAATATACAGTGGGGCAAAAAAAGTATTTAGTCAGTCACCAATAGTGCAAGTTCCACCACTTAAAAAGATGAGAGGCGTCTGTAATTTACATCATAGGTAGACCTCAACTATGAGAGACAAAATGAGAAAACAAATCCCGAAAATCACATTGTCTGATTTTGTAAGAATTTATTTGCAAATTATGGTGGAAAATAAGTATTTGGTCAGTAACAAAATTTCATCTCAATACTTTGTTCTATATCTTTTGTTGGTAATGACAGAGGTGAAACGTTTTCTGTAAGTCTTCACAAGGTTGGCACACACTGTTGTTGGTATGTCGGCCCATTCCTCCATGCAGATCTCCTCTAGAGCAGTGATGTTTTGGGGCTGTCGCTTGGCAACACAGACTTTCAACTCCCTCCAAAGGTTTTCTATAGGGTTGAGATCTGGAGACTGGCTAGGCCACTCCAGGACCTTGAAATGCTTCTTACAAAGCCACTCCTTCAATGCCCTGGCGGTGTGCTTTGGATCATTGTCATGTTGAAAGACCCAGCCACGTTTCATCTTCAATGCCCTTGCTGATGGAAGGAAGTTTGCACTCAAAATCTCACGATACATGGCCCCATTCATTCTTTCATGTA
The DNA here is from genome assembly GCF_031893055.1 of Leptodactylus fuscus. NCBI lineage: Eukaryota > Metazoa > Chordata > Amphibia > Anura > Leptodactylidae > Leptodactylus > Leptodactylus fuscus. The sequence continues at coordinate 207,008,764 of NC_134268.1, read as the reverse complement.
CCCGGATCTGTCGTCCAGGCCCCTTTGCAGAGAAACAGCCGCAAAGCATGATGTTTCCACCCCCATGCTTTACAGTAGGTATGGTGTTTGATGGATGCAACTCAGTATTCTTTTTCCTCCAAACACGTAAAGTTGTGTTTCTACCAAACCGTTCCAGTTTGGTTTCATCAGACCATAGGACATTCTCCCAATACTCTTCTGGATCATCCAAATGCTCTCTAGCAAACTTCAGACGGGCCCGGACATGTACTGGCTTAAGCAGTGGGACACGTCTGGCACTGCAGGATCTGAGTCCCTGGCGGCGTAGTGTGTTACTGATGGTAGGTTTTGTTACATTGGTCCCAGCTCTCTGCAGTTCATTCACTAGGTCCCCCCGCGTGGTTCTGGGATTTTTGCTCACCGTTCTTGTGATCATTTTGACCCCACGGGGTGAGATTTTACGTGGAGCCCCAGATCGAGGGAGATTATCAGTGGTCTTGTATGTCTTCCATTTTCTAATTATTGCTCCCACAGTTGATTTCTTCAATCCAAGCTGGTTGCCTATTGCAGATTCAGTCTTCTCAGCCTGGTGCAGGGCTACAATTTTGTTTCTAGTGTCCTTTGACAGCTCTTTGGTCTTCACCATAATGGAGTTTGGAGTCTGACTGTTTGAGGGTGTGCACAGGTGTCTTTTTATACTGATAACAAGTTTAAACAGGTGCCATTACTACAGGTAATGAGTGGAGGAAAGAGGAGACTCTTAAAGAAGAAGTTACAGGTCTGTGAGAGCCAGAAATCTTCATTGTTTGTAGGTGACCAAATACTTATTTTCCACCATAATTTGCAAATAAATTCTTACAAAAGCAGACAATGTGATTTTCTGGATTTGTTTTCTCATTTTGTCTCTCATAGTTGAGGTCTACCTATGATGTAAATTACAGACGCCTCTCATCTTTTTAAGTGGTGGAACTTGCACTATTGGTGACTGACTAAATACTTTTTTGCCCCACTGTAAGACGTGGATGTGTCGGCCATCTATAACTCTCTTCTTTCCTTTCAGTTTAATGAATGAAGTGGTTCATACCTCCCCGACCATCGGAAGCAACGTGGAGGAAATCGTGGTGAAGAACACCCACTTTTTGATGTGGGACATCGGTGGTCAGGAGTCGCTGCGGTCGTCGTGGAACACCTACTATTCCAACACAGAGGTAACCGGCAGGGACGCCTTTCTGGCCGCCGTCCAGGGATGTGCGTGCGGCTTGATCCGCTCTGTTAGCTTTTCCATGACCTTAAACTAGATGTTACACCCACGTAAGCAAAGCCTCCATGTACTTACTGCTCCTTAATCCCAGAAAATGGCTTCAGTGGAAAATTCATTGAATGCAGAAGTTATAGCTTGTACTGCAGTGATCACCCAGCTTTCCTTGACTCCTGAAGGGCAACTTTATCACAACACTAGCATCTGCCCGCGACCTCGTCTGCAGGTTGGTGTTGGCGCCGAGCCGCTTATATTTATCCAATTGTTATGGATGATCAGCCTGCTCCCGCGTCTCGACTCTGCTACATCGCAGCATATACTCAGCATACTCAGCTGTATGTACATGTCTGCATATGGAGAGCGTACTGAGCTGTGCTACAGCGCTGCCTAAGCTCTGCTACATCTGGCCATTTCGGTTACAGGGGTGTTCTTATGTCAGTGTCTGAGCAGCTTCTGTGTTACAAAGGGCTGAATGGATGTTGCTGAAATGTGCCACAGTTCGATCAGCCTGCTCCCGCGTCTCGGCTCTGCTACATCGCTGCATTTGTGTAGGATACCCAGCTGTATGTACATGTTTGCATATGCAGAGCCTATAGAGGTTTGCTACAGCGCTGCGAAAGCTCTGCTACATCGGGCAATTGTGATTACAGGGGTTTGGTTATGTGACTGTCTGAGCAGCTTCTGTGTTACAAAGAGCTGAACGGATGTTGCTGAAATGTGCCAAAGTTCTCCCCCCTCCCCATAAGAGGCAAAACAACACATTCCCTGTAGTACTCACTGAAACTCTACACCCCATATAGTCCTCTTGCCCACACACATCCTGCATGTTCTGTAGTCTCCTGATCTTCCATGAGACTCCATTTTCTTCAGCTTTCACACTGTTCAGTTTCATCCTACATACCTCCGCCCACAGAATAGCATGTAGCTCTGCCCACTACCTAGCATGATCCAATCCTAGAAAGGCTGAAGGACCTGTGATGATGTCATCACAGGTCCTTTAGTGTTGTCTGAACCTAAATTCCTTCTCTGCAGTCGTGTAGTGATATCATTTACCGGGATAAAAAGTAGCCTATGTTTTAATCGGGGTTCCTATCTATGTATGTGGCAAATTTCATGCAAATCCGTACAGCCCATTTTGTGTGATTGAGGAACAAACATCCAAACCCACAAACTTTCACGTTAGGATAACTGTTATATACCTACAAAGCATACAAGTAGTTATAGGGTTATATGTGCTGAAGCAAACAAACTACTTATCCAGCACAGCGCCATACATTGTATAGTGGATGTGTTTGGTATTGCAAGTCAGAATATTCATTTGAATGGGACTGAGCTGTGATAAGCCCAAATGACCCCACATGGCCTATGAAGTGGCAATGGTTCTTCCTGAGTATGACCTCCGCTTTAAACAGGTGATTTATGGGATCACCCTGGGTCTTGAATTGATGGCCTAGCCTAAGGATAGTTAATAAAGTCCCTGACAACCCCTGTCCCTCCTCCTGACATGTAAATACTTGTATTACCCATGTGATCATTTAGGATACGATCAGAATATCTGATCACCCGGCATCAGTGTGACATTGTAGACGCCGGATTAAGGGGGTTTACAATATTACGAGTCCCGGACCGCTGATATTACTGCGCCGTCAGACGGCTTTCATCCATAGAAGTTTCCGCCATGTGACCTGGACGCATTGTCATGGGTAATTGCATTCATGCATTTTGCAGCTAATCCTGCTGGAGCTCATTGATGTCCCAAACAGAAGGGCTTTGTTATCATGGTGGCGAGGGGGAAATGTGGCACTTCCATGATGTATAGTCTGTGTGAATAGAGGAGCATTGTATATATAGTGTATGTGTGTGCAGCCTTACATAATGGGGTAAGTCACGAGCCTCTGACTGTCACAGCTAATGTGTCAGAGCCGGGGACTGGAGTCACATGAGGAACGTAGAAAAATACTAATATCTAGTATTATATAGCATATAATATCTAGCTGAAATTTACAGAAAATTGCTCAAAAAAATAAATAAAAAATTTATATATATTCTAGGAGAGCTAGAGGCCCCCTTTATTAGGACAGGTAAACGCTTTGGTCGGATTCTCTGACTTCTATTGTATTGTTTCCTCAGTTTATCATCCTGGTGGTCGATAGCACTGACCGAGAGAGACTGTCCATCACCAAAGAGGAGCTGTACAGGATGCTCGCTCATGAGGTAGGTCACACCAAGCCATTGGGTCACACATCCCAGATGTTACACGGGCAGCTATTAAAGAGGCCATACAGAGGTTATAGGGCAAGCTGGCAGTGGATTTTGATGCGGAATCCGCCTCAATCCGCTGCTCCCATTGACTTCAGTGAGATCCACTCGCTTCTTTTTTTTTTCCGCTAGCTAGTAGTGAAACAAAGAAGCGAGCTGCCCTATCTTGCCGCGGATTCCTCGGTGTGAGGCTCCGGCCCCTTCACTTGGGCCTAATCCATCGCGGAATGCTGCGACAGGATGCGTACACGCAGAGCCCCACGTGAAATAGCCCTTAACATTTTTTTTTTTTTTTCATTAAAATTGGGGAATTCAACACTGAAAAAAATCCGGACCTGCTTCAAAGGGTGGGAATTGTTGGAAACGTTTTTAGAAATGTAAAACTAATTCACTTTGCCCACCTTTTCTTAAATATGAGCAGAAAAAAAAAAAAAATCACCGTATCCAGAAATGACCGTATCATTAAAATGTGGAAATGCCTATCCCATAATGAGAACGTAAGGGGAACAAAGATGCTCAAATCTGTTTATTCTCTGCTTTGCCTTAAAAAAAAAAAAAAAAAAAAAAAAAAAAAAAAAAAGTTTAAAAATAAAATTAAAAAATCATGCGTTCCCCAAAATATCACTAAAAACTACAACTTGTCCTGCAAAAAGGGGTGGTAATAAAAAAAAAAAAAAAATAGAAGAATTTATTATTATTATTTATTTATTTTTTTTAAAAAAAGGAAAAATAATAAACCTGCCATGTGTTCAAGGGGGGTGATGGTAAAATAAAATTTAAAAAAAGCTTTAAAAAAATTCTAAAAATATGTCAGTGTTTTAGTAATCAAAATTGGGGAAAAAAAACAAAATAAAAATAGTTTTTTTTATTTTTTTTATTTTTTTGTTACAACCTGTTAAACATTAGTCCCCTCAGCCCCAGGGCGGCTTCGAGCCCATCCTGTAACCTGACCTATGCTGAGCTCCTGCTGAGAAACGTCTCTTCCAAGGAGCAAATATTCTAAAGGTCTCAGTTCCGAGAAGAATAACTACAGGGTAGTACAAAGGAAACCTGACCCGGACGCTGTCGATGCGTAATCCACCATGTTGTGGTGCGGGCTGGATTACGTCACTCAGCACAAAGCTTAAGGAACTAGAATTATTGCTGGAAATGTTACACCAAAAAATATCATTACATGACCCCTGGAGCCCAGTAGGCGGTGAAATCCAAGACGCCGGGTAACTAAAGTGAAGACAAGCCCAGCGGGTGCAGCCTGCGCTACGATGGTCAGGGCTGTCTCGCTGTACTGAGTCAGTATTTTTGCAACTTTTGGAAAATTGTGCGTCTGCCGAGTTAATCTAGTGTTGACTGTGTATATTTGCTTTTCTTTAGGATTTACGGAAGGCAGCGGTTCTTATCTTTGCAAACAAGCAGGATATGAAAGGGTGCATGACGGCGGCTGACATTTCCAAATACCTCACCCTTAGTTCTATCAAGGATCATCCCTGGCATATCCAGTCCTGCTGTGCACTCACAGGAGAGGGGTACGGAGACTTATTTGGCACTTTCTTTTAGAAGTTTGCAGGTCTCAGCAAAATGTAATGTCACTTATTTCATGTTAGGGTTTTTTTTGTAGCTGTTTTATTGTATTGATTTATGAAACCTCTTATGTAACTGCTAGGTTGGAGACAGTGCAGCGTGTCTGTGCTTTATGGCAGGTAAAAATAAAGAGGTTCTCCAGTCAAACTGGTAAACCAGGGGGAGGGCGGGATTGGCAAAAATGGAAAAGCAAAAAGTAATGCTCACCAACCCAACCACTCCAGTCCTCTGTGCCCTTGTTGGGTCCTCTGTTCCCATCTATGCAGCACTGGCATCAGTGGTCACATGCAGGGTAACACTAGGTCCACATCTGCGTTGAGGTGTCTCGCTCTGGCTGGTCAGGAGACCAGAACAACGGGCAAATGGACTTCTAATAATGGCCTGGTGGGCCCTATTGACTATGGAACTAAGGTGTGATCTGGCCATGTGACATGTGATGTCACATGACCTGTGAAGCATCTTCCTCTACCAGGTGATTCTCAGGGTCTCTATTGTATGACCCCCTTCCACACCCCTGAAAGTTTCTGGAAGATCCCTTTAAAGGGATTCTACCTTTAAAAACTTTTTTTTTTTTTTGTAACTAACACATCGGAATCTTTTCCTTGCCCCGTCGTTCGGTTAAAAATCCATTTTTCGTCGGTACGCAAATTAGTTCTCTCACACAACAACTCTCTCCAGCGCCGCCTCCATCTTCGTCAGCAACGGCCTCTTCATCATCATCTTCCGGCGCTTAGGGTCACACTTGTGCGCCTGCGCAGTCGGCTGTGCCATCAAGCCGTAGGCAGAGCCAAGTGAGCATGCGCAGTACACTCCTATAGTTGTATGGAGTACAGAGCGTACTGTGGATGCTCGCATAAGCGGCCACAAAAAAATGGCTGCCGGCATGTGCACTCGGCTCTGCCTGCGCAGGCGCACAAGTGTGACCCCTAGCGCCGGAAGAAGAAGAGGCCGTTGCTGACGAAGATGGAGGCAGAGCTGGAGAGAGTTCTCTCGCAGCATTAGGGACGCCCCCAGTGCTGTGTGAGAGAACGAATTTGCATACCAACGAAAAACTAATTTTTAACCGAACGGTGGGGTTAGGAAGACATCGAAAGGTAGGAGAAGAATGGCCTTTCTTAAGGCTATTACGACGTGTTAGAAAAAAAAAAAAGTTTTTAATGGTAGAATCCCTTTAAATTGAGCAGCAATGCCCATGCACAGCCATTGCTCCATTCAGCGTCTAAGATAAGATAAGAGATAAGATAATCCTTTAATAGTCCCACCATGGGCAAATTCAGTGTATAATGGGGGTCGATATTCAGGTGCTATACTTGGCTCTCACTATCTGCCCCATATGCAGTGATCGGAACGGCAGTGCCCATGCAAAACTCCTCCTCCTTTCAGACTGGACCCCAATTCTCATGATCGGCGGGGGGGTCCCATAATAGTAAATAAGAACATTTTCTGACCCCTAACACTATGACATTTTATTTTAGGTTATATCAAGGTCTCGAATGGATGACATGCCGGACCGGAGTGAGATAACGGGCCGTGGACTCCTTTGCGGACTCTTTTCAGGACTCTTTTTACACTACAGCATCTCCATGGTTAATCTGAGACGAGCGGATCTGTCTGAGCCACACTTGAATCAAGTGACACCGCGTCAGTAAGCGATCTGACAACCGTGAGACTGTAATACACTCGACCTCTGATGAACAATTTTCATATCGATTACTGTACGTGACATCCGGAGCATGAATACACAACCGCTGCTGTTTTTAGAAATGGCGACCACGTAGCTGTTTTTTGGTTTTAACGGTTCTCATACATCATTGTCCACGTCGGCAAGCCACACGGCTTCTGTGCGTGTCGAGTTGGTGACCGTTCACAGCGGTGAAAGAGCCACCGTTGCCAAATTGTGGATTTTAAAGGGTCAATATTTATCATGTTGCCAGACGCACAATTGTTACAACTTTTTTTTTTTTTTTAATGCAAACCTTGACGCAGCTTCTCATTGCGTAGAATCCGGACACTTGGGCTAAGGCTGTATGATCATCTTGCCACGGCGTGTCTCAATGAGTAACAATAGTTGTAAGGCTAAACTCACACTACTGTCATTGCAGTCCGTTGCCCTAATCCGTCATAGGATCAGAACAACGAACTTTAACGCCTGCAAAATGACTCTTGGTTTGTGTCTGCCCCCATTCACTGTAATGTGGAAAGGACAGGCGCTGGCTTCCATCTTGTTTCTCACTTTTGGGAAGACTGTCGTACCAGCAAAGTTTTTTTTTTTTTTTTTTTTTCTTCCGTCTGAAAAAATAAAGGCGAAAGCAAAAGTTGTTTTTTTTGTCTTTTTAAAAAAAATATATATATATTTTAACATTACAGTGAGTGGAGACTGGACACAGGGTGTCTGCATTTTGGTTCGTTGCTCTGATCCTGTGAATGATACAAACAGTAGTGTGAATGTAGCCTGAGGACACTGCAAAAAAAAAATAAAAATCCAATTATATTAGATTTTTTTTGTAATTTTTTTTTTTTTCCAAGTTTACCTTCAACTTGACATGGTAAAACATCTGTGTCCCCACTGCCACCTATTTGTGAGTCTGTTTTTTTTTTGTTTTTTTTCTCCAGCCGTTTTACATATTTTTCCCAGGGAGCATTGCTCAGTTGGTTGGATCTCCATAAGGTGAACAGATACTACATTGTCTGACCTGTGCAAGCTGTAATAATGCGTCTATTTCACTGTGACGTGACCTTTCCATGGAGCCCAGCTTAAATCTTTTGCACTTTTTTTATTTTAACTTTTTAGATTTTTGCATTTTTTTTTTTTGCATTTTTCTTGCATTTCAGATGATTTTCACTGCCAGGATTTTCACTTCCTCCAAATAAATATATGTTAAAAGGGTACCTACTCACGGGACGGATTGCAACCCTGTTTCAGTTAACTACTGATCTCCCCTCCCCCTAAAATTGCACCACTCATACGCAGAGTGTGCATGTAGCCTTAGGGCTAGTTCACACGGGGGTTGAACAAGCTGCGTGAACAAGCCCTAAGCCTTTCTAGCGATACTACATGTTTGTTATGGATTTTTTTTCTGTATACATTTTCTAGTCTGTTGCGGGGAAGGATAGGTCGGGTTATTTCGGGATTTCATGTCCGCTCTTTTTGCCGTCTCCGCAGCGTATTACGTTGGGAATAAAGAAGCTTTATGTAGCTGGCAACGCTTTCAATGCTTGTTTCGACTATTTGCATCTTTTGCGCTCTTTTTACGGAGAGGAGAAGGTAGATGATTCCTCTTGGGCGGGTCGTGGCTAGTATATTATGTCCGCCATGCTCTGGCGATGGGAGGTCGCGGTGATATTAGATCCATCATGGGATTATTTTTAAGGTTTTTCTTTTTATCTATAATAAAGTTAAGGACGCACGTGAACCATAAACTATGAAATATGGTTTGGAATGATCCAATATGGAGGGCTATATTCTTCTACTAGGCACCCCTTATATACTCTTATCGATGGGTGTCTTTGCTTTTGGGTTTGGACAACGCACGTCGCTTCTTCCTATATATCCTTATGCCTTTAAATTTTTGCCTTCTGTATTGTTTTAGATCTGCAGAATAGGGTTTAAGGGTCCGATCTCTGGGGGTCCCACTGTTGGGACCTCCACTGTTGGGGGTCCCCAGCCCCCTTACATAGAATAGTGGTCGCCATTCCGTTCAACTCTATGGGACTATGTAGTTCTCGGCAATGCGAAAACTGCCGCTCCATTAAAAGAGGACATGGGACCCCCATTTTTTGAGATTGGTGGGATAAGAATAAGACTTGTTACATTTCAACCTGTCCAGTTGTTTCTTCGCTCTGGATGTGTTTGACAGACTTCTCCCCCTTCCCCTATTGAAAGAAATATACATACTTGGCAAACCCAAGGAGAGGTTACGTTGCCGGCAGGTCCTGGCGGGTTGGTTGACTTTGCCAGTCAATACCTTATGGTTACAACGACCTGTCAATGCGGGGGCGGACAAAACCATTGTAAATTTCAGGAGCCTATTATAACACTCCAGATTTGATGATTTTGAGTTTTTTGAAACCCAAAAAGCCGGCAAATGGAAGTTTCTAGGCAAACAGACTACTGTAATTTCCCAAGACCTGAATCTTTAATGCCTTGGGTCAGGTCAGTCCCATAGCAGTGCATGGAGCAGGGATTTTGCATGTGCGCTACCACTCCATCAATTTTATTGATCAGTGGGGGTCCCAGTAGTCAACCCCCCTGCGATCAGTCAATAGGCGATAGCTGTTACCAGTGGGAATAGCCCAGGTTTTGGTAAACTACATGTCTTATCCCTGGTGCTCTTGGGAGTGGATGTAAAAGAAGGAACTTGTGAGATCCATGTCCAAACATTGTGTTCCTATGTATTAAAGGGAGTGTGCCACCACAACCCACCGTACCCACCCAGCCCTGCAGACAGATAGGGTCACCTGAATCATATAGTGTTCATCCCCCTTGGCTCCGTTCTCAGGAGAGTTCTAGTTTTGTCAATCTACACTCTACGGGTAAGTTCACTCTGGGTTTTTTGGTCAGGATTTTGAGGCCGTATCAGTCTCAAAATCTTGGCCAAAAAGACAGCTCTCAATTAAATCAATGGTACCCGGTCATGAGCGACATGCTCATTCCTCCAGGCGGATTCGCCTCACGACAACCACCTGAAGATGCTCCCTCCTCCTGACTAGGCCCGTTCATTGGACCTAATCCGGAACGCAGTGCGTGACTGGATACCGGTGTACTGCATCAGCATCCAGTCGCAGCTACCCGTATTTTGGCCTGGAACCTGAGGCAGCCTCCGCCTCAGGTCCTGGATCAAAAAACACCGTGTGAACTTAACCTTATTGGTCCAAAGAGCTCATTTGCATATTGGGGGAAAAAAAAAAACTGATCTCTTTGATATTCACAAGGGGAAAATGCCATTTAATTCAGTTGACCGTACCCTATCTGCCAGCGGGGCTGTGTTGAGATGCTGGGTTCAGGTAACACGCCATTAAAAATTTACACTAGACTTACAAAAACTGAGTGCCTTTACTATACGCACCACACGGGAGTTCTGAATGTGTAACCTTACAGGGGTTTTCTGAGACTCACTCTGTTTTTACAGACTCCATATTGGCAGGGTCGGTGTTAATATAAGGGCCTCGTAATATCTTCCTCCATTTATATGTAGTTTTGTACAAATATCCCAATGGCTACTGGGGGCAACACGATGGCTCAGTGATTAGCAGTGCAGCCTTGCAGCACTGGAGTCCTGGGTTCAAATCCTGCCGGGAACAATATCTGCAAGGAGTTTGTATGTTCTCCCAGTGTTTTTGTGGATTTCCTCCCATTCTACAAAGACATACTGATAGGGGAAATGAACATTGTGATCCCTATATGGGGCTCCCAATCTAAATAAAAAAAAAATATCCCAATGGCTGCTGTATTTTCAACCAGTGATATCTGGGAATAGTAAAGGTCATAGGATAGTTGGGATTCTCCTCTTTCATATGACACCAGAATCAAGCTTCTATGTTGTATAACTCCCATGATATAATTGTATGAAGTGACCCTCCCCCACCCTTTTACACTAACTCATACACTTTGAATAGCAGGGACGGGTCTCAGTAGAGAAGCAATGGAAGTGCAGGATTTCACAGAAAGGAGCCAAAATCTGTTAAAAAGTAAATTACAAAATTTTAGTCTAGACGTTTAGTTACACTTTAAGCATTATTTATGTATTATGAATAATCCTTTTAAGCACACGGCTGCCTTGGTCACATGACTACCCGACAAATATTGCATTATGATACTAAAGAGGTCCTTTCTCCACCAACGCAAACCCTTTATATCATCCAGTAGACCAGGGGTAGGGAACCTTCGGCTCTCTAGACTTCCAGCATGCTCCATTCACTTCCATGGGAGTTCCAAGAACAGCAGAGCAAGTATGCATGCTGGGAGTTGTAGTTTTGCAATAGCTTGCGAGCAGTACGTTCCCTACCCCTGCAATAGACCCTTCTCTGCTGATTCTGGGGCAGTTGGATTTTTTTTCTCTAGCCCCCACCGTTCCTGAGCAATTGGTGCTTTTCCTTTCAGTAAGTGGGCGGCCCTAGGCTGGAGCAGATAGTCTGGGACCCTCCCACCTCCCAGGCAGTGGCATATGGGATGCTGAAACTAACAAAGGATTACTCAGGAGTGGTGGGGACTAGAGAAAAGATTCCAACTGCGTCAGAATCGATGGAGCGGCCCCTATTGAACGCAGAGTTGGTGAAAGGTCCTCTTTAAAATCCAAACACTACAGGATTTGATTTTGGGGAGTACCTCGGGGTATCGGTAAAAAACTGAGTTGGTCTCAGACAACCCATAGAGTCCGTTAGAAATGTTTAGCATCTGTCTTATTTTATCGTTTAGTTTTTTTGATAGTCTTATAACATTTTGCTAAATCTTCACTTGCGTTTTAGTAGCTTTAAAACGGGAAACCGTTCGGCTCCGCCATGTTAGTGTTTTATTTAGTGTATTATGAATGAGGTGCTTTATGTGCTGCCCCCTCCCCTCACACACGAGATGGGCGCGCTCACTGGTTTTCTATTCATTTTAAAAATGAGGATGTCATAAAGTATTGCATCTATTGTCAGGTTATGACGATGCTGAAGCTATAAATGTCTCTCAAGTAAATTTTTTTTTTTTTTTTTTTTAAATTTCCAAATAAATATTTAATTCATTTTATCTGGTTGTATTTTTTTTTCTTTTAATATTTCCAGCCTGATAGTGATATGTCTTTGTAATCCCGATTAACGTTTATCAAAATTGTATTTATTTTTAGCAAAACCCTTCCGTAAACCTGTTAGTTTCTCCCACCTGAAGAGTCAGTGGCGTAACTATCGTGGTAGCGGCTGCCACAGGGCCCGGGACATTAGGAGCCTGGTGACAGCCGCTACCGCTCCATTTTTTTCTTAGTAGGCAGGGGCCGGGATCGGTAAGTGACACCGCGGGCCCCGCAAACATCATTATTATACTGAGGGGGTCTTTTCAGCCCCCCGAGTATAAAGATCGAAGGCCTGGGAGAGGTAAGCGAACATAACAAACACTGTTACCTACCTCTCCACGCTCCGTGAAGGCTTCGGGGCCTACTTGTGTGACGTCTCGGACGTCCCTGGAGCGCAGGGATAGGTAAGTAAGTGTTAATGTTTGTATCCCCCTCTCGGTCTCTGATTATTATACTCTGGGGTCTGAAAAGAGTATATTAATTGTTAATGGGTGTTCACAATGGAGCATAATACTGTGTGTAGAGGCTACTATGGGCTATAATACTGGGTGATGGGGCCACTATAGGACATAATACTGGGTGATGGGGCCACTATAGGACATAATACTGTGTGCAGGGGTCACTATAGGACATAATACTGTGTGCAGGGGCTACTATGGGCTATAATACTGGGTGATGGGGCCACTATGGGGCATAATACTGTGTGCAGGGGTCACTATGGGGCATAATACTGTGTGCAGGGGTCACTATGGGGCATAATACTGTGTGCAGGGGCTACTATGGGCTATAATACTGTGTGCAGGGGTCACTATGGGGCATAATACTGTGTGCAGGGGTCACTATGGGGCATAATACTGTGTGCAGGGGTCACTATGGGGCATAATACTGTGTGCAGGGGCTACTATGGGCTATAATACTGAGTGATGGGGCCACTATGGGCTATAATACTGGGGATGGGGCCACTATGGGACTTAATACTGTGTGCAGGGGCCACTATGGTGTATAATACTGTGTACAGGGGCCACTATGGGGGATAATACTGTGTACAGGGGCCACTATGGTGTATAATACTGTGTACAGGGGCCACTATGGGGCATAATAGTGCATGCAGGGGGGAAGGGTGTTGGTTGGGGTCTTCAGCGGCAGTTGGGGGGCCCATGTCAAAGGTTCGCCACGGGGCCCCGCCATTCCTAGTTACGCTTGTATATAGCAGTATAAAGTACAGAAGATTCTGACGTTCTTTACAGCAGTTTCCTGTTTCTCCTGTAGGTGGCGATAGCGTACTTATATGTACATGAATGAGATGTTTCATTAGACATCTATCTGGATATTTTCGTTGTTTTGTCTCTGACCTGGATCCATAGTATTACCGTCCCCCTCCTGTTATTGACAGGCCTTCCCGGCTATATATGTAAATGCTATGCTCGCTCGCTACGGTCTAAAAACTTCAAAACAGAGGTAACATTTCTATTTCTTACCATATTTTGACACAGAGTGAACTTTTGATTTTGAACTTCATAGTATTTTGCTATGCCTTAAAGGGGTTGTCAAGTTCTGAAAATTCATTGTCACATACCCTATTGAGGAATTTTGGAGTTACTATAGGGGGGCCCCTGCTCAATGGCATTATGGAGTTACATATACCGTATATACTCAAGTATAAGCAGAGTTTTTCAGCACAGTTTTTGTGCTGAAAAAGTGCTCCTCAGCTTATATTCGGGTCATTACGGTAGCAGGCCAGGATAGCAGACCCCGCCCCCCCCCCTCCACACACACCGCTCCATCACACGCCGGGTGACGTGGCCACGTAAGCTCAGGCCCGCACCCGGCGTGTGGCTGCTTCCTGGCCTGCTAGCAGAAGTACCGTAAGTACTTCTGCAGATTTTAATGTACAGCATTGCCACGTTCCTGGCAGGAGCGTGGCGATGCTGTGGGCCCCGGTGTCTGGATGCCGGGTCTGTAAATGAAACCGGTATCTCCGCTGTAATGCTTACAGCAGACATGCTGAAGCTTATGCCTGTGATCTCTGATTGTAGGCATAAGCTTTGGCATCTCCGCCGTAAGCGTTACAGCGGAGGTGCCCTCCGGAGATGCCCTCCCCCCTCCTAGTTCAAAATTACCTTTAAAGTTGCAGGCCGGCTCCTGCGCAGCGGGTTCGCAGGAGCCGACCTGTTCCGATGACAGCCGGCAGCCTAATGAAGGCTCCCAGGCCTGTCATCGCTATATTACTATTGTTGCTGGTCTAGGACCAGCCGTAATAGTAATGTAGAGAATCTCCCATAGACGGCAGTACACTTGTATTGCCGTCTATGGGACTTGCAATCAAATGACTGCAGGTTCAAGTTCCCCAGGGGGGGCTAAAAAAATAGTAAAAAAAAAAATGTTTAAAAAAAATATAATAATAAAATAAAAGTTCTAAATCAATCCTTCCCTAGAATACATATAAAGGCAGGTTCACAGCACCTGATCTCCTTTATGCAGGTTTCCGTTTTCTGTCGGCAGAAGACAGAAACCGACATTGTGTCTGTGGGTGAGCCGTCTTCTGCCGCCTATGGCGAAAAAAAACAAACAAAAAAAAAACGGTTTCAATGCAGAGAGCAGAAGACGCTCACCGGTGGACACTTTTCAAACCCATGAATGTTTCTCGGGCAGGAAACGGAAACTTGCATAACGGAGATTGGGCGCTGGTGTGAACCTGCCCTCAAAGTAGAAAATGACTGTGACACACATACACATTAGGTCTCCCTGTGTCTGACAGTGCCCGGTCTACTGAATATAGGGGATCTGCAGTGCTCCTGTTCCGTCAGGAAGGGGTTAATAGGAGCACTGCAGATCCCCTATAGTCAGCCAGGCTGAATTCCAAGTGGGGGAAAAAAAAAACAGTCCTCAAGCTCAGGGAAGGGGCAGACAGACAACCAAAACACCCCCTCCCCTTCCCCAGCACTTAATGCACCCAAGAACTCGGCCATTTTAATGTTTGAAATTTTCCAGTAGCTGCTGCATTTCCCCCCCTCGGCTTATACTCGAGTCAATAAGTTTTCACAGTTTTTTGTGGTAAAATTAGGGGGGTTGGCTTATATTCGGGTCGGCTTATACTCGAGTATATACGGTACGTCTTTTCATTATCACAATATAGACGATTGCCCACAATTTCTGTCTCCATTATCTATATCTCTAGCACAGTGGTAGGGCACCCTTTTTGTTCGGAGTGCCGATTTAAATAATTAAAAAAACACAGATGAGGTCCTCGGGATGCTGCACAATAATTGTAAGGCTGATGACCAATATACTAAAGGAAAAGGTTTGTTCTTGTACCATGTGCACCAAATGTCCCACTGAAATTCTGTATGTTGGAGAGACCGGACAGCAGCATAGAATGCATATGAATTCACATCGCCATACAATTAGAGAACGAAGACTGGACCTTCCCGTATCAAAACATTTCTGCAATGAGGATCATAATATCACCGATCACATGAAAATGTTGGTTTTAAGAGGGAATTTTAAATCAAAGAAAGAGCAACGGATTTATGAGTATAAATTTATGACCCCACTTCAAACACTGGAGAAGGGGTTAAATCTGTCACATGGGTTTATGGCATCTTACAGAAATCACTGAACTGAGACCCTGAGAACTGATAAGGACCTGTAAGTGTTTAAGTGTTTACATTGTTCTTACATTTTTTGTACCAATTACTAATGACCCTCTACCCCCCCCCCCCTTCCTCCTGGAATTCTATCCCTATGTGTCCTTTTGTACATAAATATGCATCCTTCAGAAATGGTTTTAAATTTACTTGAGAAAGGAGCCGAGAGTTCCGAAACGTTGTAATCTGTCATCATTATTATTCAACTACTGAAGACTGAAGTTTTTTTTTTGTTGTTTTTTTATATTCACTATACTAAAGTCATATACCACAAACCATAACACAGAAGTGCTGCCACCAGATGCTTCAGGACACATGGGGTTACTGCTATTTCCTCGGACCTGTAATTTCACACTAAAAACAATGAAAGTCCACGTTCAGCCCCATAGCGGTAAATGTATGTGACCAGGAGCACCGTATGGCAGCACCTTATGGTGGAAACACACTATGTCTGGATGCAGCTATGTTCTTAGGCGACTGGAACTTTTATGTAAAACTGTGTTCACATGGTGCATTTTTGCACACATACATACAAACAAAAATGCCTGTATTTATGTGCAAAAACACAGTTATTCAAAGTAATTTCCCATAGTGGCCCCTGCACACAGTATTGGCGGGGCGGGTGTATTGGGATAAATATAACAGTCCGTGGAGTCTCATCTTCCTCTTGTTTGGTGACAGCTGGACACGTATTGGGCAGCGATCTCCACAGTGGCCTCTTCAAATCAAATCAAAAAAGCTTTATTGGCACGTCCGAATAGATATTTGGCATTACCAAAGCTAGTAAAGTGTGTGTGTGGGGGGAGAGTTGGACTCGGGTGGGTGAGTGCTGGGTATGGTGGGGGTGGGGTGGGGTGGGTGGTTTGGGGTATAACAGTCCGTGGAGTCTCATCTTCCTCTTCGTTGGTGACCGTTATATGGGGAGGTGGGGCGGGGCGGTTGGTTTGGGGTATAACAGTCCGTGGAGTCTCATCTTCCTCATCGTTGGTGACTGCTATATGGGGAGGTGGGGTGGGGCGGGTGTATTGGGATAAATATAACAGTCCGTGGAGTCTCATCTTCCTCTTATTTGGTGACAGCTGTACACGTATTGGGCAGCGATCTCCACAGTGGCCTCTTCTTCTCCCAGTAGGATGTAGAGTTTCCTCTTCTCGTCTGCAGATGTGAAGTCTAGGATGTGGGCAGAGAGTCTTTGGTAGTAGACGGCCCTCACAGCTGAGTATTTGGTGCAGTGTAGCAGGAAGTGGGTCTCGTCTTCTAGGGCCCCCTGGTCACAGTGCTGGCACAGTCTGTTCTCCCGTGGCTTGTACGTCTGCCTGTATCGCCCCGTCTCTATCTCTAGGTTGTGGGCGCTCAGTCTGTACAGGCTCAGGGTCTGTCTGTGCTTGGGGTGGCGTATTCTCTCCAGGTAGGTGGCCATGGTGTAGTCCCTTTGTAGGGATTGGTACACGGTGAGTTTCTTGGAGTTATTTATTTTGTTTCTCCATTCTTCAATGTACCGCTCTCTGTTTGCCTCTGTGGTCGCCTTTATTTCGGCCTTGGTTATCATCTGTTGGTGTTTTTGGTTTGGTGGTTGGCTGTTTGGTTGGTGAATGTCTGGTTTGCTGAGGTGGCTTAGCCATGCTTGGTGGTGGTAGGAGTCAGGCTTGCTCCCCTGGATGTGTGCCTGGAAAGCTAGCGCCCTCTTCTGTATGGTGAGCCATAGGGGGAGTCTGCCTAGCTCTGCCCTGCAGGCCATGTTGGTGGTGTTGCGATGGACATGGAGCAGGTATTTGCAGAACTCCAGGTGGAAGTTCTCTGTTGGGCTGGAATCCCACTTTGACTGGTCTGGGTAGGTGGCTGGGCCCCAAACCTCGCTGCCATAGAGAAGGATCGGGGAGATGACTGCGTCAAATATGTTCAGCCAGACCCTCACTGGTGGTTTGAGGTGGTACAGTTGTCTTCTGATGGCGTAGAAGGTTCTGCAGGCTTTTGCTTTCAGGGTTTCTATTGCTGCTTTGAAGCTTCCTGATTGGCTGAGCTCCAGCTCCAGGTAGGTGTAGCTGTTGGTTTTCTCCAGTGTGGAGCCGTTCAGTGTGAATTGTGGGGTGGTGGAGGCTTTATTGTGGCCCTTCTTCTGAAATACCATGACTTTGGTCTTCTTCTGGTTGATGGGTAGGGCCCATGTGGTGCTGAATTTTTCCAGCACTGACAGGCTTTCTTGGAGGTCTTTCTTGGTGGGGGCAAGGAGTAGGAGGTCATCGGCATATAGCAGGAACTTCACCTCTCGATTGTTCAGGGTGAGGCCTGGGGTTGGTGAGGCTTCCAGGGCTGTAGCCAGTTCATTGATATCTATCTATCTATCTATCTATCTGTCTATCTATCTCCTATCTATCTCCTATCTATCTATCTATCTATCTATCTATCTATCTATCTATCTATCTGTCTATCTATCTCCTATCTATCTATCTATCTATCTATCTATCTATCTATCTATCTTATAGTCTCTCTCTAGAATGCCCCTCACCCCACCTTACCCCTGTCCATAATGATGATGTCTGTAGTTCCGCCACATCCTGATAAACCTCCTTTCTCCTTATTCATGGTCTCACCTAGTTGCCTGTCAGGGCCGGAGTTTTAGTGAGCGAGCAATGAAAAAAATTGCAGCCTGCAGGTATTTCATTTTAGACTTTTCATATCCCAAGTGACAGCGGAGTCCATTGAGAAAGTATTTATGGATCAAGGAGCTGCAGGCTATCTAGAGGGAAAAACCTATAATGCTGAAAAGCGCAGATTCCACCCCGGCCTGAGCTACCTTGAACTGTATTAATTTCAGTGGTGAGCGATAGATTCCTGTCGTCTGCGGCTATTGCATTGCTTTATAGTGGTGTAAGAGACTCTGCATGCGTCATTGTATGAATATTCAGTAGTGAGAACATTTAATAGCTGGCCTGGTGTATAGAAAAAAGGAAGGGACAGTGATCATATAGTACAATGTATAGGAAACCTCATGCATATACATACCAGTTTATAGGCTCATAGGCCTAGGCATGTAAGGAATATGTACAGTATATAAGTTTTGCTTGGTGGAAAAGAGGAACTTGCTCTAGCACCACCTTTTGGAAGGTATCACCCTATGGATCAATGCCTGGTTTTAATGAAACCTAAGGGCATAATCTGGGGATAATAGACAAGCCAGAATATCTCCTCCAAAAGGAAGCACGTCCCATTGCCCCTCATCAGGGCAGAGTAGGGCACTGGCTGGCTGGGGAGAGGTCTAATTTGTGGATGAGAAAGGGTAATATGTCTCATTAAGGAGATACCACCATGAGATGTAGAGGGACTTATTAGACCATGCATGCTTTGCTATGAATTTTAGGTAAGAAATATGCAAATAAGATGTCCAGGGGGAAATGAGGAAAGTGCTCTAGTGCAACCTTTTAGAAAGTAGTGGCGTAACGGTTGTGGTTGTAGGGAGTGTGACCGCGCCCTAAGGGGTACAGGGCTCTCAGCCAGCTGGAAATGACCGGGGCCCGAACCACCATGAAAGTGGTCTGGGAAAGTCTTGTTCCCCGACCGTAATGGAAAGGGGCCTGACTGGGCCCTGTCCATTAAATACCAGCCCAGAGGAGGTATATAAAAACAAAAAAACTTACCAGTCCTGTGCTGAGCATCTGCTCCGGGGTTCTTCCTGCGGTAGATGCTAAATTCTAGTGGGCTAAAGGACATTTGATGACCTCATGACTATGGGATTAGACTCTTGTGTGGGCAAAGCTATGGATACTACAGGACGGTATGGTGTTACACCAGAAGAGTATTGCTGGGAACACAGAATGATGGAAGGTAAGGAGGAGAGAAGAGAACATGTGTGAGCAAGAGGGGGACATGGGGGTGCAGGCTGTGTGTGAACAAGAGGAGGGAATGAGGTGCAGGCTGTGTGTGAGCAAGAGGGTGACATGGGGGTGCAGGCTGTGTATGAGCAAGAGGAGGGAATGGGGTGCAGGCTGTGTATGAGCAAGAGGGTGACATGGGGGTGCAGGCTGTGTATGAGCAAGAGGAGGGAATGGGGTGCAGGCTGTGTGTGAGCAAGAGGGTGACATGGGGGTGCAGGCTGTGTATGAGCAAGAGTGTGACATGGGGGTGCAGGCTGTGTATGAGCAAGAGGGTGACATGGGGGTGCAGGCTGTGTATGAGCAAGAGGAGGGAATGGGGTGCAGGCTGTGTGTGAGCAAGAGGGTGACATGGGGGTGCAGGCTGTGTATGAGCAAGAGGAGGGAATGGGGTGCAGGCTGTGTGTGAGCAAGAGGGTGACATGGGGGTGCAGGCTGTGTATGAGCAAGAGGAGGGAATGGGGTGCAGGCTGTGTATGAGCAAGAGGGTGACATGGGGGTGCAGGCTGTGTATGAGCAAGAGGGTGACATGGGGGTGCAGGCTGTGTATGAGCAAGAGGAGTTTATGGGGTGCAGGCTGTGTGTGAGCAAGAGGGTGACATGGGGGTGCAGGCTGTGTATGAGCAAGAGGGTGACATGGGGGTGCAGGCTGTGTATGAGCAAGAGGGTGACATGGGGGTGCAGGCTGTGTATGAGCAAGAGGAGGGAATGGGGTGCAGGCTGTGTGTGAGCAAGAGGGTGACATGGGGGTGCAGGCTGTGTATGAGCAAGAGGAGGGAATGGGGTGCAGGCTGTGTATGAGCAAGAGGGTGACATGGGGGTGCAGGCTGTGTATGAGCAAGAGTGTGACATGGGGGTGCAGGCTGTGTATGAGCAAGAGGAGTTTATGGGGTGCAGGCTGTGTGTGAGCAAGAGGGTGACATGGGGGTGCAGGCTGTGTATGAGCAAGAGGGTGACATGGGGGTGCAGGCTGTGTATGAGCAAGAGGAGGGAATGGGGTGCAGGCTGTGTGTGAGCAAGAGGGTGACATGGGGGTGCAGGCTGTGTATGAGCAAGAGGAGGGAATGGGGTGCAGGCTGTGTATGAGCAAGAGGGTGACATGGGGGTGCAGGCTGTGTATGAGCAAGAGGAGGGAATGGGGTGCAGGCTGTGTATGAGCAAGAGGGTGACGGGGGGTGCAGGCTGTGTGTGTGAACAAGAGGAGTTTATGGGGTGCAAGTGGTGTGTGAGCAAGAAGAGGGAATGGGGGTGCTAACTGTGTGTGTGAACAAGAGGAGTTTATGGGGTGCAAGTTGTGGGTGAGCAAGAGGGTGACATGGGGGTGCAGGCCGTGTGTGTACAAGAGGAAGTTATGGGGTGCAGACTGTGTGTGAGCAAGAGGGTGACATGGGGGTGCAGGTTGTGTGTGGGCACTGTGAGCATATAATGCTGTGTGGGGGTCCCTGGTGAGCACGTAATACCATTTGAGGGCTACTGTGTTGCATGTAATACAGATTTTTTTTGTTTGTTTGTTTTTTTATTAATGAACTGGAAAACTTTTTTAATTTGGAAATATTTGGAGCAATATTAATAAGGGGCAGTATTTATACAGGGGATACACAGACATTATTAATATAAAGATGCACAAGTCACTGCTGGAAGAAGTAGCCATGGCGGTCCAAAGGGAAATGACGAGAAATGTGAGCGATTAGTCAGAGATGTCTCCGGTAAGTCGCAAAATGTTACTGCACTATATTCACCTAAATGAAAATTATTCCCCCCATTTGGGTGGGAATTCAGCCTGACCGCTACCAAGCTGAATATAGGTGTGTCGCTGGTGGACGGACGGACCCGCGCTCTCATTTACTTTGATGGGAGTGTGAAAGATAACCGAAGTCCAATACTCAAATATTTGGGTGGTGGGGGGCGCCTTTCTATAGTCCTCCTCAGGCTGCACAAAGGTTCGGTTCACCCCTGGGCAGACTTCTATCTGAGGCCAGAAAAGCTGCATTTGTACTTAGTGTTTCCAGGCTTACTTAGTTGCCCGCGGGCTCGTAAAACATGTAAAATCTTGCCCCTATAAATGATTGCTTGCAGATTTAGATGACATCTGGCTCTGTCTTCCCTATAATAATAGGTACGGCATTTACATAAGGGAAGCTGTGTAATATACCGCAGCCATAATCCTCCATTTGAAAATTGCACAATGTGTATTTTGGCATAAAATATGAGTTGTGAGACAAAATAAACTTCCTTTATTACTGCCTACTTTCGCCTCTCTCATTCTCCGGCCATAAATCCTCAAGCAATGCTGCAGCTTTATCTTTTAAATTTCTATTTCCTTTCTACCGGCGTATTTTATGGCGCCTATTTTTTAGTCTCCGTATGCATAAAATGACAAAAGAATTAGAGTTTTAGTGGCCACGTTGGGCCGAGATAAAACTGTGTTCTGTGTTGGTTATGACAGATTCCCGCCGACAAGAGCACATTTATTTATCAGGTTCCCGACTCACCTGGGCGCACGCTATGGAGCTCGCCCCGCCGCTGCCTGCAGAATAGCTGATGTCTACGTAAAGTTTCCAGCAAAACAAAGTAAGAAAAGAATCAAAAATCTGAATTTTTAAAAAAAAATGTAAAATTTTTATCCAAAAGTTTACTATAATCAGGGTAGGATTGGACGGAGGGCAAAAGGGGCGATTGCCAGACACAGAGTGGGATTATAGATAAAAAGCAAAGCAGTTTCCTCTTGACGATACTTTTTCCTTATAAATTATACCGCCATACTAAGAGGCAGAGCTGAAATAATACCGCTATATACTGCTCATATAACACCACCATATAGCTCCCCAATTTAAGAGGCAAAAAAAAATTACGACCAATGCTATATAATACTACAAGTCAATCTTTAAATATTACTTGGTGGTTTTATCCCCCTTTAGGGATTCCTACTAAAAAGGAGCTCCAGGGAATTGCCCAATGTGCCACTAGAGATGGGTGAACCAAACAAGACCAAAGAATTGAGGATTCATCTCGGACAAACTAAAATGGTCACAACATGCATTTCGGGAAAATTATTATACTCTCGGGTCTCTTCAGTTGGAGGTGGAGGCCAAGAGGAAATTAAAAACATTCCCTCAACTCTTTTGGGCCTCCTCGTGGTGTCTGGTGCTCTTCTGGTGGCATCATGCACAACGAGTCACTGTTGGTGGCCTGTGATTGGGCTACAGTGTTCACATGAGCACATCAAGTGCCATGATGTCAATCACAAGGCTCAATGGTGACCACATGATCACCAGGAGAGCACAAGGAGGCCCAGAAAAGGTGAGGGAAGGTGAGTATGAATGTTTTTTTTTATTTTTTTGTCACCTCCCCCCAGGGGTGAACCTGCCCCTTTCTCTGCCTGAGGCGAATGACAGAAAGCCGCCTCCTCCCGGGAGGAGGGGGAAGAGTGGAGGGGGCGTGGTGAAGCAAAAGGAGCGGGGCTTAGCGGCGTTCGCCGGCAGAGAGCAGGCACGGAGAGGACCTACTCTCTGCCTGAGCGTGAGGGGAGGCTGCTGGAGCAGCGCTGCTCCAGTGGCCTCCCCAATCCACCGCTCGGTACTAAGCCAGTCCAGGACAGCTTGTCCTGGACTGGCTTAGGGAAGCAAAAATGCTGCCCTCCCCGGGGCCCTGGCATAGCGCCGCCTGAAGCGGTCGCTTCAGGTCGCCTCATGGGAGGTGCGGCGCTGCCTCCCCTGGGCCTTCCTCTATTATACTCTGGGAAGTGAAGAGACCCTACAGTATAATCATTTCACTTCTGTTTGTATCCAAACTTGTTCGACCCTAAACAAATGAACCTGGTGGACCTGAACCATCAGAACCTGAAGTTAAACAAATCTTGGGAGATTCACTGATATCTCTGCCACCTCTTAATGGGATTCTGTCACCAGATTTTGTTTTACTCTTATGCTGATGGGTTGGTAGCGCTGGTAATGTGAAAAGGGGCCGAGGATATATCTCATTAAGTCAACAGTCCATTCTTGAAGTCGATGTGTTGGAAGAAGGTAAAATGGGCAACGTAAGGATCTGAGCGACCTTGACAAGGGCCAAATTGTGATGCCTTGTGGATATTCCATTCCAAACATAGACATTTGGGTCATTGGTGCTTAAAAGAGCTGTGCAGGATCCAAAAAAATTCGGATTCGTCTTCTCAAGAAGTGTCCTCATGTCCAAGGGTCACCAGGCAATGCAGCTCACTGACATCAGGTGTCCGATGTGATGTGGTCCTGTGTCCAACATGTGCTAAGAAGAAGACTGTAATGGTGATTAGCGGGTGGAAAACCTTAAAATTTCTTTGTTTGTCCAAACATAAAATTTTTGAAAAATTCATTGTTCCAAATGGAGGCTAGCCCATCTTGTCCTATGACACAGAAGAGCTGAAGAACAAATTGCTGATAAGGTTAATGTTGGGCACCTTCAGATGTCTCCTTGATTGATTACTGTTTTCAGGGATCTACACCCAGGGTTGCTTTAACCATAGGGTCAATGGGCCATATGGTTGTAAGGACCCCCCAGCCACCCCCGGATCGAGTGGGACAGTCCCTCATTTCAGGTTCTTTCCCTCTGTTCTGGGAGACGGTGATTTCATCTCTATCTGTGTCCTTCAGCTGAAGATCTGTTCAGGGAAGCACAATGCGGGGTCCACTTTCATAAAGTTGCACAGGGCCCCTCAATGCATTAAAACGGCCCTGCCCACATCATACTAGGTGGGTGGTTTTAATGTTATGGCCTGTAGGTGTGCCTGTCAATGGCCCTTTAATCTTGAGAAAACTCCCGGCGCCCCGGCATGGCAAATAATGCTTTCGTCTGCAGACCTTGTTGTGACACATATACGTGACGGTGTTGCTGTAACATTTCTACCTTTGTTTCCCAACTTTCTCATTCATTTGGAAAATTAATACAACTCCGACATCTAAAAAAGTGCGTTGCGGATCATCAATAATAAGCGAGACTCGCGGGATCCTTCAGAGTTATCAAATGTGCGGAGAAATGGAGACGGCGTATAAGTCGCATTAGTGATTCTGCTGATGTAAGCTGCCGGCGGTAAATTTATTTCCATGCCAAGTATAATAGATCTTTGGCTCTTTGTGAATTGGTCTGTATAAATAAAAGCCGCGGTGATTCAGCTCGATACTTGTCAATACGTTACTGCTCCCTCTATTACCTTATAATTGTTGCATTAAGTTAAGAGAATTGATTTATTTTACATGACCACAAAAATACTCCCTTAGTACATGCGCTAAATGGACACGGACTTGGAAGGGACAGCTAGATGGCAAACTGGCATCTGCAAACACTGCTAGAAACATCTATGGATGATATTGTTATGTAACAGCAATCGTAATATCGGCGGGCACATAACAGACTGGCCTTGGCTGACAACATGGAAACAATAGTTTGTATTGGCTGTAAAACAGATTGCAGGTTTGCATGTCGCTGTTCTCTCCTCTCGCCTTCTCTCAGGATGCCAATTGATCCTGGTGGCCTGTTCAGGTTGATTAAACTGTACAGTGAGTATATACTTCTATCTACTAACTAGCTGCTTGTGTTATTGCTGTTGGGATGTTAGTCATGGGCAGCAAGCAGCTCTCTTTATTGTGCAAGGGTTGCTCTTTTTCTTTACCATCTGCATCATAACTTATATATAGAGTCTATTGTCCCTGGATCGCCTATATTATGGTCACTTGGGCTATGAAGACTATGAAGTCTTCCTTCTTTCTCTTCCGTTCCTTAGCTGCTGTGGACTCCTAGTATATCTTCTCTTCTCAGCATATGTGTGTCTATGTTTGTAATATATTACTGTGCATTATCCTGTATCTGTATTACTATGCTGCTATAACATACTGAAATTTCCCCACTGTGGGGCTATTAAAGGATTATCTTATCTTATCTTTTGTTTGCTATTTTACAGTTACTCCTGGCAGAATTACATGTAATGAATCCAGTGATCGTAGTAATGGATAGAGGAAGAGGCAGATTGTTCCTTATTGTACATGCGCCCAGACAGAAGAAAAGTAAAATGTGCTTCAGCCATAATGGGGCTATTAGCAGCAGAAAAACTGATAGAACCTATACAGCCAGAAAACAGTATGTCCAACAAGACCCTGCAGATATGGCTAGGTTCACATTTGCGCCGTCCTCTGCGTCGTTTGTATCTGTTGTGGACCTGTCTGCTAAAACAGTGGACTATAATGGGGTCCGGCAGGTTTTCATCAGTTTTATACTGAATCCACCGTGCAGTACTTTTCTCTCCACCACTTTATGGCGGAATCTGCAATGGAGCCTCTTACGGAGACTCTGACGCAGATGTGAGCAAAGCCTGTTTCAACTTCTGGTCAATACTCAGGTACCCTTTGTCTCTGTAATATCTTTACACTGTCTAGTCAAAGGCTATACTACCTTTTAGTGCTCAGGTTTACACTAGTGCTCAGGTTTCTGTTCTTCAGCTCCACTTGGGGACCCAAAAAATGGAAACCCTATCTGCTTAAAAAGCAGTTACCCACAAAACCTGTGGACCATATACTGTAGATTATAATGGGGTCTGCCGGGTTTCTGACTGAAATTGGGGGACAAGTCTTGCTTGCAGGACTCTTCTCTCTGCATATTTTAAGTGGAATGGGCGATGGAGTCCCCAAATGGTCACACAACGTTAGTGGGATCATAGCCTGACTTTGAGCCAGAATTTTGACATCTTGGTACCTTTTTCCGAAAAGCCACATGTGCCAAGATACGCCACATTTTTTTTTTAAATGTAGATTGTGAGCCCCACAATGTACATTTTCTTGTACATTTGTATTAGTATGTCTTTTTGGAATATGGGATGGAAATCCATGCAAACACGGGGAGAACATACAAACTCCTTGCAGATGTTTTTTTGCCTTTGGTGGGATTTGAACACTAGGACTCCAAGCTGCAAGGCTGCAGTGCTAACCACTGAGCCACCGTGTGGCCCCAAGATACGCCACATTTATACCAGAGTCTAGTGGGAACCACAGTAGTAAATCGGGATCACAGTGTGTTGCATTAATGGAAATTAAAAATTTGCAGACCATTTGGCAGCAGTTTAGGTTTGCTGGTGCACCCTCACTGGGCTCCTTTCAGATCATAGTCTAAGGCCTCATGCAGATGACTGAGTGTGCACGTCAAGGCTCTTCCAATGGGAGGACTGATGCTCCATTCCTATGAATATCCAGCGGGTCCTATCCACCTCTTAACATCGGAGAGGAGACCCCACTTTGAAGTCAATGATACAGATGGAACTGGAGTTCCAACTCCCCCCCTCACTGCAACTGGAACTGCACTGGCACGTTGTAGGAACATGTTACGCACCATATGATGTGACATGAGATTGGCTCCTCAGTTTTGCTTTTTGTTGATGATGAGTCTTACAAAAGTTTGCAGAAATCCATATTTTGATGCAAATTTAGGACCTGACGAAACCTTTCTCTCATCTCTGCGCATTAGCATGAAAGAGCCGTATATCCACATCCTCTATGTAAATGAAGTGTCTCGCCATGATTTATAGGAGTAATTGTTATACATGGGAATGGTGCGCAGTCCTCACTATGGGTTTTACTATAGAAAAATGTCGTCTTTTCAGCTTCATTCGGGTGTTGGAAATATTAAACATTATATTAAGCCGTTAGGGAATGTTCATACCACGCAGGTTTGTTTGCGTTTCACTGTAAATCCAGAATGTTCGAGGGTGGGAAAAGGGGCCGAGGATATATCTCAGCAAGTCAACAGTCCATTCTGGAAGTCGATGTGTTGGAAGAAGGTAAAATGGGCAACATAAGGATCTGAGCGACCTTGACAAGGACCAAATTGTGATGTCTGGTGGATATTACATTCCAAGCATAGTAGAAAGAGAGGCCTTTGGGTCATTGGTGCTTAAAAGGGTTGTGTAGGATCCGAAAAAATTGGGTCTCATGGGGCATGCCGAACATCATGAACATCATGACCTGTGGTGCATGATGTCACCAAGGAAGCCGAGAGAAAGCGCTGAACACCACATGAAGGCTCAAAAGAACTGTACACCTTCCTTGGGCCTCCACCTATTAGGACCATGGGGTCTGAAGAGGCCCCAGAGTATAAGTTCATTTCTAGGGTTGAGCCGATCTTGAGATTTCAGGATCGATTTTAAAATCTGATTTCCGATCTGATTTCCAGACGATCTCATTCGTGAATTTTGCTTGATTGCCAATAGTGATCCGATCTTTCCCGATCGCTCAACCCTAGTCAATGCTTCTCTATGGGAAAAGTCACTTTTAGGGTTGAGCCGATCTTGAGATTTCAAAATCCGATTTCCGATCATTTTCTAGCCGATCCCGATCTTGAAATTTGCATGATAGCGATCGGATCTGATCTTTTCCAATCCCTCAACCTTATTCATTTCCAGTTCATGGATAATGAAACCCAAAAGTTTTGAGTTAAGACAAAAACTTTTTGGAAAATCTGTGACAAATCTGGTTTGTACCATTACCATCTAAGGGAACAAGAATGACAAGACTCCAGGGGGGCGAGAACGCAAAAATGGTGTCACTGAGCAGTGGAGAGACGTGGCCTGGTCAGATGGATCCTGGTGTCTCTTGCTCCATGATGATGGGAGGGTCAGAATTTGGTACAAGCAGCAGGAATCGATGACCCTTCCTATACGGACTGGTGGAGGAATAGTGATTAGTCCTCCGAAATCTGAGGATGGTTCCGGTTTAGGTCATCATGTATTGCCGCAGATCCATGCACTTACTAGTCGGGGTCTCTTATAAAGCCGTCATTCAGGGTAGAGGATAATAATTATAAATAAAATCCAATAAAATATAATTTTTTCGGTTTCTGTTCTGCACGGCTCCGTATCGCCTCGGCTCTCCGCTTATCACAATTGTGATTTCCTCCCCAGATCCCTCCGATAGATCTCATTGTGTTTTAGGAAGGGATTTATAGCAAAACTTTAGGCCGCTCTTTTGACTGCAAAATGTTTGTCTAAGTTAATTAAAGATGGAAATCTCTGGATAAAATGGAGATATTCATTAATAGACTATCCCGGCGTGTCGGGCACGTAGTGGATATCAGGGAAATAGTTTAGATTTTTTTTGTTTTAACCACTCGTCGACCACAATAAAGTTGGTAGGGACTGTTATGAATGTCCGTTGCTCTCATCTGTCATAGGATAGAGCAATGGACATTAAAGGCAGTACATAGATGGATGCAAATGAAGCTCCTGCTGTCTGTGGCTGCATGCAGGACTATGATGGATGAGAGCAACGGATATTTATAATGGTAATGTGAACCCATCCTAACTGTGAGCTAAAATGGCCGCCTTCAGTGTTTTCTGGCGCTGCCGAGCACTGTTACTACAGCAGAGGTCACAGAGAAGAACTCAAGGTACAATTATTTGTTAAAGGACACAGGCGAGATGGATACTTATAATGTATCCACAAGCTAGGTCATAAGCATCAGAACAATTGGGGTCCGACACCCAGACCCTGCACTGATCAGCTGTTTCTGCAGTACGGTGGCTCAGTGGTTAGCACTGCAGTCCTGGGTTCGAATCCTGCTAAGGACAACATCTGCAAGAAGTTTGTATGTTCTCCCCGTTTTTGCGTGGCTTTCCTCCCGCACTCCAAAGAGGTACTGATAGGGGAAAATGTAGATTGTGAGTCCTGTATGGAACAGTGACTGACAATGTCTGTAAAGTGCTGCAGAATATGATGGCGGTATATAAATAAATAATTCTGCTACCAGAAGTTGTATACCAAGTATATGGCTGGAAGTAGCTCTGCTCCTATTTAAGTGAATGGTTCCTTAAGTTCCTGTGACTTGTGGGCCCCCCTGGCCCCTGGGCCTGGTCACAACTGCTATAGTTACACTACTATTGGTGGTATTAGACTCCCTTTGATAGCAATACCCTGATGATCTAGGTAATAACCCTGGTGGTCTAGGGCAGCGCAGGCATTCGTTTCAATGTGCTGGATGGTCTAAGGCAGGGATAGCCAACCTCCGGCACTCCAGCTGTTGTAAAACTACAACTCCCAGCATGCACACTTGCTTTGCTGTTCTTGTAACTCCCATGGAAGTTAATGGAGAATGTTGGGAGTTGTAGTTTCACAGCAGCTGGAGAGCCGAAGGTTGCCAACCCCTGGTCTAAAGTTTGGTAAGAATACCTATGAGGGTCCGAATAATATCACTGAGAATCTGGGCTTTGAGCGCCCATGTGACCGCTGTAGTCCGATCACAGGCCTCAATGGTGATCCAGGTGCATGACGTCCCCGAGGAGGCTGAAAGAGACCGCTGGATGCCATGAGGAGGCCCAAAAGAGGTAAGGGAAGGTGAGTAGGAATGGTTTTTACATACCTCCCAACTTTTGAAAAGTAGAAAGAGGGACAAAATATGCGGCGCGCAGCGGCAAATTTGGCTCTGCCCACTTTTATGTTGACGCCCATTCTCATTCATTTTTCATGTGCTCTCACACAGTATAATCCTCCTACAGTCACCCGTAAATTATGCCCCCCCTTCATCTCTCCCCCAGTTTCATATACACCCTTCATCTGCCCCTAGTTTCATGTCCCCATGTCCTCCATCTCTGTCCCCAGTTTCATATCCCCCCGTTTCATGTCCCTCGTCTCTGTCCAGTGTCATTCCGTTCTCCCCCCCTCCTTCATCTGCCCCCAGTTTCATGGGCCCCCTACATTATGTTTAACCCAAACAAACACTTATTATCTTATCTTATCTTATCTTAAAGGATTATCTTATACTCACCTTCCATCGCTGCCCCGCCGTAGGGCGCCGATGAGTTGAAATCGGGACATACCTCCTGCCGACCGGGACCGCGAGACAGGATACCGAAATCGTGAGTGTCCTGCGGAAATCGGGACGGTTGGGAGGTCTGTTTTTATTTTTTACACCTCCCCTGGGCCTCCACCTTTTATACTATTACCCCAGAGTATAATATTTTACAGCATTGCATATTGCAGCGGCCATTATAGTTAATCCAAGGCGAATCCTCAGTTGTTTGGTCAAAAACTGTACAATTTAGGATATTCAGGTCGAAAAAACAGTTGGCGATCCATTCCATTTAAGCATAACAGCACGTGCAGTAAATCTATTTCGCCACCAGATGGCGCTGTTATATCTTTGAATATCTGACAAATCCAGGAATTAGAAATTGATTAAGAAATGCTTCTAAGTTTGTGAATATTCAGATGTCTTCCCTCTTAGAGGATAACATCTTATCATCCCAGTCTGATGCTTCAGGGCATTATTTTTCAAGCCATGGAACTAAATAGATGAGCCAATTGATGCAAAAAAAAAAATAAAATAAAAAAATCATAAAATAAAGTGGATTTAAAAACTAGAGTAACTTTTTTTTAACTACAGCCGTTTGGTAAATGTAGCGTGACAATCCTCACCAAAGTCATTGTCAAGCCTGGGCTTTCTAGTGTCATTAAAGAATGAATGGGATTAATATTTGATTGTATTTTTGCATCCATTTGCATCTCCCAGTATATAATATATCACTTATGTGGTTATTTACGTGCCGGTGTAACGGCGGGATCGGCCTCATCACGGTAATGTCCTTAATTAAAGTTGGGAGCGATGGCTTTCTCCTTGGATTTTGACATTTGATGGAATGAGATTGCTCGGAGCATGATTCAGCAGATGCGTAGCGCGTCGCACCATCCATTGATCTGCATCTAGCGAGGCCGCGCAGCCGTACTTGTATCATATTAATGAGGATCATCACTCTGGGATGTTAGCGCTGCATTGGGAGCCAGGATCTGCTCTTCAGATGATGTATTATGCCGTGTAAGTTACTACACTGTGGCCGCCGCGCGTTATTTAGGACTGTTGTTTCGCTGCCCCCAGGTCCGGAGCCGAATCTGACCACGGCGATATCTGAATTACTATATAGAGACCGTGCTGCTAGGTTGTAGGCGATAGACAGCTGGTTGCTGAATTTTCCTATATTGCTTCCTAAATGCTAATACAAAGCGCGCCTAACGGTGGCGTAACTACCGGGGAAGCAGCGGAGGCGGCTGCCACAGGGCCCGGGACATTAGGGGGCCAGGCGATAGCCGCTACAGCTGCGTTTTTTTTTTTTTTAAATAGGCTGTTACCATAGTGCATGCACAACTGACAACCATTAACAGCCTCATTGGTAGCCGGAAGTGCGGGGAATGGAGACCATTTTGTTTCCATTTTGTATCATTCACAAATCAATATCATATTTATCCATCCTGTAATTTCCAGACCTTTCCTTCTTAGTGTTGTAATCTCAATATTACTTACTTTCCAATCCTGGCAGGGGCCGAGATCGGTAAGCAACACCGCGGGCCCCGCAAACATCATTATTATACTCGGGGGTCTTTTCTGAAAAGACCCCAGAGTATAATAATTGTTAATGGGTGTCCACAATGGAGCATAATAGTGTTTGCAGGGACTACTATGGGGCATAATACTGGGTGATGGGGCCGCTATGGGGCATAATACTGGGTGATGGGGCCGCTATGGGGCATAATACTGGGTGATGGGGCCGCTATGGGGCATAATACTGAGTGAAGGGGCCACTATGGGGTATAATACTGTGTGCAGGGGCCACTATGGGGGATAATACTGTGTGCAGGGGCCACTATGGGGGATAATACTGTGTGCAGGGGCCACTATGGGGGATAATACTGTGTGCAGGGGCCACTATGGGACATAATACTGTGTGCAGGGGCCACTATGGAGGATAATACTGTGTGCAGGGGCCACTAAGCGACATAATACTGTGTGCAGGGGCCACTATGGGGCATAATACTGTGTGCAGGGGCCACTATGGAGCATAATACTGTGTGCAGGGGCCACTATGGGGCATAATACTGTGTGCAGGGGCCACTATGGAGCATAATACTGTGTGCAGGGGCCACTATGGGGGATAATACTGTGTGCAGGGGCCACTATGGGGGATAATACTGTGTGCAGGGGCCACTATGGGGCATAATACTGTGTGCAGGGGCCACTATGGGGCATAATACTGTGTGCAGGGGACACTATGGGGGATAATACTGTGTGCAGGGGCCACTATGGGGGATAATACTGTGTACAGGGGCCACTATGGGACATAATCCAGGACTCATCACTGAAGTGGACCGACCTCCATTCCAGGACTCATCGCCGAAGAGGACAGACCTCCATTCCAGGACTCATTACTGAAGAGGATAGACCTCCATTCCAGGACTCATCGCCGAAGAGGACAGACCTCCATTCCAGGACTCATCGCCAAAGAGGACAGACCTCCATTCCAGGACTCATCGTCGAAGAGGACAGACCTCCATTCCAGGACTTATCGCTGAAGAGGACAGACCTCCATCCCAGGACTCATTACTGAAGAGGATAGACCTCCATTCCAGGACACATCGTCGAAGAGGACAGACCTCCATCCCAGGACTTATCGCTGAAGAGGACGGACCTCCATTCCAGGACTCATCGCTGAAGAGGACAGACCTCCATTCCAGGACTCATCGCTGAAGAGGACAGACCTCCATTCCAGGACTTATCGCTGAAGAGGACAGACCTCCATTCCAGGACTTATCGCTGAAGAGGACAGACCTCCATTCCAGGACTTATCGCTGAAGAGGACAGACCTCCATTCCAGGACTTATCACTGAAGAGGACAGACCTCCATTCCAGGACTTATCGCTGAAGAGGACAGACCTCCATCCCAGGACTCATTACTGAAGAGGATAGACCTCCATTCCAGGACTCATTACTGAAGAGGATAGACCTCCATTCCAGGACACATCGTCGAAGAGGACAGACCTCCATCCCAGGACTTATCGCTGAAGAGGACAGACCTCCATCCCAGGACTCATCGCTGAAGAGGACAGACCTCCATCCCAGGACTTATCGCTGAAGAGGACAGACCTCCATTCCAGGACTTATCACTGAAGAGGACAGACCTCCATTCCAGGACTTATCGCTGAAGAGGACAGACCTCCATCCCAGGACTCATTACTGAAGAGGATAGACCTCCATTCCAGGACACATCGTCGAAGAGGACAGACCTCCATCCCAGGACTTATCGCTGAAGAGGACAGACCTCCATTCCAGGACTTATCGCTGAAGAGGACAGACCTCCATTCCAGGACTTATCGCTGAAGAGGACAGACCTCCATTCCAGGACTTATCGCTGAAGAGGACAGACCTCCATTCCAGGACTTATCGCTGAAGAGGACAGACCTCCATTCCAGGACTTATCACTGAAGAGGACAGACCTCCATTCCAGGAGTCATCACTGAAGAGGACAGAAACCAGGCAGACCCCATTAAAGTCTATGGGGTCCTCAGGTTTCCGCGTGTAACTGCTTTTTAAGCAGATAGGGTTGGAATTTAATCTAGTGTAACATAGTATTTTATATTCACTTTCACTATTGATTTATGCAAAGCAGACTAAAAAGTTTGTGATTATTTAAGGAACCCCCTAAATAATGTCATTCTATATGTCTGACCATTTGGCTGCTGCAGACTGTGTCTGTGAATATTTTTTGGAATTTGTGTATTCATGTATTACCATTATCCAGGCACATGCAGGAAAGTGTCCCTTTGGAATATGTAAGGCCAACATGTATCAGGGTCCGTGCACATGACCGAGTCGGGGGTCAAGTTTATCATGAAATTCAGTCGGATGACACTTGGGGTCTCATCCAAGTGCATTTCATGATATATTTAAGTCTATGGGGCTTCTGGACGCACTCCTTCTCGATAACACGGAGCAGAATACGACCTGCTCTATAATAATCTGTTATTGGAATGGAATGGATTTGGATGCCCCACAGACGTGAATACAAAACTCGGCCCCAAACTTGGTCGTGTACGGATAACATTTTTTTTGTAGTATGGGATAACATAGAGGGCAAAGCTATGCCATCAAAAAGTATACTCAGAAATAAAAGCATATAATGCTTGGTATACAGTTTTTTTTTCCAATGGAAGCATATGGTCAATATACTGAAAGCTATGCTCATACAGTGGAATATTTTATAGCCCTCTGTCATAGGTATACAGTATGTCACCGGCTACTCCTGACTCTATCTTCATTCTCTTTTCACAGAAGTAAAGAGACTCTAACTCCTTCACCTAGCTGGTTGTCCTGCTGAATCGGACGTTTTCCTGGCTGTGTTTCTGTCTGCACTTCCCCCTTCCCATCTCTTAGTGCCAGAGATGTCAGCAAGGAGGAGGAAGGATGTGCACAGAGTGGAAATACGGAAAAGCATCCAAGTATTCAAGGAGGTAAAATCACACAAAGCCAGGCATGGAGAAAGTGAAGAATCGCAAAAGCTAATGCTAACCTTACACATAGTGCACCCTGCAACATCATCTCATGAATCAAAGAGGGGCCTATCCCTTATTATTATTAATTATTGATTGATTTTTAGACATAATCTTACAGAAATTGCAAGTCATGTATGATGTTTTCCATTGGTCATGAGAAATCAGTACATGAATGAGCAATGTGGATACCCGAGAGCTAGTGACGTCAGCAGTATCCCGGGCACACAGGCCTCACTCAAGGGGATGTGAGAAAAAATAGCAGAGAGATACAGTTAGGGCCAGAAATATTTGGACAGTGACACAATTTTCGCGAGTTGGGCTCTGCATGCCACCACATTGGTTTTGAAATGAAACCTCTACAACAGAATTCAAGTGCAGATTGTAATGTTTAATTTGAAGGGTTGAACAAAAATATCTGATAGAAAATGTAGGAATTGTACACATTTCTTTACAAACACTCCACATTTTAGGAGCTCAAAAGTAATTGGACAAATAAACATAACCCAAACAAAATATTTTTATTTTCAATATTTTGTTGTGAATCCTTTGGAGGCAATCACTGCCTTAAGTCTGGAACCCATGGACATCACCAAACGCTGGGTTTCCTCCTTCTTAATGCTTTGCCAGGCCTTTACAGCCGCAGCCTTCAGGTCTTGCTTGTTTGTGGGTCTTTCCGCCTTAAGTCTGGATTTGAGCAAGTGAAATGCATGCTCAATTGGGTTAAGATCTGGTGATTGACTTGGCCATTGCAGAATGTTCCACTTTTTTGCACTCATGAACTCCTGGGTAGCTTTGGCTGTATGCTTGGGGTCATTGTCCATCTGTACTATGAAGCGCCGTCCGATCAACTTGGCAGCATTTGGCTGAATCTGGGCTGAAAGTATATCCCGGTACACTTCAGAATTCATCCGGCTACTCTTGTCTGCTGTTATGTCATCAATAAACACAAGTGACCCAGTGCCATTGAAAGCCATGCATGCCCATGCCATCACGTTGCCTCCACCATGTTTTACAGAGGATGTGGTATGCCTTGGATCATGTGCCGTTCCCTTTCTTCTTCCCATCATTCTGGTACAGGTTGATCTTTGTCTCATCTGTCCATAGAATACTTTTCCAGAACTGAGCTGGCTTCTTGAGGTGTTTTTCAGCAAATTTAACTCTGGCCTGTCTATTTTTGGAATTGATGAATGGTTTGCATCTAGATGTGAACCCTTTGTATTTACTTTCATGGAGTCTTCTCTTTACTGTTGACTTAGAGACAGATACACCTACTTCACTGAGAGTGTTCTGGACTTCAGTTGATGTTGTGAACGGGTTCTTCTTGACCAAAGAAAGTATGCGGCGATCATCCACCACTGTTGTCATCCGTGGACGCCAAGGCCTTTTTGAGTTCCCAAGCTCACCAGTCAATTCCTTTTTTCTTAGAATGTACCCGACTGTTGATTTTGCTACTCCAAGCATGTCTGCTATCTCTCTGATGGATTTTTTCTTTTTTTTTCAGCCTCAGGATGTTCTGCTTCACCTCAATTGAGAGTTCCTTTGACCGCATGTTGTCTGGTCACAGCAACAGCTTCCAAATGCAAAACCACACACCTGGAATCAACCCCAGACCTTTTAACTACTTCATTGATTACAGGTTTACGAGGGAGACGCGTTCAGATTTCATTGCAGCCCTTAGAGTCCATTGTCCAATTACTCTTGGTCCCTTGAAAAAGAGGAGGCTATGCATTACAGAGCTATGATTCCTAAACCCTTTCTCCGATTTGGATGTGGAAACTCTCATATTGCAGCTGGGAGTGTGCACTTTCAGCCCATATTATATATATAATTGTATTTCTGAACATGTTTTAGTAAACAGCTAAAATAACAAAACTTGTGTCACTGTCCAAATATTTCTGGCCCTAACTGTATACTCACCTAGGTTCTCTATGGTATAGTAAAAGTCCCCATACATTAGCGGTAAATGTGCTACAACAGGGTTGTATAAACAATGACTCTTTTCGTGCTCCGACTTCCAGTTGTGCTTCTGTATCAGCACTTTCTAAATATTACAGCACAAACCCAAGTTGACTGTCCACATGGGCATCCGGACTTGGACCGCTGCCTGAACCAAAGTATTTGATGTATGACTATAGCCTCCAAGCTGCCAACAACTTGCTCCATCTGCTCCTATGGATCTTTGCCTATTTGCAAGTTTTTTGGCTCATTTAACTTTGAACATATGCCAGTAAACATACAGGAACAGAATTTTAGTTTTTTATTGTTATATTCTTTAAGAATATTCTGATAAGACTGCTTTTCTTCCTTTGCACCTGGAGGAAAGCAAGTCGCATCGAAAGGAAGAACAGTAATAATATGGGATAGTATGTAAGGATAGGAGATCTCAGATAGCTGCACTGTCATTCCGATTGAAATTCACTGTAAAAAAATATACATTTCAATTATCTTTATTGACTTTTTTGCTCCATTGGTTATCTGCAGCCTCGATGTGTTCTCATTAGGGTTGAGCCGATCTTGACTTTTCAGGATCGATTTTGAAATCCGATTTCCGATCAGTTTTCATTCGAACCCGATCTCGATCCCAATTCCGATCCCAATGCAAGTCAATGGGAATTTTTTTTACTAATTGGAGATCGGATTTTAAAAACAATCCTATTCATTATACGGCATGGAATCTAACAACTGAACGCTTTAATTGTTAGAATCCATGCTGTGTAGTGATTTTTTTTAATCACTAAGTAGCCAGAGGATTTTTTTTTAATCCTCTGGCTACTTAGTCCCCCCTGGTGTCCACTTACCTGCGGAGATGGCTGATCTGGTGCCCGGTGTTCTCGTTCTTCTTCGCCTCGCTGCCCTATGCCTCCCAGGTTAGGAGAGTGTGGGCGGGTACTGGGAGGGGAGACGTCACGTCTCCCCACCCTGTACCCACCCACACTCTCCTAAGCCACAAGCCCCGCCTTCTCCCTAGCTCTTTAACACTAACCTGGGAGGCAGGGGCAGCAAGGCGAAAAAGAATGAGAACACCGGGCACCGGACCAGCCATCTCTGCAGGTAAGTAGTTACTAGAGATGATAGCTAGTCTCCCATTAGAATGAATGGAGGCAGCTGGTGCGCAGGGTGTTAAGGCTGTGTGCCGGCTCCTTCCATTCATTCCAATGGAACCGCAGCGAGCCTTCACACTGAGTATACAGAATGAGCGGAGCGTATACTCAGTGTGAAGGCGAACATTGTTAGCTTTTCCCACAATGCTTGGCCAGTAGCAAAGCATTGTGGGAAATAATCACCAATCTCGATCCCATCTAAAAAGATCGTGTTCGGAATTCCGATCGCGATCGTGAAATTTTCTCGATCGCCGATCGGAATCCAATCTTTTCCGAACACGATCGCTCAACCCTAGTTCTCATACATTGCAGGCTGCTCAGGGTCAGTGTGAAATTCATCAGCTCAGCCCTTTTTACGGAATCATCATAAAGTTGGCATCTCCTTTTATCTGGTTTTATGTCATGTGGTTGTAAAGATGTCCACTTGGAAGATTATAGGGGAGAGTTCAGACACCGACCAAGCCTTCAGACAAGCTGAACACTGAACCGAGCAGCCTGCAATGTATTAGAAAACATGAAGGCTGTAGAATACAACTGGAGCTAAATGTTTAGAAAAACCTATGGCAAATATGATTGTATTCTGCAATACAGTTTAAACGATAAAAAAAAAAAAACATATACCGAAACGTGTGTTTCTGAACGCTCATAAAGTTGACATCTCCTTGGATTTCATTTTAATTCATGTGGTTGTAGAGATTCTTAGTAGAGATGAGCGAACACTAAAATGTCCAAGGTTTGAAATCTGATTCGAACAGCCGCACGCTGTTCGACTGTTCGAATGGATTTCGAACCCCATTATAGTCTATGGGGGGAAATGCTCGTTTCAGGGGTACGCAAAATTCGATAAAATTATACTTACCAAGTCCACGAGTGACGGTCGGGCTGGATTCTCCTTGAAGTCTTCTCCCCGCACAGGGTTCCTGCGTCCTCTTCCGGCTGGAATTCACACTGCCTAGGCATCGGGGCCTAGGCAGAGCCGACTGCGCATGCGCAGTCAGCTCTGCCTAGGCTGGATGCCTAGGCAGAGTGAATTCCAGCCGGAAGACACCGCGGGGACGCTGCACGGAGAAGACTTCTAAAGGTAAGAGAAGAACCAGCGTTGATTGGCAGAATGTATAGCATTCTGCCAATCAACGCTGGTTCTGCATCGAACCTTAAACTTCGAACAGCTAGTAGTGTTTGATCGAGTACGAGTATTTCGAATACCGTAGTATTCAATCGAACACCTACTCGATCGAACACTACTCGCTCATCTCTAATTCTTAGAAGACTGTAGGCAAGAGTTAAGACCATACTACAGACTAAGACTTCAGACAAGCTCTCTGATAGATTTCATCCTGAACTGAGCAGCCTGCAATGTATTAGAAAACATAAAGATCAAAAAAGGCAAATGGAGGATTTAAAAAAAAAACAAAAAAAAACTATTTCAAGTATGATTTTATCCCATAATACACCCCAAAGGTGTTCATATCCTTTAGGCAAAGAAGACAAATGTAAAAGACTTTATCCAGGCTGAACCGAGGAGCCTGCAAGGTATTAGAAAACATAAAGGTCGTGGAATACAAATGGAGCTAAACCTCTAGTAAAAACTTACAGCAAAATATGATTTTATCCCGTAATAGTTAAATCAATTTAAAAAAAATCCTGAACTATGTCCAAAGTCAAAGAAGAAAAATGAAACATGGGCACCCATCTAAGAAAAGGTGGGATGATATAACGGGATGGGAAAGACCAACGTCGCTGGCTTCAAGCTGCCCACATAGTCTGGAAGTAGAACTTTGTGACAAACCTTTTTTGTGCTTTTTTGACCTTAGACCATAAAGAGACCGGCATTGAAAAGTAGAATTTTTCCCAAACACTGGGTGCAGAGCCCAGACCAATGTTTTTGATTCTTAGTTTCGAGTCTTGGGGTACCAGACCTGAATAATTTATGAAGCCATAAATCTCATTTGTCTCGATCCTTGAACACAAAGCATTAATTAGCTCTCAACTTCAATTAACCAACATCTTCCATTCTTTCACCCCACACCCCATCCCCGGATAGAAGTTCTCGACGGCTCAGCAATGATTGAGTTGCTTTTTTATCTTACACATTACAGACTGAAGATATCTCATTAGAATTCACTACCATGAATCTCCTGTCTACTTGCCTTACGGAGAACAGCAATGCTGCTTTTATCCCCAGTATACCTTTCATGGGCTGGTCCTCTTGACCCAGGCTGTCTTGTCAAATCATCCTTATTATTTGGTTATCTGCCATCTATCACGCCGGAGCTCGAGACAGCCGCTATAGTCACGGTTTGGAGGAATGTAGGCGTTGTCTGTTGTGCTGAATTTCATTACTCTATCAACTTTATTCATTTGAAGGAAGAGTTTCAACTTTTGGAGACATTTTACTGAATATATTAAGGAGCTGCTTCCATATGATGTTATTTTTGGATAGGAGCTTGTAAGCCATTGGCTGCCTCCAATAATAATGAGGGTTGTACGACTGTGAAAACTTTTAGGAGAAGAACTTAGAGGATGAAGAACTTGGCGTCCCAATGACAAGCCTTCTTCTTCCTGTTCCACACCACAGCTCCCTGTTATTGGAGGGGGGCAGGACCTCACAGCTATCTGACGCTTCATTTTAGGATCCTCGTGAACAAGTCTTGGGTTGAACATTTTTGACGAGACCTTTTTGCACATAGAAGAAGTTTTACAACCTTTTCACATGGTATATAGCAGAATGGAATGCCATACTTTTCTAGGGATGTTGTACAGTTGCTATAGCAATTTTTGAGGGTCACAGACATTTTTTAGATGATCCATTTCATAATATATAACAATCTAAACTCTTATTTTTCTGATACAGATGATCTACTTCCTTTCACTCTGCTATAGAATAGTGTATAACCACCAGATCAGTGAGTGTCTGACCAATGAGATTTCCACCAACCATGAAGATAAGTCACCTTTGTCCCTTATAATGGAGTAGCAAATCAAACATGTGTGCTGCAGCTCCATTCATCTTTAGGTGGAGTAGTGTGCTTGCTAGTTCTATATAACGGAGTGTAACACATGTTCATTTACATGAATGTTAAGAGAGGACCATTCACATGAATGTTAAGAGAGGACCATTCACATGAATGTTAAGAGAGGACCATTCACATGAATGTTTAGAGAGGACCATTCACATGAATGTTAAGAGAGGACCATTCACATGAATGTTAAGAGAGGATCAGCCAAGTCAGTTCTAAGATTCATGTCAATGTCCAAGTAAATATGTTCACAATCTGCAGTATAGTGGACCTAATGAATAATAGGGCTGCAATACTGTATCTGTATAGTAGCCCTAAAGTATGTTCCTCAGGGTGGCTCTGTATAGATAGTCGTGCTAAGAAACATTGGTTAGGTTCTTATGGAGATTTAAGAATCTCAGATGTTTTAGTTTAGTTGGAAACCAAACTTTTGCAAAATTCAGGCCAAATCTGTTTTGTAGCGAACCTGTTCAACAATCTCTTCTAATTACAGAAGAAAAAATATGCAAATAAGTTTGTAAGTGCCCAGTAGGTAGCTGTTAGGAGTAGGGCCAGAGCCCTGCTGTACGGACACTGCCGGCCCTCTCCTTCTAGTGCTTTTTGGCCTAGCGGCGGGCGGGACCCTATTTAAGGATGGGGCTGGCTATTGAGTGTTTCTTCTAGTGTTCCTGAGAGTGTTTCTCCTGTATCTGATTGCCTGTTCTCTGACCCCTTTCCCCCTGATTTTTTTACTGTGCCTGCCCCTGTTTATGAACCCGGTTTGCCTCTAGACCTCTGCTTTCTGAACACCGTTTTGTACTGCTCTACCACTTCTGTTATTGACCATGCCTGCCTGACCTTCCCTTTGGATTATCCTTTGTACTGCACTTCCCTCTTGTTGATGTCCTGGACCGTACAACTATACTTTGACTCACTGCAGCCACCTGCTAACCACCCGCCTCAGCCTTCTGGATCCTTGGACCTGCAACGCTACCCAAGACATCTGCTGATAAGAAATCTCAGTGTCTGGTTTACTGTGATTTGTGGTGCGCTGTGTGTTCGGCATTTCCCTACCCGCACCGCTTTGCCCAGCAGTGCTGCCAAGTCCATCTCCACCATCTGGGGCTCTGATGAACACTACTGTGGGGTTGGAGTTGGTGCGGCCTAGTCTCTTCTCTCTAAACCCTTCCCCATGACTCTCCAGTGTTCTTAATTGATGGTTCCAGCACTCTTTGAGATCTCTCTCTCCACTGTACTGAGATAACTTACATGTTCTCTGTAGTCATAGGCTGGAATATGAACATTACAAGCCAACTAGTGGACATCAGCATTAATGACGTACTGTCCTGGTGCCTCCAACCAAGACCATAAGTCAAGTGCAGGACGGTGTCTATCGAGGAGACCCTAAGCACTTTCCACCCATAACACACTTGTGATCTCATTTGATCCTACTTGACTTCTCTCCACCGCCATAAAGCTATATTTGTCCATGTATATCAGATGGTTCCACATCATTGTCGCTAGTTCCATGCAAAGAAAATCTCCGACACACTCCCTTCTTTATTTGATAATGGCTTCCTCTCTAAAGGATATTTCATTAAACTTGATGTATCTGTTGTCCTGGCAAGTTACATAGTTAATGGCATTTCTATTATCAATATCTTTGTAATTAGAGCTAGTAATTTACTAGAATTTTAATTACTGTAAACTCAATGCCGGGAGACCAAAAACAAGTCGTACGTCTCCATTGTGTGCGTGACATAAAGATTAACCTCTGTCATTGGCTTTGTTTAGTAGGCTTTTGTAAAAGATTTAATGTAATGGAGGCTTTAACAGGCTTGGCAAGTTCACATATCGTGCATAATAAAGGGCCCGAAGATAAAAGCTGAATTATAGGGGAAAAGTTACCGCTATCGCACTGCTATTTATAAGAGGGAGATATTTTTTTTCTAATGGTCTTCTTAAAGTGGTCTATCAGTCATTACAGCTTTATCTCTCCCTAAAGACTTTTTCTCATGAACATAACCATGTTTAAATTTGTAGATAGGTGAAAGTTAAAGGGGTTGTCCAGGGATAAGATTTTTATAGCCTGCAACCAGACCTCAAACTGATCATCTGTCCTTATTGTGTCCGGGTTATCTTCTCATAGTAGTATCCTCCTAATAACCAGCCATGATGTCCACATTGTGGTCAGGTTATCTTCTCATACATGTAGTGTCCTCCTGATAACCAGCCATGATGTCCTTATTGTGGCCGGGTTATCTTCTCATACATGTAGTGTCCTCGTGATAACCAGCCATGATGTCCACATTGTGGTCAGGTTATCTTCTCATACATGTAGTGCCCCTCCTGATGTCCTTATTGTGGTCGGGTTACCTTCTGATACATGTAGTGTCCTCCTGATAAGCAGCCATGTTGTCCTTATTGTGTCTTGGTTATCTTCTCATACATGTAGTGTCCTCCTGATAACCAGCCATGATGTCCTTATTGTGTCCAGGTTATCTTCTCATGCATGTAGTGTCCCCTCCTGATAACCAGCCATGATGTCCTTATTGTGGTCAGGTTATCTTCTCATACATGTAGTGTCCTCCTGATAACCAGCCATGATGTCCTTATTGTGGTCAGGTTATCTTCTCATACATGTAGTGTCCTCCTGATAACCAGCCATGATGTCCTTATTGTGGTCAGGTTATCTTCTCATACATGTAGTGCCCCTCCTGATGTCCTTATTGTGGTCGGGTTACCTTCTGATACATGCAGTGTCCTCCTGATAACCAGGCATGATGTCCTTATTGTGGTCAGGTTATCTTCTCATACATATAGTGTCCTCCTGATAACCAACCATGATGTCCTTATTGTGGTCAGGTTATCTTCTCATACATATAGTGTCCTCCTCATACATGTAGTGTCCTCCTGCTAACCAGCCATGATGTCCTTATTGTGTCCGGGTTATCTTCTCATGCATGTAGTGTCCTCCTGATAATCAGCCATGATGTCCTTATTGTGGTCGGGTTATCTTCTCATACATGTAGTGTCCTCCTGATAACCAGCCATGATGTCCTTATTGTGTCCGGGTTATCTTCTCATACATGTAGTGTCCTCCTGATAACCAGCCACGATGTCCTTATTGTGGTCAGGTTATCTTCTCATACATGTAGTGTCCTCCTGATAACCAGCCATGATGTCCTTATTGTGTCCGGGTTATCTTCTCATACATGTAGTGTCCTCCTGATAACCAGCCATGATGTCCTTATTGTGTCCGGGTTATCTTCTCATACATGTAGTGTCCTCCTGATAACCTGCCCACAATAAGGACATTAAGGCTGAGTTTCTAACAAGTCTCAGACCATAGAAAGATCCTCCTTTCATGGTGATGTCCATTGACAATGGATCAAGACCAAAAATGTCACCACTAAGATGGTTAGGGAAATCTACACATTTTTTACATTTTTTTTCTATATTATGGAAATAAATGTGGAATTGGCCATGGAAACTCCAAATTGAATAGAGTTTGTAATGCAGATGAGGACAAAACCTCATTGAACATGTT
Source organism: Leptodactylus fuscus (assembly GCF_031893055.1). Taxonomy (NCBI): domain Eukaryota; kingdom Metazoa; phylum Chordata; class Amphibia; order Anura; family Leptodactylidae; genus Leptodactylus; species Leptodactylus fuscus. The sequence continues at coordinate 206,964,428 of NC_134268.1, read as the reverse complement.
TATACATAGGAAAGATAGTAAATTATTTTAGATTGTTGTCTTAGGGTTGTGGCACATTTCTCATGTTTCAGTATCCTACAGTTTTTATTTCCTTGCCTGTTTATGAATTCTCTTTAAGTAATCAGAATCTCTTGGCAAATACTTTCAAGTGTAAAATGGTATCAAGAAGACAAAGTGGTGAGAGGAGGGAGATGCAGCTGCATGCTGTGAGAGAGGAAGAGGAGCATAATGTTGCAGTCTGTGTGCTAGGCTGACCATAAGCTTGTGATATCCATCAGTGTGTATATATATATATATATATATATATATATATATATATATATATATATATATATATATATATATGGTATTTTGGCACTTTGGCTCAAGCATCATGAAGTCAATGTGCCGTAAATGACTTCAGTGGTTCCCCCGGGGCTGCTAATAGGGTGAGGAAGGGTGAATATTATCCTATAGGGTCTGAACAGGTATAGCTCTTTTGTTTTCTCTTCTTTGGGAGTTTTTCAGTCAAAACTTTTTGACAAATTGAGCTAAGCTTGACTCTTTATCCATCCCTGAAACAAAGCCATTAGTCACTGTGTAATATTCTCACATATTGGCCGCAGAACGAAGCTCTAACAACCTCCACAGACCATCATCGCCTCTCGCTTTCCTCCCTTACACATGGAATGAGCTGCATCTGCTGTATAACATGATCTCATGGTTCACAGGTTCATCCCTTCCCTCAGCTCTCAGCTATGTAGATAGCATTCAACAGCCTGTTTTCTTAGTTATGTGGAAATTATATCTTAATATGTCTTGTTTGTGCTAAACTGTTACATGAAATATTTCCGAGACGTGCAGATGGTGAGCTCCGGAACACATCTGAGTACAGACAAAGCTCCTGAGACTGCCAAAGCTCATTTAAGTAAGGCGTAATTGGCCGTAGTGTGGCTGGAGACGTTTCCCATCAGTATATAGGAAATATTGCAAGAACTCATTTAAGGACAAGGAATTTTACACTTTAGCATAGAATTTCTATTGTAGGACACAACAATTGGTTACTGGATCCCAAGATCAGACCTTATGGGTATGGATGGGGTGTCTCTAATTTGGCTGGTATGAGCTAATGTTTATACTTTTTTGGAGCATTGCTGTTACATCCCTGCCTGCTCGTGTTACTGCGCCACCCTCTGCTCACAGGTTGCGGTGCAGGAGACATGTGCAGTTTGATTCCTTGCTGACAGTTTTTGGTTGCACTGTGTGAACACGGCTCTAGTTTGGCAATTGATTTTCCACCACACCCGTCTGCTTTCACCTTCATTTCCCTCTGCTTCTCTAATGGTTAAATTTAGTCTTGCCCTGTGATTGACAGCTGGCCTTCCTAACAGGTCCAGGACCGGTTCATCCTTCCTGTTTATGCTTGGCTCACATTCACACTGGTGCTTGCTATTGCCTCGTGCTTGTTGGCTTCTCTCGCTGTTTAGTTACTTGTATTCTTAATCCTGACCATGGCTTTTCCTATTGACTATTATTTTGGACTTTGATTTGACACTGCCTTGCTCGACTGTTACCAAACCCTTGGCTAGCTGACCTCCCTTTGTTGTTGTTGTTTGTCTTTTTTGCGTTTTGTGTGTCACGTATATAGGAAGGGCTCGTCGCCAAGTTGCTGCCTATTGTGTAGGATAGGACCAAGCAAGCAGGAAGGGACAGTGGGGGGTTTCAGCTTAGGGCTCAGTATCTCTTGTGCCCCTTCCCAGTGTTTCCAGCAGCTACTGGGGAATTGCTGTCCTCTTCAATGAGGAACAGTACCCCTCTTGTGAAAGGGAGTGTCCATCACTCCTTCTTCTAACTGTGCGCACCAACCAGCTAAAGATGGGATCATAAATGGTCAGTCTAAGGCCTTGTTCACATCTGTGGACCCCCTCTTCCCGAACGGAGTACTGAACGCATTTACAAGTGGTGTGCAATGAAAGCACACGGACCCCATAGACTATAATGGGGTCTGTGTGCTTGCTGCGAGATCTCCACAGGGAACATGTGGATAGGAAATTACTTCACAATCTACTTTCCTGTCCACATGACTCATGCAGAAATCTCGCGGCAAGCACATGGATGCCATTATAGTCTATGGGGTCCGTGTGCTTTCACTGGACACCACTTGCAAATGCGTTCGGTAGTCCTTTTGGGGGGGTCCCCATGTGGACTCCCCGAACAGATTACCAAATGCAGATGTGAACCAAGGGTAAGGTTCATTGATTAAGGTTCTGGATTTTGGGTGGGTTTATTTATTAGATCCCAAAGTAAAAACTATAAAACATTACTGAACAGGTACTGATGGTCCATGTTGAGTCTACTATACATGATCATACACTAGGGGATGAGTCGATGTTCCTTACTCTAGTCTTCAACATAATATTGGAAAACATGATCATATGCAATTGAAATGCAGAACAGATAATATATCCATATCTGTTTCCAAAAACAGGACCATGACTCCCCCCCTGGACCATTTTATCCAGTTACTAGACGGATACTATTTGATACTATGGGTGGAGATCCTCTCGAAAATTCATGAAAATTTCCATTCAAAATTTCATCTTCAGGAAAATGTCATCTAGCGACGTTGCTCATTTGTGACCTTTATTTTATAATCTCACTCCAGAAAGTTTAGCCTTTACATATCTTGTGTCATTATTAGAGCGCGGCTTATGACGGAGCCCGACTTGCGTTGCGTGCCATTGAACATGGAAAAGGTTTAAGATTCCATAAATGTGAGTTTAGTCGAAGGACGGAGATGAAGTTTAATTTGCACTTTAAAAAGCTTGCACCTAGCACAGCATTTCTCTGCATTATCTTCAGCCATTTCCAATTCCTTCGCTGAAAGGCTTTCTCGGTAGTGAGCAATGTCATTTTATCAACATTGCTTGTATGAATAAGATTAGACAGTCCAAGAGTGCTGTCAGGAGATAGGAGACTCAGTAGAGATACAGGCAGCGCCCACCTCATCAGTTCAAGGCATTTTAGGATTATTTTTTATCGCTGCTCGGAAACATTTCAGAGTTTAATAAAGAGACTTTTCTCTAATAAGGAAACACATTTTCTGTATTATGTAAGATTGGAATTATTACCGAGCCTTATGCTACCCATAGACATAGAATTGTGTAATATCCTGACATACAATTGGGGATAATGGCCTAGCGGACCGTTCCGATCCTACTGAACTATCCTTTGCCATAATTCTATGGAGCTCAGAATGACTCATCTGGCCTCGGGAGTAAGAGACGTCGCTGTGATCCTTTGTCATGCTTGGGGCTATAGAACCATCATTTTCAGAAAGAAGATGTCCCTTCCGAATCTGGTGGGATATCACAGTCAATTTGAAAGCAGTGACTGGTAGTAAATAGAGATGATCGAGTAGGTATTCGATCGAATACTACGGTATTCGAAATACTCGTACTCAATAGAGTGCCACTCGCTGTTCGAATGTAAAAGTTCGATGCAGAACCAGCATTGATTGGCCGAATGCTATACAGTCGGCCAATCAACGCCGGTTCTTCTCCTACCTTTAGAAGTCTTCTCCGTGCAGCTTCCCCGCGGCGTCTTCTGGCTCTGAATACACTCTGCCAGGCATCGGGCCTGGGCAGAGCTGACTGCGCATGTCCGCTTGTAGTGTGGGCATGCACAGTCGGCTCTGCCCAGGTCCGATGCCTGGCAGAGTGAGTAAATAGCCGGAAGATGCCGCGGGGAGGCTGCAAGGAGAAGACTTCTCGGAGGATCCAGCCCGACCCTCACTCGTGGACTTGGTAAGTATAATTTGATTGAATGTTGCCTACCCCTGAAACGAGCATTTTCCCCCCATAGACTATAATAGGGTTCGATATTCGATTCGAGTAGTCGAATATTGAGGGGCTACTCGAAACGAATATCGAAACTCGAACATTTTACTGTTCGCTCATCTCTAGTAGTAAAGAATAATTTGGTGTCTTCCTGGTTGACTATAGAAATGTTCTGGTTTCTGAAATGAAAGCGTTGAGAGGTTGGAGCCTAGGGCAGAGTGAAATAGTACTAGTGTCGGACTGTGGTTCCTTGGGCTCTCCAGTAAATCGATGGTGCAGTCCACACATAGGCGTAACTTGAAGATCCTGAGCCCCAATGAAAGTTCTGTAATGGGCCCCGGCCTATCTTGTACCACTTAAAACAGTGGTGTATTTTATGAGGCAGAGGGACCTTTGGGGGCCTCATTAGTGTTCTGAGCTCACTAGCAACTGCCACTTCTGTACCCCCTATAGCTATGTCCAAGTGTCAAACTCCGACAACCCCTTGGAAATAGACCATAATACCCTCATGTTTGGGTTTCTTATGCAGGACCATTATTGTATTAGAGCATGGGCCCACCAAAAGGTCCTCCAGTGGGTCAGCCTAGAGCTAGGTTCACAGAGGTATATTGAGACCCAATACAAAATCTGTAATGGACCCCTGCCTATTTGAAATAGTGAAATTTGAATATTAGGAGGCAGAGGGACCTTTGGGGGACCCTTAGCTTCCAGAGTTCGATAGCGACTGCTACCTCTACAACCCCTATAGCTATCTCCTCGATCATTCTCCAATAACTCCTTGGAAATAGATCATAGTACCCTTCATGTTTGGGTTTCTTATGGTGGACCATTATTGTGCTATAGCCTGAGCCCAGCAAAGGATCCTCTGGTTGATCAGCCTAAGTTAACAGTAGCATTGCCTCTCTTGTCATTATGATCAATGGGGGTCTCAGTGGATAATGTAATTTCCCACCAATAAGAAACGTATTGCCTATCCTGTGGATAGGCAATAAGTAGAGATGAATGACCCAGTGAGCCATGTTTGTTGCGAATCTTCCAAAAAATGGACGGTTTGGTAGAACCCAAGGTTTTGGGGATTTTCCTTAAACAAGTCATTATTTTACTCTGGGTTCTCTTCATATTCCAAGATGTAATAACTAGAGATGAGCGAACACTAAAGTGTCCAAGGTTCGAAATCCGATTCGAACAGCCGCACACTGTTCGACTGTTCGAACGGATTTTGAACCCCATTATAGTCTATGGGGGGAAATGCTCGTTTCAGGGGTAGGCAACATTCGATAAAATCATACTTACCAAGTCCATGAGTGACGGTTGGGCTGGATTCTGCTTGAAGTCTTCTCCCGGCGCAGGGTCCCCGCGTCCTCTTCCGGGTGGAATTCACTACGCCTAGGCATCCAGCCTACGCAGAGCCGACTGCGCATGCGCGTGTATGCGTGTGCATACCTGCGCATGCACAGTCGGCTCTGCCTAGGCCGGATGCCTAGGCAGAGTGAATTCCACCCGGAAGAAGATGCGGGGACGCAGCGCAGAGAAGACTTCGGAAAGGTAAGAAAAGAACCAGCGTTGATTGGCAAAATGTATAGCATTCTGCCGATCAACGCTGGTTCTGCATCGAACATTAAACTTCGAACAGCTAGTAGTGTTCGATCGAGTACGAGTATTTCAAATACCGTAGTATTTGATCGAACACCTACTCGATCGAACACTACTCGCTTATCTCTAGTAATAACTGGAAAAATAATAAGCAGTCCTACATACCTTCCTTTACTTCTCCTGTGTCTGGTATTCATTCTTGGGCGTCTTATGGGCTCCTGGACATCAGTGGCCCCAGGGGCAAAAAAGTGGTAGAGCAGCATGGAAGATGCCACAAAGAGAGGTGAGGGAAGGCGAGTATGTTTATAGTTTTCCCACATCACCCATGGACCTATGGACGTATTATACGCTAGGGTCTTACAATGGAGCTGGCAGGCAAACCTTGGGTATATTCATGAAAAGAATCTCGAGACATTCCCCCAGTGATAACTTTTAATCTTTGTACAGCCCCTTCCAGATAATTTAGTCTGTACTTTGCTTTCCATTTGCATATCTCCATACAGTATATGGCTTTAAGGACTGGAATAAAAAACTCATTTGTCATGGGCATGTCAGCCCAGAAAACTTTTAAGTTAAAAATAATGAGCGCCTTGATTAAAACGGCGGCGGAATAACTAGAGTAATTTAATTGTACATTAATCATAGCCGAGAATGCCTGCCGCACCGACAGCTTTACGCTGCACAACAGCAGGGTATTACTGACAACAAATATGGCAGATTTATTCTAATCCTCTAATTGCAAAGGGTTAAGTATATTAATTGGGCACATTATTAATTCAGCATTCTAAAGCTTCATACGGTGCAGACAATTCCATTCATGCTTATTGTGATATTTGTTACATCCAGGACCTCGGCGAGGAGTCTCAGGCATCGCTTTTACATTGTCTGTGTTTGCGGTAAATACATGAAGCGTGTCCGTGGAATAATGAGAATGTAAATGGTGGCGGTACATGGAGATAACATAGACATCTCCCCCAATGCCGAAGATACAACACCACCAATCACTTCTCCATAGATGAGCTTTCGGGCTCATTCACCGAATTGTCCACCGGCAAAATTCTCTTCTTTCGTAGGATGGACAGAACATAAAAGGAATCTAGAGGTGAATGTATCAATGGATACTCCTATTGTTATAAGCCATTGGCAGATTGGTGGATGGGATGGTTGTTTAACGTCCCCCAGTCTCCAGAGATGTCATTAAAGGGATTTCTCGGCCCAAATGCATTTTTCATACTGTCTTCCTATCCATGTGAAAGGTCGTCAGTATCTCATCTATGGGGAGCCAGTACCAAAACACCACTCAGAGCTGCTGATCTGGCTCCAGGAACCAGAAGTTACAGCAGTGGATGGGGAGTGGAAGCAGGTCTTCTTCTATTCCAGTAATAGGAGCAGAGCCGCAGTTCCCCAGTGCCACCACTATACAGTGGATGGTGCTGTAGCTCTCTACCTATTACTAGAGATGAGCGAGTACTGTTCGGATCAGCCGATCCGAACAGCACGCTCGCATAGAAATGAATGGACATAGGCGGCACGCGGGGGGTTAAGCGTCCGGCCGCCGTCAAAGCGGAAGTACCAGGTGCATCCATTCATTTCTATGGAGCGTGCTGTTCAGATTGGCTGATCCGAACAGTACTCGCTCATCTCTACCTATTACCTAAATTGGATTAGGCCAATGCATGTGATGCCCATTTGATGCATTGTGTTGCAACTTAGGCCTTGGGCACTTTCCACTAAGCCGAGCCCATTTTTCTTACAAGTTCCAAAATTTCTAAAAAGTCACTTGAGCAATGTGACACAAGGCATGTAAATATCCCCCAATGTTCTTGCATCTTGAAATTGTTATTATACAGTATATTTAAGGCTCCTCTTATTCTTTATATGTCTTGTTCCGGGGTCTCACATGCTCTGTACCATACTCCAGTCCTACTCCCAAGCAATGGAATGATTCCTGTTATTGTACCAGCTAGTCATATTTTGTGGTCAAATAGAGAAATAAAATGGGGTTAATGTACTCAGACCCCAGAGTATAATAAGTGGAGGCCCAGGGGAGGTGACAATAACCAATAGTGCCAATATAACCAATATGCTCATCTTGTCTCACCTCTTCTGGGCATTCTTGTGGTGCGGCATGCCAATGTCATGATGTTATGACCCAGCATCATGATGTTGGTTTACCCCATGTGACCACTGAGGCCCAATCACAGGCCTCATCGGTGACCCTGTGGTGTGTGACATCAAAAAGGGACTGGAAGAGGCCAGAAGAGTCACCCAGGAACCACCAGAAGCCACAAGGATACCCAGGAGAGGTGAGTATAACTTTATTTTTACTCACCTCCACTTATAATACTCTAGGGTCAGAATTTTGTAATTATTTTTGTTTGGGAAAATATTTGTTATTATTATTAGAGATGAGCGAACAGTGTTCTATCGAACTCATGTTCGATCGGATATCAGGCTGTTCAATGTGTTCGATTCGAATCGAACATCACGTGGCAAACTCCAAAAAAATTCGATTCCCCTCCCACCTTCCCTGGCGCTTTTTTTGCACCAATAACAGCGCAGGGGAGGTGGGACAGGAACTACGACAACGGGGGCATTGAAAAAAATCGGAAAAAGTCATTGGCTGCCGAAATCAGGTGACCTCCATTTTAGACGAATAGTGGATTTCAAATCCGGGTCATATGAGAATGTGAACTTTGTGACTATGAGACAGGGATAGCTGTACAGGCAGGGATAGCTAGGGATAACCTTTATTTAGGTAGGAATGTTATTAAAAATAACTTTTTGGGGCTCTATCGGGTGTGTAATTGTGATTTTTGTGACATAAACTTTTTCCAATAGGAATGCATTGGACAGCGCTGATTGGCCAGAGTACGGAACTCGACCAATCAGCGCTGGCTCTGCTGGAGGAGGCGGAGTCTAAGGTCGCTCCACACCAGTCTCCATTCAGGTCCGACCTTAGACTCCGCCTCCTCCGGCAGAGCCAGCGCTGATTGGCCGAAGGCTGGCCAATGCATTCCTATTGGTAGCAGTGCTGAGCCAGTTCTGCTCAACTACAGCGTGTGCCGGTCAGCCCATCTGATATAGCAGAGCCGAGTGTGTGATGTAGCAGAGCCGAGTGTGGATATAGGAATCCACACTCGGCTCTGCTATATCAGATGGGCTGACCGGCACACGGTGTAGTTGAGCAGAACTGGCTCAGCACTGCTACCAATAGGAATGCATTGGCCAGCCTTCGTTCAATCAGCGCTGGCTCTGCCGGAGGAGGCGGAGTCTAAGGTCGGACCTGAATGGAGACTGGTGTGGAGCGATCTTAGACTCCGCCTCCTCCAGCAGAGCCAGCGCTGATTGGTCGAATTCCGTACTCTGGCCAATCAGCGCTGGCCAATGCATTCCTATGGGGAAAAGTTAGCTTGCGAAAATCGCAAGCTGACAGGGATTTCCATGAAATAAAGTGACTTTTATGCCCCCAGACATGCTTCCCCTGCTGTCCCAGTGTCATTCCAGGGTGTTGGCATCATTTCCTGGGGTGTCATAGTGGACTTGGTGACCCTCCAGACACGGATTTGGGTTTCCCCCTTAACGAGTATATGTTTCCCATAGACTATAATGGGGTTCGAAACCCGTTCGAACACTCGAACAGTGAGCGCCTGTTCGAATCGAATTTCGAACCTCAAACATTTTAGTGTTCGCTCATCTCTAATTATTATTATTATTATTATTATTATTATTATTATTATTCTATTAATTGTTTCCATATTTAAATATAGTTTTCTTAAAAGTAAAACCCTTCATAGATGGGTTCATAAAACTTCAGAGGGAAACACATTGTAAGGTATTCTATAGACGCGACACGACAATAAATAAAAGATGTATCTAACAGTACAAAACAATGCGGGCAGAATGTAAAAGGTTTCTTGTTCTAGTAGCAGCAATGCGACTGCAGAGCGCCCCGGGCCAGCGTCAGAGACTAGTACAAGATTATTTGCCTCCAGGTCTTTAGTTCTAGACCTGCTGTGAGTGTAAATTCCATATTACTTTAGATTTTATTAGTTTTTGTATAATTAGCCATTGTCCTTTATATCCCAATGAAATCCTAATTAGTTGGCAGCGGATACATTCTCAGCAACAATGTTTCTTACAGAGTAAAATGATCTCCATGTATATTCTAGATAAGTATGAGGAGATCACATGGATGACATCTGTAGCCTCGGCCACCAGAATGAAAGGGCTTTGGAGAATATCTAAAGAGGGTTTTTTTGGGGATGTATATAAATAAAGCATATAGGACTCATAAAAACATAAAAACCTTTTACTCACCTCTTCTTAGGCCTCCATTTCCAGCGCTGTTCTGTATACAAGTCCTTGGGCTGTTTGTGCCAGGTGACCACTTCACAAACGGCATGTGACTGCTGTTACTGTTTATGAAGTGGGGCCTCAAGATATGAATTTCACTTCTGGTTCTATCCAAAATTGTTCAACCCTGAAACAAATCAGGAATAGGGTTGAGCCGATCTTGAGATTTCAGGATTGTTTTTAATTCCGATTTTCAATCATTTTCCATCCGATCCTGATTGGGATCGTAAAATTTGCTCAATTGCCGATGGGGGTCGCTCAACCCTAGTTACTTTATGTTTATGGAGTAGGGTTGAACTGATCTTGAGATTTCAGGATCGTTTTTAAAATTTGATTTTCGATCATTTTCCAGCCGATCCCGATATTTGCTCGATCGCCAATCAGGATCCGATCTTTCCAGATCCCGATCGTTCAACCCTAGTCAGGAACCCCAATCAACAGAAACTGAAACTAAACAAATCACCAGGGCTTCACCCATTTCTATCCATAACATGTCAGAATAAGTGCAAAGTTTACCTTTCTGTCTATGATCCACTTTGACTCTTTGCAACTATGTGCCATTTGTAATATTGGTTTGTTCATGTCCAATGCTAGGTTCACATTAGCGTTCAGGTTTCCGTCCTCCAGGTCCACATGGGGACCTGAAAGATGGAGACCCTGTCCACTTAAAAAGCAATTACACACAGGAAGCCCAAGACCCCATAGGCTATAATGGGAAGCGCCAGGTTTCAGTATAAAACTGGCAGAGAGAAAAATCCTCCTCGCAGGACTTTTCTCTCTGCCGATTTTAAGTGGAATCTGGGACAGAGTATCTTACGGAGATACGGGGCAACATGGTGGCTCAGTGGTTAGCACTACAGCCTTGCAGCGCTGGAGTCCTGGGTTTGAATCCTTCCTAAAGAGTATCCTACGGAGACTTGTGACCCTACCATAAGACGGTCCTTAACCCTTTCCTGAAATCCGGCATACTACTACTAGAAAATCGAAAAAAAATCCCCGCTGCAGGAAGGGGTTATAACTAGAGATGAGCGAACAGTAAAATGTTCAAGGTTCGATATGTGTTTCGAGTAGCCCCTCAATATTCGACTACTCGAATCAAATATCGAACCCTATTATAGTCTATGGGGGGAAAATGCTCGTTTCGGGGGTAGGCAACGTTCGATCAAATTATACTTACCAAGTCCACGAGTGAGGGTCGGGCTGGATCCTCCGAGAAGTCTTCTCCGTGCAGCGTCCCCGCGGCATCTTCCGGCTCTGAATTCACTCTGCCAGGCATTGGGCCTGGGCAGAGCCGACTGCGCATGCCCGAACTACAAGTGGACATGCACAGTCGGCGCAGCCCAAGCCCGAAGCCTGGCAAAGTGAATTCAGAGCCGCAAGACGCCGTGGGGAAGCTGCACGGAGAAGACTTCTAAAGGTAGGAGAAGAACCGAATCGAATACCTACTCGATCGAGTACTACTCGCTCATCTCTAGTTATAACCCCCTAAGGCACACAGGATCTGATCGTGACTGCACGCCCCCATTTTTTTCTCTGTCCGATGTGTTCACTTTTTAAAAATTTTGGCACATTATGATGCCCCATTTCTACTGAAGTTCACAGTTTATTTCACCATTGCCGTGACTCCACATCACATTCCTATAATACAGCCCAAAGTTTATTTCAAGAAACCATGAAAAAAGTAAGTGAGATAAGTCACATCTGAAACTTGTTGTTTATCTGAGGAAAGTTATCAGATCTCTCTGCCAGGCACAATAATTGATAATACCGGAGCAACAGCACTGAGCGGCCGGCCATAAACCTGCGCTGGTTAAACATTGTCTAAGGACACACCTGCCCATTCTAGTGACAAGAGACGATCTGACAACACTTATGACCACAACTAGTCATAGTGCAGCCTAGATGTCAACGTAAACTGGAGGCCTCTTATGTTTTATTGGACCCAAATGATTAAGGATTGCAGACTCTTCGCTCCTCTCATATTATTCTATATCAATGCCGTCGTAAGACCAAGTCATGGCGATGGATTTCAGTGCAGCCAAGGATTCTCCATCCCACTGGACTACGTGTGTGATTTTACCGATCACTGCGGGGATGGCAGCGATGAAGTGTCATGTAAGTATGCCCAGAAACTTATTTGCGATATGTAGGACTTCTGTATCTGACTTTGTATTTCCTGTTCAAATTTTTCCAAAATAAAATAACAGGAGTACAAGAAAGAAAAAATACATTTCTACGTGGAGCCACTTTTTGTGGCAAAGAGTAGGGTGGGGAATAAATCAGCTGTATATTTATTTATTTGGAAAAAAAAATCGGAAAAAATTTCAACAAAGAAGTTTGTGGTCATATTTGTTAATTTTAATTTTTTTTAGAATATATTTTCTCCCTTTTGGAATAAACTCTGGATTTTTGACTTCAGGATCCGTTGGCTGCTTGTAAAAAAAAAAAAAAAAAAAAATTGACAAAAATTTTGATGCAGAATTTGGAGAAGGTGGTGTTTTGCCTTTATTTGGCAGCTCCAAATTCTGCTGGTGGATTTTGACAAATTCTGTCCAATTCTGTGCCAATGTATTTTTCGTCTCCCATTCATTTTATTGGAAGTTCTCAGGTGGATTCCATCTCAAGTTTAACTTCAAGCTCCTACATGTGAAGACCCCCTAAAGAATCTGCTTAAGACCACCACCCTATATAGATTAGATATCCTGTAACCGATTTGGTTCCACCATATTTTATGCATACTTGCCATGTTGTTTCAGAAGACTCCCCATCAGGGGTGAACCTACCTTTTTTGCCACCTGAGGTGGACGACAGAAAGCCCCCCCGGGGAGGAGGGGGTGGAATGGAGGGGGTGGAGCAAAGGGGGCAGAGCAATGGGGGGCGTGGTGGAGCGGCATTAGCCGGCAGAGAGCAGGCAGGAAGAGGACCTGCTCTCTGCCTGAGCGTGAGGGGAGGCCGCTGGAGCAGCGCTGCGTCCACAGGGCCTCCCCAATCCACCGCTCGCTTCCCGTGCCGGGCTGCCGAGACAGTGACGCTAAGCCAGTCCAGGACAGCTTGTCCTGGACTGGCTTAGGTAAGCAAAAATGCCCCCCCCCCCCCCCCGGGCCCTTGCATAGTGCCGCCTGAAGCAGTTGCTTCAGGTCGCCTCATGGGAGGTGCGGCGCTGCTCCCCATCTTCCCGAAAGACCAACTTTCAATGCATTGATTAAGCCTTGTAGTCCTTAGCTCACAGAGAATTGCCTAGACTTCATACAGCTGAATTTACTTCTATGGATTCTGAACATAAACCAGAATCTTCTCATTTACTAATGGAAAATACGTAATTTAAAAATGATGAGGGAATTTAGACACAGAAATGAATAATCATCAGAATTTTAAGAATCTTGCTCCTGGAGTGATTAACTCCTTAGGAGATGGCAAATCTCTGACGTGCCATGCACCAGAAAGTCAGATCTATATCAGCTGCAGGTTGGCATTTATTTGAGCTTTAATTTATGTCAATGTAGTAGGGTTCACCTGAAATAGTTGGAGCTTTCAGAGTATATTATACTGGGGAATGGGCTCTTGGGAGCATTTTATACTGTATAGGGCCACTGTGGAATGCATTATACTGTGTATGGCCACTGGGGAGCATATTATACTGTGTTGATGTCACTTTGGAACAATATACTGTGTGGAACCATTGCAGAACGTATTATATTATGTGGGGCCATTGTGGTGCATATTATACTGTGTGGGGCCACTGTGGGGTGCATTATACTGTGTATGGCCACTGGGGAGCATATTATACTGTGTTGATGTCACTTTGGAACAATATACTGTGTGGAACCATTGCAGAACGTATTATATTATGTGGGGCCATTGTGGTGCATATTATACTGTGTGGGGCCACTGTGGGGTGCATTATACTGTGTATGGCCACTGGGGAGCATATTATACTGTGTTGATGTCACTTTGGAACAATATACTGTGTGGAACCATTGCAGAACGTATTATATTATGTGGGGCCATTGTGGTGCATATTATATTGTGTGGGGCCACTGTGGGGTGCATTATACTGTGTATGGCCACTGGGGAGCATATTATACTGTGTTCATGTCACTTTGGAACAATATACTGTGTGGAACCATTACAGAACGTATTATATTATGTGGGGCCATTGTGGTGCATATTATACTGTGTGGGGCCACTGTGGGGTGCATTATACTGTGTATGGCCACTGGGGAGCATATTATACTGTGTTGGTGTCACTTTGGAACGATATACTGTGTGGAACCATTGTAGAACATATTATACTATGTGGGATCATTGTGGAGCATATTATACTGTGTGGGGCCACTGTGAGAACACAATATGGATAGGGGGCTTCGTTGTGGGCCGTTATACTGTGTGAATCCCACTCACTAATTATATCACAAAGTATCAGTTTTATAGCAGAATGTGATATTATCACAGGTTGTAACTTCAAACTGATGCTGTGCAATGTTAATAGTGAAAGGGTCACGGCGATCACAAAAGCACCACAGTACCTTCAAACAGCTGATCAGCAGTGGCCCTGGGCGTTGAACCCCAACTGATCACTTAGATCTATTAGACTGTTAGGACCCTGTAGATCAGCTGTTTTCTTGAGCATGCCGCTCCCAGTATTGTTTACATGCCGAGCGCTACTATAGTTGTATCTGTTTCAAGTATCTGAGATACTGCTGCAGTTCCCGTATTTGTTATCAAGAATACACTGTAGGGAATGGGCCCTGATCAAAGTTTGCACTGGGGCCCACAAGACTTTTAGTTACCCCACTGACTGTTACTCGCATTACTCCAAAGAGCTAGACTTTCCAGCACCCATTCCCTCGATCTCTCCTTCCCTCCACGCGGAGCTGACATGTACACTGCCTTACCTTATCAGTCATAGCATGGAAGTGAGAAGCGAGCACTGATGTCCTGGTTGCACCAAACTGTCTATCGGCATATCACGAAAAAAGCTAATGTCTCAGCAATGGAAACAGAAAAAGGGTTTTATTCATGTGAACATCGGCTATGTGACTAGGCTTATAATTCTGGTGATAGACTCCTAGACCATTGCAAATCAAATTATTGTGCAAAAATTGGCAATTTTTTTATGCTCTTGCACAGGGTGATGATACATTTTTTGGGTCTCTGAACCCTCTGGGGGTCTTCGGTAGATGTGCAGGTGGCCCAGGCTTTGCTTCTATTACAGACTTCACCTGATGTAAACTGGTTGTGTCGTGCTTATGGAGTATTTGTGCGCCAGTTGCCATTTTGCTGACCCTTCCCCCACACATAACTCACGGTGTAGTCATGTCAGAAAGGAATGGCAGAAAGTCATATATTGGAAAAGAAACTTTACTGATCTTGATTGTAGAGATACAGATACAATAAGGATTAGCATACAGCATGTTACACCATACTGAATCCCAAGGTGAAGAACCTTGTTCCTATTCCCACAGGCAACGCTCCCACCCACCCACTGACTCACTGACTAGACTTCCTCTTCTTGGTGACATGGTAGGTAGCTACTTATCCGGGATGATGCAGAATTGACAATCCAATGGATTGGGTTCTACTTGTTCCACTTGACTCCCAAAAAGGTACAAAGACCTAATGTTGCTCTCTGAAGTGGTTGGTCTTTCACTCTCTATAGTTAAATCTCCCTAGACTACAACATATCAAAGCAGTGCAAGCATCCAAAAAATTTGATCAAGATTTGCCTTACAAATATTTGTTCGTCTCACTTGGAAAAGTGAGCCTGAAGTGGCCTGAACTAGAAAAGTATGTGCCAGGTATAGCTGTTTATTATACTATGTGATCTCTTTAGGCCCCAGACAGTATGGAAGGTGTATAAAAATATCAAAAAACATATACTCACCTTTCCTGGGCGCTGCTACAGCTTCCTCTTCCTGGGCCATCCACCATCTTAGTCAACCTCCAGGTCACTGCTGAGGCCTGTGATTGGGCCTCGGTGCTTACGTGCATGTGGAGGTGATGACATCATCACACTTTGGTGCTATAGCTGGCTACCATTTTGTTGCATTTGTTGAGATCCACAAGAATTTCAGGTTTTGAAAGACCTGAATTTTTTGGACAATTTGTAACAAACAAGGCTCGCTACTAGAGATGAGCGAACAGTAAAATGTTCAAGATTCGATATTCGTTTCGAGTAGCCCCTCAATATTTGACTACTTCAATCGAATATCGAACCCTATTATACTCTATGGGGGGAAAATGCTCGTTTCAGGGGTAGGCAACGTTCGATCAAATTACACTTACCAAGTTCACGAGTGAGGGTCAGGCTGGATCCTCCGAGAAGTCTTCTCCGCGCAGCGTCCACACGGCATCTTCCGGCTCTGAATTCACTCTGCCAGGCATCGGGCGTGGGCAGAGCCGAATGCGCATGCCCAAAGGTAGGAGAAAAACCAGCGTTGATTGGCCAACTGTATAGCATTCGGCCAATCAATGCTGGTTCTGCATCAAACTTTTCCATTCGAATAGCGAGTGGTACTCGATCGAGTATGAGTATTTTGAATACCGTAGTATTCGATCGAATACCTACTCGATCGAATACTACTCGCTCATCTCTACTCGCTACCAACTGATTCCTCCATCTCTAGATATTGACATGCCCAATACCTTTGTCCTCCGGAAGATATACTGCCACTATAGGTACCATTCAACCCTCTTCCCATTCAGGGCTTCAAGTTAATATTACATGTGTATGGAGTAAGGAGTTCTACGGAGGTCTAATGTATGGCCAGACTAAGACCGACTTGGTATCAAAACTTTGAGAAACTCATTTTTCGGCCACCAAGTTGGAATTCTCTAAACTTTTTATTGTTTTAAAAAATTAGTATTTCATTGCTCCGGCTTCCTAGTGCGGCACACATCAATGAATAATGCAAGAAAAAGGTTAAAAGAAGTTTGGCAAAGTCAGATTTGTATAAATCATGTAGAAAATAAGCTCGCATTAATGTTATGCTACATTAGAATACAAATGGATTGTTTCCCAGTAATGATTTAGACCTGGATTTCGAGATGAGCCGGAGTATAAAGCCTTGCCCATCTGTTAGTCACCGGTTTTGGACTTCAAACTCTTTCTCTGTCTAATATGTATTTTCAAGGAGAAAATTATTGAAAGAGGTAACACAGTTCAAGCACTCATAAGACGGAACCTCATTACGATAAAGAGGCCTTAATACACTTTATCCGTGACAAGTGGAGAGGACTTATGGTTCCATATGTGATCTGTTAGCCTTGGGCGGCGGTATTTATGAAGTCAATTCCCATAAAATAATTACACCTTTATAAAAGATCGGCACTAATAATTAATGACCAGATATAGCTCCAAAGTGCAAAGACATTACTAATAGAATAGATAACTTACTTCAATTGAAGAATAATGAAGTGAATGTTCTTCGGAGTGTTTACAAGCATCCGGTGGCTTCACCTTTTCGACTTCTATCATAGAAAAGTCTTCAGGGATAAATCTAAAGTTTCTTCTTTTGGCTGCCTGATAAAGTATCAAAAATTACAATTTCCCATCCTTGTGATGATATGGATTATACATCGACTCAGACATCAAGACCCATCTGTTCAATTACCAAAGGGTTGGACGTGAGAGACAGGGATGTCATGTGACGTTAGGTTCATGTTTGTATCAGAGTTTCTATTCTTCTGGTCCATCGCATGACCATCAAATGAAGAAGACAATTAACCCTATTGAACATACCATCCATTGTTGGAGACCATTGGAGACTTTTTCATCTGGGATTTCTACCAAACTCTCCACCGGAGATGTCGAACAAAGACTCTAATGGAGATGTGAACTTAGCCTTACAAATTTACAAACCATTAATTTGACTACATTTCCAGTACAGTTTGCGTAACCCATTCATAAGTAATACCTAAACGTTGGAAGAGTGCATAGCAGTAAAGGGAATGGAGGGCCTAAGTTGTGAATGAAGCCCAAGAGAACAAGCTCTGGAGGATGGTTCTTAACATAGGTTGTGGTCACCTGAATCAAGAACATTGGTTGTGGTCACCTGAATCAAGAACATAGGTTGGGGTCACCTGAATCAAGAACATAGGTTGGGGTCACCTGAATCAAGAACATAGGTTGTGGTCACCTGAATCAAGAACATAGGTTGGGGTCACCTGAATCAAGAACATAGGTTGTGGTCACCTGAAACAAGAACATAGGTTGTGGTCACCTGAATCAAGAACATTGGTTGTGGTCACCTGAATCAACAACATTGGTTGTGGTCACCTGAATCAAGAACATAGGTTGTGGTCATCTGAATCAACAACATTGGTTGTGGTCACCTGAATCAAGAACATAGGTTGGGGTCACCTGAATCAAGAACATAGGTTGTGGTCACCTGAATCAAGAACATAGGTTGGGGTCACCTGAATCAAGAACATGGGTTGGGGTCACTTGAATCAAGAACATAGGTTGGGGTCACCTGAATGAAGAACATAGGTTGGGGTCACCTGAATCAAGAACATAGGTTGGGGTCACCTAAATCAAAAATTGTAAAATGCTGCCTATCTTGTCGAGAGATTTCTGTTTTTCTCAACATGCAAACAAGCTTTTTGGAGCAGTGAGAGCATTGCCTTTCTCCAAAGAGGTAAGTGACAACTCCTCCATTGCTCCAAAGAGCTTGTTTGCATCTCGACAAAAAAAAGACAATCTTTCTGCAATGGAGCCAGCAATTTACAAGGGAAAGGACTATTTGATTCAGATGACCCTATCCCAAAAAGGTTTTTTTTTTTTTTTAAATGTACATTGTGAGCCCCACATAGAGCTCAAAATGTACATTTTTCCCTATCAGTATGTCTTTGGAATATGGAATGGAAATCCATGCAAACACGGGGAGAGCATACAAACTCCTTGCAGATGGTTTTATGCCCTTGGCGGGATTTGAACACCAGGACTCCAGTGCTGCAAGGCTGCAGTGCTAACCACTGAGCCACCGTGTGGCCCCCTATCCCAAAAAGTTTGCACAGAGCCCCACCAATACCCCTCATAACTTAATTTCAGGGTCCGACGGTAATGTCGGCAGCTCAGTGCTCATTGCGCTGCCCTGATGAAGACATTATCAGTCGAAGGTTGAATAATGGAGCATGGAGCTAATAGCTCAGGGTCCCACTATAGTATTCAATCGCTGTCTGTATCCTAAGGACGCAGATGGAGGTGAAATGACTCCCGCTCGATCTGGGGTGGTTGAGGGGGCCCTGCAACCACCTGATGCACCATTGCACCTATGATTAAAGCAGACCTGCCCTAACCCATCTATTTGAGTTTATGTTCTGTGTTCTGGTTGATAGACTCCCCGTGAGATCACTTTGGTGGTAGATTCTCTTGAAATCCATCACTGAAAAATAAAACCAATAGTCTAAGAATTTCTTCACATGTGAAAATTTAGTTTTTGATTTGCTTTGTCTTGTATATCACTTTTCTTTCTTTGAATTCTCGTCTTTCTGTCATTGATCCAAACATTTGTGATCTCGGCATTACCCGCGGATCCTTGACTGTCAAAACTTAGCAGCTAAAACCTGGTCCTGATACGTCTTACAAATCACTTGTCTACATAAAACAAACTTGCCGATCTTATCAAAATGGTAATGTGGTATTTATCAGAGAATTCATCGCGCTCCTTTATGCTTTCCTTTTTTACATGTCTCAAGGGCGTTGTTAGCTAATGCGAATTACAGTGAAAGGGCGATTCAGCCCCGAGCTCCTTAAGAGATCTCCAGCCTTACACATATGTAGGCAGAGTAAAAAACTGAGCAGATACCGTATAGACTAAAGAGAGTATCGGCCCCATGAGTACGTACCCTGGAAAGAGTAATAAAGTAATGGCATCACATATAACAGTAATGTAAATCAAGAAGACTTGTATTTCTGTGCCGCTTGAGGGCAGTGGAAATCCATAATAGGCAAGTTATCAATCCATCTACACCGGTTGCCTGACGTAGATGGATTTCTATATGGTTCGTTTTTGGGCTACGACCCACTTTTTGTCCCGTAGACACCCTACAGTATAATAGTTTTACTTGTGATTTGTGATGAACTTATTCGAGCCGAAACAAATCTTTGAGCTGAACCATCCGAACACGAAACGCAACAAATCTTCTGTGGTCACCCATCTCTGTACAAAAGTTTATGTAGGCTTTAAGGGTGGACATACAGTCCAGCCCTATTAATGTGACCACCGCCTACTTTTGACATCAATGTTAAATAACCAATGGCAGTAGGCGCGTGTCATCAGCCATCTGGGTGCACTCATCATTGTGGAAGGCACGATGGATCAACACAAGTATGCATCTATCCTTGCGGACCATGTTCATCCCTACATGCAGATTGTTTTTCCTCAGGATGATGGTATCTACCAGAAGGACAATGCAACGTGTCATAAAGCTCGCAGTGTACGTGCATGGTTCGAGGAGCACCAGGATGAGTTTACCGTACTCCTTTAGCCAGAAAATTCCCTGGACTTAAACCCAATTGAAAATCTGCAGGACCACCTCGATCGGGTTGTTGGCTCCATGGATGGTCAACTGCGTAACCTAGCGCAGCTGGCCACGGCACTGGAGTCGGCATGGCTCAACATCCTAGTGACATTATCATCCCCTCTCTTCCTGCACGTCTCGCAGTGGTCCGCTCTGCCAAAGGTGGTTATTCTGGACAGGTGGTCACATTAATGTACTGGACTGTGTATGGACTAGAGATGGACAAACCTCTTCGGCACGAGCCAGATTCTACACGAATATCTCAAATTCAGAATTCATCTCGGACATACTATAATGGTACTAAACTAAAAAAAATAGGTGTAAGGGCTCGTTCACATCAGCGTTGTGAACTCCGTTATGCAGGTTTCCGTTTCCTGCCTAAAACAGAGGCAGGAGACGGAAACCTGCAGGAGTCTCTCTCACCCATTCATTTGAATGGGTGAGAGAGATGTCTGGCTGTGAGCGGCGGTGAGCGTTTTATGCTCTCCGCCGCGAAACCGGGTTTTATAATCCGGACACAGAGTCGGACATGCAGTACTCTGTGTCCGGATAAAAAAATCCGGTTTCGCGGCGGAGAGCATAAAACGCTCACGGCCGCTCACGGCCGCACCCGGTCTGTGCTTTGCGTCTTCTGGCATGCAGAAGACGGAAAGCACAGAACGGAAAGAAGAACGCAGGTGTGAACCTAGCGTAAGTGATAAAAATAAAAAACATTTATACTCACCTTCCTTCACCTCTTATGGACCTTCTTGCAGCATCTGGCGGTCTCCTGGTGACATCATGTGCCCCTGGGTCACAGCTGAACACTGATTGGTCCACCAGTGGTCACATGGGCCTATTATATTCTGGGATCTGAAGAGAGTATAAGTTCACCAATAAGATATGTCGTACAGACTAAGAAAACAGTGACCTGCCTTGTTTTATATGTTATATAGGGGACATAATAACCCTAAAATTTCCTTATGACTGACATTGACCTATAGATCTTCCAAACTGCAGATGTAATTCTGCTTTTCAGCCCGGACAAGTGAGCATCTGTTCCAGAATACAGGCGCTGCTGTCTTTTCATTTATTGGTGAATTTACTGCTGTAAAATCATTAGCTACGTGGAAGCAAACAAACAAACATGGCGACCTGCGGTGATCTGGAGGAGAACAATTACACATGCTGATGTAGGAGAACATTGGCTCAGAATCAAGAAGACCACGCACCACAGTCATGCAAGGCTTAGCCGCCAAGGCTCAGGGAAAGTCTTTGTTCTAAATAGAGGATAAAATAGAAAAATAAAATGTCAGCATACCTGTTCCTGCAGTTGTCAGCATGCCATCCTGCTCATCTACGTTACTTTTTTTCTGGGCTCTTTGGCATTAGGATAGGCAATAATCGGTGCGGTGCCAACAGGTAGGTCTCCGCACAGATCAGCTGAGTCACTTCTGACGCTCATACTGTACACTGAAAGAAGCAAAAGTAGACAACTCTGATCCCGGTATAGTGGCCAAGAGTGGTACTGCAGCTCAGCTCTCATTGACTTCAACAGACACTGAGCTATAGCTATGGGACCTTGCATGGAGCCGTCTGGTGTTGAACCTCTGATCTGTGTTTACATGGACAGTGGACAATTGTGAGAAACCCCTTTAAGTGAAATGTAATGAGTGACAGATGATGATGTATCACCTAGGTGAAAATACTTCTTCAATCCCCCACTTTTAGGCTAAAGCCCCATGTAGTGGGTCACAGCGAAAAAGCGATGTTGGAAAAACCAGAACACAACACATTGTGTTTTTTCCCCGCAGCACTTTTTTAAAAAAAAGAAAACCTCTGTGGACTTTCTGCCTCCTTTATATCTAGAAAGAAACCGCTGGTGTCTCCGTAGGTATAATTGACATGCCGTGCGTATTTTTCCACAATGTATGGATAGGATTCACAGTGACTGTAATACGGCGCAGTTTGTTCCATCGCTTCTCCACTGTGGCCAAACCACAGCGTTTACATCATGTGGGACCCCAGTCTTACACTTATTTTATGTATATTGTACGGTATAAGTATCCCTGTCCTTGACCATCATTCTATTTATTTGTGATCAGACACCTTGAATTTCAGATTCCACTTTCTCTTGGCTCTTCTATCAATACCAGGATGCATCACATGGGCAGCTACAGACTGTACCATCTCAGCTATAGACTGTACCCTCTCAGCTACACTGTACCATCTCAGTTATAGACTGTACCCTCTCAGGTACAGATTGTTCCATCTCAGCTACAGACTGTACATCTCAGCTACAGACTGTACCAGCTCAGCTATAGACTGTACCCTCTCAGTTACAGACTGTACCATTTCCATAAACATACAGTTAAAGAGGCTGCAGTGTGTGACAGGAGCCTGTCTAATAATCAGCAGTAGCTGTGATAGGAGTTTATGCCTCCATTGTGGAGAACTTGTTTGGAACAGTCTATGAAATTTTGTTATACAGGAAGTTTTGCAATGACTTTTGGAAAGAACTTCTCAGACAGAAAGAAATCAAATGAGGTAATAACACTAATATATATATATATATATATATATATATATATATATATATATATATATATAATCAATACACAATCATTATAAAAAGTATCTAAAACTTGTTACAATATAGTATAGAGTCGTGGTATATAGAGCCTATTGTATGTATGGGGACACCACAGGATGGTCCTGTAACTACTTAGCTCTACGTAGATGCCATAGAACATTTTACCTATTATTTTTTACCCATTATTCTTCCACTTCCCATTTTCGCACAGGCTCCCTCTATGAAAGATGCGATTTTGAGAAAGGTTTATGCGGCATGACATCTGAAGGATGGGTCCGAAGCAATGGTTTAGAAATTGGAAGTGCACTTCTTGACAAAAAAACTAACATTACAGGTAAGGTAATAACTTCTCCAATTTTTTGCAGTTTTGTGAACAATGCAATATATTTTCTACGGGGCAGTGAGATGACTCCTTGTAAGTTTGCAAGTTCACATCAATAAATTGAATGACTTTCGGTTTCTGTTATTTTGCAATGAATTGACCAACCCTACCCCAAGGCCAAGCGGTAAGTGACAGTCAGTCCATTGCTCATATCCATATCAAACTTAACTAAACTGATGAAACTTTTGAGCTTGTGTGTCCGTCCTAATCTTTCCTCTTGGCTCAACAAGTAATGCAAAAATTGGCAAAAATTTTAACCCAAATTTAGCAAATATTGCTGGATAGACAATTTCCTGTGACAGTATTAATAAATCTAAGTAAATCTAAGCAAATGAGTTAAGATGGAGACACATGATGTGGAGCCTGCCGCTCACCGGTCTGCGCCGCTGGTATTTTTAATTATCTTATTAATTATTTATTCATTATTTCTCATGCTTACAACTATACAGTTATACAGGTTCACCCAGAAACAAGTAACTCGTATAATAAATTATCAATAATGTAAATGAAGGCAGCGCTGGCATGGACTGGGTGCCACATGGTGTGTAGTCACTCTATGCACTACTGCTTGTACTTTGGCCCTGGACTGAATTTGGTATAACAACAACCCTCACGTCTAATAATTAATATACAATATAAAAATACCAACCCATCAACAATATCTGGTTACGCCAGATAATAGGCTCATGCATCGAAGACGTCTTGCCATTACATGACCTGACACTATCTTGATTAGTTTTGATAACATAATTCCGACAACAGTACAAAGTTCCAGGAACAGATTCTTTCACTAATATTCATTTACTAAATCATTAACTTAAGCCGATAATTGTCAGTTTGTTCACTTTGAGTTCTATGGATTGTACCAGTCATTATTTGCATTATTAGCTGCCTAAAGACGCATTAAAAGGAAATGGCTAAACCGACATATATTAAGTCTCATCATTATTTCCATGCGTCTGGTTTATTTAAAAAGCAATGAGACCAATTATAAAAATCACAGTGAAAGACGAACAACCATGAAAACATAATACATTTTAGTAAAAAAATAAAAAAAAAATTAAGGCTAAAAAAAAATACATTTAAAGAGATATAAAACATTGAAAATATTGTAGTTTACTGATAAGCATGTAAGCTTTCAGTAAACAATGAACGGGCTGCCGAAAAATAACTTCCTGTAAAAATTGCTTATGGATTACATTAGACAAACAAACTTTTGTATTATTAGATTACTATTATCAGAAACATGGTGGAATAAATATTATAGATATATTTAATATTCTATTTTATAAAATTCATTATTATTATTATATTTATTATTATATTTTATATGTATTATTATTATTATAAATATTATATTTTATGTAATTTATTATTATTATTGTTATTATTATTATATTTTATGTAATTTATTATTATTATAAATATTATATTTAGTATTACATTTTATGTAATTTATTATTATTATTGTTATTATTATTATTATTATTATTATTATATTTTATGTAATTTATTATTATTATTATTTATTATTAATATTAGATTTAGTATTATATATTATATTATTTATTATTATAATAAATATTTAGTATTATATTTTGTGTAATTTATTATTATTGTTATTATTATTATTATTATACTTAGTATTATATTTTATATAATTTATTACTCTTATTATTATTATATTTAGTATTATATTTTATATAATTTATTATTATTATTATATTTTATTTTTTTTTATACAATTTATTATTATAACTATTATATTGAATATTATATATGAGAATCTATAAAACACAAAAATAATTAATAGAAACAATCATAATTACGGTATGGTAATTTTTATTTGAAGAACTCTAGTGTTACCGAATCTTGTTTAAACTACAAAAATGAAGCAAAAGATATTTTAGCTTCTAAAATCGATTTATAAATTTATGATATAGTTCAAAACTTAGTCAAAAGTATAAACTATGATACATTTTTATTTTGGTTTATTTCTTATAATTTAGAATACTCTTAGCGTGGCGTTTTTGTACTTTTTTTTTGCTTTGAATTCAATTAAAAGCTAAAAGCAATAAAAACAATACAAATAATATGCAAACAATTTTTTTAGATGTTAATTAAAAATATTTTTTTATTTGCCTTTTATTTATTTCTTGTTTTGTCTAGATATTTTGAAGGATAAAATAGGTTTGTAAGTTCTTTGTTAGTTCTACAATAGAAGTCTATGAAGCACGGAGGGGAAGGAGGAGGTGACATCAGCACCATAGACAGACATTTTTCTTTCACAACACAGCTGGGTTATCAGGAGTTACTATCCAGTCATCTCCTGAAATGACTCATTTAATGCTGTAGATGGTCTCAGCTCTCTGTCTCCTTCTCCACCTTGTCCCTTCTCTATAGACTTCATTGTACACTGACACTGCCTGTGTATACAGTATTGACTGAAATTACTCAGATAAGATATAATGACAGGAGTAAAGCCTGGGCTCCATGTAGCATACCATATACCATGTAGATAAGCCTTCCCCGTCTCTGCCTCGACCATGATGAAGAAATGTAAGGTGTTAGTGAATGAATTGAGCCGACATCCAGCCGCCTTTAGCACGTCACCGACTCATAGGGAACGCAGCTCTGCCTAGGCCGGAATGAAAGCAGAAATGAATTGTTAAAATTATTTTATGGCCTTACTAAAACATAGAAACTTCAAAGTAACAAAGTACGAACATTCTGAAATAAGAGAGTGCAAATAATTGTAATAAGAAGCTTTAGAAGATCATATTTGTTTTCTTATTCTACTAGATCACTATCTGATCTCCACATCAGAACCGGGTGCTCAAGCCATTTTAAGAAGTATACATTTCCTTCCAACTGATGATCAGGCATCTTGTCAGGTAATGTATGACTTATGTAGGGCGCTATTTGACATATAGTGTCAAGAAAGAGTTAATTGAATAGTATTATACTTAGGACTCAGGCAGTGGCGTAAGTAGGAATGGTGGGGCCCCGTGGCGAACTTTTGACATGGGCCCCCCCCCCCACGACCGACACCGATGACCTCGACCGACCCCCCCTCCGCATTCCTGCGTGCTCTATTACGTCCCATAGTAGCCCCTGCATACAGTATTATGTCCCTTAGTGGCCCCTGCAAACAGTATTATGTCCCTTAGTGGCCCCTGTATATAGTATTGTACCCCATAGTGGCCCATGCACACAGTATTGTGGCCCCTGCAAACAGTATTATGTCCCTTAGTGGCCCCTGCACACAGTATTATCCCCCATAGTGGCCCCTGCACACAGTATTATCCCCCATAGTGGCCCCTTCACACAGTATTATGTCCCATAGTGGCCCCTGCACACAGTATTATCCCCCATAGTGGCCCCTGCACACAGTATTATCCCCCATAGTGGCCCCTGCACACAGTATTATCCCCCATAGTGGCCCCTGCACACAGTATTATCCCCCATAGTGGCCCCTGCACACAGTATTATGTCCCACTGTGGACACCCATAAATAATTATTATACTCTGGGGTATTTTCAGACCCCAGAGTATAATAATCAGAGACCCAAGGGAATAAAAACATTAAAAAACCACAGTTTTTTACCTGTCCCCCGGCTCCTATGCTGTCGGCATCAGCTGTCGGCCTTCTTCAATGACGTCGAACATCACATGACCCGGGACGCAAGCCGGGGTCATGGGACGTCAGACAACTAGGCCTGAGCTGAGGCCTGCCCGTATCATGGAGAGGTAAGTAACAGTGTTTTTTATGTTTCTTACCTCTCCCGGGCCTCCGATCATTATACTCGGGGGTTTGCAAAGACCCCTGAGTATAATGATAGTCTTTGTGGGGCCCGCGGTGTCACTTACCGATCCCGGCCCAGCCAGGATCGGTAAGTAAATAGGGCCCGTAAGTAAAAAAAAAAAAAGCAGCGGTAGCAGCTGTCACCGGGCCCCCTAATGTCCCGGGCCCTGTGGCAGCCGCTTCCACTGCTACCACGGTAGTTATGCCCCTGGACTCAGGCTATGGTCACACTAGCGTAGGTGACCATTCGGGGACTCCGTCCACCATTCTGCTTAAAATACACAAACAGTACTTTTTTCTCCTTCCGGCAACCCAGTGGACCCCCATTATAGTCTATAGTGGACCCACCAATGCTTGCAGGACTTTTCTCTCCACCTATTTTAAGCGGATTGGTGCGAAGTCTCCAATTGCTGGTGTGAATCTAGCCTAAGTTGCTTTCACAATATGTTAAGAAATGAATCAGCTATGAATGAGCTAAAATGGCATGTCCTGATAAAGTGGAGATTGACTATAAATGACCACAATCTGGTATTTCTTCCCCATGTAGCTAAGACTCTACTACTACTTTGCTGACGTCAGTCCTATCCTCATGGTGGGACTTCAGATTCAGACTCAAGATCAAGTTAATGACATTTGGAAACAAGACTCAAGCCATAAAAGCGAGTGGAGAAGAGGGGTCATCACTATTAGCAGCCCCGAGCCGTTTCAGGTTAGTCCTGTATAATTTCATTTTTCTCCGTAATGACTTTGACACAAATGTTTTCATAAGATCTAGCGACGATGTGGAAATATCAAGTGATGTTCGGGATTGTAAAAATGGTCACGTCTTTAAAGCTTCACATTGTAGCGTCTGTCCTTAGAGTTTCTCTTAATGCCGACACAATGTTCTATAAGATAATCTAAAGTTTCATTTTGTAACCACAAATGCAATAACAAATTGTGAAACATTTGGGGAGCTGAACTCAATTATTTTGGCAAATTTTCTCATGATTCAGTGTTGTGCCCCCTTCCTCTATTATTCCTTCTGTAAATGTATCAATAAATTGGGTATTAACATTCTCCTTGTCAAAGAGTCCCTGCACAGACTGGTATTGGTTGGGTAGTGTCAGACTGTGCAGGGACTCCCTCCAGTTGGTGACACCTAATTGTCAGGAGTAGAGATGAGCGAACGGCGTTCGATCGAATTGATATTTGATCGAATATCAGGCTATTCGAGGTGTTCGATTCCAATCGAACACCAGATGGCAAACTCACTAAAAATTTGATTTCTCTCCCACCTTCTCTGGCGCGTTTTTTGCACCAATAACAGCGCAGGGGAGGTGGGACAGGAAATACGACAACGTAGGCAGCTGGGCTATTACACTAAGGAATAGCCGAGTTTGAGCGTGTTAGTAGTACTAAGGAATAGCCGAGCTGAGCTAGTCGTGTTAGTACAGGAGGAGTAGCTGGAGGGATGGTTGGGTGTAGTGCAGAGCTCTTTCATCTGTCCGGAGTAGCCGGGCTAACCGCACAGCCAGCTCTGCTATATCTCGCTATAGAAATGCATTGACCAGCATTGATTGGCCAGTCTACGGGATTCAGCCAATCAACGCTAGTGCTGCCTGAGGAGGCAGAGTCTAAAATCGGACCAGAATGGAAACTGCTGTGGACCGATTTTAGACTCCGCCTCCTCAGGCAGAACCAGCGTTGATTGGCCGAATCCCGTAGACTGGCCAATCAACGCTGGTCAATGCATTCTTATGCGAAAAAGTCAGCTCCGGCATATCGCAAGCTGACAGGGGATCCCAACATAATAAAGGTACTTGATGCCCCCAGACATGCTTCCCCTGCTGTCCCAGTTGCTTTCCAGGGTGTTGGCATAATTTCCTGGGGTGTGATAGTGGACTTGGTGACTCGCCTGAGTCGAATGGTGGGATCCCCTGTAGCGAAGCATTTTCTCCCATAGACTATAATGGGGTTCGATATTCGATCAAATAGTCGAATATTGAGCGGCTATTCGAAACGAATATCGAATCTCGAACATTTTACTGTTCGCTCATCTCTAGTCAGGAGGAATAAAAGAGAAACAAAGAGTTCCAGAACAATGTTCCAAAATTGTTATATCATATAATGGAGAGTATAATACATGTTTAATTTTACATGGCCTATTATTGGGATAGGTAATCAATGTTTTATTGGTGCAAAGGTGGTAAGACCAAGAGTAAAGTTTACATTTTGGCACATTTACATTTCAGAACAGCACAGTTGGTGCACTGGGGGTGGTCTTGCCACTCTACTATCTCCTGGCTATGCCGAATGGACCAAGAGTAGACCCCCAACTGGGTCAGAGGAAGGAACCATGCTTATCCAGACTCATTGCATCCTCTAATCCACGCACTAAATTTGCATTATTAATACAGCGACTACTTGTCCATTTTTTTTAGGCCACGTGGGATTTTTGTAAAAGTTTACAAAAGATTGTATTCGCTGTCCAATTACTTTTTACCAAGACATATCCAGTCAGGGGTTACAGTCCACAATTACGGAGCGATTCCTATCAGATAGCATTGCTATAAGATTGAAATTACTTGCTGAAGTTTGTCAGAACGTAAGTGACACAAGGTCTATTAGAAAATATTAAGCTTCATTTGCTGCTACTTAGAATGTCTCCGAGATCTTTTCAAGCACTGACATGTATTAACTCCTGACCCAATTCTTAAATAAGTTAAAACGACTGCACCTTCATTTATGGAGCGAGAGAGATGAAACAATACAGAAAGTCTCTTCTCATTAAAGACCTGCAATGATCTTAATATATTACACGTCGATATTAGAACAGAGTGCGCATATTAAAAATGGGTTACATTTTAACAATTTCGTTGCAAGCCACGTTCTTGTAGAATCAAAAAACAACATTGTCTTTGGGTTCTGGATGGAAGTTTTGGCGCAAAATAATCAAAAACTGTTTCTTCCATATTGTTTATAATCTTCAGTTAGGCCGTGTTCACACGTGTTCACACAGTTAGGCCGCCTCAGGTTCCGGACCAAAAACGGGTAGCCGTGACTGAATGCCGGTGCACTGTAGCGGCATCCAGTAGCGCACTCTGCTACG
This sequence comes from Leptodactylus fuscus, assembly GCF_031893055.1. Classification (NCBI taxonomy): domain Eukaryota; kingdom Metazoa; phylum Chordata; class Amphibia; order Anura; family Leptodactylidae; genus Leptodactylus; species Leptodactylus fuscus. Next base: position 206,934,287 of record NC_134268.1, on the reverse strand, counting down.
GATTAGGCCCAATAATGGGCCTAGTCGGTAGGAGGGTGTGTCTTCAGGCAGATTCGCGAGGCAAATCGGCCTGAAGAATGAGCATGTCCGTTCTTTTTTCTGTAAGCCGGAACAAACGGCTCCCGGAAAAAAGACCTGACCAGCTCCCATTGATTCAATGGGAGCCGTTTTTTTGGTCACGATTATGAGGCGAATACGGCCTCAAAATCCTTACCCAAAAACCCTGTGTGAACTTACCCTTAGTAGAAGAGGATGAAACAAGATTAGAGATGAGCGAGTAATATTCGATCGAGTAGGTATTCGATCGAATACTACGGTATTCAAAATACTCGTACTCGATCGAATACCACTCACTATTCGAATGGAAAAATTTGATGCAGAACGAGCGTTGATTGGCCGAATGCTATACAGTTGGCCAATCAATGCTGGTTCTTCTCCTACCTTTAGGAGTCTTCTCCTCGCTGCGTCCCTGCAGCGTCTTCTGGCTCTGAATTCACTTTGCTAGGCATTGGGCATGTTCAGAGCCGACTGCGCATGCCCGCGCTACAAGAAAATGGCCACTTTGACTGTAAGCGGCCATTTTCTTGTAGTGTGGACATGCGCAGTCGTCTCTGCCCAGGCCCGATGCCTGGCAAAGTCAATTCATTGCTGGATGACGACGCGGGGAAGCTGCATGGAGAAGACTTCTCGGAGAATCCAGCCCGACCCTCACTCGTGGACTTGGTAAGTTCAGTTTGATCGAATGTTGTCTACCCCTGAAACGAGCATTTTTCCCCCATAGAGTATAATAGGATTCGATATTCGATTCGAGTAGTCGAATATTGAGGGGCTACTCGAAACGAATACACATGACTGCAAGAGGCTACACAGAGGGCTTGTTTGCTGGAGTCGGTGTTGGGGCCAATTTGGAGTGGAGTTGGAAAAAAGTTGTTGACTCCAGCTCCAGCTTCAAGATAAAATGATCAATTATGTTAAATTCTCTGATTATTAATATTGTATAATTAATTAGATACATCGTTTGTTACATATTTACTACAATAGTATCAATCACTAGTTTTTTGTAAATTAGAGGCTCCTTTTTACTTTTGAATGATCATGGCGGTCAGAGTAGGGGTTGGAGTTGGGCCTCGAAAAAGTAGAGAAGTTGAAAGTTGGAGTCAGTGGTTTGGGCTACAAACTCCACAGAAGGTATGATGTTTCCGAGAAATTGGGTGCCATCGTAACTCTAAGGATGGGCCCACATTCGTCATCTGTAGTCATCACTCACTGAATTATAGGTCTCGGTGAAAATGGGCTTCCTTCTTGTTGGCTTCCATGTAACTCTTATTGGCTAGCAGACGTCCAAGAGGGGACAGCATGGCACTGGAGCCTAAGCCCCAATACAAGGCCATTCCCACTTTGGGGACCTGCTACACCCCTTTTGACGTGAGCAGGAAAATTATGCTGACCAAGTCTCTTTTTTTGACATGGCCATCACATATCACGTCCATAGAGGTTCGCACAGGCCTGAAGGGTTATAGTTGCCACATAAAGCAAAAATTAACGAAAAATCTTAAAACTAATGAACGTGAGATGACTATAACTGACATAGAGGCTATTACATTTGCTGACTGCTTAGACCTTGTAAGATGGAGCCGTAGCCGTTTCGAGCTCTTGTGCTTATGACGATCTAATTAGATTTTTGGTCCTTGAGGGAACCTTGGATGTGTAGGAGAAAATGATGGCGTTCAATATGGTGTTCAGTCCCTGGCAAAACACTTAAACTGGCCGCGCTAATATATCAGCGGTGCAATAAACTGCTTTATTACTAAAGTCCATAATGGAGATATAATGACAAGTAGCGAGCGGCGATTAGTTCTCTGTCTCCGGGGTGGTCAGATGATGAACGCTCTCCGCAGTTATCAGGCTCTTCACCTGTGGTTGATGCATTGCCGCTAATATTCCTTCCACATGTTAATTGGTCATCTTGTGTATATGGCGTGTTAGTCTACAGCAGCATCTGTAGGTTGTAGATAGACTTCAATTGATGTGTTTACTGGGAAGATTAGATGTCCTGTGTCATTTCCAATGTATTCAGCAATGTAACCAGCATCAGTCAACTATTTAGGCATGTGTGTTGCCCTTGACCAACGGAGGTTGCAGAGAGTAGCAGTATAATACAGTAGTAGTAACTGATCCCTTAAGATTGCAAGCTCCTCTACCTCATTCCTTCATCCTATTATTGTCAGGGCTCATGGACGGACCTATGGATGGACCTTGCACTGAAGCTGTATGGGTTTTTAGTATTGAGCTATACGTACTCGGAAATGGGGACAGAGTCCCTGAATGATCACACAACATTAGTGTGACTTCAGACTAATCCATTTTTTTTCTAAGGACCCATACACACTTGTGAATTATTATGATGTAGGGGGCCGTCAGCCTGGAGTAAAATTCAGGACGTCCTATTCCTGTCTGTTTTGTGGCCTGGGTTTAATACATGAAATGAATGGGTGTGTGGAAGGCATGAACCTATTGATGTGCACCTTCATGTGCATGTAGCTAGAGATGAGCAAGTAGTACTCGATCGAGTAGGTGTTCAATCGAATACTACGGTATTCAAAATACTCGTACTCGATCGAGTACTACTAGCTGTTCGAAGTTAAGATTCGATGCAGAACCAGCGTTGATTGGCAGAATGCTATACATTGCCAATCAACGCTGGTTCTTCTCTTACCTTTAGAAGTCTTCTCCCTGCACAGCGTCGCCGCGTCCTCTTCCAGCTCTGCATTCACTCTGCTTAGGTATCAGGCCTGGGCAGAGTCAACTGCGCATGTCCGTGCGGGCGTGGGCATGTGCAGTCGGCTCTGCCGAGGCCTGATGCCTAGAAGAGTGAATTCAAGGCTGGAAGAGGACGCGGGGATGCTGCGCAGGGAGAAGAATCCAACCCGACCCTCACTCATGGACTTGCATACCCCTGAAACAAGCATTTCTCCCCATAGACTATAATGGGGTTCGAAACCCGTTCGAACAGTCGAACAGTGGGCGGCTGTTCAAATCGGATTTCGAACCTCAAACATTTTAGTGTTCGCTCATCTCTACATGTAGCCTAAGGCTAGGGTGCACACAGAGTTTTTTGGTCCGGAAACTGAGGTGGAGGCCGCCTCAGTATCCGGCCCAAAAAACAGGTAGCTGCAACTAGATGCCGGTGCAGTGCGCCGGCATCCAGTCCCGCACTCCGCTCCGGATTAGGCCCAATGAATGGGCCTAGTCTAGAGGAGGATGTGTCTTCAGGTGGATTCGCGAGGTGCATCGGCCTGAAAAATGAGCATTTCCGTTCTTTTTTCCGGGAGCCGTAACAAACAGCTCCTGGAAAAAAGACCTAACTGGCTTCCATTGATTTCAATGGGAGCCATCTTGAAGGTCAAGATTTTGAGGCGGATATGGCCTCAAAATCCCGACCAAAAAACTCCATGTGCACTCATCCTGAGAAGACAAGGATGTGGTCCCATCAGACCCCATTTAGATCTGATTTTAGAGTCAAGGGGCAAGAACCCCAAAACAGCTATAAACAGATGAGTGTCTGGTTGGGTTAACACCCCAAGTTATCTTTCAAGTCTCTTTTATCAGTTAGTCATTTATTTACAGGTTAGCTATCTATAGGTGGCACTAGAGAGACAACATTAGCGTAAAATTTTTCCCATGGATATTTATCATCAAGATAACACAATACTGTATAACTACAAACGGGCAACTTTGCAAGATTCGTCTTTTGAATATTCACTAGGTCCACCCAACAATTACATATTCGGTCCAAACAGAAAGTGTCTTTCTTATACTCTGATACTCTCCTTCTCCCACCTCTCCTGGGCGCCTTTGTGGCGTCAAATGCATGTTCACACAAATGTTAGGACGTTGGTGTTCCCCATTCCGTAGGGCCAAGCTCGAAGAGGCCTGAAAAGGGCCAAAGATGGTTGGGAGCACACATCAGATGTTGCGATGGAGGCCAAGATGGGTGAAGGAAGGTGAATATTAGCTTCTTTTTTTTTACATTTGTATATTATACTATGGGCTCCTAATAATGGTTTGTGGGTGGCGAACCCCAAAAATCTTGGATTCAGGTGAACTTAAAATTTTTAGAAAATTGGTAACAAATTTGGCTTGTTTATTACAAATTCATGATTCCCATCTCTAGTAGAATTCGTATAAATAGTATAACTAGGACCTCCCAGAACTAGGTCAATTATTGGTCTGTAAAGATGGAGGTAGAGCCCAAGGGGAACAACTTCAAGGACCTGGTCCTAAAATTTTTAATTGTAATTATTGTAATTTTTATTCCATATTACTCTGCTATATTAATTGGTAGTTACCCTTCCGCTACAGAACGCGGAGTACAATATTTTCATTTATAAAATATGTTTTACGTATTTGGCATTTAGCTAGTAATTAAAATAAACTAATTAAATCACAATGGAAAAACCTACATGAAGGCTGGTGTTCATTTATTCTCCAACAATAGCTTCAGGATAGTAGAACATTTCTTTGCACTTGGAAATGTCTTAAGAGCATTTTGAGAATAATTTACATTACAGAATGCCAGGTGTTGGAGCACAGCTGAGTTCACTGAACAATAAAACATCCTTAAGGGACTCACTCTATAAAACTTGACACGTACCATGGAATGTGACCAACTCCAAAGTCTGAGTTCTGGAAAACTCCAGAACATCACAAAGAAAAAAAATATGTTAATATTCAAAGATATTGTGTTTGTCCACTGGTCATGTGGGAGGTCTGTTTGACCTTTAGAAAAAAATTTTTACGGCTGTCTTGGGATGGGAAGAAAGAACTGAACACATTAAGAAGTAACCTTTAAAAGACGAGGATAAAGAAGTTCAAAAATACTGACTACGCTTTCTTATGGCTTGGCCTATGGCCCTAATGGCCAAATGTGATAGAGGGGCAATTACACTACTCCTTCCTAACCCTTGTAGTCTTTTAGGTAAGAGTCCTACTTGCCTAAACTTTTTATTTTTTTTTTACAGTAAAGAGTAGAGATGGGTGAACCTCCAAACATTCATTTAGTTTCGGGTGGCTCGGGTCCCTGATTTGTTTCGGGCTGAACAAGTTGAGATAGAACCAGAAGGGCAATTGTTATACTCTGGGGCCTCTTCAGACTTCAGAGTATAAAAGGTGGAGGTCCAAGGGCGATGTAAAAAAATCAAACATTTGCACTTTCCATAACCACTTTTGGGCCTCATTGTGGTGTCCAACGCTTTCTCTTGGTCACGTCATGACATTGGCGTACCCATGTAAATGACTCAGTTGTGGCCCAATCACAGACCTCAAAGGTGACCCCTAGATGCCTGACATCCCCATGGGAGCACCAGATGCCTTGAGGAAGTCCAAAACAGATGAGGGAAGGTAAGTATAATTTTTTTTAATTTTGTACATGCCGATCATCCTGATATATGACCCTGGGTGCATGATGGCACCCCGGAGGCCGAGAAAGAGCATCGAATACCGCATGAATGCCCAAAACAGGTGAGAGAAGTTAAGTATGAATATATGTTATTTTTTTTCTCTTCCACTGGGCCTTCACCTATTATACATTGGGATCTGAAAAGACCCCAGAGCATAATAATTTACCTTAATGTATATCACAGGGATCATTTTAGCTTGTCCATGATGTTCAGTTTTGTTAAAATCAAACGATTTGGGATTTTTGGGTCAAACCCGGCCTGTGATGTGTGGTGCACCCAACTCTAATGAAGTGTGACCATAATAGAATTTGCCCCTTGGCCAACTGTAAGTTTGTTTGTAGCTTTGAACTTGCCCAGCACAAGCTGTATGTATAGGTAGCTCCTTCTGGTAAGTGATAGTGTGATAGTGATCTTCTAAGTACCAACCAAGTCGAATTCTGGGATGGTCAACATTGAACACCGGACCATTTGATGTTGGTGTGCCTCATGGAAGTCATTGATGCTAGGCTCACACCTGGGTTTGGGTTTCCGTTCAGGGGGTCCATTGGGGACCCCCTGAATAGAAACCTATTCCGGTTAAAAAAGAAGTTACCTTTGCTAACCCGCAGACCCCATACACTATAATGAGGTCTGCCAGTTTTCCAACCAAAAAGGGAAAAAAAGAGCTGCTTGCAAGAGTTTTCTCTCCACATTTTTAAAGTAGAGACCGAGCGCAGGTGTGAACCTCTCCTGAGACCAGGGGCGTAACTATCGCAGAGGCAGCGGAGGCAGCTGCTACAGGGCCCGGGCCATTAGGGGGCCCGGTGACAGCCGCTACCGCTGCATTTTTTTTTCTTTAATAGGCCATTACGGGCCCTATTTACTTGCCGATCCTGGCAGGGCTGGGATCGGTAAGTGACACCGTGGGCCCCACAAATACTATCATTATACTCGGGGGGTCTTTGCAGACCCCCGAGTATAATGATCAGCATATCCTGTCAGGCCTCCTTCCTACTTGTCTGATGTCTCTGACGTCACATGAACCCGGCCTGCTTCCATGGTCAGGTGACATCCGACATCATAGAAGAAGGACGGCAGTGGAGAAGACAGCGTAGGAGCCGAGGGACAGGTAAGAAACAGTAATTTTTTATGTTTTTATTCCCCCGGGTCTCCAATTATTATAGTCTGGGGTCTGAAAAGACCCCAGAGTATAATAATTGTTTATGGGTGTCCACTATGGGCTATAATACTGTGCAGGGAACACTATGGGGGATAATACTGTGTGCAGGGGCCACTATGGGGCATAATACTGTGTACAGGGCCACCAAGGGACATAATACTGTGTGTAGGGGCCACTATGGGGTATAATAGTGTGTGCAGGGCCACTAATGGACATAATACTGTGTGCAGGGGCCAGTAAAGGACATAATACTGTGTGCAGGGGCCACTAATAGACATAATACTGTGTGCAGGGCTTACTAAGGGACATAATAGAGTGCGGAGGAGGGGGTCGGTCGAGGTCTTCGGTGTCGGTTGGGGGGGGGGGGGCATGTCAAAAGTTCGCCACAAGGCCCCGCCATTCCTAGTTACGCTAGTGCCTGAGACTGTATTTTCTGGGTATTATTGGTCAGTCCCATAATGAATGAATACTATAGTAAGTCCATATAATACATTATGATAGAAAGGAAGGCACTGCTCAAACTTATTTTCCAACTGTGTGCTTTCCCAACCGAGACCCACTCCTTTACTGACAAGTTCCCGGTGTAGATTTGGGTGGTTTTCCACATATCATCACAGATGTATTTTGCAGGTACGGTTGATTGGTTAGGACATAAATATTGGCTCGCTGTTGTCATCAAGTATGTTTTATTTGACAGAAACGTATATATTTTGTCATAAACACTCGCAGAGCATTGGCAGCTACCCAGCAATATATAAACCTTTCACAAATATCAGAACGTTTCAAAGGAAAAAAAAGAGAAGATGAACAAATCGTCCGTTGCCCAGACAAGAGCTTATTTAGTGCAATGTGCCAAATTATAGAAAATAAATGATAAAAAAGTAGTCTCCTATAATGCACCTTCTAGCACGTCCAAGTGATTTGTACTACAACGTTTAACCAATTTACAAATGCTGTTCAACAGAAGATGCCGAGATTGACTATAGAAGCGGAGGCTGCAGAATATTTAGGAATTTGGAACTGTGAAGATATGAGTGACATTGCGCTTCATACATAAATTCTTTCAACATTTGCTATTGTGCTCGCTTCGGCAGCACCTATACTAAAAATTGGAACGATACAGAGAAGATAAGCATGGCCCCTTCTGCAAAAGAAGGAAACATTTGCTATCTATGGTATAATATACAACAGCTGCAAGAATTAGCTCTTCACAGTGACTGCAATGTGCACAATTCTTCCTCCACCCACTGTAGAACGTTACAGATTTTGCAGGATTATGTAAATTACATAATTATGAGTTCCTTTTATGTATTAGAACGCTCACGAGTTGATGTCGGCATCGCTTAGAAATAGTAACAGCTCATTTTTATCATTTTGGCAAACTCTGTGCAGCACAGTGGTTTTGATGCTACTAGAGCTTGCAGCTGAATTAGTGAATATTATCTAATATACCGTATATACTCGAGTATAAGCCAACCCGAATATAAGCCGAGGCTCCTAACTTTACCACAAAAAACTGGGAAAACTTATTGACTTGAGTATAAGCCGAGAAGGGGGGGGGGGGGATGCAGCAGCTACTGGAAGATTTCAAAAATTAAAATGGTCAGAGTTTTTGGGTGCAGTAGTTGCTGGGGAAGGGGAGGGGGTGTTTTGGTTGTCTGTCTGCCCCTTCCCTGAGCTTGAGGACTGAGGTTTTTTTTCCCCCCCTCTTGGAATTCAGTCTGGCTGAATATAGGGGATCTGCAGTGCTGCTATTAACCCCTTCCCGACGGAACAGGAGCACTGCAGATCCCCTATATTCAGTAGACACAGGGATACCTAATGTGTTTGTGTGTCACAGTCATTTTCTACTTTTATATGTATTCTAGGGAAAGGAGGGATTTACAACTTTTATTTACTTTATTTTTTGATTATATTTTTTTAAAGCTTTATTTTCACTATTTTATGGGAGATTCTATACATTACTATTGCAGCTGGTCATAGACCCCCCCCTCCCCCCCCCACAATTTTTTTTTTTAATTTTTCTGCTTGACTCGAGTATAAGCCGAGGGGGGCTTTTGCAGCACAAAAACCGTGCTGAAAAATTCGGCTTATACTCAAGTATAAGAAATTATTAGCATTGATACAAATTATAGTGTGAAATATTCTTTTTATGAAGATCATCATGTGGCTTATACCAAGGTCAACAAAGTATGTCAATATGATATGTTATATATCCACACATGGGCCACTGCTAAGTTGCTTTGTTGTTAGAATTTTCCAATCATGAACTTTTTGTGCTCAGATATTTTACTTATTTTCAACTTGGAAGGTTTTAATCTTTGGAATTTTCTTAGTTAGCACTTGGTGATCTCAATGTTCATATGAAGCAAGGGATGTAACTTCAAGGGAATTTGTTATCCGAAATCTTTTTACATAAAAACATTAATATAGGGGGCCACACAGTGGCTCAGTGGTCAGACTAGAATTCTAAGAACATCCGTACCATCAAAGCATAGAATTGTAAGAACACCCATGCTACTCCACGGTGGCTCAGTGGTTAGCACTGCAGCCTTGCAGAGCTGGAGTCCTGGTGTTCAAATCCTGCCAAGGGCAAAAAAACATCTGTAAAGAGTTTGTATGTTCTCCCCGTGTTTGCATGGATTTCCATCCCATATTCCAAAGACATACTGATAGGGAAAAAATGTACATTGTGAGCTCTATATGTATATCCTGCATGGGGCTCACAATCTACATTAAAAAAAACAAAAAAAAAACATAAATATGATTTTCATTTTAATTTTCCATATTACAATTTTTGTTAAAAAAAAATAATCCAGAGGACCTACAGTTTTCCTGTATATCAGTGTCTAGTTTTAATTAGTAAAATATATAGGTTATGCATTCCCTTTTAAGACGGGTTCACACAGGGTTTTTTGGTCAGAATTTTGACGCGGAATCCGGCTCAAAAAACTGCCCCCCGTTGAATTCAATGGGTTCCTTTTTCTGTGAGTGTTTTGTTCCTGCTTAAAGAAAAAAGAAGCAAAATGCCCTTTCTTGATTCCGTAGAGGAATCCACCGCAGAGTCCACAGTTCAACACCTCCCTCATGACTAGGCCTATTCATTTGGTCCTAATCCAGAGCAGAACGCCATGACTGGATGCCAATGCACTGTATGCACTGCTCCGGCATCCAGTCGCAGCTGGCCGTCTTTTGTCCTGGATTTGGAGGCTGCCTCCATGTCAAAATCCGGTCCAAAAACCCCCCATGGGAACCCAGCTTAAGGCTCCTGGGCACAAATGTAAAATTTGTAAGAATTTGTAAGATCACTACCCTACTTTTAGACTTGTACCTTCTTATGTAGCAGAAGGGTTACCTCTAGGGTTGAGAGATCGGGATCGGAAAAGATCAGATTCCGATCGTCAATCGAGTAAATCACGATCGCGATTGAAATTCCGATCCCCATCTTTTCCAGCGAGATCGAGGTCGGAGGTTATCTCAAGATTGGCTCAACCCTATAAGTGACTTTTCCCATAGAGAAGCATTGACTAGGGTTGAGGGATCGGGATCGGAAAAGATCAGATTCCGATTGGCGATTGAGCAAATTTCACGATTGCAATCGGGATTGGGATCAAATGGGAAGTGATCAGAAATCAGATTTTAAAATCGATCCTGAAATCTCAAGATCGACTCAACCCTAGTTACCTCTGCACTTCCTAACGCTTGTTGCTAACAAGGTGTGAACCCCACCAATCCTTTCCCATACCTCGGTTTCCCATACTACTGTAAATTTCTATATTTTAATGTATTTTATTCTATTTTTAAATATTTAGTTTTATTAATTTTATATTTTGCATATTCAGGTTCTCATCAAAGCTGTTCCTCTGGGTAATGGCACATCCGAGTCCATTGCAATCGATGACATTTCTTTCAGTGAAGGATGTAAACACGTGACTGGTATGTATTCAGCTAGTAAAAGCAATGACAAGTACGTCTATACATATCCTTACCACCAGAAGGATCACTCTCAACCTTCCTATAGCGACCTTCTATATTTTCAGCGCAGACATGGACGGTAAACTTGAGCCAATCTTGAGATTTCAGGATCGATTTTAAAATTCGATTTCCGATCATTTTCTAGCCGATCCTGAAATTTGCCTGATCACCGATTGGAATCCGATCTTTTCCGATCCCGATCACTCAACCCTAGTCAATGCTTCTTTATGGGAAAAGTCACTTTTGGGGTTGAGCCGATCTTAAGATTTTAAAATCCGATTTCCAATCATTTTCCACCCAATTCCAATCGTGAAATTTGCTCGATCATCAATTGGGATCCGATCTTTTCCGCTCCCGATCGCTCAACCCTAATAGACAGTCATAGATGCCGTATAGCTTTTAGATTAGATTAGTATAGATTTTCTTCTGTAATGGATTTAAGTGTTTTTTGTTCATCTTGCCTTGCAAAGGAATTAAATATAAAACAATATAAGGGCCCCTTCACACGGCGTAAGCGCGCCCCTCATTTAGACCCGTACACGCGAGCGCTTCAAAACACATCCCATTCACTTCAATGGGAGCGCGCGTGAGGCCGGCTTTACACGCGCTCCCATTAAAGTGAATGTGATGTGTTTTGAAGCGCTCGCGTGTACGGGTCTAAATGAGCGGCGCGCTTACGCCGTGTGAAGGGGCCCTAAAAGTTTAATGAAATGAGAATTTTATGGGTACCAGAATAGAGCCAATAAAAACTTCAACTTGTCTCACAAAAATCAAGTCCTCATTAAGCTAAAACTAAGAAATGACTCTCAGACTATGGCGACGCATAGACAAGTCGTTTTTTAAGCGTTTTATTCCTTTGAGTGCTTTGTGATATTTATGTGCCTTTTAGCTCCAGCATTAGACTCAGCCTTCTGTCTTCTGTTATCTCCTGCACTTCTTGTTCAGTCCTCCCCTCTCCCCTTGTTCAGTGCCCCCCCATTCCCCTTGTTCAGTCCTCCCCCTCCCCTTGTTCAGTCCTCCCCCATCCCCTTGTTCAGTCCTCGCCCCTCCCCTTGTTCAGTCCTCCCCCCTCCCCTTGTTCAGTCCTCCCCCTCCCCTTGTTCAGTCCTCCCCTCTCCCCTTGTTCAGTCCCCCCCCTCCCCTTGTTCAGTCCCCCCCCTCCCCTTGTTCAGTCCTCCCCTCTCCCCTTGTTCAGTCCCCCCCCCTCCCCTTGTTCAGTCCCCCCCTCCCCTTGTTCAGTCCTCCCCTCTCCCCTTGTTCAGTCCCCCCCCTCCCCTTGTTCAGTCCCCCCCTCCCCTTGTTCAGTCCTCCCCCCTCCCTTTGTTCAGTCCTCCCCCCTCCCTTTGTTCAGTCCTCCCCCCTCCCTTTGTTCAGTCCTCCCCCCTCCCCTTGTTCAGTCCTCCCCCCTCCCCTTGTTCAGTCCTCCCCCCTCCCCTTGTTCAGTCCTCCCCCCTCCCTTTGTTCAGTCCTCCCCCCTCCCTTTGTTCAGTCCTCCCCCCTCCCTTTGTTCAGTCCTCCCCTCTCCCCTTGTTCAGTCCTCCCCCCTCCCCTTGTTCAGTCCTCCCCCCTCCCCTTGTTCAGTCCTCCCTCCTCCCCTTGTTCAGTCCTCCCCTCTCCCCTTGTTCAGTCCTCCCCTCTCCCCTTGTTCAGTCCTCTCCCCTCCCCTTGTTCAGTCCTCCCCCCTCCCCTTGTTCAGTCCTCCCCTCTCCCCTTGTTCAGTCCTCTCCTCTCCCCTTGTTCAGTCCCCCCCCTCCCCTTGTTCAGTCCCCCCCTCCCCTTGTTCAGTCCTCCCCTCTCCCCTTGTTCAGTCCCCCCCCTCCCCTTGTTCAGTCCCCCCCTCCCCTTGTTCAGTCCTCCCCTCTCCCCTTGTTCAGTCCTCTCCCCTCCCCTTGTTCAGTCCTCCCCTCTCCCCTTGTTCAGTCCTCCCCTCTCCCCTTGTTCAGTCCTCTCCCCTCCCCTTGTTCAGTCCTCGCCCCTCCCCTTGTTCAGTCCTCCCCCCTCCCCTTGTTCAGTCCTCCCCCCTCCCCTTGTTCAGTCCTCCCCCCTCCCTTTGTTCAGTCCTCCCCCCTCCCTTTGTTCAGTCCTCCCCCCTCCCTTTGTTCAGTCCTCCCCCCTCCCCTTGTTCAGTCCTCCCCTCTCCCCTTGTTCAGTCCTCCCCCCTCCCTTTGTTCAGTCCTCCCCCCTCCCTTTGTTCAGTCCTCCCCTCTCCCTTTGTTCAGTCCTCCCCCTCCCTTTGTTCAGTCCTCCCCCCTCCCCTTGTTCAGTCCTCCCCCCTCCCCTTGTTCAGTCCTCCCCCCTCCCCTTGTTCAGTCCTCCCCCTCCCTTTGTTCAGTCCTCCCCCCTCCCCTTGTTCAGTCCTCCCCCCTCCCCTTGTTCAGTCCTCCCCCTCCCTTTGTTCAGTCCTCCCCTCTCCCCTTGTTCAGTCCTCCCCCCTCCCTTTGTTCAGTCCTCGCCCCTCCCCTTGTTCAGTCCTCGCCCCTCCCCTTGTTCAGTCCTCCCCTCTCCCCTTGTTCAGTGCCCCCCCATTCCCCTTGTTCAGTCCTCCCCCCTCCCCTTGTTCAGTCCTCCCCCCTCCCTTTGTTCAGTCCTCCCCCCTCCCCTTGTTCAGTCCTCCCCCCTCCCCTTGTTCAGTCCTCCCCCCTCCCCTTGTTCAGTCCTCCCCCCTCCCTTTGTTCAGTCCTCCCCCCTCCCCTTGTTCAGTCCTCCCCCCTCCCCTTGTTCAGTCCTCCCCCCTCCCCTTGTTCAGTCCTCGCCCCTCCCCTTGTTCAGTCCTCCCCTCTCCCCTTGTTCAGTGCCCCCCCATTCCCCTTGTTCAGTCCTCCCCCCTCCCCTTGTTCAGTCCTCCCCCCTCCCTTTGTTCAGTCCTCCCCCCTCCCCTTGTTCAGTCCTCCCCCCTCCCCTTGTTCAGTCCTCCCCCCTCCCCTTGTTCAGTCCTCCCCCCTCCCCTTGTTCAGTCCTCCCCCCTCCCCTTGTTCAGTCCTCCCCCCTCCCCTTGTTCAGTTACAGGGTAAAACAGAAAATAATAGTTCAATTAAGAAGTGGTGAAATGCCCCTAAATGGTCTATTATGATCTTTTAGGGCACAATCTAAAAAAAATAAATAAAAATTTTTTTTCCCACTAAAACCAATCATAGCTACTAATTCCACCCCTGGCAATGCAAAAATTTTTTTGTTGTGCTATTAAAATAATAACTGAAGGAAGTTTCTGATATTTATTGGGTTTGAGAGGTTTCTTAGGCCTGGTTGACATCTGCGTTTGGTAATCCATTCGGGGAGTCTGCATGGGGACCCCCTTGAACGTAATACTGAACGCATTGACAAGCGGTGTGCAGTGAAAGCAAATGGACCCCATAGACTATAATGTCCAGGCAGAAAAGTACTTTGTGATCTACTGTCATGTCCGCATGCCTCATGCGGGCAGCACGCGGAGAGCACATGGACCCCATTATAGTCTATGGGGTCTGTGTGCTTTCACTGCACACCACTTGTCAATGTGTTCAGTATTCTGTTCGGGAGCTCCCCGGACGGGTTACCAAACGCAGATGTGAACCAGGCCTTAGAGGATCCCAGTAATCTGTATTTCTGGAATGTTTGCAGCATTTTTGCTTCAGTCAAACCAAGTCAATAACCTCCAATCTGTCTTACAATTTCTAAATGCTACTAAAAGATAAGATAACACACAGTGAGATATACATACAATCTTGGGATGAGTTCACACGCTGAGTCTTGGTATATAGACACAGAGATTACACTGATTAACCCCTTAGGACAAAGGGGCCAAATTATCATTGGTCAGGCCCCAAAATTCCAGAGTGATTGTTGCTATTCTACGTGGTTTTTTTTGTCCGTGTCTAATATATTAGTCCCTTGCGTATATATATATATATATATATATATATATATATATATATATATATTTATTTTTTTATTTTTTTTTTTAATATTATGCACCTTTTTTTTTTTATATATATATTTTTAATGTGGGCGTGGTTTAGATGGTTCATAGGTGTACAACTAATTTACTATATGCAAATTTTAATTTTGTTTTTTAAATGTAATGAACAAACACACGCCACTTCTAATTTGGCTTTAAAATAGACCAAATATTCTTAATGAATTCTGTCCCCCTCCCCCTAGAGAATTGCAAAAAATGTATCAATGAATATGAGAGCTTATTCACAAAAGGTTTGACAAAAGGCTAATACAAAAAAAAAACAAAAAAAAAACCCCCTTATCGGCGCTTCTCCACTGATTCTGGCACAGTTGGAATTTTTTCTCTAGCCCCTACCGTTCCTGAACAATCAGTGCTGTTAATTTTGGTACCTCATATGCTTTTTAGTCTTTGCACTGTTAGGAGGGCGGGGTCAGGCATGAGCAAACAAGGGGTGTGATTCTGATCTCTGACACTGGCTGCTTCTGATTGGAGTTCTGAGTCACGCCTCCTGCCTGACACCGCCCACCTGACATTACAGAGCTTAAAATATCTGTACTTGTTGCTCAGGAATGGTGGGGGGCTAGAGAGAAAATTCCAACTGTGCTGTAATCAGTGGAGGGGCGCCAGTGGAGGTGGTGATAGGTCTTCTTTAAAATCTTTGGAATATGGGAAGAATTCCACACAAATACGGGAAGAACATACAAACTCCTTGCAGATGGTGTCTTTAGGAAGATTCGAACCCAGGACTCCATCGCTGCAGTGTTAACCACTGAGCCACCGTGTTGCCCCTGGGTGGGTGCATTTGAGCATTTGGAGAGATCCGCAAAAACAAATAAAATAGGAGATTTTTTTTTTTTAACGATCATGACATTGACATTGAATCTAACGCTGGCGTGTGACCTCCATTAACACAACGGACGTCACATGGCCATTAATCACTCTCTTGTGAATGCAGCCGAGGGACCGACACATTTTGATAAATTTGTTACGAAAAAAACTCCCACATTAGTCAAAAATAAACCAAGTCAGAAAAGTGCCACAAAGTAATCCCTTCATAAAAAAAATCAGCCCGTGGTCTATTTAGACCTTCAAAGGTAAATTTTTTTAATTGTTTTTCCTAATTCCAAGAGTCTGAACTTTTTATTTTCCTGTTGTTTTAGCTGAATTTTTTTTACTATTTGCTCTTTCTGTGGGCTGGCGGTGGAGTATGGAATAAAACATCAAATTTGCGATGTTTTTGAAATAGTATTACGCCCGTCTCTGTATGGTATAAATGGCACGATAGCGTCAATGTGCTGCAAGTATTTTTTTTTTTTTTTTGCTATTTTTACACAATAAAGATATTTTACTTTTTTGTCAAAAAAAAAACAATTTTTTTTCAACTAAAATTTATTGACTTTTTTTTTTGGCATGGTAATATGTACTTTTACCGCATTGTTATGTCTGTTCTATTTCTTGTGTATATTGTACATGTCATGTATTATACTTGTTAGAGTAACGGTACCCGTGCGCTTTTATTGGATGGGTCGGGGCAATGATGTAATATCGACTTTCTCTCATGAAGTTTTTTTTAAAATTTCTATTGTATTTATTTATTCAGGTTTGACTTTTACATGAATTTAATCTTACACCAACATTGCAGCCTACAATACCTCCAGCTTAGTGCTTAGCGTTGGGGTGTACGGATTCCCAAATGTTTGTTGTTTTTTTTTAAAACTAAAGTGGATTTGGCTTTGAAAGGTTGAGAAAGACTGTCAGAAAAATCTGGTTTTCTATTCAGTTCCAGTCCTTTCTCTGTCAGAAAAACAGATCTATTAAATCTGACCTAGTTCAGGTTTGCAGAAAACAGGGCGACCATACAGGAAGGATTCGGTTATGTGAGCGTCTATCTATCTATCTATCTATCTATCTATCTATCTATCTATCTATCTATCTATCTATCTATCTATCTATCTATCTATCTATATCCTTATCTATCTAACTATCTATCTATCTATCTATCTATCTATCTATCTATCTATCTATCTATCTATATCCTTATCTATCTAACTATCTATCTATCTATCTATCTATCTCCTATCTATCTATCTATCTATCTATCTATCTATCTATCTATCTCCTATCTACCTGTCTATCTATCTATCTATCTATCTATCTATCTATCTATCATCTATCTCCTATCTATCTATCTATCTATCTATCTATCTATCTATCTATCTATCATCTATCTCCTATCTATCTATCTATCTATCTATCTATCTATCTATCTATCTCCTATCTACCTATCTATCTATCTATCTATCTATCTATCTATCTATCTCCTATCTATTTATCTATCTCCTATCTATCTATCTATCTATCTATCTATCTATCTATCTATGTAATCATGTATCTATCTCTCTCCTATCTATCTATCTATCTATCTATCTATCTATCTATATCCTTATCTATCTATCTATCTATCTATCTATCTAATCATCTATCTATCTCCTATCTATCTATCTATCTATCTATCTATCTATCTATCTATCTATCTATCATCTATCTATCTATCTATCTATCTATCTATCTATCTATATCCTTATCTATCTAACTATCTATCTATCTATCTATCTATCTATCTCCTATCTATCTATCTATCTATCTATCATCTATCTATCTATCTATCTATCTATCTATCTATCTATCTATCATCTATCTATCTATCTATCTATCTGTCTCCTATCTATCTATCTATCTATCTATCTATCTATCTGTCTCCTATCTATCTATCTATCTATCTATCTATCTCCTTATCTATCTATCTATCTATCTATCTATCTCCTATCTATCTATCGATCTATCTATCTATCTATCTATCTATCTATCTCCTATCTATCTATCTATCTATCTATCTCCTATCTATCTATCTATCTATCTATCTATCTCCTATCTATCTATCTCCTATCTATCTATCTATCTATCTATCTATCTATCTATCTCCTATCTATCTATCTATCTATCTATCTATCTATCTATCTATCTATCTATCTCCTATCTATCTATCTATCTATCTATCTCCTATCTATCTATCTATCTATCTATCTATCTCATATCTATCTATCTATCTATCTATCTCCTATCTATCTATCTGTCTATCTATCTATCTATCTATCTATCTCCTATCTATCTATCTATCTATCTATCTCCTATCTATCTATCTATCTATCTATCTATCTATCTATCATCTATCTATCTATCTATCTATCTATCTATCTATCATCTATCTATCTATCTATCTATCTCCTT